>NC_140255.1:9356449-9408949 GCF_949987555.1 Borostomias antarcticus | reverse complement strand
ATTTTACTGTACATGATATATTTTCTTTCTTAACTTTTAAACTCAGAGGTCTGACTCACTACATCTGTGTGACGTCTGTTGGGTTTTCTGCTACGATGCTGAACAGTGTGTAATTTCAGTTGTGAGGGTTGACATTAAGGCAACAATTATCCCCTGCTGCCACTCTGGAGATGAGGTCCTGTTATCATGATAAACTTTCATCTGGTGCCAACACCAACAGGCCCCAGGCCACAGAGCTCTGCACCCTTCACAGCAATCAGCTACAACTGGACACGCTACACACAACAACTAAGCAGCAAACTCGTTCCATTTGAATAGTTTCAAAACAATGTCGCTTTCTGACCTTGTCAGATCTAAGCACATCATTTCCGAGTCTTGGATCAGGTCATTTTGTAGTTTTTGACAGTTTGGGTGTGATAAGGATGTAAGCAGTGACCAGTGCCAGGAGCAGTAACAATCTCAAATCTGAGGTGAGGTACGGTCTCCTGCTTTTTACTTTTCCGTGAATTTAGAATGTGTATAAAAATGCTTGCCATTTTCATTTAACCATGGAAAAGTGCAGACAAGCAAAAAACACTGGGGTTTTCTCTCTGTCGCAGCAAACTTGAAACGCCAGACATCGAGGCACCATACTCTCCCTTCCCCTCCCCCACCTCTATCTCACTATCACATGTGAACATCTGCGTATTGATAACAACCCCAAAAGAAGTGTTGAAATGACTCCATAAAAACAGAGAGTTACCTCAAGTATTGACAACACACGACTGCATTTGTACCATACAACTTCAACCAAAGTGACTGTAGGGGTGAGAGAAAATGTCTTAAACTTTCTTAAACTGTGAAAATTAGAGTCTCCTCCCGACCACAGAGAGCCTTAATGGGAGGCCGCGGCATGGACCGCTAACAAGAACCATCTGTGTGAACGGTGAACTCTGCACTCCTCTCTTTCTCTCTGCTCACGTTCCCTCTGCTGTCCATTCAGCCGCACCCAGCCCGGAGCGAGAAACCCACCGCCACACTCCTCCACCACAGCAGCCTATGTAGCTTCAGACAACAGAATAAGACAAAGATGCAGGAAATAGAAGTTATCAGAGTCAGACAAAGTTGAATCAGAAGAACATACATCAAACTCATACACGGTTTTATCAGAATAAAGTCTGTTAAATGTGTCTGGCTGAGAAAACATTTTATCTACAGTAAAGGGCTGTCAGAGTATCATCCAGTGTTATCATAGTCAATATTGGCTACAGTTGTTACTTTTAATTACCTATATATTGCTCACTAATTAATAAGGAATTAATTAGTTTTGGATTGAAACCTAATTTCACTATTTGAAGAATGTTAGGACTCCCCCTGCTGTCATGTTTTGAAATACCACTGTGAAAGTGTGAAATGAAAAGATTGTCTGCAGTCAGGATTTTTATTACCGAATGAATGAATGAATGAATGAATGAATGAATGAATGAATGAATGAATGAATGAACGAAGAACGAACCCATTATTTTGTTTATTTTCGTGTCATGCCTCTGCTGTGGCCCATCTCATATGGGATTATTTGACACATAAATTATTAAACAAAAGCATAGTACTGACGTGAGTAGTCCTTCCTGGCTGGTATGTGTAACCAAACACAAATACAACACAAGGAACGAGGAAGAGAAGCACTCGCCTGGCTTCACCAGACCCTCTATACAACCACGCATACTATACGCCCATACATAGCCATACATTCTGCACATACGTATGCTGCCGCCATTGGTGTGTGTATGTATGTGTGAATGGGTGAAAGAGAGGCTTTCATTGTTAAGTGATTTAGATAAAAGCGCTATATACTGTAAGTGCATTCCATTTACCATATACATACAAACATACACATAGGCACATGGGACCAAGCCCTTTTACTTGTACATTGTCCTCCTCCTCATCGACCAAGCCTTTTCTAGAAATGTGGCAAATGGAAAAGTTTCAGTTTTTTATTGTATTACCAGTAAATTTGAAATTTGAATCTGAACATGAAATTCTTCTTTTTGATCCTGTGGATATATATATATATATATATATATATATATATATATATATATATATATATATATATAATCGTATTATAATTCTAGGTAGATTATTTGTAAATTTGTAAAATGCACTGCAAATGAATTGACATTCGACCTATTTTTGATAGGATTTTTTTATACTATGAATCCATGTAAAAGATAAAGTGGACATTTTGAATTTGTGTAATTTGTCATTTGGGTAAATATATGGACCCCTGACTTTGTGTTTTATGTTATGGTTATGTACTATAATTGATTTAATTTCCAATATTGTTCATTTAATAAAGATCTTGAATCCCAGTGTGTGATTTGATAGTTCCGTTATTTAGCAGACTAGTGCAGTGCCCGTCAGGGTCTGTGCCCATTTCTGCATGTATCAGTGTCTGTATAACTCATAACAAATTCCTTATGAAGGCCATTTCTACATTTTTCTTAATTTGCACAAAATAAAATGAATTTACTCATACAATAGTCTACTTGAAACAACTCCCCTTCCGTAATAGTCTTTTGAACAAATAAACTATACCACATTCGTTTCTAATGTATATCAGACATATTAGGACTCTAGTTCCCAAGATGCATTACGAGTTTTGCCAGCCCTCACAGACAGTTTACATTAGCAAAGCGCAATTTGCTATACATACATTACAATCACATTCTGAATCCATTCATGAAAATACACATTCATACCAAGTTAATATAATATCTATACCATGTCCATAACCCAGGTTTCTCCACAATATAGGCTACTTACTTACTCTTCTTCATCCCCTATGGGACATAAGGCTTTATTGAGATCTCTCCATTACATTCTGCATGGAGGCAATCAGCCTTGAAATATTTCACTACATGTGTAATAAATCTATAATATGAAAGTTTCATGTTTAGAGTTAGGTAAGGGGGTCATGACATGGGACTTCTCTGGGTTCTACGTGGATCCTAGTGGCCAGGTCCATCACTCCCACTGGACGGCTGCTTCCTGATGATTCCTCGCATCATCACGGCCACCAACATGCCGATGACCCTGGCTGCACCCATAGCCCCGGGAACACTGACCGGAGGAAGAGGAAGAAGCAGAAGAAGAAGGAGGAGGAGGACAGGGATGCTTCCTGCCTCATGTTAGTCCTGTTAAACTGGCAGTCTGACACTTTATTATGTAGTTTGATATAAAGGTTTTCTTCTAAGGAGCCAGTGAGCCATATCCAGTCATAGCCAGGACAGTGGACATGTCCATAGCCAGGATATGTTTGTTCTGCTGTTCCTAGGTTCCTTGGTTATTTAGGTGTATTACGCCAACTTCCTGGACATTGTAGTTGACATTAAAGTACATCCTGCTGGGAACGATGAGAAACAGTGTCGCCACAGAGAGTAAGCTGTAGTTAGTGTGTTGAGGGAAGACATTTGAAACTTCCTTAAGGAAAGCTCTCTCTGACTTAGTTAACGTGGTCTTTCCCCAAAAAGGAGGAGCAAGGATTCTTTGACTACCTCCTCCAGATCCTGGACCATGTTTTTACACCCTCCACTGGGTGGCAGCCTCGAGTCAAAAAGTTCCTGGATGTCTTCCAGGTACACGCTTCTACTTTCTTGTTGGATCTTGTTTTTGTTAACATCATGCTCTAGATCTTTGTGATTTTTATGACATCATTTTTATGTGATATTTGGGTAATAACGTGTGTCATTTTGTCTCCCTGCTCTCAGGTCCAGCTGGACAAACTACTGGAGAGCATGGTGGAGATGGACAAGTCCATGTTCAGCCAGATGAGCTGTCAGCTGTCTTCTTTAGCAGGCTGGAGGAAATCGTTCAGTACCTCTTGGAGGATCTTGAGGTCTGATAAACATTACCCAATTTTTCAGTTCATATTTTCATAAAGAAATCTATTTTTAGTTTAATTTGCATACCCACCACAACCCTCTTTTACCAGACCATTCTTTTTGAAAAATCCTATTAAAATATACAGGTTGTGGGAAGCCCAGAGATTTCAGATCTATTTTATGCAGGAGAGGGTTACTTTACCTCTCTATCTGTCCTAGAGAAAGCAAGATTTGTTAAGTTACAGAGAATAAAAACCTATGCTTTTAAATGATGATTGGTGTTGAGATTTGTATTGAGGCAACATTTGTTCATCCACACTAACCAGTTCACCGTCAGATGTGCAAATGCACACAAATGTCAGAAATAACTTAACAAACTACCATAACATGATAAGTTACATTTTTTGAAGACATAGGTCCCCACTTTCACTTGGTACACAAAGTATTGGTGCACAATGAAGACCTCGGTTGAACCTAGTCAGCAACATTACTCATTTGCAATTAATTTCAGTGCAAGTGAGAATTTTGTGCCTTCGTCGAAAAACAAATCCAGAGCCAGCAGATGGCCCCTCATACTGTATGTTAAGGGAACTTTCTTTCCAATTATAAGGCTAGCTCAGTGTTCTGTTGACAACTCCATTATGCAAATGGATGCAAATTCCCCAATCCTCCCCATGGATGTTGTAGTGCTATAGTTCTCTTCTGCATAACTTGCCGCAGTCAAAGAGAGGCAGCGAACGCTGGCGTCATCACCCCTGCTGTCTGTGTAGTATCAGACATGCACACCAGGTTGCACAGCATGCAGCATCTGAGGGTCAGGTGACCCAGACCTGCTGTCAGTGCTCTGCCATTTCACAGCTTTTCACAGACCGAATGACTCTTGAGGCAGCTGACTGGGAGTCAGTACTTACTGAGGCTGGTGTGATTGATTGAGTGTGTGTGTGTGTGTGTGTGTGTGTGTGTGTGTGTGTGTGTGTGTGTGTGTGTGTGTGTGTGTGTGTGTGTGTGTGTGTGTGTGTGTGTGTGTTTTGACTTAACCATACATTGTGGGGACACAATGTCCCCACAAGTATAGTTAATCAAGAAAAATTGCACTTCTGTGGGGACATTGGAAGGTCCCCACAAGTTTAGGGCTAATTTTGGGGTCAAAAGTGGCTTTGGTTACACACATACTGTACTTTATTTAACAAATTGTTATTTCTGGGTTAGAATAATGACCAAAGGGTAGTGGTCAACACAACTTACTAAATAAACCCTGGAGGTTAGATGCATCACCTTGTCAGGAGGTAAAACACACACATACACACTTTTTAGGCAATGAAGACCACGCTTCAGGCCAGACTCAACAGTTTTTCAGGATCTGTTTACATCCTGAAATTGTGTTGCATCTGCAGCTTCCTGATTGGCCAGGCTTAGAGTTACATAAATTTTTATACTTTATAATAACTATTCTCCCTAATAATAATTAAAAAATATATATATATATATATATAATATTATATTTATAATATTATAAAAATAATATCCCTGTAATAATTGTTTGTTCATAGTCAGTCAGTTTACCTGTTAGTATATTTATGTCAGAAGTTCTCTGTCTCGTGCATAGCCTACTGTAGCCAACTCATCATGTCGCCTACTGACAACTGCTCTACCGATGCTCTAGAGGGCCATCTGGTGATAATTCTGTGCTTAGAAGGAATAAAATAACCACACATCCCAGTAAATAATAACTAATAACTGAATAATACAGAGACTACAAAGTAATTGAAGTACATTTTGGGGTACATAAATAAAATAAAAAATATGTTGATGTGTTTTTTTATGTAATTTTTTTACCTTGACCTTAACATAAATGCACTTCCTTGAATTCTATTGGTCTCAAAAGTATCACCAACTGAATGGGCATCCCAAACTTAGCTGGAAATGACACCTTAAGTGTTTTTCCACTGTGTTTGGTTCCAAAGTTAAGCATGTTTGAACATTATTGGCGGGCATCTTGAATTTGATCTCTCCCGGGCAGAGGTCAAATCTGAGTTCCCACCACATCTGAAAATAAACCTTATGGTATAAACTAACTATGGTAGAAATGTCATGCTTTTTTCAAAAACTGCACAATTTCCCATAACTTGAGGGCTTTTCCACTGTACTAATTCTCATTCTGCCGACATTAGCTCCGGGGGACATGCTGTCGCTGCGAGGGAGCAGAGCAGCAGGTTTGACAGTCTTGTACTAGAAGGAATTCCCTGCCTCACATCTAGATACCTTCTCTCCTGCACTTCAGTGAAGAGGAAGAGTTCCATGGACAAGAGTTTATTCAGTCTATGCATCTTTTAGCTAGGTTACTACCACCACTACCTACGTTAGATAGCTAGAGCATTAGCTATCTATGGAGCGTATGACAGCTGAACATTTTTTAAACAAAATAATAGTTCACATTTCATTTGTTATTCATTGATTATTATTAAAAACATCTTCGGCTCTTGACATGTAGGCTAACAACATGGTAGCTAATGCTCATAGCTGTAGTTAGCCTGTAACTTAGCTATATTTGTATTACTCAGAGACAGAGTAGATTGCTAAAGAAATGGCACACCAAATAACTATGGCTAATACAAATAAAAGGGGGACAAACGGAATATGAAGTGATCTAATGATTAGAGTAACATATGTTTTCTGAACTTGGCTGACCTTTCCAAAAACATTGATGAACAAGCTAAGTTAAATGGGCTTGTTCTGAAAGCTTGACAGGCCTCTTGTGTCTAGTTACGGTTGCTAATGTAAGATTGGACAGTGGCCGTTCTAGGATGAGGCTTAAGGGTCAATTGATTGATTGGCCACTGATTGAGCACAGCCGCAGTTACTCTGCAATTAGGAAGACAAGCAAAAAAAAACATTTCAAACCCCAGACAGTTTGTCACTAATGAAGCAGATAGAAGATGATAGATGCATACATACATGCATGGGTCAATTGACATAAAGGTGGCCCATGTCCTTCAGTACAATGCTCGAAAAATTTAAATTTTTTCATAATCACAAGTTTATATATCCATGTGTAGACTGGCAGAAATATAACCACCCAGAAAAATGACATTATTTTATTTTGAATACCACATTTTTTGAAAAAAAACACACAAAAAAACTCAGCATTACACTAAATGACATATATGTCATTGACCCACATACATACATTCATACATACATAAATTCCTACATTCATACATACATACATACATACATACATACATACATACATACATACATACATACATACATACATACATATATGAAAGCTGCCACATGTGTTGTGTGATTTAAGTTTGTTTGAGAACGTTCTTTTGTAGAACTTAAGAAGTTTTATTAGAAGATCAAGCGATGGCCAAACTGCCAGCTTCTCACTTGGCTCAACAAGAACATGACCTTCCTGAGTTCAAGCCCCGGGTGATGCAGAATAAACATGCTGAAGCCTACTCGGGCATTACTACTGTTTGGATTTCAGACACATGATTTTAAAGATATTTTTTAATTTAAGAAGTTTTAAATAATTAGGGTCCAGGCAGAGAGCAGTACGTATTTGGCATTTGTCTCCTCCTTCCTCTTCCTCCTCAAAATGCCCGGCCCGATCCAGCAGCAATAATTTAACAAATTGTCTGGGTTAGAATAATGACCAAAGTGAAGGGGTCAACACAACTTAGTAAATAAACCCTGGAGGTTAGATGCAAATGATTGTACACCTTGTCAGGAGGTAAAAAGTACACACATACACACTTTAGGCTAAGAAGACCACGCTTCAGGCCAGACTCAACAGTTTTTTAGGATGTTTACAACCGGAAAAAAGAGCCCTTCAGTGCGTTACAAAATCCCTAGGCTCCGCCTTTTGCTTTTAATTTTTTTTCGCCTCCGGGTTCCGAACACACTGTGTTCTGAAAGGTTTTAAGCACAATAATGGGTCGTACGGCACTCTGATAGACATTTCCTACCTGACAGGATGCCCTACCCATGAGTTAAACATAATATAGGGTGGTAGGTCATCCTGAGGAGGTGTACTTTTCAGAACACCGGCTGGCCATATGGTATCCTGCTTATTACACGGCTACTTACCAACGACATTAATACTAGCCTAATTAGACTACACTTTTTTTTATTTTGCCAGCAAAATGGTTCTGTGTGCTTGGGCAATGGGCGTTTTCAGAGATTGAACATGGCTACAACAGCCAAACCGTTATTGTTTAGAATGATCAAACTTTCAGACAACTTTCAACTGTCGTCCATAGACATATAATGTGTTGCCAGCATTATGTTGTGTTTTTGCAGCTGGTGATAGCATGCCAGGTCACTAGCATGGGATGGCGGTTGAATGCACCAGCATGGGATGCTGGTGTCCCCAGCTACCAGCTGTGAAAACACAACACATGCTGTTCTTGATGGTGTCACCAGCATGCATTATGCTGTCTATTATTTTATTTTTTAGCAGGGAACATGTTGGAGGATTATGATTATGAAAGCGGACACTGGGGCAATTTGACATAACATTTAGGAGCCCTTCTCAGTCCTGTTGTCGCATTACGCTCGCTCATGCCAGACATGATGTGATGTTGTCTGGCATGAGCGAGTGTAATGCGACAACAGGACTGAGAATGGCTAAACATTCAGTAGCCTAGGCTAGTTCTGTCAAACTGCCCCCAGTGTCCAGTTTAATAATCATGATCCTCCAACAGGCTGCTCTAACCATAGATCATTATTTATATGTCTATGGCTCGAACCAGTAACCTTTAGTCACTCTAACCTTAGTCTACCCTAAACCTACCCTAAACCTGAATGAAGTCTGGCTTCCAGGCTGTAACCCTACACTAAACCTAAAGGCCTTTGTGTACCCGGTTCCGACGCTTGTATGACGTAACGAAGCTTCGTTCGGATGATCACGTGGTTTTTGCTCAATTGAAGCGAGGCACCAATAGGTTGAAGCGAGGCTGTATCGGTGCGCTTTACTTCAGAAGATCGATACCGTCTCGTGACTACTGGTTCGAGCGTAACACCACTACCATAAGGTATCTATTAATTGGAGACTACTTATTCAGTGCATGCCATTTCATTATAATAGGCCCTATTCATACGGGATATGAATAGTTAAGTCCTGTGTGACTTTGTCAACGTGGCCACTGATGTTGACATTGAGGTATTAATTTCCCAAGCAGTCAGGGAATGTGTATGATGCATAAATGTGAAGCATATTTGCTTTCTTTATTTTAAACATGTTAGATTATTCGTATTTTGTTGTTTTCTGTGAACATTTAAGACGCGTTATAAATAAACATACTAAATTGTTTTATAACTGTTTTAATCCAAATATGCTACATATGTATTATACATAATGAAACGCGTGTTTAGCCTACTCATTAAGTTTGTTTGTTGAATCTTTAAAATCAGTCAGGCTACTGTTTTGTATATTCTCGCCCTGTTCATTTTCACTTAAAAGGAGCATTTGTCAGGGCACGTGCGTCAGTATCCAATAGCCTACAGCAGCTGATTGCATCAGTTTGTGTTGTCATATCCCCAGATATCCTATCTGATCAGCGCGTCCTTCTCTAAAAGCAACGGCAGGTAGCCGGCGGGCTGAAACTTGCCACGTTTTTAGGCATGTATTGACATTCCATCCCAGCAATGTGGTCTCTGTTATTTTGAACACAGAGAAGTCTCAGATCTATGAATGAACACTCGATGTTTTCGATATTTTACTCGAATAGAAATTAATCTATACCGGAATAAAATCATCTTAAACACAACTAGGCTAGGTCTGGGGAGCAGCCAGTCACAATGTCGAAATTCTAATTTATCCTTATGATATGATTGGGAAAGGGGAGTCAGATAAGGTAGGCTGTAATATGTATTATTTGATAGCTTAGCCTACTTTTCAAAATAAAAAGGTGGTGAAAAACACGAACCCAGGAGGAGGAGCCGAATGTTAGTTAAGGTTACTCGATGGGCGTGTCATTTCATTGCGGATATAGTAGATACAGTAGTAGGCGCAGACTCGTGGTGGCCCATGCTTTGTTGTATCGGCGGTAAAACATTGCCAGCTTCATTTCACAAAGTGTTTAATTGAGCCTCAGAGTAGCTCGCTCGTATCTTTGCTCTCTAGGTGCGTGCGTGCTCTTAGGCCACGTGGCTGGTGTTATCCCTTGGGCCGGTGAGTCTGTCAACAAAACTGAATTATGTTCGTGTCCACAGACACGCTACTGAGTCGGAGAAACTCATTTATTTTGTATGTAACGTTACATTATGACAAACCAATTGAGCTAGCTATGTTGGCAATCTAATGTGATTACAATTTGATATAGTCTCACGTTTTGAGCCAGGCGATTGTTTGGGTAACTTCATATTCAGAACACTTCCTAGCTAGCTAGTAACTGTTCAGTTGTGGAGCCCAGTCTGTCTAACGTAGCTAACTGGATGTAACTTCTTGTCATGCCACATTCCTTTTACCTCACGCGTGTAATGTTTCCTCCATTGTTTTATTGGACTGATTCACTTTTTTCTTTCCATCCTACATTAGATGGAGATGGAGAAACAACCCTTACCCAGTGACGATGACGCGTTGGGGACACCAGAGTCCCTGCTTAATGGCAGCCCGTCTGCAGAGAGCACAGACCCATGTGTGCCAGAGCTGGCTGCCAGAGATGGCTGGGACAGTAAAGTGGAGTATTTCTTAGCTCAGGTGGGGTTCAGCGTGGGCCTCGGGAACGTGTGGAGGTTCCCCTATCTGTGCCATCAGAATGGAGGAGGTGAGAACCGCGTCTTGTCAGTGTTCATTGCCGATGATCCCCTGATTACTTTGTGAACATAAAGTTGCTAGCTATCTCTGTTTCAACTATTTGCATTTAAACAATTTGAAGCTAGTTGATTTGAATGTAACTGCCATGAGAAAACAACATATCTGAGTGAAGATGTAAAGGTAGGTAATCATTAAGCACACCACAATCTGATATTTGTATTCTTCCTCCTTCTCTTCCTTTCCTCCTCTGCCTCCCCATCTCTCAGGAGCTTTCCTCCTCTTGTACGTGCTGCTGATGCTCCTGGTGGGCATCCCCCTGTTCTTCCTGGAGCTGGCGGCCGGCCAGGCCATCAGGCAGGGCAGCATCGGTGTGTGGAAGCATATCTCCCCTAAGCTTGCAGGGATTGGCTACTCCAGCTGTGTGGTAAGAAGCACATACTGTACTTCCTGATTCACATACATTGGCCATTGGTAGCAAGGGGAGACAGAACAGCCCAAGATCCTCTTGACTTGTACATTGATTCAGAAAACTTTTTCCCCATCAAATTTAGGCTACATTTGTCATCTTTGACAAGCTCCTCAGTAAAATACATGAAGTAGAAAGGCGTTGGCTCCACTGCAGCCGTCAGCGTCCACTCTCAGCGTCGACATTCTATCTTCAAAAATCAAGAAATGAACCTCGGCAATTCTCTAACATCGGACGGTGGCATCGAACACAACGGCTGCAGTGGAGTCACTGTCATTGATTACAATGGATTCATTTCCTTAGCATCTGATAGTTGATGGTTGACGCTAACGGACCTAGTGGATCCAAGCCGTGAAGTGATATTCAGTGCCTGAGGTTTTGTTTTTTAGACAACTGGAACAACTTGTCCGTATCCTTTTCCTACCTCCACCCTACCCTCGACCCCTGCCTCTATCTGGACCCAGGCACACTCACACTCACGCACACACAGATAGTGTTGCCGATATACCGGTACCAACGGTCTACCGCGGTGCCAAAACGTGACGGTGCCAACTATACTATAAGCTCTATAATACGGTACTACCGCGGAATACAGTAGGCTACTACCGTTGAACACGGCAGGGGGACAATGTTGCCTCTGTTCCCAAATTCACTGGATTCTGCTAATGAGAAGACTGGCTCGCGACACCGTTGTGCAGCTCCCAATTTGTTGACTCGCGCACACATCGCCGCAGTCACTGGCTCGCGACACCATTGTGGCAGCTCCCAATGTGTTGGCTCGCGCATGCATCTCCGCAGTCACGATATATATTGACGTTATCTGTGTTTGTCTGGGCGCGAGCCAGTCTGGTTCTCAGTAGGCTATCGTAATGTCAGAAGCGTTCCCTAGCGAGTCCGCACCATCAAATGTAACATTATTGAAGAAACATAACTCTAAAAGTTTAATATGGTACTACAGTATTTGGGTTTTAAACCAGATAAACAAGGAAACACTATAGATGATGGCCGTCTGTTGAGCAGGCGATGCCGTATAGGCAAAAGAAGGCAACACATCAAACTTAATAAAGCATCTACAATCTCGTCATCCAGACCTTGCACTGGAATACAGACGAGCTTTGAGATTTGGTCATTTGATCTGGTTTTGACTTTCATAAAAGTGAAAGCTAGATAAAGCATGTTGATGTCACTGCCATCAACCAAAACCCAGTGGCCCTCCGCTGACCTTTACTGGTGGTTGGTGATACTACACTTGTGTGTATACATGGCTGATTCAGTAGTGGTTTTAGATATGTGTTTTAAATATTTAATATTATATAATAATTCATAATATGCATAGTATATTTTTACTTACCTATAGAGCTACAATGTAATGCATTAAATGCATGTTATTCATGCACCACTCGTATAAAGTGATTACACCGTACTGTAATGTACTGTAAATACATTGCACCTTCATAAAAATACAACAAATTTTAATGCTTCGGTATCGTGATACTACTTGGTATCGTGATACTTTGGCTGGTATAGTATTGCAGGTCAAATATTGGTATCGTGACAACACTACACACAGACATACACCAGTGTTTGCCATGTCTTTCCTATTATGTTTTTAACCCTTTTTGCTCTGAAAATGTAATTAAATGTAATTTATTGCTCTATAAATGTTCTTAACCGTTGGACAAACATACTCCAGGAGCTTGCTTGATCGTCTCGTTGAGAGGGGTCAGGGAATAATTTTTACTGCTCACTTTTCTGGCCCCTGGGTGATACTGTTTTTTTTTTCTTCCCTCTGGAATATGTAGGGGTGGGTCGTATGCCCACCTCCCTTGTTCTCTGTAAAGCGCATTGTGTTACCTCTGTTTATGAAATGCGCTATACAAATAAAGCTTTGATTGAGTGATTGATTGATATGAAAATCAACGGACAAGAATCGTAGAATCAGTTATGGTGTTAGCTACAGCATTGGCTACAGCATTCAATGACCGTCGGTGTAACCGTTTCCTATAAATGGGAAATACCGTGGCAACGCTTCAAAGGGCAAACGTGTCGTGACATTGATGTTTTGCTGCGATTTTGCCACAGCATTTTCTGTATATAAGAAACGGCTATACTGAAGGTGATTTTAAAAAGGCCTACACACAATTTAAACATTTAATCCAAATTTCAATCAACTGAAACAAGGGTGACTGTTCCCCTTTAATTAGTTTTAATGACAACCTGAATAACTTTGTCACTGAAAAACATTCCCCTCTTTCAGGTATGTTCTTTCGTGGCTCTCTACTACAACGTAATCATCGGCTGGAGCCTCTTCTACCTGGGGAACTCGTTCCAGTACCCCCTGCCGTGGGAGCAGTGCCCTGAACAGGGTAACACCACAGGTAAACTCCCCCACCTCTCATCCAGTCTGCTCATATGCTTGACTGAGATGCTGAAATAGAATAACATCACATAACATGCAATAGAATAGAATAACATCACATAGCATGCAAGAGTTAGATTTAAGAACACAACCTGCGGAGACTTTCCCTTCTTATAGTCCGGGAGCC
Organism: Borostomias antarcticus; assembly: GCF_949987555.1. Lineage (NCBI taxonomy): Eukaryota > Metazoa > Chordata > Actinopteri > Stomiiformes > Stomiidae > Borostomias > Borostomias antarcticus. Next base: position 9,395,305 of record NC_140255.1, on the reverse strand, counting down.
ATGGGGTTGAACCTTGTTTTGTCGGGTGGAATTTTTTTCTTTGCTGTTTCTTGTAGCTTGGGGGTACCTCTTCAAAATACAAGAGGGTGCTCGGTGATATCCCTTGAGCATTTTCAGGTATTAACCCCTTCATGCGCGAAAGAGAGGTAGTCTTCTTCTGTGGTGGTGGCGGTGCTTTGAAGCTTCAACCCAGCATTTGTTAAAATAGAGTCTTTTGCTTAAGTGAAGTTTCATGTTTATCTGACACTTGTAGGCTAAATATGAGCGCCTCTCCTAACTAGGCCGACACCGATTTATTTTGACGGCAAAGTGAATGGACCAGCAAAGGACTGTTGTCTGGCATGAGCGAGCAGAATGCGACAACGGGACTGAGAAGGGCTACATTTCAACCAGACATTCCAGTGAAACCAGGTAGTCAAAATAACTTACCTGATATAAAATTGGCACTGCAAATGCAGGCATTTCTGATGATTTCCTCAGTCCAGTCCGTACACTTAATAATGGCAATTTCGTCTGTCTTCCTCTGCTACTGTTTCAAGAATGCGCGCGCATACTTGTGCTGACTACGCTGTAAAAGGGTCTGTAATTAACAAATATGACCCAAGCTCGTTACATAACTTCTACAACATCCAGTGACAAAACATGTCAGGTACCTTGGTATATCCACACCAAGGATTGAACTCACAACCTTCACGGTGATAGGCAGTGCACTATCCACTCAGCCACCACTGACCTGGGAAATCTGTTGAGTCTTTTTGTTTTGATGTTCTGGGACCACTGCCTCTTGTGGTAGCAACATAGAACTGCAGGTCAACAACGCCAACAGGGACAGAGGAAGAGAGGAAGGGAGCGACAAAAAGGATTCCCTCTTCTAGGTGTCGGCTTATAGCCTAACACAAAAAAAAAACATAACTAATGTGTGGTGTAATTATAACTGATCATTCTCTACATACTACACATCTTCTCCCAGAATTCACCTCGGTAGAAAGATATTGGGGGTACCTCTTCAAAATACAGGAGGGTGCTCGGTGATATCCCTTGAGCATTTTCAGATATTAACCCCTTCATGCCTGAAAATGCCAAAATCACACAAAAATAGAGACTTATGATATTGCATGCATTATAGGATTAAATGCATCAAATGGATCGTCTACAATGACTATTAATAAAGGAGGTCATGTATTCTAAATGAATACTGCAGAGGCGTAGCCAGAAATCATCTGGTGGGTGGGCGGTGGCAAAAAAAATGGGTGGGCAACGAAGCACAATTTATGCCCCAAGTTATGGTAATAATATTACGTATTAGGGTCTTGAGCATCCTACCCTGATACATGTATAGAACATTGTGCATGGGAAACTTTAAAGCTGCATTTCTTGGAGCTACAAGGAGTTTCACTGGATCATCTTCAGGATGTAGTCTGGAACCAGTTTGACATCTTCTGGTAGGTGGATTGGGATCAGTGCCCTGTTACTAGTGTCCTTTTTCCGTCCAAATTCCTCTGGGTTCATTGCAGGTGGCAGATTGTTATTGAGATTTCACCACAGGTACGCTTGGAAGTGGGCCCTCTTTACATTTTCAGTGAACTCTTCCTTTGTTGGAGGTATAGCAGCTAGATTTGGTGAAGACGTGTCCTTTCCCGTTCTTTTTTCCCCAGACAAGTAGCCTTGTGTGTGTCATGTCCCTGCTCTCCGTTATGCCATAACAGGCTGAGATGAAGGCCTGCATGTCTATTACTACATGCGGGCAAGATGAGAAAACGGTCATGTCACACAAGAATATCTAGGCCCATAGAAACCTGTCATTATGTTGTTATCCACACTCAGTGAAGGAATGTGCTGCCAGCTCCCCCACCACGTACTTCTGGTTCCGGAAGGCTCTGGACATCACCGACTCCATCAACGAGACGGGCCAGTTCAACCCCATCATCACCTGCTGCCTACTGGGTGCCTGGACCATTGTTTGCCTTGGCATGTTCAAGGGCATCAAGTCCTCTGCCAAGGTACTGTGGGGGTGTGGGGATCCAAGGCCCTCTTTTGTGCCCATTAAAAGACCATAACAATTATGATTTGATCTCCTAAAACTGGTCACCCAACATATATTATCTTAGCTCAATCCATTTTCCGAAGTAAAGCTCACGTTAAAAGATTTTAGCATTTTCGCATTTACTTAAATTTCAAAAGTTAAATGTGATGGCTTCAAAACCGATTTTTAAACAATTCCGTCGTTGCGTTGACAAACTCGCCCCAGTTAGTTTCAAATAATTTTCAGTAGTTATTTTCATTTTAACCCTCTTTGCACAGCCTACGCCAACGTCTGTCGTCTTCCTGTTTACATGGTAGCCTTTGTTAGGAAAGCTGGGTAGAGAATCTAGCGTAGGTGGATTAGAGAATATAGCGCATGAGTTCACCGGATGATTCAACAAAAATAATATAAAATAATAACGACTGAAAATCATTTGAAACTAACTGGGGCGCGTTTGTCAGCACAACGATGGAACAATTAAAAAAAATGTTTTAAAGCCATCACGTTCAACTTTTGAAATGTAAGTCAAACGTGAAAATGCAAATGTCTTTTAGTGTGAGCTTTGCTTCGGAAAATGGATTGCGGTATTGTGATATAGGCTGGGTGACTATCTTAAGGAAATCAAATCATATTTAGACTGGGATAGTCCTTTAACAACCCTGGGGCCATGAAGAAGAGTGAAACACTTGTGACATTTGGCTCCAAACCTGGGAGTTTTAATTCAGAACGTCCTTGGAAGGGTTGAACTTGAACTATTGTTGGGCGTAACTTTGCTGTTGCTCAATTCACTGGAGTTGGCTTGTGACCTGCATCTCAGCCTTCTTTCCAGATGAGTGCCCAGCAGTCATTCAACAACCTCATATTTGCAGAGTAAACCGTGGTGTTTGTGTTTGATGAGTCATATCCAGGAAGCATGTTAACCAAAAAAGCCTATTGCAATGTTTTTGTTAATTGTGAATGATAGCATGGCAAGTGATATACAATCCAAATCTTATATACTGTATATGTTTTTCATATATAAGGACTATATACTGAAAAATCACACTGACCCTTGACAGTTTTAAATAGATTTTTTTAAATGCCTTCTCGGTTCTAGAACTGGTTCCAAATACTTGACATGATGAATGTTCTAGTCTTGGCTGTTGTATACCAACCCACAAGCCATCTTCTTAGGCCCTGACTCCACCCTCTCCTCTCTTCTCCTCCCAGGTCATGTATTTCTCCTCTGTCTTCCCTTACCTGGTGCTACTGATCTTCCTCATCCGAGGGCTCCTATTGGACGGGGCTTCTGAGGGCATTCGCTACATGTTCTACCCCAAGGTAGGCGTCTGTCGCCTACTGCCGATCTACATGAAGAATAGTGTTTTATTGTTTGCTTGCATCTATACGATCGGTAACATTTTAAGTCGTTTCATGTCATGCCAATTGAATTGAAACCGAGGTGTTGAGGTACAGAGAAGGGAAATCTTCTATAAGATTACGATGCCAAACCCCAAACATATTTTGGGGACAGCATGGAAAGTGATATACTGTACAAAAGAAAATCTGATATTTTGTATATGTTTTTGATATATTGAACAATCACATTGTCCCTTGTGAACCCGTTAGTGTTTGTTCAGACTCATGTTTTTGAAATGTTAAGCGTTGAAGTGAAGTGTTAACGGCGCTGGCTAGACACGGTCACAATCAGCCACTAAACGTGTCTGCTCTCGTAAGACACAAATTCACTTCTACTATATTTGTGTCCATTTTCCTGACGGGGTCTTTTCCTCGTCAGCTGGAGATCTGGGGCAGCGTGCAGGTGTGGCGGCAGGCGGCCACGCAGGTGTTCTTCGCCCTGGGCCTGGGCTTCGGCTCGGTCATCGCCTACTCCTCCTACAACCCAAAGAACAACAACTGCCACCGCGACGCCTTCACCGTCTCCACCATCAACTTCCTCACCTCGGTGCTGGCCACGCTGGTGGTGTTCGCCGTGCTGGGCTTCCGAGCCAAAACCTTCGCCCTGAAGTGTGTCAAAGGGTGTGTGTCTGTATTTGTAAAGAATGTTGATAAAGGAAAGTTGTTAAATGTCCTTGACCTTGTATTGTTAAAACACTTCACCCACTGTGTCAACAGTGCCAGCCTGATAGGCTGTGTATAGCATGTGGGCTTTATTCACACAGCCCGTTTCTCACAACGTGTCGGCCCAGTACTGAACATCGTCCGCTCATGCGGTTTTCTATTATCTTATTTTCCCACCCAGGAATGTGGAGATTCTGCAGTCGCTCTCTGTGAACGGGAGCCAGTGGCCCACCTTTAACATGAGCGACCCTGGCTCCGTGTCCCTGGAGGAGTACTCCAGCTGGTACAGTCTCCACGGAAAACACGTGCCCGGCAACCTCACTGCCTGCAGCCTGGAGGAGGAGATGAACAAGGTAAAGGATCAAAAACTTTTTGTTTGTTTGTTGCTTTTCTCTCTTCAGACTTTAAGTCCCTCTCCTCCCTCTTTGTTTTTGTATCGCAAGTGACTACTTTCCCTCTTCGTTTGTAAGTCAGCCTAACCTCACAGTTCCCACATCCAAGTTCTCTGTGAGGAGCTAAAATATCTCTAATACAAATGTTTTTCTCTCTCACTTTGTTTCCGTTTTCCCTCTCTGCTGTCTTTTCCACTCTCTATCTTTGTATTTGTTTTTCCCCCTCTCTCTGTCTCTCTTCTCTCTCTCTTTCTCTTTCTCTCTGTCTCTCTTCTCTCTCCCTCTCTCTCTCTCTCTCTCTCTCTGCCAGGGTGTGGAGGGTACAGGCCTTGCCTTCATAGCCTTCACGGAGGCCATGTCTCTGTTCCCAGGCAGTCCGTTCTGGTCGGCTCTCTTCTTCCTCATGCTGCTCAACCTGGGCCTCAGCACCATGTTTGGCACCATGGAGGGCATCCTCACACCCCTCACAGACAACTTCAAAACACTCGCCAACAACAAGACTAAACTCACAGGTAAAGTGCCTGTGTGTCTGTGTGCCTGTGTGTCTGTGTGTCTGTGTGTGTGTGTGTGTGTGTGTGTGTGTGTGTGTGTGTGTTCCAATCCAACTTGGAACTTCTCCGACAGTCTGAATGGAAAAGCATTTCTGAAGTGGATACATGTTGGATACACTAGTTCTAAATGAATAATTTAATTACATATAATTACATAACCAAGACTTTGATGAACAACTTTCACATTGACAAAACAATTCATCACTATTGTTTATGGTGTATTTTTACAACATCTGTGACGGAAGAAAAAATAGTCTTTGTAACTTTTGTGTTTGTAGATCTGTTTACAGGCCGAATATGGTACTGCCCAAACTATTGATGGCCTATAAATGTAGCTGTGATTGTCCTACAAATACTTACTTTGGAGTAAGTGTGTGTTAAGTTGATGAAATTTAGATAAGTATCAGACAACACCAAAATCGCAAAGCTGAAAAAAATTCAGCACGCACCTAAGGGGGTTAATAATTATATTCATACATATGTATCTTTTTATGTTAAATTGATGGCCTTGGGACACCAAATTTACAAGTCACGTCTTGGACCCATGCAAATGATTATTTGATCTGCCTCTTTGCGCACAAAGCTGACAGTGGTGACGTTGTGTGGTGTGTGTGTGACGTTGCTGGAACTGTTTGTAATTTGAGCTGCAGCAGCAGGCAGGGTGTGAGTCGAGAGCAATGGCAGAGAGAAGCAACCACCTTTTCCTTTTGTTCTCAAGCAGGACTAGTTGTTGTTGAAACTAGACTTGAAGAGATGGACTTCAACAAAATATAAGATGTTATAAGATGTTATGTCCATGAATGAAATACCGAGTGATCAAAAAACCTCTCCGCTAATATACATTATTCATACTTGGCCTACATATTTGCTAAGTGGTGAAAAGTGTTGTCCATGACATTGTATGCAAATAACGGTGTCGGAGAGACTCACGTAACTGCGAAGACTTTTCGATCATGCATAAGCCCCAAACTAGCCAACAAGTCATCACAACATCCCCTTTACCCACCAGAAATTAATTAATGCATAATGCACATGCATCTCTATATAGCAAAGTCACGACTTTATACAGAGACTTTGTTTTTCTTTTTTAATAAAAGTAGCAAAATTCAGGACTTTTTACCAGTATCGAAAGAAAAAATAACACTTTTCTTTCCTCGTCCGACTGTGTGTAGAGTCTTGATATAATACAGGAGTATGGCTCTGTGTGGAGAGTCTTGATATAATACAGGAGTATGGCTCTGTGTGGAGAGTCTTGATATAATACAGGAGTATGACTGTGTGGAGAGTCTTGATATAATACAGGAGTATGGCTCTGTGTGGAGAGTCTTGATATAATACAGGAGTATAGCTCTGTGTGGAGAGTCTTGATATAATACAGGAGTATGGCTCTGTGTGGAGAGTCTTGATATAATACAGGAGTATGGCTCTGTGTGTAGAGTCTTGATATAATACAGGAGTATGGCTCTGTGTGGAGAGTCTTGATATAATACAGGAGGAGTATGGCTCTGTGTGGAGAGTCTTGATATAATACAGGAGTATGGCTCTGTGTGGAGAGTCTTGATATAATACAGGAGTATGGCTCTGTGTGGAGAGTCTTGATATAATACAGGAGTATGGCTCTGTGTGGAGAGTCTTGATATAATACAGGAGTATGGCTCTGTGTGGAGAGTCTTGATATAATACAGGAGTATGGCTCTGTGTGGAGCGTCTTGATATAATACAGGAGTATGGCTCTGTGTGGAGAGTCTTGATATAATACAGGAGTATGGCTCTGTGTGGAGAGTCTTGATATAATACAGGAGTATGGCTCTGTGTGGAGAGTCTTCATATAATACAGGAGTATGGCTCTGTGGAGCGTGCAAACTGAGCTTCAATGAACCATCAGCAGCAGCAGGTCAACTAAAAAATAAACACATTTCGGCTGTAGCCTTCAGTGTTTGAAACCACTTGTTCATTGTAATATTTTGAACCCAGCGCCCAAGGTTTTTGTCCACTATGGGCTGTTTTAGTTGAGCACTCCGATGTCTCACTAACGTGTCCCTGTCCCCTCCTCAGTGTGCAGCTGTGTGATTGGCTTCCTGCTGGGCCTGCTCTTCACCCAGCGCTGTGGGAACTACTTTGTCATGATGTTTGACGACTACTCTGCCACTCTGCCCCTCATCATCGTGGTGGTGTTCGAGGCCTTCAGCGTGTCCTGGGTGTATGGAGCTGACCGGTGAGGCCCCCGACACTGACCTCCCACATCATATCACATGACTGCATATTACCTGTTCTGAAAGAGGGAAATGTGTTTGTTTTTGAAGGAACTTGATCTTGATTGTACCTGATCAGGGGTACTCTTTATTTCTTTAATGATTTTACACTCATCTCTTCCTTCCTGTGGACTCCAGGTTCCTTGACGACATTGAGAAGATGCTGGGCTGGCGCCCCCATGTGGTCTACAAGTACCTGTGGAAGTATGTGTGTCTGCTGGCCATGCTGGGGCTGCTGGGAGCCAGTCTGGTGAGGATGTTCTTCAAACGGCCCACCTACACCGCATGGAACCAGGAAACGGTGAGGAAGGAGGGGGCTGTGCTGTTGTTTTTTCTACCAGTGCATGACTGACCTTCATTGATTTAAACTGGATCCTATCCAGGGAATCTGTACCAACTTAGTCCCCACATATGCAGCACAAGGACTGTACTTGTTTTCTATCCACTTTAGAAGTACTGTACACAATTATATAAAATTACATAATAGTACAATATATAATTTACTGTACTTACTGCCTATGCCACTTGAGAACTGCAATACGATATAAACGATACAATCCTCTATAATTGACTGCGTACTGTATATGTAATTGTATGAGTGACTTTGTTATTTGGTGTCTGCCGAGTTCAGCTATGCTGCTAATATCCCCTTGCTGTCACAGTAGGAGCTACGATTTATAATTGCTGTGTTTTCCGCAGGCGTCAGAGGAGGTCCTGGAGTATCCAGACTGGGCCTTGACTGTCCTGACTAGCCTGATCATTTTCGCCACGTTGCCTGTTCCCATCGGCTACCTCCACGCCACTCTGAAGAGCAGGAGGAGAGGGGACCCACACGTGGAGGCTGTTGCCTACAGTAAGTGTGCGACCGACGAGTCACACATTCCATGAGCTGCTCCATTGGAGGAATACGGGATCTTCCATGAATGGTGCTTTCCCATTGGGCGCGGGGTGTATAAGCCCCTCCCACAAAGGGAAGAAGAGACAGGTTTTGTCATGAAGGGAACATAAGGGAAGCACAACAGGACTTACAAAGACTGTATATCGAGAAATGGATTTCAAAATTTGAATGCTTGATCGTGCACATGATTACAAATCCCCAGAAACCAGCGATGTGAATTATTTTGTGAATTTATTTGTTTTCACCATATTGGAACAAGAGCAAATCATGAACTTGTAAGAATATATAGCATACATCCACTGACTGCATGTATTGTATCTTCTGACTTTAAGCCATATTTGGATATTAATATATTATTTCAATACCCATTTGTTTATCCTGTTAAAAACTAAAGTGAACAATGTTTTGTGGAAAATACTTTTAAGTGGGAAGGTATTCTCAAATGTTCAATATTCACAACCAACATCAGGTACTTAACGGAGATAAGTTTTCTGTGTTTGTGGTGTGGAGGTTTCGTGTTTGATCATCTAATTGATCTTCACACTTGTAATTAATCTTTGATCATTTGGAAATAGATTTCTGGCATGGATTACACTTATCAACATGCTCTTATTGATGAAGCCTACCTCTGTCTTGCCAAAATTCAGACATTGTGCCATGGAGTGATGATTCAAGAGCTTTGTACCATAATGCTGTGTATCAATGCATCTGTTTATTAACTTGGTTAACACAATACAAACAATACTACTTTTATTTTTCACGACATCTTCACCTTTAGCTTCTACCAAACATTCAATAAGATACATGCAAATAGTGCCTTTGTTCATTTTGTATATACTCTGTATTTTTGGGGATGAGTTGAGCAAAGAACAGAACTTACATTCCACTGTGGTTTTACTAACCAGAATTATATTGAGTGTCATAAAACATGTTTGTAAAATACTTTTAGTGAGAAAATGTAATATAATGCGCGCACATTGTTTAATATATGTTCTGCCTTTTAAGTGTCACCTTTTGTGTGTTTTAAATATTGAGTTGCCTAAATAGCTAGAATTATTGTAGAATGTCATCTCTTGGGATTATAATTGAAATGTTGATTCTCTTGGCTGTACTGTATGATCAGAAATGACATTGTTGTTTATTTATGCTGTGTTCATGTACAGGATGCCTTTTAGATGTACATTTCTCTTGTAGTCAACATGTGGCCTTTGTTTTACACCAAAGTTGAATTAAAATGTTCACCTGAAAAAGTAACTGTTACAGCTAACATACAGAAGTATGTAAAACTTGTAAATAAAAAAAATAAAAATGTATTTGCGACTGTGCTTGTTAAATAAATACCTTGCAAAGCAAAACCCTTGGCTGTTTGTGGTTCTACGGGAGCTTCTTTCACAGTTTAATTGTATTCATTTGTAAACACTTTAACTGAGAACACCTACAGGTCATATAGTACATGAACTATTTGATTGGAGTACTTTAGTCTGTCTGGAGACACGTGGGTGGGGTTGGCACTTGTGGGACTTCAAAGTGTTCGTTGGAAATGGCAATATTTAACATCTAATTACCCGGATGTGTGCTCAGTAAAGTCATCATCTTGGGAGTGACTTTACAAAGCTATGAATGTATGGCTATTTACATACACAACAATATTTACATCGTTACACAGCTAATCATAACACTAGGAATATATTGGGGTTCTTTGTATGTTTTGGGGACTTGTTTATGCTATCTTCCAGGTTAACATGGGGCGGTCCTCTGTTTGGAGATGGTAATGCCAGGGGAGTGTGGTTGTCCTGGATGCAGATCCTGATCCATCACCCAGGGACAATAGTGCAGGAGAAGAGTAATCAGAGGGAGGCTGAAGAGATCACACCTGGAAGAGGAGAGAGTGGCTGGTGCTGACATCAGGTAGGCTGGATGATCAGGATCAAGTGGTTTCTATATTTGATTGTGCACATAGCTGTAAATATGTTTGTGTACTTATATTTACAAGGACAATAGGTGATGATATCGATGACTAGCATTTAATAGTCAAAAAATTGCAAGTATAATTGTCAGCCCTACATAGTGGCTATTTATTTTTACAATTTTATTTATTAATGTCCCTCAGCGCTTTGAGCATTCTGCCTCGAGCATCTGGAAAGAACTATATAAATAGAAATGTATTCTCATTATTATTAATTTATTTTTCAAAGGTTGACTTGCTGGTAGTGCACAGTATGGCTGCCTTCCTGGCCGGTCTGGAGCTGCTGTGTCTGGTTCTGGTTCTGTCTCCGTGCCGGTCCCAGAACACACAGACCCAGTCTGAGCAGTGGATCCATGCCCACCGTGCCCTCGCCGCCCTGCCACTCCCTGCTGCCCGCGTAGGGCAGGGACCTGGAGTGGGGGACAGCCTCGTCACCTCCCAGCACATATGTGAGTCACAATACAATACAATACAATGTTGTCACTTGTTATCAGAACAACTGAAATTTGGAAGACAGGTTCTTGGGGAAGAAAGACGCTGTACTGTACAGTAAATGCCATTTTCAGAGGGGCTCTAAAAGAAAAATTAATGAGGGATTGTAATGATACTAGTAAGCCATATTTACAAGTTACAAGTTAGGCTTTCAGCAGACAGCATTATTCAGAGTGACTTAGAAAGTGCATACAAGTTAAGTAGCCTATGTAAACATCCATATATCACAATATTGTCGAAGATTGAGCGATGTATTGCCGAGTAACACACACACACATACACACAGCAGTGCCTCGAAATGTACTAGATTGACTGAGCCCACACTGCTTCTGTAGCCAAGAGCAACGAAAACCTGGGGATATTCATCGCTGCTGCCATAGGGATCGTTACTTTAATGGCCGTGGTCTACTGCATCTACAATAAGTTCTACACCAAGCACCGGTACCTGCACACACCACTTTATGATGACCAAGGTAACTGGACCATTCTCAGTATGTTCTGTTCGCATTTGAATGACCGGAAACCAATGATAAATGGATGTTTAAGTTACATCCGGACAGATGTATTATTATTGAATTTCTTACTCACTCTCTCTCCCTCTCTCTCTCTTTCTCTAGACTTAACCCTTGACCTCCCCAAGCCAGCCTCAGTCATGTTCCATGGCTCTGTGGGAGCGAAGGACAGAGACAGAGAGGTGTGGAGAGTTAGTAACGCCTCCCTCTCTGACACGCCCTCCATCATCACCATCCCACCCAGCCTGTCCCCTCCTCCCTCCATCCTCCCCTACCCTCCCCTCTTCCTCTCGTCCTACCACCTCAGAACCATATCAGCCAGGGATCTGCAGAGGAGCTTTGTCTAAGTTCAGACAACCAGTCAGCGGGGGAGTTATCACTTCAATAGGCCATGTTTAAATCTGACCAATCCCATAAGAAGTGTAATAATGGGTTTGTTAGCTTGGTTTCTATCTTTGCACAGTGTCATGGCATAAGTTGACATTTTTTGTGTTCGTACACCCCTGAATTAACCATTGCATAATTAACATACAATAAACTCAGAAATACTGCTTCGTAATTTACATTTCCTGTATCCTAGGAACATCAGTCATATTTTGCTGTAGGCAATGCATGTCATGTTACAGTATTCATCCTAACAGGTGTTCTATACAGTTGTAATAACTAGGATATACAGGGCGATACCCACAGCTCTGCAGTGTTTACACAGACGAATACGACACAGTGGCGTAAGAGACTCCTTTAATTAGCCTATGTGTAGGCCTACGACAAAAACTGAAAGTGTTACTATGGACTATTCTGATTATCTTCATTCAGTGTTTGTGTAGTAGGTCCCAGTACTAAAATAGCTTCTTAAGTACACCCACGGTCTGCGAGGAAGGAAGTGACACACGACACCGCACTACACACACACGGAAAGATTAACCAATAATCTGGTTTCAGTACCATGGATAGCGACACACCGGTCGGATAGCCTATCGCTTGGCCATTTTGTCAACATATTTGCAATACAGCCCTATTGAAGGGCTTTACTAATACAAAAAACTTTATATTTGCCGAAGTCAACATTGTTTTGACAATGTATTGCCAAAAAACGATTTTCATTGACAATATACCGAGTGTAAAATGTAGTTCGGGGAACTTTGCTTTCAACTGAAGTCCTTTCCGTGAAAACAAAAGGACTGTTTATCCGTGTATCTAGGTGCACGTGCTCTAAAGTAGTGTATACCAGCCGTTTGAAAAGGCAAATACATTTGAATGGTGCTTGAGTGAAAGGTGAAGGGCGGACGGAGAAGGTGACTGAGAAGAGAGCTGCGCTCTCAAGCGGGAGAACGCGCGGACAGCAAATCGGTCGGAGCCTGGAGTCGTGAGGATGGAGATCCGAACAGATAGGTTTAAGATCGTCGCTGCCAGGACCCTCGGTAAAATAAACAAGTAAGTGAAACCAACAATTATTATTACTTGAGCCTATAAAGTGTGGGTGTGCTGCACTTTGTTCACGTAAAGCGCGTGACATTCCGGCGAGAGCGCCGTTAGGTTACTGTCCACTTCTGTCATCTCTACCCAGAGAAGCCTACAATCTTTTTAAAAGTTAAAGAACTAATTTACTCCGCACTTTTAAATGAAAAGGAACGTATGTAGACACATTTATCAACCAAGATCAAGAGGCCTGGATTAGTAACCGGGTTATATGACCTGGCGGAACATCTGTTTCTAATTATGCTATATCTATCTATATTTAGCCTAGCCTACATGTCATTTTTGGTATAAAAAGTGTACTAAACACCCTCCAATTAATCCGATACTGATGCTGCAGATATCTAATCAACGTCGCCTTGGTCTTTTTAGGCCCTTTATTGGCACAGGCCACCCGCTGAATTTAATGACAAATACACTATCTTTAATTGTATGCACCATGTTTAATTTGAACTCAATTTGAAGGGAAATTACCCTGCAACATTTGTTGTAGCCTATAGGTCTATTTATTCAGGTGACAGCCATGTAGCTATAACTTGAACGTGTTTCCGTCCTGTTCCATGCATTTAGCCTAAATAAACCACTAGGCTTATTTAAACCGAAGATTCCACATGGACGCATATTTGAACTCTATTTTATTCTAACTCACCTGTAAAGTGATCAAAGTTCAATGTGGTTGAGATGCGGTCTGCGGCGCTAGTCTAGGCCTTGAGGTATTTTTACATTGTGACATTGTGTAGTCTCGTTGCTGGAGACTAAATAAAGGACACTGAGAAACCGTTAGATAAGCTATAAAGCACATTTTGATGATCCAACATCCTCGGTTTTGTTGAAGAACTGCATTGTCATCGAAAGTACTGCAGTAGCAGCCCTATTTGATATTCTGATGCCTTGGATACAGGCCTGCGTGTAGCCTAAACACTGACCGTTTCTGTTCCATAATGACCAATATTGAACTAATCAATAACCGTGAAACCAAAAGTGTCAGACCATCAAATAACTTTATTTTAGGGATGTTGATTGATTGGCTGAATCCCAACTGACAAGCAAATGCTCGCACAATTGCATTTATCACACCTTACCGGTGCAGTTGGGCTCGAACTGATTGGAAATGTGTGACCTATTTGAGACATTGAGAACTATTTGAGTCTTGAGCATCTAACGCTTAATTACCACGTCATTTGCAACTGATGCGCTGAGATGAAGGACACTTAAGAGCAGGCAACTGTACCTACAGTATGTGAAATGCAGAGTCTGTCATGAATTCATTTTAGGAAATGTATAGTCCTTCTCTGGCACAACCTTCGAACTAATTGAATGGAACTAAATTAATAAACAAAATTACTAATGAATGTGAAGAAACAGGCATCAGCATGCGCTTGGAGTTTGCGCGGTCTTCTTACTCTCGGGATTTGAAGAGCGTCTAAACACATAAATCCTCTCCAGAAATAGCCCTCTCCCTCTCCAAGCTGTCGTCCCAAGTAAATCCCTATACACCTACCGTTCTCTCTCTTTCTCTCTGCCTCCCTCTCTCCCTCCCTCTCTTTCTCTCTCTCTCTCTCTCTCTCTCTCTCTCTCTTTCGCTTTCGTCCAGTAAGTAGCCTAGCTGATTCCTCTGTTCTCTCCCTTCCCTTCCGCCGTCATTTTAAACTCAGGATTACACCTATAGGGTTAAACAGACACTATACTGTACGATAGCGTCTCTGATAAACCATTATGAGCACGTGCGCAGAAGTGTTCCCCCTTCTGACGTTGTGTTAGAAGTACCTTGCAGTCTTGTAGACACAGACTTGGTAGACTAGCCTCTGTAATCATGACTGTCTCCACATATATTTTACCCTTTTGGACCAGATAATTCCGGTATCACCTGTTTGTGTATTGTGTGAGCAATTAGCAGATGGGGTGGGCTGGCTGATTAAATAATTTTTTCACTGCGTTTTGATTAAGTTATCACTTATTTTTCTCTGACACTCTTCCCCTCATTTAAACAGTCCTGAAAATCTAATTTTGCCCAGCAAGGATAATTATTCTTAGACTAATGCTATTGAATGCTCGGATTTATTTCATTAGTTTTAATTCTTGATGAACGTTTTACACTACAAAACACACATAATTGGTTCTATCATGAGCAATACGTAAAATATCTTACTTTCTCACTAGACTCCACACGTGATGAAAACTGACTAAAAGATGGAGAAGAATGTTGTAACCTAGGTCAGCGGTGTTGAAGCTATCATGCCAGGTTAGGTGAAACATCCTGAAAATGTCTAATGGAAGAGCATCCCAACTGCGTGCTTAGTGTGATCCAGGGCCTCTCTTCTCTCCTGTTCAGCAGTTCAGCTGAGCTACTCTCTGTTGTTGACTTAACTCTAAACTGTGCTGCCGAACCATCCTCACGCTTGTCCTTGACAAATGAATTAAGAGATTAGGTTGGAGTGAAAACGTGTAGGCTAGGCTACTCATCGAACAACCGTGGTTCTGTGGAAGAGTTAACTTATCGGTCCATCTTGACGGTGAAAATCCTGTTCCTGTACCTGTAGCTGGTCAGATCTACCACAGCAGTGCGACCTCCCCCGCGTGTCTCTGATGGCGTGGGTGTGGCTTTGCTGCTCGGCGTGAGAGCGCGAAAGAGAAGTGAAAAAGAGAGGGACTGGTAAACAGCTAAGGATTAGAAAGGATATATGGCACCGTGGAGTCAGACCAGGGGTCAGATGAAGGCAGACAGATGTCACCCAGTGAAGGTCTTGCTACAGTCTACATATGGAGGGGGAAAAAATGAAAGTTAACATATTGAATACTGAGGACGTAGGACCAGCCTAAGGAATAGAGAATTCTCATATTTCCTTGTACACAACGACTTTAAAACTACCTCTATCTATTCACATAATGAATGGACATTGCTCTGGAGGCCCAGGGGTCATACAGGCGTCCTCTGGATACCAGCAGAAGGATGTAGAGGAAGAATGTTGAGAGACATCGAGAATGCATGAGAGAGAGAAGGGAATCCATGATGAAAAACAAGGGGTTAAGACAAGACCAGGAAGATGAACGAGAGAGGGGAAGAATGGAGAGAGGCCCACACTAAGACAAAAATAGTCGGAGAGGGATATTAATAATTCAGCAACAGTGAAAGTCATTAATACTTGATCAATGTCAAAGAACGTTGTAGCCGGTGCTTGTGTAAACTGCTTTCGGTATGCACATTATGTTATGCGGTAGACATCGCTCTCTCTAGTACACAGACATATCCATAGATTATGCTGTTTTGACCCCTATTGTACAGTATGTGCCACATAAATTAGCGGTGTTTCAGTGACAAAGTGTCTCATTCTATTTCTCTGGTCTTGTGAAGCTATTCACCTTGATCAGCAGCGTCCTCTCTCGACCTCCCAGCTCATTGTTTTGGATACACCTGTGTTGACAGAAATAAGAACTGTGGAGAAGGATGAACGCAGCAGAAGATGACACTGTCTATCCTTCATCCATTCTCTGTGTTACAAAACCATGCACCACATCACCACATCGATCCAACCGATCAACTTTGTCATGGTAAACTGTAAACTTAATAGTTCTAATAATTATTCTGGCTTCACCAGAGACTGACACGACAACAGATTGACTGATCACGCTGTGAAGCAGTCTGCACGTCTGTGGGTGACAATGCTTCACCTTATAATATATAGAGAACTTTGGTGATGTGCACAGGTCTATGTTGAGGGGTTCTACGCACGGTGCAGATCTCATGTTTAATGGATGACGCAGCTTGGGTAGATACATATTTGATGTTTCCCTGACTGGAGGCTGGTGCAGGTCTTTAGCACGGCTTCTCAGTGAGGTGGATGAGTGAGGAGGGGAGAGGAGGAGAAAGGAGACGAGACGAGAGGCGGTGGTGGTGGTGGTGGTGGAGAGGGCTTGAGATCTGCCAGGCATAGACAAGGTCCTGTAATCACAGTATGGTTGAGTTCTGCTGTATTTCACCCTACCTGCCAGGTCTGGCAGCCTGGTCATGTCAGCAAAAATATTTCAGGGGAATAACAACAACCATCTACTGCAGGTCGAGGCTGCTGTATGTCAAGGTGATATTGAGGAGCCCCAGAGGTGGCGGACATATTGTTTTTGGAGTTTGTCAAGAGAAGCCTTCCTAGACTCAGACTTCAGAGGAATTTAATTGTTCCACAAGGGAACTGTTCTTATTTCTTTTTGCTGGTACATTCAGCAGAAAACAGAGGAAAATACATTTATCATTAGGCTCCATATGCAGACCTTAATGTATAGACCTAGCTCACTGTATCATTTATTGAGATGATTTATGTAAAGATTTATGCCAAGATGTATGTCAAGTTCAACAATTCAACTTGAGCCTGTATCCCTCAAGTAACTCATTGCTCTCTCTGTACAGTATGAGGTGTGCTTTTTATACAACCCGCCGTCTCTTCCTCAGGGTCCTAGAGAAGCGACAGGAGAATGGCGAGACCATCGAGCTGTCCGCCGAGGGCCGGCCGGAGCTGGTGGAGGAGAAGGAGATGCCCGTGGTGGACTGTACCTGCTTTGGGCTGCCTCGCCGTTACATCATCGCCATCCTCTCCGGCCTGGGCTTCTGCATCTCATTTGGCATCCGCTGCAACTTGGGCGTGGCCATCGTCAGCATGGTCAACAACCACACCGTCCTCCGCGACAACAAGCGGGTGCTGGTGGTAAGTGGCGGCGGCAGGGTGGAGGTTGAGGGTAGCCTCCTGAACCAGCCGGATCTCGTGAGCTTGCACTCCGTTTCACCATACGGATATGCCCAGTATCTGTGTAGCAAATCAGACTGGAAGCTTCCACGATCAGGAGGGTTCATGAGGCGAGTGTTCTGGGCCTGGGGTGACTAGCCAGGGGGAGGGGGAGCAGTCCCACTGTGGGGTAAGCAGTCCCACTGTGGGGTAAGAGCTGGAAGGGTTAGGGAACGGTTAACCTTGTTGTCAGTGGGCTAAATCAGTCAGATCTAGCTCACTTGGGGCGGTTGTATAGCTCAGGAGGTAGAACCAATGATGTCCAATGATCGTAGGGTCGGCGGTTCGAATCCCGGCTCCTCCTGACAACATGTCCTTGGGCAAGACACTGAACCCCAAATTGCTCCCAATGAGCAGGCTAGCACCTTGCATGGCAGTTGCCGCCATTGGTGTGTGTATGTGTGTGTGAACGGGTGAATGAGAGGCCTTCATTGTAAAGCGCTTTGGATAAAAGCGCTATATAAGTGCAGTCCATTTACCATCAATTCGGTTGTTTTGATTTTCCTTATTACTGTATCTTACAGACTCTACTGATCTTAACTTGAGACTAGCTACACAAGGACTGCCTACATGTGGTCAGCATATTGGGTTTTGTGTGGTTTAGAGCTGGATTTGTGTTGTACCAGATGAATACAGTACATTTTCTGCTTTTTTGCCTTTTATATTCAAAAGTGAAAAAACATTTTCATCCCTTGTCCCCTCACTCCTCCCTGTGAATTTCTAACTCTTCTCTCTCTCTCTTTCTCTCTGTCAACAGAAAGCTCAGTTTGACTGGGATCCAGAAACTGTCGGTATGATCCATGGGTCCTTTTTTTGGGGATACATTGTCACCCAGATCCCTGGGGGGTTCATCTGTCAAAAGTTTGCAGCAAACAGGTCAGCTCCCATTTATTTTCATATAACTGTTGCTTTTTACCAAAATGTATTTTAAAACTGATGTCTAAAACTTTCTCTCTCTCTCTCTCTCTCACTCTCTCTCTCTCTGTCTTTCAGAGTTTTTGGCTTCGCCATTGTCGCCACCTCTATGCTGAATATGCTGATCCCCTCTGCAGCACGAATTCACTTTGGCTGTGTGATCATTGTCAGAATATGTCAAGGACTCGTGGAGGTGCTTGGCTGTGTTCCATGGCTCGTTCTTGCCTACATCAAAGTTCACACTTGTAGTTTGCTGACATTTAGTTGTGTTCTCTGTTCTGGCCTGGCTGTGATCTGAACTTGAGATCATAATTCCATTCTATCCACCGGAGACCTGGGTTCGTGCATCGGTCGCAAGCAGCGTCTGACACTTGCAGTGTGTCCAGCCCTTAATGAAATGTGTATTCCTCAACAACAATTTGTAAGAACTGAAACACTCTTTTAGGAATGATGACTGGAGCATCGAGTGGAGTATGATTTGTACCAGAATGAAAAGACGCTATCTTCTTGAGTCATAGCAACTGAAAACACCAGTTAGTATTTCACTAATGAATCATCTAAGTAGGCCTTAATGGGTGCAGTCACTGCTGCTATCTCATGTTCTCCTCTTTCTCTGAGTGGTGTCGCTTTTATTTCTTACAATGCCTTTGTAGCTGTCTGGCTGCTTCTCCTTGCCTGTAATGAGGGGTAGAATATTCTGCAACATGGCTGAAGAAACCGTTGCTTTGCCCAAGACTCCAGCTGCCATTTTGAGAAATAGTTTCTCAGTTTAATTGGCTGACTTCAGGCTCCATGCAGCTCTGAGGTGACTCCCAAACCAATGCCATCTCCCTTTCGTTCTCATTTAGAACAGAATCAGAAACAGATATGAATGGAGTGGGATATTGGGCGGTCACTCCCGAGGGTGGTCAGGTTAATTTTGGCGCGATGGTCCACCACTCTACAGCGAGCGCATCTTGTGTCAGTCTCCCACAGTAGCATCAGGGGACAATTGGGCAATACGTTGCAATGTGTAATTGGCTACCAATTTAGGTGAAAATGGGATAATATTTTGAAATGTAATTAAAAATAATAATTCGAATCTATGGTACTCCATAGAAGTCTGTAGTGTCGATTTCACTGACAAGTCCATATTAAGTAACAATATGAACAACTTTGGTGGCCCCTAATATTAATGATATCTCCTCTTGGTGTGATTCCCTGTGTTTTGTAGGGTGTTTCATACCCAGCCTGCCATGGCATCTGGGCAAAATGGGCGCCACCCCTTGAAAGAAGTCGATTGGCTACTACAGCCTTTTGTGGTGAGGTCATTTGAACCTTTCTGTCTCCTCTGGTTTTATAGTTTTCTATGGATACCAGACCAAGTATTTTTTTGCTTTTTGCTTCAAGGAATATAATGTATTTTTTGTGGTACTGTAACTCTTCTGTCTGTAAATGTACTTGTGCAACTCACATCAAAGTTGCTAGGATCCACATATAACCCCATGGAAATGCTTCAATGCTCCAGTGATCATGATCCACAGTACCTGTTCTAGCTTGAAAATGTGTCTGTAATAATGTGTCTCTGCGTGATCTCAGGGTCCTATGCAGGAGCTGTGATAGCCATGCCGTTGGCTGGGGTACTGGTCCAATACTCTGGGTGGTCCTCTGTCTTCTATGTCTATGGTAAGTGACTCCTGTATATTTACTAGCACATCAAGTGTACAGTGAGTATTCTGGCATATCGTCCACCTATACAGTGCCTCCAACTGCGCCTTGAGCGCTTGGCCTATTCTTTAAAATGAACACCGCAAAGCACAGTGTCCATTATAACCTGATGATTACATAGTAAACAAATGCTGAATAAATTAGCAAAATTTAAGCCAAAACCCTGCTGTGAAATACATTTCTGCTGGACTGGTCCTTTGCTCATCAGCTTCTATCATTCCCTTTTTTAACTCGTCCCTCTGTTTTTCCCTCTTCTCCCTACTCTTTACACTCCTCCATACCCCACCCATCCTCCTCCATACCCCACCCATCCTCCTCCATACCCCACCCATCCTCCTCCATACCCCACCCATCCTCCTCCATACCCCACCCATCCTCCTCCATACCCCACCCATCCTCCTCCATACCCCACCCATCCTCCTCCATACCCCACCCATCCTCCTCCATACCCCACCCATCCTCCTCCATACCTCACCCATCCTCCTCCATACCCCACCCATCCTCCTCCATACCCCACCCATCCTCCTCCATACCCCACCCATCCTCCTCCATACCCCACCCATCCTCCTCCATACCCCACCCATCCTCCTCCATACCCCACCCATCCTCCTCCATACCTCACCCATCCTCCTCCATACCTCACCCATCCTCCTCCATACCCCACCCATCCTCCTCCATACCTCACCCATCCTCCTCCATACCCCACCCATCCTCCTCCATACCCCACCCATCCTCCTCCATACCCCACCCATCCTCCTCCATACCTCACCCATCCTCCTCCATACCCCACCCATCCTCCTCCATACCCCACCCATCCTAACCCTTTCCACTCCTCCCTAACTCTGACTCTTCCCACTCCTCCCTCCTGGCTCCACCCAGGCACTTTTGGGATCATGTGGTACCTTTTCTGGGTGCTGGTGTCATACGAGAGTCCTGCAGCTCATCCCACTATCACAGAAGAAGAGAGGACGTACATCGAGGAGAGCATCGGAGGCTCGGCCTCCAACGCCAATCCTGTGACGGTTAGATCATCCACGCCTCTGTTTGCGGGCGCCATCTCACTCCCTCCTCCTTTCTGTTCACGACCGTACATGGTCAGATCTGGTCTGATGGTTTCACGCTGGTGATGCGAGTTAGCCAAATTAAGCTGCTTGAATCCTAGGCTCCCTTGAATGAATGACAGGATGGTAACTTCCTGTCCTCTTGTCCGTCATCTAGAAATTCAACACGCCCTGGAGAGCTTTCTTCACCTCCATGCCAGTGTACGCCATCATCGTGGCTAACTTCTGCAGGAGCTGGACCTTCTACTTGTTGCTTATTAGCCAGCCTGCATACTTTGAGGAAGTGTTCGGATTTGAGATCAGCAAGGTAAGAAAGTCAACAATTAACAATCAATAGAAAGATCAAGAAAGATCAAAGGTCAAGTGAAAAACAAAGGGTAGAAAAGAAGATAAAGTCTAGATGTTGACAGACATTCTGTAACTGTGTATGGTGTATGGTACCAGTATGATACCAGTATGATACCAGTGTGTAGTATAGTACCAGTGTGTAGTGTGGGTTTTGTTTGCTTTGTTCTGAGAAATATCAAACTCCAGACATCTCTCAAAGCCAACAGAACTTCTGTGGTGTGGGTTTTCTTGGCTCTCTAGCAAAGACTGGGAAGCAGCAGCAACACTGTCTATCCCTCACAGTCGTGTCTTACAGCGTGCTGATCTGAAATCAGTTTTTCCCCTGTATCTTCCCAATTCCTCCCTTGCCTCTCCCCCTCCTTGACTCCTGGCAGGTGGGCATTGTGTCCGCCCTCCCCCATCTCGTCATGACCATCATCGTGCCCATCGGGGGGCAGCTGGCCGACTACCTGCGCAGCAACCAGATCATGACCACCACCAACGTCCGGAAACTGATGAACTGTGGAGGTGAGAGTGGAGGAGAGGAGAGAGGTAGAGGTGGAGAGGAAAAGTGAGAGAAAGGAGGGTTGGGAGGAGGAGAGGAGGGAGGGGAAGAGAAGAAAAGGAGAAGAGAGTGAGGCTGAATATACTTCAGCCTGATTATGAGGTAGCTATGGGAGTGTAGTGTGTGAGAAAGCAGGTGTAGCATACAGCAAGTGATGACTCAGCGTAAAGCAGCGCTGCTTCTGTGGACTATTTTTGACCTGCAGAAAAATCGATAGCAGAGTGAGGGGAATAAGAACTGTATGTTTATACAGTATATGTACATCGCTCAGTGGGAAGCTGCACCTCATGTTAGGTCATACCGATTTCAAAAAAGGAAAGACTCTGGAATAAATATGTTTAAGGAGAGACTCGGGAATAAATATGTTTATTCCAGAGTCTTTCTTTTTTTTATTTCCTCAAAAAGTACATTAATAAAAATTCAGCTGGAGATGGATTGGGAGTTGACAAAATAGAGGGAGGTGCCTGGAGGTGAAAAAGTACTCTGAACTGAACTAATGTATGTGTTGTTTGTAAGCAGGGCACATCTCTTAAAGAGACCTGGTCTCAGTATGTTCTTCCCTGTGTAAATAAAGGCATCTGTCTAAAAATACAACTCCATGCTTTTACCAATACAAATCTGAGTAAGGCTCTCATAGATGGAATGGTCCTGACTTTCTCTGTTCTGCTTTGTAGTTTAATTACTTCCCTTCCTTCACTGTGACAGGCTTTGGAATGGAGGCTACCTTGCTGCTGGTGGTGGGGTTCTCCCATACGAAAGGCGTGGCCATCACCTTCTTGGTCCTGGCGGTCGGGTTCAGTGGCTTTGCCATCTCAGGTGAGACTCATTACTACCAGGGTGCGATTTGTAAAAAACCCAGAGGGGGGGACATTTTCAAATAAAATGTAATGTCCAGAAATTGAACTAATGTAAACATCAGAACAAAGGAAATGACTGTATGATCTTATTGTATTCTTATACACCCAACAAGGTGCTAAAAGAAAGGACAAACCATACGATGTTAGGTTATTGATCACTGCTATGAATGTAGAGCTATCCCGTCCTCATCATAGACCTTTAGACCTCATAAAAATAAAAATAAAGTGATATGCGTAGGCTAGTTAAAGGTAGGCACTATGTGCATTATAGGCTACATCAAATCACTGTTACAGTAGGCCTGTGCCTTGAACGCAAATTTGAACACCAGCCATCTATCCCGACAAATCTGTAGGATTTCATTTAATGTAACATTCAGCATGGATCCATCTTGGTCCACAATCACGCGCACTTTCACCGGTAGACCAGGCCGCAAGGCTGAAAAGAAAATCTGGAACACAAGATAAAATATAAATTGGTATTGGTCTCGTGAAAAGAGGCTAAATTGGTGGCCGCGACAATGTGCTGCGCTGACTTGGCTATCGCCTAATATCGAGGATGAGAATAGCAAAACAAAAGCAATACATGCTGACGATTGGCCGCTTATCACCCACAACAATAATTGTATTATAATAAAATATTCATCCTGTCACTTACTGATGTTTAGCACTAGCAGAAGAGTCTGCTTTGGTGACGGACCTCTGGCATTTTGGGCATGCGCCAAAATCCTTGCAGCAAAATATGACGAAATGCTTCATTGATAATTCTTGCTAGTTAGAGTAGGCACTTGGTTGACAGTTGCCATGACAATCAAACGTGTGGTTAGAACTAGCTGTTGTAAATCGTATTTTTGAAATAGCTAGTTTAGCTTTTCTAAATTGCGCCATCTATTTTCGGGCACAGGAATTGTAGCTATATTCAGTCTGACCAGAAGCAGGGATAAAAACCTATCCCCACCAGCGATAAAAAATGAATGATCAGAGGAGGGGATATCAAAACCAGAGGGGGGGAAATCCCCCCCATCCCTCCCAGCAGTTTGCACGCTGATTACTACCACTGCTGTTCTCTCAAGAGATCCCCCTGAGGACTCACACTAATAACACATCAACCTGCATCACCCCCCCGCTCCTTGAGCCACCACTGAAACATACCGTAATGAGGGGGAGTTGACTGCTTTGTAACTCTCTCAAATGATACCCTTGGAAGACTAGTTCTTGTTCCAAATGCTTTTTGGAATGCTCAACTCTTTCTTTCCCTCCCTCAGGTTTCAATGTGAACCATCTGGACATCGCTCCCCGGTATGCCAGCATCCTCATGGGCATCTCCAATGGTGTGGGTACTCTGTCTGGCATGGTGTGCCCACTTATTGTTGGAGCAATGACCAAACATAAGGTACATACAGTAACTGGCTCTACAGCTAACAATGTCCTACTGCATACCATTGACAATTGACAATTGATACGAGTTGACAATTTTGTCTGATATCAGTCAGTGTACCACTACTCGCCATAACTCACAAGTGCATCTCCTTTCTAAGGAAGTGACTAAGAGCTTAATCTAGTGCTGAAGCCAATGTGCAACAGCTAAATACAAATATAAATAAGAGCTAAGAGGAAGGGTCAGGACTTCTTGAATAGGTGAGTTTTCAGCCTGCGACAGAACATGGTCAGTGACTCCACTGTCCTGTGAGTGGGCAGTTCCTTCCGCCACTGCGGGGCCAGGACAATACTGTATGTGCTGGCAGTCATAGATGTATTGTGGTATACTGTACATACACTGTACATACACAGTACCTTGTCCTACAGACTCAAATGATTGTACATAGTGGAGCTTTCAATAACATTTGATAAATCCACCATTGTGAATATGCATGCCATTGTATGTCTTAAAACCATGATTCATTCTCCCACAAAATGTCACTCCGGACCTTTCTCAACTGTTTCAATCTGTATCTCTGACTTCCATTCATTTTCCTTTCAACCTTTTCTTTCACACATACTTTTTTCTCCCTCTAACAGCCACTCTTCCATCTTTTTTCTCTCCTTCTCCCTCTTCCCGGCCTCAGACGCGGGAAGAGTGGCAGTATGTGTTTCTCATCGCCTCCCTCGTCCACTATGGAGGTGTTATATTCTATGGTGTGTATCCCCTCATAGTCCTCTGTTCTACCCATCCCTCTATACTTCACAATGGTCATACAATGATAATTATAATGAGAAGGATAAGAAGAAAAATGATGATATTTATCTCATGTGGTGCCTTTTTTGATGCTGTAACATGGTGTTCAGTGCTCAGTGACGAAGGTGTATGAGTATGAATGACTAAGGTCAAGTCAGTCTAAATGAGCACAATCGTAGAGTAAGTGTAAATGAACACAGTCTGTGCTCTAAATGAACACAGTCTTGTGCTCTAAATGAACACAGTCTTGTGCTCTAAATGAACACAGTCTTGTGCTCTAAATGAACACAGTCTTGTGCTCTAAATGAACACAGTCTTGTGCTCTAAATGAACACAGTCTTGTGCTCTAAATGAACACAGTCTTGTGCTCTAAATGAACACAGTCTGTGCTCTAAATGAACACAGTCTTGTGCTCTAAATGAACACAGTCTTGTGCTCTAAATGAACACAGTCTGTGCTCTAAATGAACACAGTCTTGTGCTCTAAATGAACACAGTCTGTGCTCTAAATGAACACAGTCTTGTGCTCTAAATGAACACAGTCTTGTGCAGAACGACTGACTTTGTCTCTGTCCTCCAGGGATCTTTGCCTCTGGAGAGAAGCAAGATTGGGCCGAGCCAGAGAATCTCAGCGATGAGAAGTGTGGGATTCTTGATGAGGACGAGCTAGCAGATGAGACGGAGGAGCTGTACCGTACGGGCGGAGGCGGCTACGGAGCCATGAACACAGATCCTAATGGCGGAGGAGGAGGAGGAGGAGGAGGAGGAGGAGGAGGAGGTGGCTGGGTATCAGACTGGGACAAGACAGAGGAGTACGTACAACCGACCGGAACCAATAGCTACCTGTACAGAGGAGGGGACGACCGGCAGCTCACATAGGAGGCCAGCAGCTAAGGGAGGGAGGGGGGGGGGGTGGAAGAGAGGTCAGCCAGTCTGACCAAAGTGTTATTGACGAAGAACTGCAATAAATTACTAATGTACAGTAAAGTGGGAAGAGTACGAGCCCTATTGTGTGTGTGTGTGTGTGTGTGTGTGTGTGTGTGTGTGTGTGTGTGTGACATACTGTACAGGCTCATGAAGAGTATCTTAGGGCTCTTTGTTGACTCTTTTCGAGGAAGGGTTTGTTTTAGGCCTAGTTTGGTTGCTTTCAGTAAGAGTGTGTTTACTGTACTTATACCCAGTGTATTGGTCAGCAGTCAACAGGGTAACATGTTTGTTTAGGCCTCATTTTTATTGCAATGTTTTAAAATTACTTCTGATGTGCATCCTTTTGACCATGTACAGTACATGGAACTTGGTGGCTAGAATCAATGAGAGTGAAATTCCAATTTAATCAAGGTAATGTTCACACTGAAAAAGCATCTTACTTGTGCCAATACAGTAAAGTATTTTGTTCTGGAGTATTGGTTTGTGCATACCGTAAATTTCAGCCACTCTGAAGTCAAGTTACAATACATATGTAAACAGTGAAATGCTCTGTGAAAGTTGTCACAACACTCTTTTCAGTGCACCAGTATAGCAGATTATACCATGTCAGTCAGTTGTGTGTATCAGGCTTTAAATACGTCTGGTTGAAATAACCTCTTTCTACTGAAATTTAGGGAAATTAATGCCTTGTGCAGAAGTACAAGGGCTGTACTTTCAGCCTGTACAGGAGAGTCAAACCAAAGACCTACAGTCAGTCGTCATCATCACCACCATCTAAGTGCTGCAAACACAAGTACATTTGAGTGTGTTTGGTGGCCAGTTATATAGCCTTCAAGTACTCAACATGTACTTAGTTGTAGTTCCCAGCCATTTCTACACAATTCCATTTAAAATGTTGTGTTAAGTTCTCTCTCTCTACCGAGAGGCAGTCCACTGGC
Organism: Borostomias antarcticus; assembly: GCF_949987555.1. NCBI lineage: Eukaryota > Metazoa > Chordata > Actinopteri > Stomiiformes > Stomiidae > Borostomias > Borostomias antarcticus. The sequence continues at coordinate 9,368,441 of NC_140255.1, read as the reverse complement.
CCCGAGGAGCCCAAACCCTCCCACGGACACATGCCAGTCTGCGCCCGCTGTCACAGTGACTAAGCGATAGCACTCTGAGGCTAGGCTGTGATGTCACAATCCCAGAACACACCACTCACTGACTCAGTGATATCAAGTATGGAGAACCAGGTGTCAGAACAGTGATATACAGTGTACTGTCTACTTCCTAGTGACAGCATGGCCTCCCTCTCTAATACAGGTGACAAAACAGGGGCCCCGAGATCTCTCTCTCCTATGGAGGAATTTCTCTCTCCAATCCCCTTCTTTTGCTGAAAGATTGAGGATTTTGCCGGAGCAAAATTTGATTATCTGAACAACAAAAATTGTAGAATAGAATGGAAATCACATTGAGAAAGAAGTGTCAGTGAAAATGATATTTTTTCAGTGTTTACATAGCTGTACTACTCCAGAGAATATCATGAAATTCTGTTTTTGGAGATAAATATTATACTTCCAAAGCACAGTACAGTTCTGGGCTTTACCATAACCTTTACTAGGATTTCACTGATTTTTGCTCCAGCATATTCAGGCCCATAGTCAGAAATGAAGTAGGCCTATGATATAGTACTGGGGTGTTATTCAGGAGATAAGTTGACAGTATATTTTCTATTTTTACTCAGTCCATAAAACACAATAAAAGATAAATTGTGTATGCCACTGAGAAAGTCAATTTAACTGTACATACAGTAAGTCATAATATTACTGGTTAGCATAGTGAGTTGTTTAGAGTTGAAGGTCGAACTCCTGTTGTCATGGGTAACAAAAAAGTAAAATCATTTTAACTGGAGAGTGAGTTTTGATTAATGGAGATCAAATACACATAATTAGTCTCCTTCACAGTCAAGGAAAGGATCAATATTAACTATTAGGGTTTTTACTGTCATTGTTGTTGTTGTTGTGTTTTTGTTTACTTCCTTTCTTTCTCCGACTGATCTGTCAGTTGCTTTTCTTCACTACTGTTTTGTTCTTAAATGTAAAATATAAAATTGTATATGTAAAATAAACATATACATGTTGAATAAATATTGTATAATAAAATGTAGAGGTGATTATTATTATTACTATTTACTAACTTCATTACAAATAACATCAACCATTTTGAATGATGCCGGTTTGTGTCCTTGTAGATGAATAGCTGTATAACTATAAAATTATATTTGAACCCATTCCCATGTTACCAAAAGAGAACAATGAGCATTACATTACACAAAGCCTCCTGCTGGTCTGGCTCCCAGCTTCACCCGTCTCCTCCTCCTCTACTCCCCACACAGGGTCTGGTCACTAATGGCTGTTTCACTGGCTCTCTCTGCAGATATGAGGTGTCGTGTTACTGCTCTGCTCTGCTCTTCCTCGGCCTGTCTATTGATCCATTGGCTACAGATATTACCCCAGAGAAAGAGAAATAGAGATTCTGATAGGATCTGAGAGGAGGCCTAGCCTGAGACCAGGGACTTCATAGGACGGTGTATGTACACTGGGGGAGGTGAGGTCTGGTGGATCTTTTTATAAGAGGGTCTATCTCTGTCTGTCTCTCTCTCTCTCTCTCTCTCATGTTTGTGTACAATCAGGGGGATAATCCTGCATCCATCTGCTAGAGGGAGGGAGAGAGAGAGAGAGAGAGAGAGAGGGAGGGAGAGGAGGGCTAGGAGAGGGAAATCAGATAACGGTGTTATTCTATACCCTGCATGATTTCTATTTGTGCCTCTCATATATTGTTCTCTTGGGGAGCAGAGGGAAGAAAGCCGTGAGGGGGAGGCAGAAAGGGAGGTGAGGGCAGGAGAGAGGGGGAGGCAGAAAGGGAGGTGAGGGCAGGAGAGAGGGGGAGGCAGAAAGGGAGGTGAGGGCAGGAGAGAATGTGGGGAACTGTGAGGTTAGCCGAGGTCTCCCTCTCTCTCTCTGACACGCTGTGCTAGACTGAGGAGCTTCCTGGAGGGAACAGCAGGTACCGGTAATTAAAGTCAAGATGGATGCGTGCAGGAGGATTCCACTCCCCCCCCCCCCCCCTTCTTCTCCTTCTCTCAGTTCCGGGTCCTTCCTCTGCCTCCCTGCCTCAGACCACCTGTAGTTCTTGGGTCTTAACAGCAGCCAGCCCCTAGCTGCAAGGTTAATCATGATCATGTTTAGCTTTGTTCATGTCACTGATATTGTTCTTATGGTAACACAGGGTGTGACCTCCACCAAACCATGCATCTTTCCAAACCACAGAACAGCTTATCATATCTTAATCCTTAATTTCAATAAGCAAAAACTACCAGAATTTATACAAATGTCCATACAAACATTATTGTCTATAATTGTCTGAAATGTCTTATTGCACTAATTGAAGTAGTAATCAATTAAGTAGTTTGTTTCCCTCATCCTGCCAGGTAGGTTTCTAAGTACTGCTCTTTTAGGGATACTGTACCTGGCTTTGTTTTGCTGTGTTATGTAGCCTTGCTACTGAGTTTGTGAGTGAGTGAATGCTTAGTTTTCATACATGACATGAGTGTCCAAATGGTTGTATTTGAGTGTGGGATGGATGGGTGAGAAAGGGGGAGTGGAGAAGTGAATGTAAGAGGAATCAGTCTGGAAATTATTGGTCCATTTTCCCCTTATATATTTTCAAGGCTACCATCATGGACGCCAACCATTCATTCCTACTGTATTGCTATAGCCTAAAGTCTTTAAAGGTGCCACATGTAACATTTCATTTTTTTTCTTCACACTATACACAATAATCAATATATCCATGAGTTGCATTTAAACTGTATTTACCCAGAACTGAAATGTTGAATTCGTCACTTTTCTCTCCACTGCATTCACAGTGATATGAGCCAGAGTACATGGAGGAGACAGCTGCTATTCTCCAGGTCGGGCCTTGCATGTGAAGGGATTGTTGTTTACTTCCCCTCACTGTTGTCACAGCTCAACTCAATGGTATCCCAAGAGAAGACCCGACTGAATTCAGGTAGCATAGACAGTAAAACAGACATAGACATAGAAATAGAGAAATACTGTAATGAGATATTCTAGAACCAACGTGGATATTATTAACTTGGATATGTTGCCATCTTGTGGTGAAATATAAACACAAACAGAAGTGAGTCGGGGTATCAGGGGTGTAACATTAAGTGGTTGAAAATATAATGAGAGAGAGAGAGGGAGAGAGAATGAGAGCGATATAAGGGTGTGTATGGTTTTTGTTTTCATGGGAAGTATGAATGCTGTATTTTCTTTTATGTGTCAATTATTTACCCTTGGTTTGTGGTTTTTACCTGCGTCTTAACCAGGACAAAAAACACTGCTGAGATCAGAATAAAGAGCTGATTAGTTTACAGTACATGCATGTAATAATGTGGTCATGGATATACAGATATATGGAGTAAACATCAATCAATCAATCAATCAAAGCTTTATTTGTATAGCGCATTTCATACCCAGAGGCAACACAACGCGCTTTACAGAGAACAAGAGAGGTGGGCATACGACCCACCCCTACATATTCCAGAGGGAAGCAAAAAAACAGTAATCACCCGGGGGCTATAAGATAAGTGAGCTGTAAAAATTCTTCCCTGACCCCTCTCAACGAGGCGATCGAGCAAGCTCCTGGAATATGTTTGTCTACCGTCTAAGAACATTTATAGAGCAATAAATAACATTAAATTACATTTTCAGAGTAAGAGAGACGAATAACATCATAGGAGAGACATGGCAAACACTGGTGTATGTCTGTGTGTGCGTGAATGTGCCTGGGCCCAGATAGAGGCAGGGTCAGGGGTAGGATCGGGGTAGGAAAAGGATACGGACCCGGGTTAGGGTGAGGGGAAGGGGATCTGGGCCCAGGACTGGTGTATGTCTGTGTGTGTGTGAGTGTGCCTGGGTCCAGGTAGAGGCAGGGGTCAGGGGTAGGGTGGGATAGGAAAAGGATACGGACCCGGGTTAGGGTGAGGGGGAGGGGATCCGAGCCCAGGACTGGTGTATGTCTGTGTGTGTGTGAGCGTGAGTGTAGGTGTGCCTGGGTCCAGTTAGAGGCAGGGGTCGGGGGTAGGGTGGGGGTGGGAAAAGGATAAGGACCCGGGTTAGGGTGAGGGGAAAGGGAACTGGGCCCAGGTCCAGGCCTAAGCTGGATGTGGACTGGTGTGTGTCTGTGTGTACGTGTGTGTGTTAACTAAGTACTACAACATCCACAGCTGACATTGGGGTATCTATTGTCTGCGGGCGACAGTGGGGCATCTACTGGACCAATGTATACAGAGGATTCACAGGTAGGTTTGAGGCTGCCTTTCTGTGTCTCAAGTTACTAGCTAGTGATTGTAGGCTAGGTCGAAAAGGTATGTCTTGAGGTCTCGCTTGAAGACCTCCGTTGTTTCGGCCCTTCTTAGGCACTCCGGTAGGGTGTTCCAGAGGTTGGGGGCATAGAAACTAAAAGCTGCCTCTCCGTGTTTCTTGGTCCTGGCTTTTGGAACTGTTAAAAGTTCAGTACCTGAGGATCTGAGTGGTCTGTTGGGCATGTACTTAACAAGCATGTGTGAAATATTTTCTGGTGAGTGATTGTGGAGAGATTTATAGACTAGTAATAGTATTTTAAAGTCTATTCTAGAGTTGACTGGTAACCAGTGTAGTGATTTTAAGGCTGGTGTGATGTGTGCCCTTCGTCTAGTCTTAGTGAGGACTCGTGCTGCAGCATTCTGTATCATTTGTAGCTTAGAGATTGCTTTCTTTGGTAGGCCTGATAGTAGAGCATTGCAGTAGCAATGTAGCAACATATTCATTTTCCATGCACGTACTACATACTCACTTCTTAACCACCACCACCAAAATACTACTATTCTTTTAATTAGTTAGAGCACTCACCAGTCACCACTACACCACAGCTAAGCTCAAGATTCTGCCCCAACACAAAAGCTTGGGGCATCCCTTTCACATTGTCAAAAACAGGAGGTGGACTCAAAAAATATATACTATATATTATATTGTTGAATGTTCTGACAGAGAACGTTTGGTCAAATATGTTGTGACTGTGACTTAGAAAAAGTGTCTGGTAGTATGGTGTGCATCAAAGAAGATTTTATGTTTGTTTGTTAGCTCGCTAGCGTGCTATCTTAGATATTATCAGCTCTCTAGCCTCAGATTAAAGATTAAACTGTAATTTGATTTATTCAAATGTTACAATTCAAGTGTTTAATTATAGTAAGGCAGCAATAAGATTGTGCACAGTAAATATCAAGAGCACTGAAGGATTTGACACAGATCTGGTCTCGTTAATGTTTGATGGAAGTTGAGGGCTCCTTGTACTGGCTTCACATAACTCAATACATCATGGGTAGAGTGGGCGGAGGGAGTGAGACACAATAGAATTGGGGGAGGGGGTGATGCTAGTTTTTAATTCCCCTTTATCATAGAAAAATCAAAACAATGGAATTGGTAAAAGACACGGACCTGTGCCGATTGACATACAAAATATTGCATGTGGTTTTCAAGTGTTTATAAAATATATCTGGCTGAACTGATTCAAGTTCGTGCGACATCTAGAACCCTGAGGTCCTCCTCCTAGTTTCAAGCTCTCTACTAACAAAGAGTTTTCAAGTGTTTATTGACGCAGTCACAAAGCCATGATAAAATATATCTGGCTGAACTGATTCAAGTTCGTGCGATGTCTAGTACCCTGAGGTCCTCCTCCTAGTTTCAAGCTCTCTACTAAGAAAGTAACTTTGATTGGGTGGAGCATCACCCCCTCCCCCAATTCTATTGTGTCTCACTCCCTCCGCCCACTCTACCCATGATGTATTGTGTTATGTGAAGGCAGTACAAGGAGCCAACTGAGGAGGAAGCGCTAAGCGCTACCTTGAAACTCTAAAGAAAATCCAATTTGCTCAGACTAATCATCACAATAGCAGCAATACAAATAGACGAGTTTCCACTTCTAGTTGAGAAAACAGCAGAGATGCTCGGGTGTTAGTGAGAGTTCTTTATTGGACTAATACAATAAATACATGAACACATTACACTTAAGAGAGGAGCATGCTGTCACCACCTCCTCCTTCTCACTGTAACCAATCACCACGCTCCAGTTGGGTCACCAGACTCTTCATAGACCTAATCACAGGTCTCAGAGGTCAGCCTGTTGCATTCTGGGGGGGGGGGGGGGGGTCAGTAAGGGTCATGGGAGTCAGTGACAGCTGGAGATCAGCCCTAACATCTGAAATCCAGGTTCAGATCCTATGTTAAACCACCAGAGGGGGGTACTAGAATGTCTGATCTGTGACCAGGGGTAAGAGGGGCTCCTCGGTAACAGGGCCTTCAGAGATCTTCAGCGCTAGGATTCCTCACCCGACACTCCGACGCGACATCACTAACACTGGCTGGGACTTGACACTACTGGGGGCCTGTACCAATACTTTGAGAGATGCTTCCTTTCTTCCCATCCAGTCAGACCACATCAGTTTCTCCAAGGAAGAGATGAAGGGTTTTCAGAGGGAGGCAGGGGCCCTGGGTATGCAGGAACCTGGCTTGGGGCTCCATCCAGATACTTAATCACTGCTCTTTCCCACTTGAGAGGGACAGGCGTGCTTTGGCCTTCAGAACCATCACGTCGACAGCAGTAATATTTCAAGATATAACACATTAGCCTAAAGCTATTTCAGGAATGTTGTAAAACGTTCACATTGAAGAGAAAAACAGAATGTTAATTTTAGTAATCCATGGTGGTTATAGAGAGCAACATTGTAAACAGCAGCCAGTTGAATTATCTTCCCCGCCACCCAGGAAGCTGACATCATACACAAGTGACGTAGTTGACCAGCAGGTCTTCTGAAAGATGGACTCGCACAGACAATCCACAGAAGGTAGTCTGTTTCTGATAGTTACCGCAAAGTGAATAGAAAAGTCAGTTACTTAAGACTTAGAACAATTCACCAGCACACACACACTGGTAAACTCCAGCATGTGTGTGTGTGTCATACTTTAGCCAACTGGCTGCTCTTAGGTCAGGTTTGGTCAGTTGGTCGGTGCGTTTGTCTCCTACAGTGTTTCCTCTGTGCAAGTCTATCCTTAGATGGCGTGTCTAACAGCGCTACGATTGGTCACTGTACCGCTGCCAGGCAACCAAACAAAAATATACAAAAAATAATAAGGATTATGACAAAATGGTAAACAAACCTTTTTTTATGCAAAACACACACAAAACACAAGAGTTTCCAGATCAAGACGGCCATGTAATCCTGGCGCTCCCCTGGCTAGCGAGCTATGGCGGGTTAAGCTGGCGTTAAGAGGGGTGAGATCAGGGGAGAGGCCAGGAGCCAGTATGTACAGGCTGGTCAGTGAGTACAGACACGGGTTCAGGCGACAGAGACACTACAGACACCCGGGCTGCTTCATCAGGGTTCCGTGGCGAGGGGTTTGGCAAAAGGACAGGAACGCACACGCACGCACAGGTGCATGGGTGCAGACACTAGGCCTGGGTCCACCCACACATCTGGATCACTGCACTAACCAATCACCCTTTAGCAGGCAGACAGGTAGGGGGGGGTTAAGTGCTGTAATTGGGTAGAACTGCTTTCTAGGCACTGGGCAGTCAGTTGGCATGGTAACCGGGCACCCTGTAATTCCATCCAGGACTCCCAGGAAAGACGTTGCGTTACCCAACACTTATGCATCCACACATGAAATCATGAGAACGAGATATTACAGAATAAAAACAGGGTCAGAACGAGAGGATTCTCTTATTGACACCTTATTGGAGCAGAAGCACGTAGTTCCAGGGAACAGACCCTGTGGCAGGTGGCAAAGAGCTGTGATAGGGCAGGGGGGATAGCGTCCATGACATGTTTTGACCAATGAGGTTTTGGTCCAGGGCGGGAAGGGGCAGGGCATTGGTGGATGCGTGGAAGCCGGGTTGGGGGGGGGGAATCGCCTAGTCCTCCCTGGCGCTGACGCGGGACTCGGCCAATGAGCTGTGGAGGATGCTCCTGATGGACTCCACCCCCTCGCCCTCCAGGAAGGAATGGTGGTCGCCTTCGATGACGTGGATGCACACCTTCCCATCACACACCTGGGCAGAGAGAGAGAGAGAGGGGGGGGGGGGGGGCAGTCAGGGGGAGTGTGTGCGCGCCGTCCGAGTTGCATTTTTGATTTGGGTGTGTGTTGTGCACAGTGTGTGTGTGTGTGTGTGTGTGTGTGTCCTCACCTCGTTGAGTTTGTAGTCCGAGCCCAGGTGCTCTCCGTAGTCGCTGCTGACCTTGGCGCGCAGCAGGGTGACGTTGCCGTGGTACTTGGCCGCCGGGGTGTAACAGTCGGCGGCCTTCAGCTTGTGGTAGAAGGTGGAGGCGGCGAACCGAAGCAGCTCCTGACTGATGTTCTTGTGGCTGGAGGTGATGAGGTCGACCGTGGCGTTGACACGCGCCTCCAGGTCTGAGAGGGGGAGGAGCGTCTCCAGCAGCTACGGGAGAGGAGGGAGGGAGGGGCGATAAACACAGAGAAAGCGTGATGTGAGAAATGTAGTTGCGTTTCAGCTGGTGCCACAGTCCCGCATCTAATTTGCGTGTGTGTGTGTACCTTGTTGTATTCGATGCCGGTGAACTGCTGGATGAAGGCACACAGAGCCTCGGTCTCCGCCTCCGACTCCTCCCCTGGGGTCAGTTTGGCTCTGTAGCTCTGCGGACACAAGACACACACACGCGGTTAACACAATACACACATGGTTAACACAATACACACATGGTTAACACAATACACACAGGGTTAACACAATACACACAGGGTTAACACAATACACACAGGGTTAACACAATACACACAGGGTTAACACAATACACACGGTTAACACAATACACACGGTTAACACAATACACACATGGTTAACACAATACACACGGTTAACACAATACACACATGGTTAACAATACACACATGGTTAACACAATACACACATGGTTAACACAATACACACATGGTTAACACAATACACACATGGTTAACACAATACACACAGGGTTAACATAATACAAACATACATACGCAGGGTTAACACAATACCCACACACATGGTTGACTATACACATGTGTACGCGCGCGCACACGCGCGCACGCACGCACGCACACACACACACACACGGCCCTCTCACCTTTGTGTAGGCCTGCGTGTAAGAGTGGGAGCCGTCGAACAGGAACATGTCCTCCACCGGCCGGCCCTGGGCCTGCAGCTGGGAGCCCATCTCGAACGCCACGCACGCCCCGAACGAGTACCCAGCGATGCGGTACGGCCCCTCGGGCTGAACCTGGAGGATACAGGCCACGTAGTACGCCGCCAGGGCCTCGATGCTGCCCAGGGGGGCCGCTGGAGTGGGGCGGGGGTGACGGAGGAGGAAAGAGGGGGAATGGGAGGGAGGGGGAAAGGGAGGGAGGGAGGGAGGGAGGGAGGGAGAGAGAGAGAGAGGGAGAGGGAGAGGGAGAGGGAGAGGGAGAGGGAGAGGGAGAGGGAGAGGGAGAGAGGGAGAGAGAGAGAGAGGGAAAGGGAGAGAGAGGGGGAGAGAGGGGAGGGAGTAGAGGGCGGTTGGGTTATTTAACTGGATCAGACTATACCACCAGTTGTAACAGAGGGCCGCTTATGGATGGGAAGATTTCTTTTTTTTTTTTTTACTGAAATGTTTATTCGGTTATGAATACAACAGAAACCAAATTAAAACAGGCATGGCATGTCATAGTGTACATCATTCTTACAAGTGTGAATACAGAGTAATTTCCTCAAATTCATGTGTCAAATGGTTCACATGCACAAGTCATAGATCAACCACTTCTCCCACTTTCTAACACACATTTTCTCTCACTCTAAGCTGGTAGGTCATGCTCTCCATAGCACAAATTTCTCTTACAATTTCTAACCACTGTTCTACAGTAGGGGGCACAATCTTATACTAATTTCTTGTTATTTAATTTTTACTTGTAATCAATAACACTTTGGTTAAATCCCCTTCAATTACATACTCATTTATATTTATGGATGGGAAGATTTAAGAGGGGATTAATCCCACAAGCGAAAATTGTGAATTTGCGAGCTCATAGGTGTGTGTGTGTGTGTGTACCTTTAGTGCACTGCAGTCCGTAGCAGGGCATGCTGAGCTTGGCAGTGAGGGTTCTGAAAGCAGTGATGGAGCCCTCTATAGGGTGGACCAGGAACAGCGGCCGCTCGGCGCTCTGCACCTGGTTCAGGGGCATGATCGTGGGGTCGTCGGGATTGACCAATAGCACGCTCATGTCTGCCTCCTGCAGGGTCCGAACCCCGCCCCTTTTCACTGGCGACTGACGGGACTCTGGAGAGGGAGGGAGAGACGCGTGTTGATGAGACGCACACACACACACACACACACACACACACACACACACACACCTTCACCCTCGGTTCCGGCAGGTTTGCTGGACAGCTCCCGGAGCTTGTTGATGGTGAGCTGGCGGATGTCCCTCATCGCCATGACAATGTCGTAGTCCCGCTCAAGCGTCTGGCGCACTTCCACACCCATCAGAGAGTCCAGGCCCAGGTCAGCCAATGAGGCGTCAGCGTTCAGGCTGCTGACATCACGCACACCTGACAGAGGGAGGAGGAGAGAGGCATGCATATTTGAGGTTGTGAGCATGTCATCTCCAGTAGGTGTTAAAGAGAGGTTGCAAATGTTGACAGGGTGTTATTTTAGGTTGCCATTTTGAAATACAACTTTGAAAACTTTAAATTAACTGTGAATTCACTGACAAGTAAAACGTTTAAACGTTTTAAGTTTAGAGAGTATGGAGATCATCTGTGAGTCACACCCAGTTAGTCTGTGGTAGTATTTGGTAGTATGATATCTCGTACCCAGGAAGTGCAGTGTTTGGTAGTGTGATGATGTCATATCCAGGAAGTGTAGTATTTGGTAGTGTGATGTCATACCCAGGAAGTGTAGTGTTCGTCAGTGTGATGTCATACCCAGAATGTGTAGTGTTTGTCAGCGTGATGATGTCATACCCAGGATGTGCGCCACGGCCTCCACCAGGTCCCTCTGCCCCGCCCCCTCGCTCTTCACTACGCTCCGCTCCGCCAGCACGAAGCTCGACATCACCGGACTCCTCCCGCACAGGAAGCGGTCCAGCACCTCCAGACAGGACGCGATGCGCTGGGGGAGGGTCCCGCCGATCACCGCGTCGTTCCCGCCCATGGTCTCCAAGACCACGCCCACGTCGCCGATGGCGCCCCACTGGACGGCCAATCCCGGCAGGCCGTCGTAGCGCCGCTTCTCGCACACGCGCTCCATGGCGGAGTTGGCGTAGCCGTAGTTACTCTGGCCGGCGTTTCCACGGCCGCAGCTGACAGAGGAGAAGGCCACGAAGTAGCTGAGCTCCGGACAGAGACGCCTGGTCACCCTAGGACACGAGGGAGGAGACCGACACGTCAACACACATCCCTGCTCCCTGCTTCAGTACCACCAAACCAACACCACCATGGATGTTCTGCTCCATGCTGCGAGGCCAGTGTGTGTGTGTGTGTGTGTGTGTGTGTGTGTGTCTTACTGGTCCAGGTGCAGGGTGCCGTTGTATTTGGGTTTGTTGACGTCCAGGAACATCTGAGGATCAAGGTTCTCCAGCATACCGTCCTTCAACACCTGAGAGAGAGAGAGAGAGAGAGACACAGAGAGACAGACAGAGTTAAAACCTTCGGAAATTTCACACCTGCAAGAACCTGAATCGACAGATGAGGGGCGATTATGGGGTGGCGGAAGGGTTCTGTTACCATGGCGAGGTGGAAGACTCCTCCCACCGGCCCCAGCCTGCAGGCCTCCTTGACGAGTCGCTCCGCCCCCTCCGGCGTGCTGACGTCGCTGGTGGACACCAGCACCTGCACGCCCTCGCCCTGCCACTGGCGCACGCGCTTCGCCTGGTAACCTGGCAACAACAGAACGACACAGCTGTGACCACGATGCCTGACAGACCCCCCCGGTGCTTCAACACAACGCGCTGGTGGCGCCAC
>NC_140255.1:9345747-9348749 GCF_949987555.1 Borostomias antarcticus | reverse complement strand
AGAGAGAGGGGGGGGGGGGAGAGAGAGAGAGAGAGAGAGGGAGGGGGAGAGAGAGAGAGGGAGAGAGAGAGAGAGAGAGAGAGAGGGAGAGAGAGAGAGGGAGAGAGAGGGAGGGGGAGAGAGAGAGAGGGAGAGAGAGAGAGAGAGAGAGAGGGGGGGGGGGAGAGAGAGAGAGAGAGAGAGGGAGAGAGAGGGAGGGGGAGAGAGAGATTTCATTGACCATATCAATCAAGCAAGATGAAAACATTGTGATAAACAAAACAAATCAAACTATTAAGTACTCTTCACTAGGGATGGATCTACTCTTCACTATGGATGGATCTACTCTTCACTAGGGATGGATCTACTCTTCACTAGGGATGGATCTACTCTTCACTAGGGATGGATCTACTCTTCACTAGGGATGGGGATCAGTTCCAAGTTTCTCAAGACCCGGTGATCAATAAGGTGGGATCTTATCGGGTCTGCTATCGAGCCTACAGCCGAGTGACCATTTTAACCGGGACAATCAAAAGTGTAGGCTAGGCTATGGCACGTTCATGCAAGCGCACAAGTAGGCATATATAATTCTCCAGCACCAAACCAGACGTTCTCATTCAGAATGATACAAGTATTTCAGTTTCAGCATCATGCAGCTTCCCAGCAAGCAGCATATTGGTCTGCACACACTCGGCTACACTTTTAGTCTTGTTCATAAATCAAAGTGATTGGCCAGCGGTTGGACAGGAAGTTACCACAGTGTTTTAGCCAGATGAGCACAATTTGCATCTTATTTTTGTCATTGTAATTGTAATGTCATAATAATGACACTATTCATTTGATGTTACAGGCATGTTATCCTGGCTTGTTTTAAGCAATAAATGCAAAACCAGTTCTGTTAAACATGTATTGCCGTCTGTCTCGTTTTTCCCATAGAGAAAAACTCCCTCTCCTTCCTTCCCTCCCTCCCTCCCTCCCTCCCTCCCTCCCTCCCTCCCTCCCTCCTCCCTCCCTCCCTCCCTCCCTCTTCACCAGTCTTGTTCTCTACCCCTCCCTCCCTCCCTCTTCACCAGTCTTGTTCTCTACCCCTCCCTCCCTCCCTCCCTCCTCACCAGTCTTATTCTCTACCCTCCCTCCCTCCCTCCCTCCCTCCCTCCCTCCCTCCCTCCCTCCCTCCCTCCTCACCAGTCTTGGGCAGGATGGTGGCCCTGTGGATGGCCACATCCTCGAAGGTGACGGGGGTGGTTTCCATGACCAGGCCCAGGCTCCTCACCAGGGTCCTCCAGGCCAGCACCAGGTAGCCGGTGGCGGGGTAGAGGACGCGCCCGTCGATGCAGTGGCCAATCATGTAGTAGTCTGGAGACTCGGGGTTGATGTCTGCGCGGAGAGAGAGAGAGAGAGAGAGAGAGAGAGAGAGAGAGAGAGAGAGAGGAGACACCGGCGTTACCGACCGACACAGGGTGTGTGTGTGTGTGTGTGTGTGTGTGTGTGTGTGTGTGCGCGCGCGTCTCACCTATGTTGTACAGCGTGGCGGAGGTGGAGCCCCCGGCCCCGGCGGGGAAGTCCTCGGCCTTGGGGACGTCCCAGGTCTGGGAGTGGTCCCACTGCAGGAGGGGGGAGATGAGGGGCGTGCCGGGGGGCACGGGGTACTGCACCCGCGGGTACAGCTGGTTACTGTCCACGTTGATGCTGCAGGGGGGGGGGGAGAGAGAGGGAGAGGGGGGCGGAGAAACATCGGTTAGGGCCGTCCGACCGAGGGGGGCGTCATGGCAGCATGCGTGGGCTGGCGCGGCGTCCGCCGGGTTCATATTCGTTGGAATTATCGTTTCGATGTCGGGACGACGCTGCGACGCTGGCCTCGTTTCGAACGACGAGTGCCAAGTTTAAACCAATCATCTACCACGTCTCCTAACTAAAGCTCTCCTCGGAATTGTCTCCGGAAAACAAGGACGACGCCTCGCCTCGACCCTGGGGTCTGAGATGAGAGCGAGGTCACGGCGGAGGCGCTGACCCGTTCATGTAGACCTTGCCGACGTGCGAGAGGAAGAACTCCAGGTTGTTGGCGTGGCCGCGCTTCATCAGCGGCAGGATGGAGCAGGTGGGCTTCAGGCTGCGGCGCAGGATGGCCTGCAGGGGGAGACAGAGAGCAGCTGCTGAACGCCATCCGCAGAGCGCGTGTGCGTCTATGTACCTCACACACCTCTGTGTGTGTGTGTGTGTGTTTGTGTGTGTGTGTGTGTGAGTGTGTATCCACCTCAGAGTGGTCCTACAGTGTTGTCTGGGAATAGGCTGAGTGTGTGTGTGTGTGTGTACCTGCAGCAGGGCGTGGGGGGCGATCTCCACCACCACGGCGTTGTCGGGGACCAGGCGGAGGGCCTCCTGGAAGAGGACGGGGCTGACCAGGTTGTTGACGTGGTACTCTGCTGACGAGTACAGGGCCAGGGGGGAGCCCCAGTCCTCCTGGGGGATACTGGTGCTGATCCAGCGAGGGGAACGCTGCGTAGGCTGCTTGATCACCTGGGGGGGAAGGGAGGGGGAGAGGTTACACATTAGCCAAAAGTACTTGGGAGACAGTTTTAAATGTCTTTTGTCTACTACTATTTCTTCTATAGGCTTCTTACTTTTTGTATTCCTTCTATGTATGTAACTCTCCTATACTATTTTTCCCCACAATTTTTAAGAATGTATATTTATTTGCCCGGGGATTGCCACCCAGGGACTGCGGGTGGAAATGAGCTGTTTAGCTATAACCTTGTACAGTGTCTCTCTCCCTATTCTATAGGGTTAATGTCTATTGTACCTTGTCCCCGTCTTAAAAATAAATCAAATTAGAAAAATCTGAACTACGTCTAGTGTGGGAAAGCTGCAGTTCCAAGCATGTCCAGTAGGTGGCCTAATGTGAGTAAACATTTCCCAATGCAGCCAGCATGCATGTGTATGGTGCGTGTGTGTGCGTACCTTCTGCAGGGCGGTCAGCAGGGCAGGGGCGATGGAGGCCATGTAGTAGGAGTGGAAGGCCACTC
>NC_140255.1:9218247-9338247 GCF_949987555.1 Borostomias antarcticus | reverse complement strand
GGTACAGAGAAGAGAACCCTGGTCCAGACCAGACACTCCCTGGGGCTGATTCCCACACAGGCATCTCAGACCTTCAGACAAAGGAGTCTGACTGCTTGACCGGGCACGGCAGTGTGTGAGTGTGTGTGTGTGTGTTTGTAGGTCAGTGGGTTTACCCCACCCTCGGGCAGACCGGAGAAATGCACTCACGGCTGGATGTACTGTAAATCTGCTGGGAGGAGGCAGTGTGTGTGTGTGTGTGTGTGTGTGTGTGTGTGTGTGTGTGTGTGTGTGTGTGCACGCATGCGCCTGTCTGTGTGTGCAACGCATGCTTGACAGAATCTGTAAGAGAGAACGTGATACTGTGTCTGTGTGTGTGTGTGTGTGTGTGTGTGTCGGTCTAGCTCAGACCTTTCGCTCCTGGATTCTGGGCTGGGCCATTCCATGCCTGCCAGCTACACCAACCAATCAAATCGCACGGGAGGGGCCAATGCGGCGCTGTCAAAGCGGATGCGGTGCTTGTGTGTGCGCTGCCAGGCGAACACAGTAGGCCTCTGTTAGCTGCTTCTCACACAACAAAGACCTGGGGGCCTGCGGGGGCCGAACCTGGGCTCCTCGCTTCCCAACCGGCTGCTCTGGGGACCTTCACACAGGAGGAGCCGCTGCTCCGAATAGCCCGTCATGTCCTGGTACTGTCCTCTCCTCGCTTCTCCTCTTCTCTCTCTCTCTCCTCTACCTCCTCCTCTCCTCGCTTCTCCTCTTCTCTCTATCTCTCCTCCTCCTCCTCTGGCTGCTCAGGCCTGCGCCTCTGCTCAGAATGACCGACAGGAAGCCCCGTTGCCCAAGGCCTGCTTCCCCAGACCAATTAGCACCTGAGGCGTGGTCGAGCAATCAGACAGCAATTTAAGATAAGATAAATTTTAATATCTTATCTTACTGTCTGATTGCTCGACCAGGTCTCAGATCAGGTGCAAATTGGTTTGGCGAAGTGGCCTTGGGCAACAGGGCTTCCTGTCGTTCACTGAGAGATACTAGGGAGATAATCAACCAAACGGTGAGAGGTAGATAACAGCGAGAGATTGATAACCAATCAAACAGTAGAGATACTATACAGGACATCAATGCTGAGGCCAAGGGACAGTATGGTCCATCCTTCTCTGATAGCGCCACGTGATTTGCTACTCTGTTTGTGGCAGCATCTCGCTATCTGGAATGAATGAGTAAGCGTGAACGTGCGCGCGCGTGCGTAATCATTTTATTGGGGTTATTAAAGGATACAGACTAACATCCTGCCAATTCTTGACTATGGTGACACCCTGTACCTGTACATCCTGTATGGTGACACCCTGTTCCTGTACACCCTGTACAAGCATGCCTCAGCCTCCATCATAAAGTCCCTTGATCCTATCCATCACTGCATACTCTACCAAAAATTGGAGTGGCCCTGGCCTCCCTTGAGCTCAGGAGAAGACAACATGGAGTCTTATTTATAGAGCCTGCTCTCATGTCATATTTGGAACTATCCCACTAACTCACACGTAGCATTCACAGCATTAAACGCCCCCACAGCTAGAAGGACTTGGGGCGTCTCTGAGCTCCGGCCCCCCTCTGCTGCCCCGTTCCGGGGGGCGTCTACGCGTTTCGCAACCCAGTTTAGCGATAGCACCATTGAGTTTAGGGTTAAGGAAGACCCTAACCCCTAACCCTGCACCTGACCCTCACCCTAACCCTAAACTCTATGGTGTTCTTGCTAAACTGGTTGCGAAAAGAAATCTCGCGTCCGCACGTGCTCAGTCGCAGCAACGGGGGCATCATCATGGTTACCACGGGGATAAGGCTATTAGCCCTCACTAAACTCCCCCAATACCACACTTCAACTGATAAGGGTACCAGGGATTAGCCAGGGATTAGCAACACTCTCCCTGAACCCTGGGCATTGACTCAATAACAACAACAACAACATCAACCTCAGTCTGGGCTGGATCAGCTATATAAAGTAGCCTAAGGAGATTTACGGGTGGGAGAGAGGTGGTGTGTGTGTGTCATTGCTAGGTATTAGCCCATCAGCGTGATCAGACCGTTGACATGGGACATGACCCCGGTCTGGAGCGCCGGTGGGCTGGACATGACAGCCACAACTCACAGGGTGTTGACAAAACATTATGGAGGCATTCTCTGCCTAACCGCTGCGATGCCATTGACAATAGACAAGAGGATTACGCCACAGCTTTCCATTGTAACTGGTCATTCAAAACACCATTCCTCCGCCCACCCAGGTAGCCACCGGTCAAACGCCAAGACCTGCCATGTCGATGGCATCACGAGACCCTGGGGGGGGCGGAGTATGAACAGGGCCTAGGAGGGAGAGAGAGAGAGGCTTGGGTCGGAGGGTGCTCCCTGCCCCCTGGGGGGGGGGGGGGGGCGGAACCGGTGGAGGAGGAGTATGAACAGGGCCTAGGAGGGAGAGAGAGAGAGGCTGGGGGTCGGAGGGTGCTCCCTGCCCCCGGCAGAGCCCACAGATCTGAGTGCGTGGCGTTCTGTAGGACTTCTATGGAACGTCACAGATCTGAGTGCGTGGCGTTCTGTAGGACTGCTATGGAACGTCACATATCTGAGTGCGTGGCGTTCTGTAGGACTTCTATGGAACGTCACAGATCTGAGTGCGTGGCGTTCAGTAGGACTTCTATGGAACGTCGACCTGAGGCAGAACAATACTGATAATGATGGGTAATAACATGACACAACCAGCCCCACATTCCTGCATCCAACTACCCTACCATGCCAGAACATTCCTGTTCCTACGGTAACGTCGATAAGAGCACGCTCACTGTACCACAACCCATCAGGACCCTGTCGGCACGCTAGAGACAGCAGAGCACTCGAGAGGCGGCCAGGGAATGTGGCCTGCAGCGATCTTGAGAAACTGTTGTGGTGGTGACTGGCGCATATTGAGTTATGCATGGTATTGTACACAAAGCTGAAGTAGTTGGTACACATCCGATTCAGCTACACCCCCCTACAGTGTCTCAGCTGGGGCGGGCAGAGAGCCTTTGGTGAACAGTCCAGGCAGGCCATACGTCACACACTCTCAAACCATGGCAAATTCCACACCCTGGCTCCAGGATGGGTCCCCTCTCATCAGCCAGGCCATTCTACTGCTGTCCTCTCTACACCCAGATGGCTCAGAACGAGGAGCAGACTGGGACCAGAGTCTCTGCTACAGCTGTAAGTTCTGAATGAGCATATCCAGCATTTATCTCCATCAGACCAGCAATCAGCATTATTGGTTGTTCAGGGTTCTGTCTTCCAGGGGTTTATTGTTTTTATGGATCACCATTAGTCGACGCACAAGCGACACACTAGTCTTCCTGGTGTCCAAAATAAAATCAGTACAAACAAATATAGTGATACAAAACATTAACAACAGGTTAATTAATTAAAACACAGTACTATACATCAGATTACAGCGGTGGCCTGATGGGAGCTGGCGAGCTGGATCACTGGGACTCTGTATACCGACGGCCAAGTCCACAGCCAAGTTCACTCATCCAACCATTGCTTAAAATGACTGATAAGCCAATCAGACAGAGGTAGTCAGAGACGAAACGCGCCTATCACAGCCCAGACTCCATAAATTGGTGCTGATGCAGCATCGTTTAGCAATAATGACTCAGATGTAATCACGATCGAAAGGATACGCATGAGGAGGAATAAAACCAAAGCGATTTGATAGAACCACAAGGCAAATTATAAGCACCACCAACTGAAAACGTGCACAATGCCATTAGGCAGTTAAAAGACCTTGTTAACTACAGCCATTTCGTCTAAACCCTTGACGATTATCGTTCCAGTATTGTGTGGCATCTCTGAATTAATCATTCTGTATCAGCCAGAGCCTCCCAGTGCTCCCCCACCGGGCTGTGTTCAACACCGTGAACTACGCAGTCGGATATCATCGTGCTGCTCCCGATTTAGAACACAGAACGCACGCCAGACCAGACGATGACACGTCTCACCGTTCAGAAACAGAGAGAACCGGGAAAGAAAGACACCAGACCACAGAACTAGTAGCCACCAGAATACATTTCTGCTAACAGATTCAAGTGTATTCGTTACTAGTGCAGGCTGCAGTGCATACTGCTACCGTAACTAGCCGCATCACCGACTCATGCTGACGAACTTGAACTTGAACAATACGTTTGCAACGCAAATAGTCCGTTTATTGTTACACAAACATTACATTTAACGTTTATTCTAACGTTGCATGCACATTCTCAGCTCAACATAGGAGTTGATATTAGGGATCCCGACGGTATTCTCGACGACTGCATGATAAAGAGAATATACTCCAGACCTAGTTAACGGGTTGGATAACACCGAACTTGCTAGCAAAAAATAAGATGTCATCTTGCTTACCTGTTGTTAAATGGTGTTTAAATGTTCTTCGAATTCACTATTACTTTTGCGAAACGTTAGCAAATGGTTATCATATATCCCCCTCGATAATCCCTTCTTTTCCGCCTGTGCAAGTGTTCCCGTCTCGGTAGCGCAGGAGGAATCGCAGTCTGTTCTCGTTCCCTGCCTAGCCCTTCCAATTTCTCTCGCTTCTTTGATTCTCTTTCTCTGATGAATTTAAATGTCTGACATTCTCACCGGCCACGCCACATGGCCTGACAATTTGGCTTGGCTGCTCAGTCCAATGAGAAAAGAGGCAGGGTTCCGGGCTCGGCCAGTGATGGGGTGATTCGCTGAGCGCTCTGTAGTTCCAGAGAAAAAAATCAAATCGCAAGACGAGGTTACAAGAGTTCAACTGCAGCATTGGATGGATCCTCTGTGCGCCGTTGTCTCATAGTTCAAGTTCATCACTCATATCGCAAGTGCAAACAATGCTTTAATTACTTTAGCTGCATGAAAAGTGTCCAAGACTGATAGCATTTCGAAACGTTGCACGCAGGACATAGGTGCAACGGCCGAACTTGGGAAATTAATTTCACAATCGACCCACTTATTCATTTGGAACAAATTGTTCATTTTGACTTCTACTCCTTTTCATTTCATACATTATTGTCTTTTTGGTGCATTTTACATTATGCTGGATGTGGATATAATGATGGGTAAGCACCATTTAATTGTATTATATATATTTTACTAATGATCTATAATAACTAATTCACTATCAATAAATAAGATTTAAGCAACATTTGCTTATCGTAAGATCATTTCTGTCTAGAGTGTATTTGAGTGTGTGTGTGTGTGTGTGTGTAGTGTAGACATGTTCATCCAATCTTATCTTATAGCATGTCATAAAACTGCATGGAGACAAAATGCTCATTGGGCCTACTGTTCAGAACTGACGTCTATCGGTATTATAAAACTGATTATAGGGCTATGTCAGTGTTTCAGAGTTTGAAATAAGATTTAACTTACGTTATGTGAATACAGTAGGCTATAGTGTGGACTACAACACTAGTGTTATATAGATGAGCAGTACAGACTTAGTGTAGTCTTACTGTAGGCTATATATTGTTGCCTGTTGGTCATCTTAATTAATATTAAACATCTAGTATGTGTCTCTCACATTTATTGTGATTTACTTAGTCAGTCTAGACAACCGTGACGATAAGGAAGATAGGCGATCACGGCCCTGTACTGTAAGCTTTAACACACGTGGTACAACTCTGATACTCGCGATATTCTAAAAAGGGGAAAAAATGAACCAATCATGGAGCGAGGGTGTGTAATCCTATCCAGTCAACGTAGAGGCGAACGAGTTGCTAAGAGATCAGTTGAAATTACGACATAGAGGGGCGGGACTTGTTGCCAGGACAGCGACTGTAGTGATGTCATGGGGAGACTGGTCCACTCTCATGGGTTACTGGAGTTCAGAGAAGAATGACATGATGTTCTGTTGAGGACCACTCAGTCATTCACTGACCTAACTTACATCACCGAGAACCACAGAGCTTACATAGCTTTCCTACATACATAGCCTGAGATAACGGAAGACTAAAGAAGACCCAGCTAAAGCCCTGAGGCTTTACAATGCCCTGCCTGAGGAAACCGGGCTTGCAGAAACTGCATCTCTTTAAAGTCCCATCTTAAGACCTGCCTTTAATATTTCACCTCATATAATATGACCTACGTTTCTCTTGATGTGTTGTGGAGCATGTATTGTTACTATGTATGGTGCTACTTAGTTAATTAAGTAAGTAATAAACTAAGTTTATTGGCTCCGCCCAGCGACCGCTGGCAGAGGGTATATTTTCAGTCGTGTGTTATTTCGTTCGTTCGTCACATACAGTAGCAGGATTATACAAAAACTACCAGAGCGATTTTCATGAAACTCGGTGGAGGGGTGTAGCATGGGCCAAGTTAGAGCACATTAAATTTTGGTGTGGATCAGAATCACTGGGCGAATACACGAATTAAAAGAAAACATTTGCTAAACTTGGACCGGCTTCCTTCCCTTTATGCCTACTTCTTCTGCAGGGTTTACTATACCACTTATGGCCGAGCGGTAATGTATCAGTCTAGCAATGCGTTGGTTTGATTCCCGAGTTCAGCTTTTGATGTCAACTTTTTTTTCTGTTTACGCCCAATATCGTCTTATGCATGTAAAACAAAATCATATCTGATTCATAAAAAAACAAATCAGATAAACACTGTAGGAACTGGAAGAGTGACATTTTCTTAGCCTGGATCCTGTGGTATTAGCCTACATTTAAATCATAAGCTACCTGCACATCTGGGCTGAGGTTTTGCCCCTTGAGTGTCAGGTTTCACTATGTGTTCTTTTTGTGCGTGGCTGGAAGCTAGTATAGCGGTTGACGGGTTATCACTTCCTCCCTCCCTCCCTCCCCACAATGTTGGCCTGCATCTCTCTGTTGGCACCACAAGAGGCAGTAGTCCCAGCACACCAAAATCAAGAAGGACACCAAAATCAACCCACGATCTCCACTGCACAAGTAGAGTAGTGGTCAGAGTATTTGGACTTCCACCCAGGAGACCGGGGTTCAAGACCTGGTGGAATGACTTTATGGGACTATACCCCAAACCTCCACAAGTTCATCCTTTCACTCCAACCTTTTTATCCCTTACCTGGATTGGTAGTGCTGGATTAGCATTGGAAGCATTGGAACTGATGTGTCCAGGCGATAAGACCTATCTTAATTTATCAGACATTATTTAATGTAATTTCAATTTACAGCTATTTCAGTGGCATGACTAGTTTCCGTCCTACCAGTCCTGAACAGAAACAAGCCAGCCACGCACATAAGCCAGGCTGGACCTGGCCTGGTTAATTTAAGTGTTGAAGCAAACCAAAAAAATAGTATTATCCGTCACATAGCAGGATTATACAAAAACTACCAGAGCGATTTTCACGAAACTCAATGGAGGGATGTAGCATAAGCCAACTTAGAACCCATCCAAGAGACATGGACACTGGGCTAGTGCCCCTCTACCCCTTCCAGAGACATGGACACTGGGCTAGTGCCCCTCTACCCCTCCCAGAGACATGGACACTGGGCTAGTACCCTTCTACCCCTCCCAGAGGCTTGGACACAGGACTAGTGCCCCTCTACCCCTCCCAGAGGCATGGACACAGGACTAGTGCCCTTCTACCCCTCCCAGAGGCATGGACACAGGACTAGTGCCCTTCTACCCCTCCCAGAGGCATGGACACAGGACTAGTGCCCCTCTACCCCTCCCAGAGGCATGGACACAGGACTAGTGCCCCTCTACCCCTCCCAGAGGCATGGACACAGGACTAGTGCCCGTCCATTTTACCCCCCAGAGGAATGAACACTGGACTTAAAGTCCAGGTTAACCCAGTTCAAATTTTTGTTATGAGCTTCATACACCACAGGAAAACATGTCATTAACCAGCGAGCCAAATCTGAGTGATTAAAAATGTCGCTAAGTATATAAAATAAGGCTTCAAAATCGGTTAAAAATCAGCAGCATTCTCTGGTCTGAGACTGTGGGGGCGTGTCTGCTGAAGGCACCGAAGCAACACCCAATTGCGTGTGGAGGGAAGAACCTGTCAAATAGTACAGTTCTCTGGTCTGCATATTGTCACACTGGCACGCCGTCTCTTTTGTGGTAGGAAGGCACAGCTTTGTGAAAACAGAGAGGAGTTGAAATTACACTTGTCTAATGAGTCAAACGCACAGATGCTTCCTCCTAACCTACCTCCTGACAAACAACACAGGTAAAACTGTAGCTACTCTATACCAACGCGCCAGTGTTACTGCCCTTAGATGCAAAAACAGGCAACGAGGAATGTATGAGTCTGTCCCTATTTTCTCCCTGCCACCTCCGGACCCATTCCTATCCCTCCCAGGCGATCCTGTCGTCCCTTGGGATCAATGGAAAAAGTTGTTTAAAATGTACCTTTTAGTCACTGGCTTGAACAGCGCTGATAGAGCGAAGAAGCGTACACTACCGGAGTTGATAATCGGGACAGACTCATCCACTCTCGTTGGCAATGTTATGTGTGAGAATAACGAGCACTCGGCTTCAACTTTCCCTCTCATATCCAACAGAACTGGGATGTTCAGCCAGTAGCCGCCGAGCACCGCTTCACTGGGAGAGGGTGCGTCTTTCTCCCGCTGCAGCTGGTCTACCTAACCATCCCCCTCGCTCAGCTGGTCTACCTAACCATCCCCCTCGCTCAGCTGGTCTACCTAACCATCCCCCTCGCTCCCGCCTCCCGGTCTCCCGCTGGACAAATATACTGGAACCATTACCGGTGAACCCATACGCACATCAGGTGCCACAAATATGGCAGGCAGTTTCTGTATAGTTAACGCTTATAGTCCTAATATATCATCCGTAACGTTATTTGGTGGGTGGTCGCCTGGTCGGTGCTGCTAGCTATGTTAGCTAGACTAAGGTTATATACACACTCCCATCTGCAACAAACTACATAGCTAATGTTAGCTATAATTCCTCCTAAGATTACATATAATTCATCATAGCTGACATTACCACATAAATGTCAAGACACATATTTTGTATATTAACGTAGCAGTGTATTTTCCTATTGCTTACGTTACCTAGCTAACGTTATAACGTTAATTAGCTATAAGCACACAAGGCAGCGGTGTCGGCACCAAAGGTTGATGCGACAGGAGGAGAATGGAGGCCGGGGAGGGAGATGGTTGACAGGAGGAGAATGGAGGCCGGGGAGGGAGATGGTTGACAGGAGGAGAATGGAGGCCGGGGAGGGAGATGGTTGACAGGAGGAGAATGGAGGCCGGGGAGGGAGATGGTTGACAGGAGGAGAATGGAGGCCGGGGAGGGAGATGGTTGGCTCCGCCGAATTCACCAGGACCAGTCGTGAGTCCGAGAAACCCAAAAGCCTCATATTATAATTGCAGAAGCTTTCAGGAGTGAAATGTTTGCTGCAGAGGCGGGCGCTAGCGGTGACAGACTCCTCTGTAACACCATGGCTCTTCAAAAATGCTAACCATTTGCTTCTCATTTCAGCTTTACTCGGGAGTTGAAAGAAGGAGACCTTATCATCCCATTCCTGCTGGTATCCAGCAAGGATGCATTTTCGTTTAGTTTTATGCATAGGCATTGCTAACTAAGAAAAACTAGCTAATTCTAGACTGCTGGTTAAAACTAGCTAATTCTAGACTCAAGATTGAGCAGGAGAACCGAAGATTCAAATCCGTTCTAGCTTTATATAGTGTTAGGGCGGGATATGCTAAGAACACTGCTCTACGTCATCAAGTACCATTTTAAGCCCGCCCAGAAAATCCAGAAATCAAAACTGGTCAAAAACACTAAACTGGTCTAACTTCACAATTCAGTACTACACATGGTTCATCCCATTTTTACATGTTATCAGCAATGCATCACTAACACATAGAATTTGTTTTCAAGCAAATCTCTGATTTTGGTTAACAGGGACTTTAATTTCTGTATATAGTTTTGTCATTCATGTCTTCTGTTATTGTCTGTAATGGCTGATTGAAAAAATTACACAAGTATGTTCAGTTGTGTTCATACATGACCATCTCTAATAAAAACCACTATCAGTTACACCACCAAGAAGCTTACTCTTCAATGGTGCAAGTGTGCTATATTTATACTGAGGAGTGAGTTTAACCATTTCAACTCGATTACACCAACTAAATGCATTAATGGGCGGAGCCCTGTGCTCTCTGAGCACCCTTTTTATTATAATTATTAGTAGGATAATTTATGACGTTTCAGTTAGTACAGTAAGTGGCATCCACTCCATTTAAATTGACAGTATTTCACGATTCTGTATAAAATCATTGCAGTTGATTTAAAGAAGTTAGCTCGACACGTATCTGCACCACAGAAGAGGATTCATCATAATGGGAGACAAACACAGAATATATCTCACCAGTAAATTAACTACATTCATCCATCCCTCCACCCATCCATTCCTCCATCAGTCTTTGACATTGTAGTTCCTGATCTTGCCAGCCCGGCCGGCAGTCTTGCTGGTCTTGGTCTT
Organism: Borostomias antarcticus; assembly: GCF_949987555.1. Classification (NCBI taxonomy): domain Eukaryota; kingdom Metazoa; phylum Chordata; class Actinopteri; order Stomiiformes; family Stomiidae; genus Borostomias; species Borostomias antarcticus. Next base: position 9,327,770 of record NC_140255.1, on the reverse strand, counting down.
GGTGGTGTGGGGGGCCGGCCTGCTGGAGGTCTTCTCCCGGACGGCTGCTCTGGTCCCCTGTAGCCCCCCCGCCAGGCCCTGCCCTCCCTCCCGTCCCTCGGGGCTGGCCTCTCCCAGCTCACACCTGCTCACCTCCACCTGCTCACCTGTGTGAAACGACAGCAGCAGACTAGATCAAATGTAATCGTAGTTCAGACGACAACAGACACTAGTGAAACCATAGACTCTGAGACCAATTGTTAGAATGCTCCTCACAGAATAATTACATTTCTTTATTCCTTTAACAGCACGATGAGCTACTCTCTCTATTCAATTAGCTGTTAAACATCATCAGTGCACGTGTGCTGCTCCCTCCATGTGAGACCCCAGCGTGTGTGTGTGTATATGTGTGTGTGTCCAGCAGCATCTTGAGGTAGGCCTAGACAGCACTTTGTGGTGAAGCAATGGCTGCTCTCTGTACAGGGTGTGATCTAAGCCATGGGGACAGTGGTGTTGGCTGACCTAGAGGACTGTACAGACTGCTGAGGCAACACCACACACACACGCACGCACCCACGCGCACACAGATACACACTCACCCGCGCGCGCGCACACACACACAAATGTGGCAATGCCAGTGCAGTGCAGCCAGATTTCCAGTCAGCAGTTCCCCAGGAGCAAAGCGCACGTCACAAGTCCACAGCATACTGTACAGTGGTGAGGTGATGTTGTCATTTTATAGACATAAAGTTAGCATTAGGTTCATCCTAAATCCCTATGGGAGAAATTAATGGGATTCGTGAAAAATGCAAAAAATAAGATCTGTATTTAGCTGACATGCCAGAATAGAATATGGTTTGTTCTAAAAAGCCCTTCGTTGGTTCTGAGGTCAATGTTATTGAGATATTATTGAAACTGGACTACAGCAGTCAAATGGCCGCCATATCTTTCATAGCCCGAGCTAGCCCTAGAGATTGTGGCATTTGCCAAACTGAATAAATACCACACATATAAACACAAAACTGCCTTAGCTTGCTCAATCTTGTAACTTAGATATCTGCTGAAAAAAATATTTTTTCCCTGGACAGATTTAGCTACAATTAACTCAGATTTCACATGCATTTTTATAACAAGGCCAGTAAAATGGTGGTACGCCAGAAAGATATGTGACTACTGTAGTCCAGTTTAAAAAATGTTTAGCATATCACTAGCAACATCAACCTTAAAACCAACTAAAGGCTTAAACATTTACTCCTGAGTCATCCAGCTGATTCAGACAAGGTTCTAGAACCGTAAACAGGAAATACATACTTATACTGTAATACGAGCACAAGAAGAAAACCGCAAGGTAGCATATATTCCTGTGTGTGGGTTTATTTACTACAGCAGGGGTAATCAAGTAAAGTTCTAAGAGGTCCATTTTGACAAAGTGGCCTCAAGCCAGGGTCCGGTGGTGATGCATGCGTTTTTTATGCCCTCAACACACATTTGTTTCCTTGCATATTCCTATCAAATTATTGTATAGCCGCAAGTATGTTACTGTGAAATACGCATCAAATGAAGAAGGCTACATTCCAACAATATTTCAACCTGTTTATTGACATCACATTTAGGAGGGATTTCACATTTAGGAGGGATTATAAATAACTAGAAAAAACGCGTAGCGTCTAAAGGCCTCCGCCAAATATGTTCATATTCTGTCAAGCCGTTCTTGAGATATCGTGTTCAGCAGGCAAAAAACACCTTTTGTGAGGTCAGTGACCCTTGACCCCCCACAATGTAATCATTTAATCCTTGAGTCCAACTAGACATTTTACCCAAATATGAACAAATTCCGTTAAGCCTTTCTTGAGATATTGTGTTCATCAGGCCAAAAACATATTTTGTGAGGTCAGAGTGACCTTGAACTTTGACTTTTGACTCCAACAATCTAAGCAGTTCATCATTGAGTGCCAATGAACATTTCTACCAAAAGGGAAGAAAATCCGTCAATGCGTTCCCGAGATATTGCATTAACAAACAACGGACGGATGGACGGACGGACAACCCGAAACCATAATGCTATCGCCTGGCGGAGGCATAAAAAGTAGGCTACTATAAACTTGAGTAAAATTAGGTCTACATTTAAAAACAGGGTAGGCCTAGCTTTTGAAATATATGAGACAAACAGGTTTAGAGCTACCCGCGGTGAGAATTAATATACTGTATACAACTTGGTCCATTCTTGATGGAACGCCCTATTTTCAACATCTATTTTTCTTATTTAAGAGAACGGCATGTATATATTCTGTCTTGTAGTGTCTCACTTCCCTCTTCGTTTGTCGTTACGTTTCTCTGGTCATGCAGTGTCCAACTCCAACTAATGTTATCAAGGAATCGCTCTGATTACAGTAACGTTAACGATAGCTAGGCTGTCACGTGTAGACTGGTTGACGTCAGGTAATTCAGATTCGATTGGCTAGCGACGCGTGAGATAGTAAACAAATGCCGTAAACAAATGCCGTAATATACTACAAAGGCTGCGCAGGCTCAAACTAGTTGCCTACGCTCCGTCAAAAGGGAGAAATTCTCATTGATTTATCGGCTTATAGTCGTGGTCCGGATTGGATGGCTTCTGGGTCCGGATCCGGACCGCGGTCCGCCTGTTGGTGATGGCAGTACTACAGTATGTTCTGCTCTTGTACACTGCACCTGGCTGGTTTGGTTGAAAGGTTCCATCTTTCACAAATCTCTCAATCCGTATTCATCCCTCGGTTGCCAGGCAGGGAGACAGCCTGATGGCTTCTAGACTCCTGTTCTGCCTGAGCTGACCGCCCCCCCCCCTCCACCCCGCCAGCCCCAGGGGGAGAATTGGGAAACAGAGGGCAGGGCATTGGCCAACCTCCCTCTCCCTCTCCTCCAACTGCAACTCTGTCTATATACTGCGCAAACTCCGTTTGTGAAACACATTTTTATCATCTCACACAAAGGGGCATTTGGTATGTGGCCTAGTTACACAGCACTGCAATCTAGAATGTACCTAGAGCCCTGTGTGTGTGTGTGTGTGTGTGTGTGTGTGTGTGTGTGTGTGTGCATGTGTGTGCTGTGACAGAGTGATACTGGCATAGGTCAAGGCTTTATAGAATGCTGATACACCAGTTGGTTTGTGAAGGCATGACTCAGACACATGCACGCAGACGGTAATAGGATTTAAACTAAGAGTCATCATGTGGGTGGGTGTGTGAAGGGAGAGGAGGGGTGAGAGGACAGGGAGCGGAGAGAGGCGTGGCCTCCTCAACTCCCTCAGAGTCAGGGGGAGAGTATGGCGGTGTAGGACCCTATGAAATCCATTTTATTTTTTCCCAAATTCAGTTTTTTCCTTTTTCTGAATATGTTTTTTTACGATTTACGTTCATTTTTATCATCAGAAAGAGGTGAAAATTATGTAAATTTGTAATGATGCAACTAGGGATGAGACAGTATACCGTAAAACCGTTAACCGCGGTATAAAATGTCCACGGTATTAGAACCGTGACATTCCCTGTGTTTACGATATTACACAATAATGCGCTGCTGAAACTTCACATTTCAAGTTGCTTGCAACAGTTAATTTAGAAATGTAATATAAGCTTGCTATTAATAAACTGAACTTAATTACAATAGTGTGTATTTTCCATCATGTGTTGCACTGTAGTTCCTTCAAAGTAAAATACTTGTTTTTTATGTGTGTTGGGGAGGTGAAATGCCGTATACCATGAAATACCGTAAACCGTACCGTGTAACTAGACACCGTACCGTAATGCAAAAATCCATACTGTCTCATCCCTAGATGCAACACAATATTCCACTTGATTCAAGGTAAGTGCTTCAATACATAGTTCTACTACTGCAGGCTACCTGCTTCATTAACTGAAAAAAGAAATGCAAGTGATGCAAGAATCTAGGCAATAGGCTAATGCAGAATAGGCAACCTACAGAACTACCTTATGAGCCCCATAAGTGTTCCATCTATCACATACATCTCCACTGAAGTAGCCTAGGCTACATGTACATGATTGTCAGCCTATGTTGATCTTACATACCACCATACACCATTGCATTACAGTAGCAACTACTTGGCCACCGCCCCCACCGTTGGGTTGCTTTTTTAAAAACACATTTAGTTCATTTTGGTTCATGAACAACTCTGATGTGTAAAATACTAAGCATGTTATCACTACAAGACGACAACGCTGTAAACTCTGTCTGCTCTCATTCACTCCCTCCACCAGACAGGCTCACAAGAGAAGTGGTGTCGGATTTCACTTCACTGTCACATCATGTTCTTTCACTTTTTAAACTTCACAGAAGTGGCTGCAAGTAGGCTACCATGACCATTCATGTTTAATTGATCAATTATAGCCAAATTATGGAAAATCATGCAATATTCTGCATTTTACAGTTGATTCCATTTTTATTACCTAATTCCGCGATTCCGTCTACGATTTCCGCATCACGGAAATCATAGGGCCCTAAGAGTGTATCTGTGTGTGGAGAGTGGAGAGAGAGAGTGTGTGTGTGTATCTGTGTGTGGAGAGTGGAGAGAGAGTGTGTGTATGTATCTGTGTGTGGAGAGTGGAGAGAGAGAGTGTGTGTGTGTATCTGTGTGTGGAGAGTGGAGAGAGAGAGTGTGTGTGTGTATCTGTGTGTGGAGAGTGGAGAGAGAGAGTGTGTGTATGTATCTGTGTGTGGAGAGTGGAGAGAGAGTGTGTATGTATCTGTGTGTGGGGAGTGGAGAGAGAGTGTGTGTATGTATCTGTGTGTGGGGAGTGGAGAGAGAGTGTGTGTATGTATCTGTGTGTGGAGAGTGGAGAGAGAGAGTGTGTGTGTGTATCTGTGTGTGGAGGGTGGAGAGAGAGAGTGTGTGTGTGTGTGTATCTGTGTGTGTTTAGGACGGCCCTCACCCGTCTCAGAGCTGTGTAATAACGAGGGGCTCAGGCCTCCGTCCAGTAGCTGCCACACCTCCCTCAGCGACCCCTCCGTCGCCGGGGATGACAGCAGGGGGGCAGACAGGCTGGAGGAGGGTTGCGACCCCGGGCCCGGCTGCAACGAGCTCTGTGATTGGCTGAGAGGAGGAGGCATATTCTCTTTGCTGCTGAAGCGCTGAGAGGGAGGAGGAGAAGGAGAGAAGGGAGACATGACCAGACAGGACGCTGGTGTTTCCTCAGACTATGCTGGTATGTCGTCTATGTAAATGCGTACCAGAGCTACCAACGTTACCCACGTGGCAAAATTGAGTTTGATTTGGGATCGGATGAACAGACAGTCCAGAGACAAGAGTACTGGCATCACCAGCGGTCAGACTAAGGCTCAGATGGGTTCAGTATCAGTTCCAGTCCAGTCCGTCTGGCCAGGGCTGCTGCTGCTGTTACCTCATGTCTGTGTGAGTCCCCTGGGCCCCGGCCTCGGCCCCGCCGGCCTCCGCTTTCGCTGTCGGAGTAGAGCGGCCGCACCACCACGGGAGCCCGCTTCCTCTGGTCCCTCTGAGCGTACTGCAGTTCCTGGGAGAGACAGAGAGACGTCAGACTAGAGCGCCCTCTACAGGCTGCCTATGGAGCAGCACCAGGCAGGCTGAACTGATTACACTGTAAAAAGTAGAAATGAATGGGATATCTGCCATTGAAAGGGCTTCTTAGTCATACGTCTTTTGTTATCTGTCAAACTAGCACAGTCTGTTTTCTCAATCTTAAAGGAGCACAGTTACGTTTGTTTCAGCTGATGTTACTTGGATTAAATGCTTAAATTCTTTGCGTAGGGCTTTTTAAACCCACCCTAGTGTAGCTTATTCCATACAAGGAAATCACAGAAAAAGGCAAACACCTCCAGTTTCCATATACGAATCAGCTACACTGACAGTGATTTTAAAAAGGCCTACACACAGCCTTTTAATCCAAATAATAAGTGAAACCAGCGTGACTGTGCCCCTTTAAGAGGCTCATCCCCTCCTCTCTCTCTCCCTCTCCTCTATAAAACTGGAGACTCAGCTGGAGTGTGGCGCCACCTGTGTGGTGAGCCGGTACTGCAGCTGCTCCAGAGCAGAGAGGTGGCCCTCCTGGTCCCCTGCTCCCTCCCTCTCTGCTGGCCCTGGTCCGGATGGGTCTCTCTCTGCTGGCCCTGGCGGGTCTCTCTCCACTGGCCCTGGCGGGTCTCTCTCTGGAACTACAGAGGATACAGCAGTCGGCTGGGGGACTGAGGGAGGGAGGGAGGGAGGGAGGGAGGGAGGGAGGGAGGGAGGGAGGGAGGGAGGGAGGGAGGGAGGGAGAGAAAGAGGGCGGCATGAGAAAGAATTACATTAGAGATTGTGTGTGTGTGTGAAGTATGTGTGTGTGTGAAGTATGTGTGTGTTTGTGTGTGTGTATGTGTGAGCGTGTGTGTCCTGGGGCGGCGTGCGCAAGCTCTGTTGATTCTCCCATAATCCTGCAGTGCAGTGGGGATCAGGTCGGTGAGGCGGAAGAGCAACAAGAGAGAGCAGACTTCCTGTCAACACTCCCACATCCCCGTCCAATCACAACAGAGATGCACACTTCCCGTCTGCGCTTACCTCTGAACCAACAGGTCCCATTTACACGGCCACACGCTTAGATAATCAGTGGACGCTATGAAGTTAACATTCCCTGCCGTCTCCCACCAGAGCAATGGGCTGTGTACAGTAGGGTCAGCATGGCCCAGCTAGGCCATGTGTGTGTGTGTGTGTGTGTGTGTGTGTGTGTGTGTGTGTGTGTGTGTGTTAGAGATGTGAACATTACGGATATATCCGCGACATCCGCGGATATCCGCATCCGCGGGTGGGTGGGCCAATAAAAATCAACATTGTGATTAACTTCGGGTGGATTACAGGTGGATTTGTCAGTTATATTCGTATTTAATAACTTCTATAATTATATATATTATATTATAACAACTGCGAGAAAGCGCGAGACCTGCCAGCAGCTCACTCAAATAGCCTACCCTCTCGACCACTTCGTCAACCGAGATCCTGCGAAAGCGAGCCTATAATCTTTAAATTGTCAGTATCTGTTTTATATTGTCAGAGTACAATAAGAAAATGCGCCTATATGAAAAGCGAATGAGCGCGAACAGCTGGACATAATTTAAATGTAAATACAATAACTTCATGTGTGGCGGGTTGGGTGCGGGTCTCTAAATGTTAGAAGATAATGACCTCGGGTGGGTGGCGGGTGGATGATTGATGAGTGCACGCAGATTCGGGCGCTCAAACTCCATCCACGCATCTCTAGTGTGTGTGCGTCTCTAAGACTAGACACGTGATGGCAGTATGCGAAGCTCCGATTGGTCGCTTGGAAGAGGGGGGGATTTTCTGATGGAGCGCAACCACAACATCCACAGCCTAGCTACAGAACCATAAACCTAGGAGCTTCAGGCCTACCCTCCAGTCCTGCCTGCACCAGCTGGGCTCGGAGGCGGTTGCCCATCTCTATCAGCTGCTGCTTGTCCCGGGTCAGGTTGGCGATGCAGCGGACAGCCTGCCTCATCTGGGAGTCGCCGGGTTTACAACCCTGGACAGCCCCAAGGCCCACAGCGGGAGGATACAGGCCCAGGAGCTGCTGCCGTCGCAAACCGAGGTTCTCCTCCTGGAGCTGCCTCACCATCTCACTCTGGAGGGAGAGAGGGAGGGAGAGACCGAGGGAGAGAGAGAGAGGTGGAGAGAGAGAGAGATTAAGGTGGCGGTCCTTTCTTTCTTCACCAGCTACTGGATGGAGCGTAGACCAAGCATCCATCCCTCATTACCATCCTAACATGATGAGATGACGGGCAGTGAGAGGCTGGGCAGGTGACAGGTCTCCTGTAGGGAGGTCCTTATCGGGTGTTATAGGTATGGGTTTGTAGAACAGGTCCTATCCTCTGTGTACACACCGTTTAGTCGTTCCCTGAGCATCACATCTCTTGAATCTGGAGAATGTCCATACCTGTTCACAGATGATGGGCTCCCTCCTGCTGGCGATGTCCAGCTTCAGGGCCGACACCTGGTTGCCCAGGGCGACCGTCTCCAGGTTGTTGAGGATGCTGCCCTTCTGGTACTCCTCCTTCTCTCGCCTCACCCCCTCCAGCTCCATCTCCGCGGCGACCAGCCGCTGGCGCAGCCCCGCCTCCTCGGACGCCCAGCTCCGCTTCTGATTGGCCAGCTCCAGGCGCAGCTCCTCCCCCTCCAAATGCTTGGCGTGGCACTGTGGATGCAGATGGAGAGAGATATGGAGATATGAGAGAGATGGAGAGATATAAGAGATATAAGAGAGAGAGAGAGAGAGATGGAGGGATATAAGTGAAGAGTAGTCAGTAGATGTGCACATGTTACACACATGTTGTGTGTTACCTGTTGTGGAGATGGCCTGTGGTGGAGGTGCAGTGTGTGTGTGTTACCTGCTGTGTGACCGTGGTGAGGGCAGACTCCAGGTGTGTTACCTGCTGTGTGACCGTGGTGAGGGCAGACTCCAGGTGTGTTACCTGCTGTGTGACCGTGGTAAGGGCAGACTCCAGGTGTGTTACCTGCTGTGTGAGGGTGGTGAGGGCAGACTCCAGGTGTGTTACCTGCTGTGTGACCGTGGTGAGGGCAGACTCCAGGTGTGTTACCTGCTGTGTGAGGGTGGTGAGGGCAGACTCCAGGTGTGTTACCTGCTGTGTGAGGGTGGTGAGGGCAGACTCCAGGTGTGTTACCTGCTGTGTGAGGGTGGTGAGGGCAGACTCCAGGTGTGTTACCTGCTGTGTGACCGTGGTGAGGGCAGACTCCAGGTGTGTTACCTGCTGTGTGACCGTGGTGAGGGCAGACTCCAGGTGTGTTACCTGCTGTGTGACCGTGGTGAGGGCAGACTCCAGGTGTGTTACCTGCTGTGTGACCGTGGTGAGGGCAGACTCCAGGTGTGCCACCCTGACCTCTAGTTTCCTCAGAGCTGCAGTGTTGGCCACCTTCTCCATGCGCAGACCGCCTGACCAGGAGACACAGGAACAGACCGGTCAGAACGCCACTACAGCTGTCTGACTCTCCTACCTGTACCAATAGCCTGGCCTAACGGCTGTCTCTCTTATGGAGAGTCTGTAAATAGTCTTAGTCTATCAATAGTCTCTCCTACCAGTAGTGCCTCTTACCAATAGTCTCGTACAGATAGTCTCAATAGTGTCTCCTTCCTACAGTCTCTCCTGCTGATATAATAATCAGAGTCTCTTATCTATGGGATAACTTGACTGGTGTTTAGTCTCTCCTAACCCCAGTCTCTCTAACCAGTGGTCTCTCCTATCAATAGCAGGGTTTTTCCTGGCATAGGGGATTTTCTGGCACCCCCCAAAAGAGATATTAGCCAGATTCAAAGGAAAATCACCAGTGCCAAAATGTAAAAAAATTGAGAATAAAAATATAATTTCAAATCATCTCCAAATGTGTCTGATAGCTTGTTTCAAGTGCAGCCCATCCCTCTTTCTTGCATTGTCCATGGTTTGGACCACTAGGAATCGAGATCAGCAAAGAATATAGGCCTTAAAAAATAAAGTGTGCGCATCACCCCCAAAATCCCATTCTGAGCCATTAAAACCCCTGGAACAGCCACTCCCCTACCAGTAGACACCATCTCATCTACAGGGTCTCCTGACAGGGTCTGTCCTACTGGAACAGCCACTCACTAACAGTGTCCCCTACCAGTATTGGGCAGTATTCTACAGCTGTAGTCTACCTTCAGTCTCTCCTACCAATAGTCTCGTTGAGGGAGCGGATGTGGTTCTGCAGGTATGCGTTGTCAGGGTTGACGGGGGTCAGGGGAGGAGCAGGGGTGTGTGAGGGGGGGTTGGGAGGTCTCACAGCGCCCTCTAGCTGCTCCTCTAGGTGTCTGCACCGAGCCTTCAGCTCTGACACCTGCTGCTCCAGAGCCTGGGTGTACTCTGGTGTTCCTGCTGCTGCAGAGGGTTTACACACACACACACACACACGCACACGCACACACACACACACACAGCAACACAGTGTGTAAGATCAATTAGACTAAATAATACGGCACAGCATTTTACAATGAAGGCCTCTCATTCATCCATTCACACACCAATTACGGCAGCTGCCATGAAAGGTGCTCGCCTGCTCATTGGGAGCAATTTGGGGTTCAGTGTCTTTGCCCAAGGACACTTCGACATGTGGACAGGAGGAGCCGGGATTCGAACCGCCGACCCTACGATCATTAGCCAACTCACTCTACCTCCTGAGCTACAGCCGCCCTGCACCTCCTCCCTGGTTGACAGCCAACAGGGGTGTCATGTTAGATATTTGTAACCTACAGTATACAGAGCACATCACACGCGGTTCATACAGGGCATTGGAAGGTCACAATGGTAGCTGGCACAGACACTGAGCAGGTGTGAGTGTGATATGTGTTGTCAGCACCTGCTTGGCTGATCTTGGAGGAGCTGTCAGTGGGCTGGGCTGGAGGTCCGGAGGGCTGCATGGTGGAGGGGGCTCCTGGAGGAGCAGGAGGAGGAGCAGGGGTCTGGCTGAGCCCCTCCATGTCTCTCCTCATCTGGGCCACCACCGCCCGCAGACTGCTGTTCTGCTGCTGCAGACGACGCAGCTCGTCCGACGGGAGAGAGGCCTCGCCTGCTCTGGAACCCTGCACGCACGCACACACACACACACACACACACCTTTTAAAATCTTTTAACACTTGTCACTTTTACATAGCTTTTTATTTTTTTAGTATCATTATATTATGTATACTTATACATTTTTGTTGTTGTTGCTTCTTTTGTATTCAGTTTTTTTGTTTTAAATCACTCTGCTGCTGTAACACCTGAATTTCCCACCCCGGGGATTAATAAAGTGTTATCTTATCCTAGCGCACGCACGCACGCGCACACACAAACAGTTTATCTCCATGACCACTAGATGGAGTCATAGGACTGATGAGTCCGTATCTGAGGTCTGTTCCAATCAGTATCTTCAACAACTACTAGACATACAGAAGTAGAGGGTTCTGACAGAGTAGGAGAGGTTCCAACAGTGAGCGCCCTGCCTGGAATATATTACTGACCACAGCTCAAATGAAGCACCACCAATAAAGTGTGTCCCTTTGACAGACAATACGAGTGTGGCCGGATGGAAAGTATTCCATATCCCATATTCAGCCCCCTTCGGAATCCAACCGGAGGAGCTCACCAAGGAGTCTTGATCTTTTCAGAAAGCCATGAACTTTCCATGAGCCCAGTACACCCACCCACCAGCCAGAGCATTACAGGAGGTGTGTTAACACCTGATCTAGACAGAGATGCCTGTTGGGAATTCGTTTGACAGTGACAGCAGTTTGTCCTGTCGTTTTGAGTTCCATGGTCAAAGTTCCGCTGGTGCAGAATATGCCGACTAGTCGCTGTGTGACCAGCCGCGTGATTTCAAACGTTCCACGCAACGTTTGCGACGTGGTGGATATCCCACATTCTAAATGGGCCCAAAACGTCCCACTTTTCAAACTTTTCATGGGCAGACTGGTGTCCAGACTGGTGGTCCTGTTAGACCAAACTCTGGACTGTAGACAGGGCTCGGCTCTGACGCCGAGCTACGGTCCTGTAGGTGGAGATGAGGTCCCGCGGAGGGACAGGGTCACAGCGTAGCGGAGGTGGTTCGTGTGGAGGGGAGGCGGTCAGACAGAGCAGGAGACCTCCATAAACTCAGCAGCAACATCCCCCATCTGGCTGCATGATCCATGAACAACACCGTAAACACACACACCTCCCAGGTCAGCCAACTAGCCCGCCCACCAGCCAGCCAGATCACAACAAAGACAATACTGCCTCACTGAGATAGAGAAAGGTCAAAGGTGGCTCTGGGTACCCTGTCCTACAAAAGAGACCTTGAGAGGCTCCACTGGGGTACCGTGCTGTATGTGCATTGTCTCAATCATTGGGAAACACCTTCTGTGTTCAAGCTCCATACTTCAGAAACCAGGCAACATCGGGCAGAGCAGAGCAGGGCTTGACCACAGAGACGGTCACCTGGCCTGTAGCTGTGTCTGGGGAGCATGTGAAGACTACAGGGGAGGGTCGTCCATGGGGGGGGGGGGGGGCGTCCGCCAGGCAGCCTGCCAGCAGCAAAGGCCGTCAGACCACTCTGGAGGAGGAGCCAGGAAAGGCCAGCTCCTAAAAAAAGCCTCCAGGACCAGGGGAATGAGCAGGCGCTGACCGTGTGTGTGTTCTGAGAATGTGACATAGTGAACTTCAGGAGAGGAAACTGCCCAGTGCCAAGAGAGAAGCAGCCAGATAAGCTACAGAACATTAGCCATGAATCAACCAGAGTCTCCAGTGTTTCACACACACACACACACACACACACACTAGGGCTGTGCAATAAAATTGATACAGCAATACATCGCAATATTTATTTCTGCGTTACTGTTATGGATTTTCCACGGTACAGTATCAATACAGTAAAACAACTTTTTTTGAACCTTTTTTTGCACAAGAAAAATATACCGAACAAGACAGGGAAAAGATATACAGTAGATACAGATAATTAAGGATATAATTCAGTCATGGTTTATTATACATGTTTTGAATGGATTTAAAATGTCCTTACATTCCATCTGTATTTTAAAATTGTCAGTTAATTATATAGAGTAATGCAATGTATTGCAATAATGTATTATGTCGTATTGCAATGTACTGAGATACGTATCGTATCGTGACCCATGTATCGTGATACGTATGGAATTGTGAGGTCCTTGCCAAGACCCAGCCCTAACACACACTGTCAGTAACAGTATAATGTGTTAAGGGGAGAGAGAGAGAGAGAGAGAGAGAGAGAGAGAGAGAGAGAGAGAGAGAGAGAGAGAGAGAGGATGCCAGCCTCTCAGGGTCTCAGGCTCTATTTAAAGACCCTTAATGCTGGAGATTAATGACGTCTGAATAGATACAGTATCAGTATCAACTTCAGCCCTCCCCCACCAACCCCTCAGCCTCAGACCTCCTGTCTCTCCAGCCTATCAGGACAGAGGAGTAGTCTCAGACCTGTCTCTCCAGCCTATCAGGACAGAGGAGTAGTCTCAGACCTGTCTCTCCAGCCTATCAGGACAGAGGAGTAGTCTCAGACCTGTCTCTCCAGCCTATCAGGACAGAGGAGTAGTCTCAGACCTGTCTCTCCAGCCTATCAGGACAGAGGAGTAGTCTCAGACCTGTCTCTCCAGCCTATCAGGACAGAGGAGTAGTCCCAGACCTGTCTCTCCAGCCTATCAGGACAGAGGAGTAGTCTCAGACCTGTCTCTCCAGCCTATCAGGACAGAGGAGTAGTCTCAGACCTCCTGTCTCTCCAGCCTATCAGGACAGAGGAGTAGTCTCAGACCTGTCTCTCCAGCCTATCAGGACAGAGGAGTAGTCTCAGACCTGTCTCTCCAGCCTATCAGGACAGAGGAGTAGTCTCAGACCTGTCTCTCCAGCCTATCAGGACAGAGGAGTAGTCTCAGACCTGTCTCTCCAGCCTATCAGGACAGAGGAGTAGTCTCAGACCTGTCTCTCCAGCCTATCAGGACAGAGGAGTAGTCTCAGACCTGTCTCTCCAGCCTATCAGGACAGAGGAGTAGTCTCAGACCTGTCTCTCCAGCCTATCAGGACAGAGGAGTAGTCTCAGACCTGTCTCTCCAGCCTATCAGGACAGAGGAGTAGTCTCAGACCTGTCTCTCCAGCCTATCAGGACAGAGGAGTAGTCTCAGACCTGTCTCTCCAGCCTATCAGGACAGAGGAGTGGTCTCTCCAGCCTGTCCTGGCGCAGGAGATCACAGCACGTACCTGCAGAGCCTGGTCCCTCTCAGAGGTGACGCTGCGCAGTAACACAGCCATGTCCTGCTGCTCTCTCTCTCTCTCCCTCTCCCTCAGCTCTGCTACCGCCTGGGGGAACACAGCACACTGTCTTAATCATCATCAGAATCTTCATCATATTTTATAATGCTGTGTGTGTGTGTGTGTGTGTGTGTACCTGGTCCCTGGCCTGGGTCAGGCCCTCTATTAACCCTTCACTGCCCAGGTAGTGCTCAGCCTTGAGGTCCTCACAGCGTCTCTGCCAGTCCAGCTCCACCTGCACCCTCCTCTGCTCCAGAGCCCTCTCCCTCTCCACGCCCACGCTCAGCTGCTGCCTGTACCTGGCGCCCGCACGCACACACACAACCACACACACACAAGCACACAGACACACACACACACAAACGCATATACTCATGAGAAATCACCTCATCATCTCACCCCCCCCCCTCCCTTCCTCACCTGTCTGTCTCCCCCCCACTTCTCAGTCTCTCCCCTCCTCACCTCCCTGCCTCCCCCCTGCTCCTCTCCCCCCTCTTTCGCCCCTGTTCTCACCTGCCTCCCCCGTCCTCACCTCTCCGCCTCCCCCCTGCTCAGTGGCATTGTGGTTAGAGTGTCCGTCCTGAGACTGGGAGGTCGGGAGTTTGATCCCCGGCCGAGTCATACCAAAGACTATAAGAATGGTACGCATTGCCTCCCCCCTTGGCACTCAGCATCAAGGGTTGGAATTGGGGGACTAAATCACCAAATGATTCCCGAGCGCGGCACCGCTGCTGCTCACCGCTCCCCCAGGGGATGGGTCAAATGTGGAGAAAAACTTTCACACTCAGGTGTGTGAAAATCATTGGGACTTTAACCTTTAACCCCTCCTCTCCGCCCCATCCCCCCCCCCAGCCCCCAACCTCTCTGTCGCCCCCCGTCTCCCCTCTGCTCCTCTCCTCACCTCTCTGTCTCCCCCCTGCTCCTCTCCTCACCTCTCTGTCTCCTCCCTGCTCCTCTCCTCTCTGTCTCCCCTCTGCTCCTCTCCTCACCTCTCTGTCTCCCCTCTGCTCCTCTCCTCACCTCTCTGTCTCCCCTCTGCTCCTCTCCAGCTCTGTTCTGAGCTTGGCCTCCCTCTCCTGTAGGGCCAGCAGCTCCGTGTCCTTGACAACTGTCTCCTTGGAGACCTGAGTGATGTACTTGTCCCAGCCAGTACGAGTTGTCTCCAGCTCGGTGTGAAGCCTAGACACACACACACACACACACACACACACACACACACACACACACACACACACACACAAACACACAATAATGATAAGGTATGAATATACTGATACTTCACTGATAGATCTAAAATGGCAACCAATCCCTAAATCGCTCCTGTAAAGGAAAAGAGAACATCCTCCTCCTGGCATTCTCAGAGCTAAGATAAGGTGTGTCAGGAAAACACTCCAGGGGGTAAAGAGAACGGTCATCTCTGTGTTAAGTTTATGATCCTAAAGTTTACTCTACTGTTGTCTCTCGGTTTGAGCTTGATAATTGACATTCCAGATGACTCCTATATGATTCCACTGATGTTTGATCACGTGTTTTTGAGAGACTTGATTGGTACTGTATTCTTTGACCATAGTTGTAGAGACAGGGCGTCTCATGTTAATTCGGTAATGATGTTTATGTTTGGTGAACATCCCTATCTGTCGAGAGTAACAATGAGATTAACACTCCCCTCCCTTAGGGACATGTTATCTTTGGTTGGTACCATCACTAGATTTGTGACCCTCAAGTGTGGGCATTTTATGATCACGAAACTAGAGGGGCAAGAAGTGTACTTAAAGTCCAGCTGAAACAGACATTTGAGATCATCTAACTGCCGTAGTTTGATGTATTTCCGACTCAAACAGGCTATAGGGGCGGGACTTAACGTTTAGAGGAATTTTACTGGAATGTTGACAAGTTGGCGGGTTATAACAACTTAAGACAGATTTGATAAACAGATAGCGTTGATTGACAGGTGGATGTTGTGAGATTATTGGTTGACCTTGCTCTTGCATTGCTGACGTAAGCACTCGGGAGATTTTGTTTTACAGGAAGAAAAAAATCATAGGATTTGATATAAGATTACAATGATGAATATCAATACCATGAAAATCACAAACAGGATTGGTGACAAAGCGCAGCCCTGGCGGAGGCCAACCCCCACCGGAAAGGAAGACGACTTACTGCCGACGACACAGACACAGCTCTCGCTCTGGGTGTACAGGGATTGGATGGCCCTAAGTAGGGACCCCCTCACCCCATACTCCCGCATAACCCTCCACAAGACCTCTCGAGGGACCCGGTCATAAGCCATCTCCAAATCCACAAAACACATGTAGACAGGTTGGGCAAACTCCCAAGCCCCCTCCAAGATCCTTGCGAGGGTGAAGAGCTGGTCGGTGGTCTTACTGTAAGCAAACATGGAATTAAATACATAAACACGCAGATGCAGACACACACACACACAAACCTGTCTATCTGCTGGTCTCTGTGTGCCTGCGCCTCCTCCTGGTCTCTCTGGGCCCTGCGTGTGTGTGCCGCCATGGTCTCCAGCTGTGTCTGTAGTTCGGCGGAGTGTGTCTCCGCCTGACGTAGCTGCTCTGAGTGAGCCCCCCGTAGACCCTCCAACTGGGCCTCCCGCTCCCTCACTGCACGGTCCAGGTCCTCATGTCTACACACATACACACACACACACGCACACACACAGCAGAATGGTAAATGATAAATGGACTGCACTTATACATAGCGCTTTTATCCAAAGCATTTGAAAATCGCCTCTCATTCACCCATTCACAGACATTCACACACCAATGGCGGCAGCTGCCATGCAAGGTGCTAACCCACTCATTGAGAGCAATGTGGGGTTCAGTATCTTTGCCCAAGGAGACTTCGACATGTGGACAGGAGGAGCAGGGATTCAAACCACCGACCCTACGATCATTGGACGACATGCTCTACCTCCTGTGCCACAGCCGCCCAAAATCTCTCTCTCTCTCACACACACACACGCAAGCACGCACGCACACTAGGGATGTTAACAGTTAATCGACTATAGATTAATTGCCGATAAGAATTTACTCAAGTATGATTTAGTTACTCGATTAATTGTTTGTTAATGAAATTGAGCTTTTTTGGGGGGGAACGAACGTTATCAACGGGAGTTGCATGAAATGTAATCATGATTTAAGGTCTGACTGCACATGAGGGCGCCACCATGTAGTGAAGGCTAACTGGGATGCTCAGAAATTTCAACGACACAGCGGAAGGAGACAAAAAAATGAACAAAGTGCAGTCCAGCGTGGGACGTTCTGATCAATTAATCAACTATTGTATGTTAAGGTTAATAGTTATCGATTAATTAAATTCCTTGAAATGTGTAACCCTAACGCACACACAAACACAGGAAACATCTTATATCTCCATCTCAATGTGGTTACGATGATGTAGATGATCTGTGATCTGCAGAACTCACTTCCTGTTGTACGTCTCCTCTTCTCTGTGCCTCCTAGCCTCCAATTTCTTCAGCTTACTCTCCAGCTCCTTGATCCTGACATGATGAGAATCACAGTCAGTCACACTCACACACACACACACACACGCACACACACATGGAGGTAGCTGAACCTGCTGTGGTTGACGGCGGCGAGGTGCTGTAGCTCCAGGTCCCGGCGCTGCAGCTGAGCGCGTGCCTCCTGGCAGAGCTCCTCGGAGGCCCTCAGAGACTCCTCCGTCTGGAGCTGCACCTGGGACTGAACCTCCACCTCCTTAGACAGCAGCTTCACCTGGGCGCACACACACACACACACACGTGCAGGCAGAGAAAAATATTCAAGATGAGCACTTCTATCTTTGCCTGACGACAACAGCGCACACACACACATACGCACACGCACATACACACACCTGGTCCTCACCTTGAGTTCCTGAGCCAGAACCACGGAGCGGGTCTCGTCCGTCCTGAGGTTGAACTCATGCTCTCTCAGTCTCATCTCATTATCAAAGTCTGCCATCAGCTCCTGGCAACCAGAGGACCGGAAGAACGGCAATCAGAGGGCTTCTACACAGGGCTGGACTGGGACAAAAAATCGGCCCTGGCATTTTTGGCCCAGACCGGCCCACCACAATCGGCCGGACCCAGGGCTGGACTGGGTGAATATTTCCTACCGGGAAATGTAGCCCCAGTCAGGCCACTAGCCGAGCCGACGCGGTGAGATGGAACACCTTCAGTTTCGTTTTGTTGACGGGGGGGGGGGGGGGGGGGGGGGTGCTTCGCGATTTGTTGACGGGGGGGGGGGGGGGGGGGGGGGTGCTGCTGCGCGATTTGTTGACGGGGGGACAGGCCAGCTGGCTCTCTAACGGCCCACGCAAATGACACCTGAAACTAACAGAGGGAGGGGTGGGGCCTACATATGATTGGGCCAGCCCAGTGTCAGTATAGAAAATGGACCAATGGGCCGCTGTCCCTGCTCTATGGGCCGTTCGTTAGCTCTTTTTTTTTTTAGATCGGCCCACAAGTAGGTCCGGCCCACCGGTACGCCACATGGCCAGTCCGGCCCTGCTTCTACAACAAGCTTACAGTGTGTGTGTGTGTGTGTGTGTGTGTGTGTGTGTGTGTGTGTGTGTGTGTGTGTGTGTGTGTGTGTGTGTGTGTGTGTGTATGTGCGCATGTGTGTGTGTGTGTGAGAGCTTCAGTTTGTGTTTCTCCCTGACCTATCCCAGACAGAGACAACGCCAACACCAGCAGAAACAGGCTCAAGTTCATGTTCTCATTAATCACAGCAGATGTTAGCACGCTCTCTGGTTACCTCACTGAGAAGGTCTTGGCCGAATGGGTATTCTCTCTCTCACACACACACAAACACACACGCGCACACACAGCAGTCATTTAGGACAAATGTTCATTCAATGATGGCAGATTTACTGACCGTTTATCTGGGGTTAGGGTTATAGTAAAGGTCAGTATTGGTCAGTCAGTACCTTCTATAATTGTCTGGTCTCTCTCTCTCAGACAGGACATGCACCGGGGTGCTGGGTGACTGGATAGCACTCACATGGGCTCACCGTTCTTTCACTGACTGTGTGTGTGTGTGTGTGTGTGTGTGTGTGTGTGTGTGTGTGTGTGTGAGTGTGTGTGTGTGTGTGTGTGAGTGTGTGTGTGTGTGTGTGTACCTGTTTTTGCAGAGCCAGCTCTCCCTCCACCTCCTGTATGCGACGTTGCAGATCTCGTTTCATCCCCTCATAGTCCTCCCTCTGTTTCTGGATGTCTCCATCCTTACAGCTGAGGCAGGCGCAAACACACACGCACACGCACGTACACACACACACACACACACACACACACGCACACACACATACACACACACACACACACACACACACACACACACACACCAACCCACATGCTGTCACCATCCTTAGAGTTGAGCCTCACAGACGGAAGTTGGGGAGAACTGTCAACGAGCTTCCCTCCAAACTTGTTTTCACTAGAAACTCTTTTCCCCCCTCCTCCTCCTCTCCCCTCCATCCCTCCTTCCCTCCCTCCTCACCTCTGTAGCCTCTCCAGCTGCAGCCTGAGCTCCGCAGCCCTCTGCTGGCTGTGCCTCCTCTCCTCCTCCCTCTCCCCTTCCTCCCTCTCCCTCTGCTCCTGCAGCTTGGCCACCAGGATGTGCAGCTGGCTCATCTCCTCCTGCCTGCAGACAAAAACACATTCCCCCAGACCAGACCCGGTTACAGCCTTAAGCGTATTCTATGTTCAATCCAGACTGAGAGAGCCTAATCGCTTCTTGGATCCATAACAGTGTTGAGGCTATATTTCTCTCAGAAAGACAGTCCTTCCCGTCTTGCACTTGCGCGTGGCAGGTCATCTCAGATCCGTGGGAACAATCGAGGAGGAAGAGGGGCGAGGAAGGGGACAGAGCACTTTTGGAATGGAACATGTCCCAAAGAGCCACACCAGTGGGAGGCCCACAATGGAGAGAAGGGGACAGAGAGGCAGGACAATGGAATGTGTCCCATGTCAACAACACTACTCTCACCTGGCGGTCTCCGTGGCCTGAGAGCGGGCTGCCAGGGCATCGTATCTCTCTAGTTCGCGGTCCCTTTCCTCCAGCACGGTCAGGTTGAAGCGGAAGTCTTCTCGGAGCTGGCCGAAGCGCTGCCTGAGGACAGAGAGCTCCTCCTGGGCTTCGCGGAGCGACGACTGCAGCTGCTGCACACGCTGGCTCTGTAGCTCCTTCCACTCCCTCTCCTTACTGGCCAGCTGGGCCTCCAGGCTGCGTCTTCACACGACTGCATGGCAACGGCTGTAGGGTTTTTATAAACGAAGACCTTCCTTCTTGAGGGTGACAGTTGAATGTAACCTTTGCTAACGTACCGTCCTTAGCTGTGAAGTTAAAGAACTATAGCTGCTAATGTTAGCTAGCTAGCCTAACCATGAGATGAGATATGAGAAACATGTTTTACGCTACGCCTTTGTGTTTCTTGTGCAGGTTAGGCTTGCTATTCCATGGCGGCGTTATTGTTTTCTAGCGAAAAAGTTTGCGTTAAATAGAACTCACTTTGTTTACAAACTGTGGACAACTACAAACTTTACTCTCCCGCTCTTCCGTGATCTCAACTATTTCCATGGAAACTGAAACATTGTCCATCTGTATAAACCTTCCGTGTAGTACAGGTGACGGAAAATAATCAAACCATAGTACCGCTCTCTGCAATCATTCGTTGGCGCACCAAAACAGGTCCTATATTAATCAATCACCAGTTTTGTTTGAAGATTATTATGAACTGTTACTCTACTTTTCCCTCCCAAGTCGTGAACGTGGGTCACTAGGGAGGTTTAAATTTGCATAATACATACGACTAGGACTAGCCATGGTCTACGTGCCGAGTTCCAGGCAGCGGGTGTGGAAACAATACACTGTACCTGAATGACACTCGCATTAAATTATCACTCTACCGGTCATGAGGCAGCACCACGCACATACATATAACACAGGACACAGAGCAAGGAACACTATAATTTCCCTCTAAAGATGATCGACTATTTTGATTGATCTTTATTACAAAACATCACAGCAAAGAGGAAGACAATAAAGGTGATCCTTTGTGTAGTGAATGATTATTGGATTAGTGAGGCATATCAATCAATCAATCAATCAAAGCTTTATTTGTATATGAGCTAGCTCTATTGAGAGAGAGAGAGAGAGAGAGAGAGAGAGAGAGTGAGAGAGAGAGAGAGAGAGAGAGAGAGAGAGAGTGTATACGGAGCCGCATGGATACCGTGGGAGACCATGCACTCGTAGCCTACGTCACATCACATCAGTCACACGCCCAGCAGGTGAGCCATCGGTAGTAGGGGCTGACCAGACTGGCAGTGCGCATCTTGGGACCGACACAGCAACAGGTAGGCTACACTTAGAATAGAATGAATCAACGATGTTCTTTGCAATTTTGTGTATTAGAGGGAATGTCTGCTTCCATTACTTTAATCGCCTTAGATGAGTTTGATGTTGAATGAATGATTTGTGCTGCGTGCTGGTGGGTTTGGATGGATTATAAACGGGTTTAAGCCGGCATCATTTGAAAGATCGCAAACTTACCGGCATGTAGAGTAGGTAGGCTAGGCTACTCCTACTCACCTTCAACGGGTGGCAGGCAACGGGAAAAATAATATATCGTAACCTTTGAACAGAAGTAGCCTATTGAACAGTTATCTAGAAAATGTGCATCCTTCCGTTCGTTTTAGCGGAGGGTTTCACGTCTCACACGTAGGCAACTGGCAGCACAATAGGCGGGGCATCATGTCAGCATCATCCGTTTGCGGTAACCGAACACAGGCTACAGCCAAGAACTTAAAGAGCTGCGGATGTGGATGATTGAACCATATACGGAAATATACCCGAGTGGAAAAGAAAATAGGCTACAAGATGCCTCATCCTCTGGATTAGGCTACATTTCATGAAGATGTAGAGCAGGGGTGTCAAACTCAAATACACAGTGGGCCAAAATTTAAAACTTGAACAAAATCGCGGGCCAACATTGAACAAATGAAAATTTTAATATGGATCCAAACAAGTTTTGCTTTAACATTGAATATGGAACAAGCAACGCTTATTACCATACAATATATAACTTAATAGTGCAGACATGCAAAATCGAATTACAAATAAAAAACACATCAATGGCATTCATTTATAAAATAAAATGTAAATAAAATCGTATGCCTCTTTTCTATTTGCAGCCTTCTGATTTAAATATCAAAATAAACTTTTTTCAGAGGCTATTACATTTAAAAATAAAATAACAATAATAAATGAATCAACCATTCAAGCCCATGCCTTAGAGTAGCAAGAAAAAGTGCATGAAGAAAACGTTAATTATTGCTCAGTTTGCTACACACTGATCTAATCTGATGTGCCCAAGCCAGATACCTGGCATCTCTTCTTGAATGCTAGTTCATCAGTCTGGACTCAGGCTCTGAGCTGAGGAAATCCTCAGTATCGAGTGAAGGTGTTCATCAGTCAGACGTCTCCTGTGAGATGTTTTGGTCATCTTCGAGGAGAAAAGTTGCTCACATAGATAAGTGCTGCCGAACATGGAGAGCATCTGAGCAGCTTGGGTGCGGAGCTGGGGCATTGTGTCAGGGATGAACTGAAAACTGTGCGGCGCCCACAGCAATTTTTAAAAAAAGGGGTAACACGGTTACAGTTGTAGTATGAGATTGCTATGACTACTGTCACAGAAGAGAGGGCGTTTCTGGGTCCTGTCTTGATTGACGCGCCAAAACAACAGCAGAGCATTAAGGGATTTGTAGTATTAGCGGTGAATGCGCTGTATAATACTGGCGGGCCAGCTCTAGTAGTCATTTGGTATTGCCTCGCGGGCCAAATATAATTACACTGCGGGCCAAATTTGGCCCGCGGGCCAGAGTTTGACACCCATGATGTAGAGCATAGTCAGCTGCTGGAGTGACGAGAGTTATGACCTATTGTAATCCCTAGAAACATCGACTTCATCCCAGGGAATAGTTGTGGAAGAAAGCACGGAGATGTGAAGAAGGGGGGGCACACGCACGCACACACACACACACACACACACACACACACACACACACACACACACACACACACACACACACACACACACTTCCCTAGACTGGTTGTGTCATGCCTGTGAGTGACTGTGGTACAGACCATGCATTGATCATAGCCAGGGCCGTTTGTACGTGTGCGTCTGTGTGTGTTTGGATCAGTGCGTTCTGGATGGTTAATGTCAAGGTTATTTTAGGTCACTAATGCTGATTGGGGGGCTCCAGACTGCTCACTGGCCAGAGTGAGTCCTCGGTGAAGAGGGAGATGTGTGTGTGTTGGGGTGAGTAAGTGTGACCGTGTTGGTTTTGAAGCTTGACACTAGAGAAGATCACAGACATTTACACACACGAGCCTGCGCGGGCGCGAGCTACGCGTGCTGCGTAGTGTGATGAAATGTAGTGAAATTAATTCATTTCAGAGATGGGACCGATCCGATCCAGTATCGAGATCAGGCTCCGATCTAGACGTGGTTCACGGGTCGCGCCGTAGGCTATCGGCCTGATGTCGCCGATCCACGTAGGCCTACCGACCCAGATGAAGTGAAAAAGCTCCGGTATTCATTCATTCAATCAATCATAGGCTACAAGTCAAATTTCCCTCAGTCCAGTGTCTACTTCACCTTAAAAGAAATCGAGAGTTTTTGAATGATTTTTCAAGATGCCCACCCACATCCATTGTATGACCAAAATGGTGGTAGACCAATTATCAACTTTCTCAAAAATGCTAGCTTTGTCAACATTTTGATCTGAACCATTGTATATGATCATAAGTAACCTTAAAACAGGGCTTAACATGCATTTTCCCTTTACTACTCCTTTAACTCTGACATATAACGCAGAATGTGTATAACCGCCCACCCACCCCCGAGCGTATGTAAGGGGAGAGGTGCCATGAATGTGTGATTCTGGCTCTACCCAGCTGCTCTACTCACTACCGTTGCTACTGTTAATGAACATGGGGGTGGTCAGTGACGAACATCACGTTATCCCAGTGAGCTAAAGCCTTTTCGCTGGACCCGGGGTGTCAGAGAGACGTGTGTGGACAGGCGTAGGCCACGGCGTAGGCTCTACAGAATTCAACGCAGAAGTATAAATTGGCCCTAAGTGTGTGTCATCCTTGGCTGACCTGGGGTCACGGGAGGTCGATACATGTTGCTTCACGGCCTCTGGGGGAGTGGCCTAGTCCCCCACTGCTCGGAGAGGATGCTGTGTAATTTCCTGATGACTAGGCCACAGACGCCTAGAGCCGATATGCAACTACAGATTACCAAAACTTTCACTGTGACGTCAAATAAAAGCAAACTACGGACCCTGAATACACACCCAGTGGGGGTGTCAAACCTCTGACAGAAGGGGCGTGTCCTAGGTACTTTACGTATAAGGCGTTTTGTCACCTCGTCCCTCTGCTACAGTGTCGGCTCACGAGGCGATTGCATCAGCGTCTACTGCCAGCCGCGCCCTACCCAAGTGGGGTTTTTTCCATCGGTAGTGCCAGTTGATGAGGTCGCCCCCCCCCCCCCCCCCCCCCCCTGCCCTCCCCTCTCTTCCCCTCTCTGTCACCTCGCTGTAGCCCAGGGGTGCAGGTTGTTGCACATTGGTAGTAGATGAGGTGAGCTTCACCCCTCTCTAAGCAGCACTCTGAACATCTGGCCCTGTTGGCGTTTTCAATGAGGTGAGGAAGTAACTGGTGGCAAATCTCTTGACGCCTATGAAAAACGGGAACTTTTAAAGAGTCCGTGTCCGTGTGTGTGTGTGTGTGTGTGTGTGTGTGAGTGTGAGTGAGGAGGGACAGTTTATGTGCACTAAGGAAGGAGAAGCTGACAGTGAATCACTATAGAGATATGTGCTGTTCCATGCCTCACACTCTGCAGCCATTAAATCCCCCCCCCCCCCTCTCTCCCTCTCACTCACTCACTCACACACACACACACACTCACACACACACACACACACACACACACACACTGTATATCACCTCCAGCTAAGAATTTAAAGCACGCTGTACTGTAAATCCTAAACTGTGTATCAGAAACATCTCAAGGACACAACACTATCTACGAATGGAGCCACACACACAATCAATATCTGTGACTCACCTCTAGTGTAAAAAAGAACACAAATACACAATAACCATTTCATGGTCTCAAGTAACTACTCGCACTAATGTAATGTTCACCTTTTCGTTTGTTCTCAGAGTGGACTTCCTCTGACTCGGACTGACGACCGCAGAGGCTCATGGGAGGAGTAGTTCTAGATGAGGGCCCAGGGGGGGTGAAGGCCCCAGACGGGGGGTGGAGCTGGGCGGTGCTGGTCGGGGGGTTCGTCATCACGGGCTTCTCCTACGCCTTCCCCAAGGCGGTCAGTGTGTTCTTTGCGGAGCTGAAGCGAGAGTTCGGAGTGGGATACAGCGACACGGCCTGGATCTCATCCATACTGCTGGCCATGCTCTATGGCACAGGTAGGGGGCGCACTTTCTCGCAGCACACTCCAAATAATACTGTTCACTGATATACAGTATATGGACCATTGTGAAAGTATCACCACCATACAGTGTTCTAAGTGTGTGTGCGTGTGTGTGCAGGTCCTCTGTGCAGTGTGTTGGTGAACAGGTTTGGCTGTCGTCCGGTGATGATGGTGGGGGGTTTGTTTGCCTCTCTGGGTATGATCCTAGCTTCCTACGCTACCAGCATCATACACATCTACCTCTGCACCGGTGTGATTACAGGTGGGTGCGTGCACACACACACACACACAAACGCACACACACACACACACACACACAGAGTAACTGGGGCTACAAACCATGGGGATGTATAAATCCTATCCTAACTAATTACCTACAGTATATCTAAATCCTATATTACGTAATTAACCTCTAAACTAAACCTAAACTAAAACTAAACCTAAATGCGCTAGACACCCCCCCCTCTATGGCGTTACATTTAAAGTGGACATTAACAAAGTAAGAGGGGATACAGGGAAACAAATAATCAAACAAATGTATCCAGCTTCTTAATAAGCATAGCAAATAAACACATCACAATAATTCTGTACTATTGCCTATGCTATGGTACCAGGATTGGAGCTCTTTTGTGGGGAAGTCCAAATCTTGGGAAAATGGTGAATTTGATGTCCAGTGCGCATAGTCCGGGCGGGAGATGGCGATCTGCGATATCCACTCGACTGTCCAGAGACTGGTCACGCTGGCGGCTCTTTGCTGAACGGTAAACCCAAGAGACAATCCAAAGACGACTGCCTCCCATCCACTGGGTCCAACGTGGGCCGGGTGTATGGAGAAGCCTGTGAGGTCTTCAGCTTCAACGAACAGCGAAATCTGCGTTATTAGCTATCCCGAGATCACTCCAAACTCCCTACTCTCCAAATCATGTATCTATATATGTTTGAATGGGATACTATATTAGGACCGGTGTGAGGGACTGGTACACTAATAATATTTACTAATCTAATATTATCTTATGCTAAATTTTATGACTCTAAACCTGCCAAATTATACTAATATCTGAGCCTTCAAACACAAGCAACACACAACACAAACACTGGCTCCATCCATCCCTCCATCCCTTTCTCCCTCCCCAGGTCTGGGCCTGGCGCTGAACTTCCAGCCCTCCCTGATCATGCTGAACCGCTACTTCGACCAGAAGCGTCCGCTGGCCAACGGGCTGGCGGCGGCGGGCAGCCCCGTGGCGCTGTGCTGCCTCTCTCCGCTGGGCCAGGTTCTGCAGTACCACTACGGCTGGAGGGGGGGCTTCCTCATCATGGGAGGTCTGCTGCTCAACTGCTGCGCTTGCGGGGCCCTCATGAGGCCCCTGGTGGGCCCCCCCAAGCCCCGGGACCCAGAGGAGACGACTGGGGGGGAGGGGGGTGCGCAGCAGGAGAAGGCCGAACCTAAGAAGAAGAAGCCGCTGCTGGACTTCAGCGTGTTCAAGGACAGGGGCTTCCTGATCTACACCGTGGCGGCCACCATCATGGTGCTGGGGCTGTTCGTGCCACCCGTGTTCGTGGTGAGCTATGCCAAGTCCCTGGGCAACGAGGACACCAAGTCGGCGCTGCTGCTCACCATCCTGGGCTTCGTGGACATGTTCGCGCGACCGCTCTCAGGGATGCTCGCCGGAACCAGATGGATGCGGCCCCGGTGTGTCTACCTGTTCAGCTTCGCCATGGTCTTCAACGGCTGCACCGACCTGGTGGGGTCTCAGGTGAGACCGGGGGACCAGGCACGGCTTAAAAGGGTCGTTTTGAATGTTCTTTTAGGTGTTTGGCAGTCCTTGCACATAGCCCTCCGTGGAAGCAGTGAAAACAAGCACCAGGGGAATGCTGAGGTCCAAACCATGCCAAACATTGAAAAATATTCAGATTGCAATACATTTAACAGGAAAGCAT
Source organism: Borostomias antarcticus (assembly GCF_949987555.1). Classification (NCBI taxonomy): domain Eukaryota; kingdom Metazoa; phylum Chordata; class Actinopteri; order Stomiiformes; family Stomiidae; genus Borostomias; species Borostomias antarcticus. Next base: position 9,300,496 of record NC_140255.1, on the reverse strand, counting down.
ACCGAGACTGGTAAGATTACACCCTGTTCTTCCTGTCTCGGAAAAGCACATTTATAATAGTTCTCCAACGCATTCCCGGGTGCCCCCTTGACTTTCATTGTAGCCCAGTAAGAACCTGCAGAAAAACTCAATACCAGAACGATCAGTGAAATGATGGTCTCTATGTTTCAGGTTCATGGTAGACAGACCACAAATAGGCCTAAATATCCAAAATAGCATATTACCCCCTTTGATGGTTTATCAGTTAGCGGATATGAAGGAGTAACTGGTGTGAACAAAGATGAAATGAAAGTTGAAATATTATCATCATGCTGACATCCTGGTATTAATAACCCCCCCCACACACACACACACTCACTCCTTCAGGCCTTACTAACCCCCCAACCCCCAGCCCAGATGACTAGCTACCCTGGCCTGGTGACCTTCTGTATCTTTCACCTGGGTCTAATGACCCCCTCTGTCCCCCTCTCTCTCATCCCTCTAGGCGACCACGTACCCTGGGCTGGTGGTGTTCTGTATCTTCTTCGGGCTCTCCTACGGGATGGTGGGGGCACTTCAGTTCGAGGTGCTCATGGCGATCGTTGGCTCAGGGAAGTTCTCCAGTGCTATAGGCCTGGTGCTGCTGATGGAGGCTATGGCTGTGCTGGTGGGAGCACCTGTAGCAGGTCAGGACACACACACACACAGGCACGCATGCACATACACACAAATGTGCCATTGCACACATGCACAAACACACACACACACACAAACACACACGCACACACACACACAAACACAAACGTGGTACCTGCAGGCTGCAGCCTATCATAGAGAAGAGTAGGGTTAAGATAGAATAGAGAAAGACACTCCACAAAGTTACTGTAACAAACTCTTTCTCTGGTCTTTCCCCCTTTCTTCTCTCTCTTGGTCTCTCTCTGATCTCTCCCTTTCCCCTACTCCTCTCTCTCCCTCCAGGCCGCCTGCTGGACACCACTGGGAACTACATGTACCTGTTCCTGCTGGCAGGATGTGAGGTCACACTGGCAGCCCTAGTGCTGTCCTCTGGGAACTTCCTGTGCATCAGGAAGAAGAAGGAGGAGCCGGAGGCAAAGCTGGAGATGGCCGTGAGCGCCGCGGAGATGCAGGAGCTGAGGGGAGGCGACCAGGGGGAGGAGGAGGAGCTGAGGGGAGGGGACCAGGAGGAGGAGCTGAGGGGAGGGGACCAGGAGCAGGAAGAGCCACAGGAGGAAGGCATCAAGGTGGCAGCAGGAGAGGCAGAGGCCATAGTGAAGAAGCGGAAGAACGGAGCGGTGAACCCTGAGACGTCTCTGTGAATGGAGACGGAGGGATAGGTGGTTTAACCTGTTCAGAGACAGCGCCACCGTGTGGATAGACTGGTGAGGTGCTCACTCGGAGGGAGGGAGAGACTGGTGGAGGAAACTGTTGTGTTGCAGCAGTTAGGACAACAAAAAGCCACAAATGGGATTCAAACAAATCTACATAAATGTACAGAATAGACAAAAAGGATGTGCAAGATATACAAAATCAAAATATACAAGGGTTGCAGTGTGCTTTACTTCTGTTTGGTGTTGTGTGCTGTAATGCAGAGAACTGGAAATCACGTTACAAACTTCTGAAGACCAACATGGTACTGATAATAAAGTCCAAAAGTACTGTGTAAATTCATAATATTAACTTATGTGTTAAATTAAATGATTAGACAGGGTTCCTTTCAGTATTACTATTGACATGAGTTTCTTTTCATGGGATTTGAAGTCAAGCTTCTTTTTTCTAGTCAATATTTGGCTGTGTTTTTCCTTTAAAATCCAATATGTCCTTTAGTCCAATATGTCCAACTTGATGTACTGTTAAACAGCATTTGGTCCTTTGGTGGTCACATGGCAGCTATCCAGCTGTATCTGATATGACAGGATTCTGTGCTGACTGCTGTAACCACAATCACAGCTCTACTCATGGCTGCTTAAATACCTGGGTATTGTGTGATCATTATTGTACAGTTACTGTGTGTAAAGATTTGGTTCTTTTGTCTGTGTGAGGTGGTGTGTATCTGTGTGTGAGATCAGTGTATTTCTGTCTGTTTAATGTAAATTCTTCATGTGTCACAGATTTATTCAATGACTATTTTTTTCTGAGACTGTACAGGCTTGTTGTGACACCAATCCAATAAACATATTTCCTGAGCACGGGACATTTGGAATGAGTGAGTTAACGAAGGGTAAAATCTCTAGTGCTGAATAGCTAGAATAGTCCTGCTAAGATAAAGAAAAAATGTGAATGATGTGAACAAACTGGGCCAGTATTTGCTGGATTCAAATTGGTCACTTTACCGTAATACTCAGAATACTGTTCTATGAAGGCCCATTGGTCACCTAAAACATTTATCTGGGTTGTGCTAATCAACTACGGTTATGTAAACGATCCAAAAATGTTGCGGTATCACAGATATATATATATATATATACATTTAGCGCTTTCCCTACTATTCTGTGCATTTTTGTATTTTAGTTTTCAAGCCCCGATAACGCTGAAAGCTCCACCCTCTGTCTAGCTGACTTACAAGAAATGAAAGTGAAATGAAAGTTTCTTCGAGTGGACAGGCACGGAATTGATCCTTTCAGCGGTCTAAAACGAGAAGAAAGATATAAAGACTGCCTTTTACGACCCTGAACAGTGTGACACGACCTGCTATAAGTTTTGAAGAAGCTAACGGTAAAGAACTCCAGGAGTTCCAGAGACTCATGGCTGAGAAAATGGCTTCCAGGTCATTTCTTCCCGAAGAGGATCTCTCCTGTCCTGTGTGCTGCGAGATCTTCAGAGACCCTGTCCTCCTGTTGTGCAGCCACAGCTTCTGTCAAGGCTGCCTGCAGGACTACTGGACACACAGCGACTCCATGGCATGTCCAGTCTGCAGGAGGACATCCTCCCTGAAAAGTCCTCCTTCTAATCTGGTGTTGAGGAACCTGTGCGAGGCCTTCTTAGAGGACAGAAGTGAGATCGCTTCAGCAAAGGAGCTCTGCGGTCTGCATGTCGAGAAGCTCAAACTCTTCTGCCTACAGGATAACAAGCCAGTGTGTTTGGTGTGTAGAGATTCCAAGAAACATAGAAACCACACCTGCTGCCCCATAGACGAAGTTGCGGAAGAATGCAAGGTAGGTAGGCCTACTAATCAGTCAGTCTCACCTATCAAGTCAATTCTGCTGAGAGCGACAGATCTGATTTCCTGTTGAACCTTTTAAGTGCAACTTTCTACCCCAATGTCAGCCTTAAAGTTTCCTCAAAAAACATACGTCATGACCAGATTTGCAAAGACTGACAGTGCAGTATAAAACCCTGTACAAATACAAAATACCAAAAACAGAATGAGAACAAAATGCTGTGAATGTAGGCTACATATTACGATATACTGTTAAAAAAAATAAAGGAGGAGGCACAATTCCACTGTGGGGTGTGGTGAGTGTTCCACTGTGGGGTGTGGTGAGTGTATGTACAGTAGGCCTACAGTGTGTGTGTGCAGTGTGTGTGCCGTTAAGGTATGTGGAACAGCGGTCGTGTGCAGGGGGTATAGAGTGAATGTGTGAGGGGGACCCGACCCTTGTTGATGAGTGATGGCTCATCACTCCTATGCTCCCAGCGTATGGAATTATTTGCAAAATACCATCAAACTAGATACCCTGGTTTCAATAGGAAAATTTAAACAGTAATATTATAATTTAATATTTTATATCATTTAATATAAATTAAATACCTGCTTGTGTTTGTTTTAACTAAATTCGAACACTCGTACTGTAATGGATGTAATCTGTGATTTATTGTTTGCCGTTTTATTTTCTCATGTATTGTTCGTATTGTATTGTTGTTGTAACCAGGGCACCATTGTGAATGAGACCCGGGTCTCAATGGGCTTTCCCTGGCTAAATAAAGGTTTAATAATAATAATAATAATAATAATAATAATAATCAAGTAACAGGCCTGCTTTCTGTCCCCAGAGTTAAAACAAAACATGGAGAAGCAGCGTTCAGTTTTAATGCTCCACACATCTGGAACAAACTTCCAGAAAACTGCAGGTCTGCTGCAACTCTCAGATCTTGTAAATCAAGACTGAAGACTTTTCTTTTTGCCGCTGCTTTTTATTAAATCAAATAATTATTTATTCATACACTGCACTGTAACTTTTATTCCTGTATTTTATTTTTCCTGCATTTTGCTTTAAATGTTCTGCAAAGTACAAGAGAATGTTAGTAGAACAACTTGAGGGAGGAAGAGAAAGAAGGAAATGTATGTTGGAAATGGAGAAGTTGGATTTTTTGTGCAAGGTGTGCCTAGTGACACAACAGTAGGCCACTGACAGGTGATGTGGTCCCTTGCTCAGAAAGGATGTTTGAGGCACAGGTGAAAAGCCAGCGAGCAAATATACAGAAGGACATTGTACGTAAGTGAGTGGAGAGAGAGAAGGTTTCTTTGTCTTGATGCTTTTAATGTCTCATGTAAAGCACTTTGAATTGCCTTGTTGCTGTAATGTGCTAAACAAATAAACTTGCCTTGCCTTGCCTTACCAATGTGGAAATGTTGTACAAATTATACATCGGTCTAAAGGGGAAAATGAAAAGTCTACCACACTACCAGCAGAATGGCTGTTCTCCTACCAGTACCCTCCCTATCAATGCTTCTCCTCCCTTGCCAGGGGAAGCTCCAGACAGCACTAGAGCCCGTACAGGAGAAGCTGAAGGCGTTAAATGAAGTTCAACAATCCTTGGATGACACAGCAAAACATCTGAAGGTAAACAAGTATGTCTCTAGCCCTCTCAGGGGCCGAGTTGTGAGATCCGTGGCGTGGATAATGGCGTGATGGCAAGACTCTGCCCCCTCAGGTCAGAACTGGTCGTGGACAGTCTACCTCTCTCAGGGCCACCCACCTGCCCCCACCAGTGAAGACCCTGTGTCTAGCCCACTCAAAGGCTGAGTTGTGGGGTCCGTGGCGTGGTGGCGAGACTCCACCCTCTCGGTTCATATTGGGTTGGGGGCAGTAGAGCCCTGTCCGGGCTACCCACCTGCCCCCACCGGTGAAGGCCGTGTTTCTCTAGCCCTTTCATTTGTGGGGTGCATGGCGTGGTGGCAAGACTCTGCCCCCTCGGGTCAGGGCCAGTCGGGGACAGTGTAGCCCACTGAGCAGTAGTCATAACTAGACCACCGAGGATCTAGAAAATGTGCGGTGTCATAGTGTTTTTGTTTTGATGTTCTGGGACCACTGCCTCTTGTGGTAGCAACATAGAACTGCAGGTTCTGGGACCACTGCCTCTTGTGGTAGCAACATAGAACTGCAGGTCAAAAACACGACGGAGGAAGCCAGGGAGGAAGCCAGGGAGGGAGGGAGTGACAACCGGACATTTGCTATCATTGGTGCGCTGGCTTACAGCCATGCACAAAAAGGTCTTCTGTGTAGGCCTCTCATTAATTAATGATTAATCATTAATGTGGATTGAAATCAAGGACCGTAGTAGTATATTGTACAATACTCGTGTATTCTACAGACAATATGAAACAATAGCCATCCAATGTCATGCCTTACTCCCATGTCCCCAGATCCAGGCCCAGTTTACAGAGAAGCAGATCTATAAAGAGTTTGAGAAGCTCCATCAGTTTCTGGAAATGGAGAAGGAGGTTAGGATAGCTGCCCTGAGGGAGGAAGAGGAGCAGAAGAGCAAAATGATGAAGGAGAAGATTGAGGGGCTGAACAGAGAGATATCAACCCTTTCAGACACAGTCAGAGCCATAGAGGAGGAGCTGAAAGCTGAAGACATTACATTCATGCAGGTCAGCACTTCTATCTCTCTACTGTCTGTTAACATGGCTGCGTGCGCATGGGTTTTTCTAGTGTTTAACTTTATCTTTTGTATCTCTACAGAACTACAAGGCCACCATGAACAGGTAAGTGGTCTGGTCTGCTCTGTGGTTCTGAACCCTAACCCCCACCAGCAGCACTGACTCCTGAATGTTCATCCAGAGTCCAGGTCACACTGCCCCCAGATCCACAGCTGGTCCCAGGAGCGCTGATAGATGTGGCCAAACATCTGGGCAACCTTGGGTTCAGAGTCTGGCAGAAGATACAGGAGACTGTTACATACAGTGAGTATCAGATTATGATTCTTGACTCCTGATGAATATACTCATCCAAGACACTTCAACATTAAGACCATTTGAATTCGATGCATCTTTGACAACTGAAATGTATTACTATTGCAACTCCTCATACAATATTATCAGTAGAAATTGAAAATGCAAGTTGACATTTTGAACCTGAGATCGTTATTGGCTCATCACGGCGCCTTTGAGGGGGCGAGGGAGGGTGTGAGGAACAAACCCTGTTTAACAGCTGTCACCGCGTCACTCGTCAATATCGTTTCTACCCTCACTTGTCCACTCTGGGCTCGATTTCGGGTCCTCTCGACTCGCCAAGGCATTATAACCACCTCTTAAAAACATCTCTTTAGCTGCGCCACCGAAAAGCTAGCAGTTCGATGGCATGGATGGCCGGCATTTATACTGAGTGAGTTTAAATTAATGAACTTTATTAACCAACTAAGCCCTTTCTCCCTTCAGCTCCTGTGATTCTGGACCCCAACACTGCCCACTCTAAACTCATCCTGTCTGAGGATCTGACCAGTGTGAGATTCAGTGCTGAGGCCAAGCAGCTTCCAGTCAACCCAGAGAGGTTTGTCGGCCACGTCTGGGTACTGGGCTCCGAGGGCTTTGACTCAGGGACACACAGTTGGCAGGTTCAGGTTGGAGATAACCCATGCTGGTCAGTGGGTGTAGTGGCGCAGTCTGTAGGGAGGACACGAATACAGGGAGGACACTGGATCCTGTGGCTTTATGATGGTGTGTACAGAGCAGGGACCCTCCCGGGGCCAAAGGCAGCACCCCCCACACAACTCACAGTGAGGCAGAAGCCGCAGAGGATTAAAGTGCAGCTGGACTGGGACAGAGGAACCCTGTCATTCTCTGACCCTGATAGAAACACACATCTACATACCATCGCACACACTTTCACTCAGAGGGTCTTTCCAATCATTGCTAATTATAGCCAAGCCTCGCCTCTGTGGGTCAAAAAACGTTAGTGTTATGTTTGTTTAGAACCATGAGAAAACCAGTTTGACATCAATGGTAGAATTGCTTCAGCATATTGGTTGTTTTTTTTATAATCGTCAACATATTCCCTTGATCTTATAACACTCTTGTAACATTTTTGGTCATAACCTGTTTGTGTTGATTTAAGGAAAGCTGCCTTTAAATTGTAGCGTGTTCTAGGGTTAGAACTATGACTAGGTATAATTTATGATTATACTGCGGTTATCACAAATATGAAGGAAAATGGATTTAATGCATTAAATCAACTCGTATATGGGGCACCACCCTGTTTTGTACGGGGAAACAAGATAACCTTTATCAATAGTCTAATTTAATTATCAATCCCAGTCTGCAGTTCTTGACTCAATCAAGTGACCTAAGATAATGTGATGACGCTCGGACGTGATCAAAATTAATAATGTAATATTATTGTAATAACGCCTGCGCTCCCGCTGAAACAGGGATAGTAGTGTTGCTGCGCGAGCATTGATGTTCGCGGAGTTCAAAGTTCAGTTTACAATACAACGGTTAGTTCTGGTTCTTGATTCTGATTGGCTGGAAGCCGTGTTAAAATACTTTGTAACACACACCTGGGACCGCATATCATTCCATTTTCAGTATGAATGCGCCTCCCATTTGATCCAATGCATTGTAGTTGTTGTTGTTGCTTGGCAACCCATTTGTTGGGGGAACTATTTTGCTCCGCGGAATTGAGGGAATGATGCTTCGTTTTGAATAAATGTTAATATTTTACATTGCTGTGTGTCTATTTTACACTAATAGCTGTAGTAACCGTTGTATAAAAGCAACGGCACTCCGCTTCGCGTCGTGCCTAACAACGCCCCCTAGCTGTTATAAAATCACTATAACACACGGCCTCTTGTGGTTTATTGCTTAATTTCAGAGTTCATAAGTTGCAAATATCTGATTCAAAACCTCTGCTCTCGCCAGAGGTGGATCGCTTGAAGAGAGTTGGTGGAAATTTTCCTAAGATTCTGTGTCGACTACAGAGATCTTTAGGTAGCAGTCCAGAATTCCACAGATACAGGCTGATTGTCACCAGCCAGGCACAAAGCTTAGGTCCTGGGTCATGTGTTACTTGGAGTAAACACAGACCCTGGCAGTTGAGGGTTACAAGAGAAATCACGAGTGCACGAGAGAGAACTTCCTGTCTGATCCCTTTTTAAGGAGCAAAGAGGTGAGGTGTGTCCTGTTGGCATAGACAGGCACCCGATTGGTGACTTGGATCACCCAGTGGCCCCTGCTACCATCGTAAAACAGAGGAGCCAAGCCGAGTATGCTGAGCTCAGGAGTCTAGAAATCATCACATATCCTTGTTATGGTTTCAACATGCCATTTCCACAACATGCTTATACATCGGTAGTTCTAGTTCTTGATTCTGATTGGCTGGAAGCCATGTTAAAATACTTTGTAACACACACCTGGGACCGCATATCATTCCTTTTTCAGTATTAATGCGCCTCCCATTTGATCCAATGCATTGTAGTTGTTGTTGTTGCTTGGCAACCCATTTGTTAGGGGAACTATTTTGCTCCGCGGAATTGAGGGAATGATGCTTTGTTTTGAATAGATGTTAATATTTTACATTGTGTGAAAGGTATTTTTGATAAAGTACTATTATAGTTGTTTAATACAAGGCCTGTCTATTTAGGCCTAGTTATGCTTCAATACTGAATGTCAGCAGTTTGTACTTTTCCAGAACACATAGTACGCATGAAAAGTTGTTATTATCTGTGTTCCAGTAGCAGATAAGTTGACTGCCAAGGACACACAACCTCACAATGAAAAGCCTGTTAAAGTTGCAGAAAATGTAACTTAACAGGGAACACCTTAATCACATCGGCTGAATGGAAAACGAAAGTAGTAAGCTTATAGGACTAGCATTAGATAAAAGTTTCAACCAATCAGGTACTAACACATGTAGTCACGCGCCAATGTATTGTGTGGAATAGTATATACAGAACGCCCCGACATTCGGTCGGCGCGCTTGCCCAGATACCCCTTGTGTCTCTGTGTAACCGTCCCTTTGCTGCAATTGTAAGGTAATAAAGTATGTTTCTTTTACTCTACTCGTGTCCTCATTTGACAAGGTTGTGTGATTGTGTTGGTCCTTTGGGAGGAGAACCCTGTGGTAGGCTACTGGTGAATTCAATCTGAAGTGTTATAATAGTATTTTGTGAGTGTCCTAATGTCATAGGTCAACCGAGTCCAGCCACCACATTTCACTGGTGTCAAGAAGTGGGATTCCAGCTGATCTGCCCTCCTGAGTGGACCTACGTTGGACTGATCACCCTCCCACGTATCAACTTCCTAGCCAAGCGAGGTTGAGGGCGGACGCAGGGTCGCTCAGAGGGGCAGGGAGGCCTGGAATCCCTCCCTAAAAAGGACAACCAACACACCAACTGGAGGATTTGCTTTTCTGACATTATAGTAAGTTCCAAACGTACACCAATTGTTCACAGAGTTAAAAATTCCTTTTTAATGAGAGTATATACCTAGGGCTACGCTTGTGACGTACGGCATAGGATATAAAGAGATTATTAAGGTCCACACATACACATTGGTTGCCACGGTGAGGTTTATAATGCTTGCTACATTATAACTACATAGTCCGTCCATAGACCAAGAATTCCCAAAACATCGGTTATAGGCTCACAGAGAAGTGCTGCGCCCGTGTTTAACATTTTAGTTGTTGAAGAATTAAGGGTTAAGGGTCAGCTCCCACTGAATAATAAATTGAAAAATGAAAGGATTATTCAACATGTATTTAATATAGGACCATGAGAGATATATTACGTCTACTGTACACAGATCCCCAAACAAGCAGCTCACTACTGCATGTAAGCTGAAAGATGACGTTTCTACTTGAACGCAGCATCCTGCAGTCATGAGGCACTCTGTCCAGGGTGTCAACAACAATAACAACATCACTCCAACAATATTACCTGAACACGGCGTGCAACCAAGTGAAGTGCACAATCATTTTCTCTGAGCACTCGCACTGCGCTTGTATTTACACCTGATAGGCCCCGCCCACCTGCGCAGGGCTACAGGAAGTGTGATTGCGTTTGTGATGCAATGACACACTTCACTCTGGATGGTGAGAGAACCATCGAGAGGTCATGACCCCTCACCTGGTTAACTGGACCCAGACATGACCCCTCACCTGGTTAACTGGACCCAGACATGACCCCTCACCTGGTTAACTGGACCCAGACATGACCCCTCACCTGGTTAACTGGACCCAGACATGACGGCTCAAGCTAGAGTTATTCCACCTCTGGAGTCTCGTTCCATGCGTTACTAAGTACTGCGGTAGACAATAATTAAAGGTGCAGTACTCAAGATTTTGATGTAGACCCCAGAGCTTTTAGAAATGTGTGGAATAAAAGTATTGTTATAAAATGTATTGATTATTATATTTTTGTAAGTTCTGTTTATCTCTGTCTGAGATGTCTGAGGTTTGGTTCCCACCTCAAACGAGGCTTGTGAGCCAATAGTGTTGTGATGTTGGTACCACATGGTATCTTTGGAGGCGGGAGCGATCGGGAGTCCTAATACTATTGGCTCACAAGCCTTGATGGAGTTACTTTTTTTTTTTAATGATTAGTCTACATTGAAATCTTTACTATTACACAGGGCAGTGGAGGGTTCAGAGAAGGAGGAGTACTAATTAGCCTAAATATGTAAAAATAACCTATTATGACAGTGAACCCACATATGGCTAACCGGAGTGTCTTTGGGTCAATTTATAAAAACAATTCCACTTCATAAACATACAAAGTATTTTCCACTTCATGAACAAACACAAAACTATTTTTTCAGCACTGGTTTCCACGGTGACGCATCTCCTGAGGCGTAACTCGACCAATCACAGAAAGTTTTCAAGCAGAGTCAAATGAGGCCATTTCCGTGTTCTTAACCCCAGCTAACGTTAGGGTTGAGTGCCTTGCTCAAGCGCACAATGGTAGGCAACGACTGATGGGAACTCAGCCAGCAACCCTGCTCCCAGCTGGTCACGGCTCAGACCGGCAGCTACCTGCCCATGTGAACGTGATCGTTTTCTTTTTAATTGCTCATTTTCATGGTACATTTCTTGTATATTTGGGGGCAGCTACAATGTTGTTTCAGTAAACTAATTTGTGTTATGTTCAAGTACTGAGGAAACGGGGATGTGGGGTTGTTTCTGAATTCACTAAGTCGCTTCACAACAAGCTGTAAACTTCTGTTCGGTTATGAGGACTTTGATTTTGCATTTCATTTACTTTTTTTTTGTATTATGAAAACAAACAATAACAATGCAAGCTGATATTTTGACATTTTAAGTATAGTTAAGCAAAAGCTATTAGCTGAGTCTGGAGATGTAAACAGTTGTTCATTTCATAAGCAGTCTAGCCATTTTGTACATAATTGTACTTTCATTGTATAACTTAATGTTCTTTATATGTTCACTTGTCAATCAATCCTATTCATAACCCAGTGAATGAATGGCCAGTATGTACTGTACCAGTGACACCAGCAGTGACCTCGCTGCCTGATTTCCTTTCTGCACACTCCAGACCAGCTGAGCTGACTAAGGGATCACCATCAGCATTTTTAAGGAAAATGACTTGGGGAAAGAAAATGTATATTAATTCCCATTTTTATTAAAAAGAGATATCATATTCTTGTCTTTGTTCTTAATACAACTACTGTATGTCACAACAATCACAAAAGACCATTGCACACTACAACTGGAAGATCTCAAGCCCACAACACTTAATATAACTACGTAACTATACTATAAGTTACAGTATAACATATCACTGTTAATTTAAACTACAAGTTACATTATATCATGGATGGTAACATGTATATCAAAAAGTATAGATGGTAAAGGTATGCACTGTAAGTATCATAGATAGAATATAACACTTGTACTATCATAGATGGTCAAAGTATAAGGTTTAAATTGAATTATATGAGGGATGGTATTAGTATATAAATGACAGTACATTAGAATTCTATGGTAAAAGTATATTATGAACATATATAGATGGTAATGTATGATTAGCATTACACGGCAGGGTCACTGAGGAACCTGGCCTCAGCTCCACCCTCACAATCTTTCTCTGTTTGGCTTTCTATACGAAAACAGAAACACAATTGATCAGGTCATCAATGTATCGGACACCCTTTTATTCTCATGTGGATAAGGGAACTCGCCAGTGTAGCAGAAGAAGTCATGTTGTTTTTTGCTAAATCCTTAAATGGTGTTGAGAGACTTTAAGATGTAATGCATCATCCCCGACATGGGCGGCAGCAGTGAGTAGGCTAAACAAAGCGGAGAGCGCCGATTCGCCGGTAGAAGAAGACAGTCGATGCGCTGTGGATATAAAACATTTAAGTGTACAAATTTGCCTTTTATTTGAAAGGTGGGGGACTACAAACTGTAGCGCTTTAGGAGAAAAGGCTTTCATCTTTCCAACGATGTGTTTACTTTGGTGAGTAACTAAACGGTTTTGTCTGTAGACTCGGACGACCGGGCCGATGAAGCGCTTTCATAGGCCAATTGCATTGAGAGTAACAGGGCGTTATCTGTATAGATATCGCCCTGGACCAGGTCTAACTGTATAGTACACCAGATGTAGCAGGCACAATTTGGATGTAGCATGCTGCATCTGGCGTAGCCTCCTGAAAAGAACCAGAACCACCCAACAGAGGGAGGAGCTGGATACCGGTTTCAATAGCGAATAGCGCTGCCACCACCTTTTTTTTAACCGGTGGGGTCCTACATAGTATGCTACATGCAGTATGGAAAAAATACCAGGATGTCCTACTACATCCGGTCGAATTTTGCAGTATGCAAGCCAGCAGTCTTTTCTGGCTATACTGACCCACAATCCTGTGCGCAACGGAAATGTGTGTCACATGTGTGAGTCGCGACAGCTGTAGACGAACGAATGTGGGCAAATTTCAAGGCGCAATGTTTATGACAAGGTATTATGTCCCAATTGAATGCCTACTGCTTGCAAAGTACGTACTTTCTAAGGGCAGCTGTAGTAGGTACTGGTAGTAAGAAGTAGAAGTATGCGATTCTGAACGCAGCCAGGAAGTGAACAGTAGCTGTGTTCGAAACTGTTCGACATCGTTCACTCACTCCCTATTCCCTATGTAGTGTTCCCCATATAGTGAACTACATAGGGAATGATTAAACGGTTTTCGGACACTACATGGAACGTCATTCCGTCGGATATTCATGGACGCAAGCAGCGCGCGTAATGTAAACAAACCGAGCACTGATGGCACTGGCAGCAGGTTGAAATGTACTCAGGTAGTATTCCGTTTCCATGTTCCGTTTTGAATGTTGAATCCCAAATAAATTGCTGAAATTCTAATGATGTGCAAGTGTGGTTTTGTCAACTATGGTGCTGTCTGCTAATAGCAAGCTGTAAAGTTGCACAATAAGACCGTGATAGTTGGGTCACAACAGCAGCTTCCATAACATTAACATTAACCCATGAGGAGTATAGTATAACTGAGAACAAGCCCCATTGGGACACATTCATCTCTATCGTGGCCGGTTAAATCAATACCCATAACTCGTGGTCTGGGGGGCGGTAGGCGAGCAATTCAAACTGGTGGTTGTACAAGCCCTTTCAGGCACCATTCCTTTCAGGCATCATTCCTACTCGGCTCATATCGAGCTAAATTCGTCCAGACTTAGACGCGAGCCTCTGAGCACAGCTTGCTATGTTTGTCTTGACAGACACGTTTTGTAGCCCTCCGCTTACGTTACAAGCTAACTAATATCATTATCTCAGATTAAAAGAACAAAACGTGTGATGCATTCAGTCACCATTTCATTTCGGCTGGTTATTTATTTGAGAATACAGCGATGTCCTCTGCAAATGTAGCTTGTCCTCTGCAAATGTAGCTAACGTTAGATCCATTTCCCCCTCATAACATTTGCGGAAACTTCCACCTGCCTCACGGCCACTTCATAATAAGCTTGCTAGCCACCTCAAATAGTTAACCAAATGTTACATAGCTCGCTCGATAATGAGGATTGATAAGCAGTGTGGTCGTAAACTTTCACAGGTTCATTGCTGAGTATTCATAAATGTTCAAACTGTGTAGTAAGTTAGTGCACATAATACAAACCTTTATTCATTCCGAAGGCAATGTCGGTAATGCAGGGCAGGCACGTCGTGTCTTGACTCTTTGCTGTGGATATGGGAGGCACGAGTGCCGCAGTTCACTTGCATTAGAGCTCCCTCTACTGGATAATTGTAGAAATATCCGTTTTTATTTTATTTTACAGCGTTTAAGTGGAAAATACAGGCGGAAATAATGTTTTGGACATATCGGTTGCATACGGCCGATACCGATGTCGTTAAAAAGGTCTAAAAACTCTAGTTGAATATAAGTGGACAAAATCAACAGACAGCTATTGAGAGATATGAAAGCAGCAAGGTCTCTCTCTCCCTCTCTCTTTCTCCCTAGGCTACCAGAGCCCATTTAGTAAGCCTAGGGTACAACAAAGCCTCAAAAACAGATACCCTATACATTTTGACACTTTTATTAAACTATTACAACAAACAAAAAAGAAAATATCAGAGGTTTCTGTCAGTCTCCTCCTATAGGCCAGTCTGCACCTCCTCAGTCCCCTCCATGCTGCCCCAGGTTACCTGGAGGACTGCCCCTAATGAATTCCTCGCAGAAGGCAGAACATTGCTGCTCCTAGGAACGTAACTCCCACAGCAAGGACTATTTTAGCCGAGGTCTTAGATGAGAAGTCCCAGAACCCGCCGGTCTTCTTCTGTGCGCCGCTGTCCAAAGCGCTGACCCTTGTCGGTGTTTCGATCATGGGGATGACCAGGGCTACTCTCGTCTTCTGGTGGGCGTTGGTGTTCTTTGTAGCAAAGGTCTTAACTACCAGGTCCCAGACCCAAGACATGCTGGTCTCCATCTGCTGGGCGTCGGGCGTCTCTGTCCCCGTTTGAAGACCAGCGAAGCGGGCGTCGTCATAGTCCAGTAAGTGGCAGTCGTGGGTGATGAAGACGCGGTTCGCTCTAGTGGGCGGAGAGGCAGCCCACTGGTCAGGCACAGAAAGAGACATCAGGGTGTCTCTGAAGGCCTCGATGGCCGAAGGATCGATCTTGTACGCAGCCACCAAGAGAGCAACTCCAATGATAAGCTTTAAATGCGGAAAAGCCATCAGGAAAGTCTGAAACGTTCACAGGAAATTAATGGTGAATGCACTCCAGGAGGAGACGGAATGTGTGATGGATCTTTAACATTTTCTGTCCTTTTTATAGCTAAGATTGTTCTATGATGTCATAGAAGTCATTGAATGACATCATTAATTGTGCGTGTGTTCTATTAATACATCAATGGCTATGAAGCACAGCTTAAGCAGCTGCATTGGTTTCCACGGTGACGTGTCTCCTGAGGCGTGACTTGACCAATCAGGGGCCTCATTGAGGTACGCCTTTTTTTACACGGTCTTTTCCGAGATTTCTGGCGTACGCACTCTTCCGTCCCCACAGCGCGATCTATCCATAGACATTATAAAGAACTAGACTGCACATTGTGCTGTACAATTCCAATGGACTCACGTCCGACGTGGCGGCCATCTTGTGCAGGGCATCCCACCATGTGACGTCAATGATCCCACAGATTCACTGTGTATATTTTAAATGGTAGATGTTAGATAATCTGGGAGAAAGTCCCTGTAATTGTGCACAAGTGGCATTTCCTATCACTGGGATTAGCTGGAATGCTTGTATATTTATACAGTAGGACCCCACTTATCCGAACTTCAGAGATCCGAACCTCCCGGTCTACCGCACAGGCTTGAAAAACGTTTTTTTTTTTTTTTTTTGCCTGCTATCTGGTTACTGGTGGGTTGTTTTAGAGACTTTCTTTTAGGCTACAATAGCCAGACACGACAACTTGTCTGTCATTTCTTTATTTATTATCATTTGCTCTAATTGTTCTAATGTTGGGTTGTTTTTAGGCTATACCATTTTGTTCTGCGAATACAGTAGCCTATCGATGCAGCGTAGGCCTCATTTGAGAATAAAGTACTGTATTCAAAGCATGCACTCAAGTGGAAATTCGGTTATTTTATTCTAGGCTACTGTAGGTCTATTATAAGCTAGGCTGTATGAGTTTAGTTGGCTATTTGATTGCAATTTTGATGCATTTTACTTAAGGGTAATTAATTAAGGGTAAGTAATTAAGGGTATTTATTGGTCTATTATGAGTCTATATGAAACAAGTACCACTTACTGAATTTGGTGCATAATTAATGCAGATAATTTTCAGTCATCCGGACATTTCAGAGATACGAACGACCTTCGGTCCCGCTGGGTTCGGATAAGTGGGGTCCTACTGTATTGTGAAAAAAATCTTTTTTATTGTGACTTGCCAAGAGATTATAGATGCAGCCCCCCCCCTCCCCCGCCAGTATACTGTTAAGGTCTACTCTGTATCTGGTGTATTCTCCAGGGTTCCCACTCATTTTTACCAATACAAATTCCAACTTTTCCATGATTTTTCCATAACGTCTTGATGACCATGGGAACCCTGATTCTCACTAGCATCAGTATCAACTAGAAAAACCACGTAGCGGCTAAATGCCTCCGCCCAACAATGCAAGTTGCAGTTAACATTCAGTTGGTCTTGAGAGAGGGCCCCTGTGTTGATGTGGATGGTGCTTGTGTACACTAGCTTGCTGGTATTCTAGCTGTAATGCTAGCTAATACTAATGCTAGCTAGCATTACAGCTAGAATAGCTAACACAAATGCTAAATGCCAAATCATATGCGACGCCGACATGCTCATCACAAGTGTAGTGGCACGGTGGCCTGGCTCCACACACGACTCATTCATCCTGGCGCATAGCAGGGTAGGGGCTAGACTGGAGGCAGGCACTGCGCGTGACGGCGGTCTTGTCGGTGAGTGCATATGCCAAGATGCATATTCTTTTTTTCCTAAACTTTAATCTTTATTAGCATTTTCCATCCATACAACGACAATACAATAAAACAAAAACACAATAATATAACAGCTTATGGGTACTTCCATCAAGTCACAATGCAGCTATTTTCTCTTACTCAAATATTACAATTTCAATATTAGTGGTATCATCACACTTCCTTCTATAATCCATCAATTTTTCCCATCTCCCTTCAAACTTTCCTTCCTGCATCAATGCATGCGTGAACTTCTCCCTAACATAAATCTGCTCCACAACACCCAGCCACTGCTCCTTGGTTGGGCGTTCCACCTTATACCAAGCGCTCGTTATTGTCTTTTTACTAGCAACCAATAGTACTTTCACTAGGTATCTGTCCCCTCCTTATACATCATCCTGTGTTATGTTTGCCAAGATACATATTCAAAGCTGATAAGAATGAGAACCAGTCAAGACCCCACCACAAAATGAGGACCCAAGCCCTCAGCCCCCTCCCCGTCATGAGGGTTACCAGCGGGGCCAAAGGGCCCGCACTGAGGTCATGCGCCAGCTATGAAGACACAAACAAGTAAGGTTCACATTGTTACCATTTTATTGTCCGTTGGTGGGTGACTGTGTGAGTGCGTTTGTTAGTGAATGTGTGAGGTCCATGAGTGTGGTAGTGAGTGACTGTGTGAGGTCCGTGACAGCATGTGTGAGGGAATGAAGTGCAGTGAGGATGTCCTGTTGGCTCTGGTTGGTCTGGTCAGGTCTGGTCTGTGGTCAGATCTGGTCTGTGGTCAGATCTGGTCTGTGGTCAGCGGTGGCTCCTCACTCATTACCCGCCTGCCAGACCTCACTCTGCTCTCCCTAAAGCCCCAACTAAGCCCTGCAGTCCCCTCTCCTCACACACACACACACACACACACACACACACACACACACACATAGAGACACACAGAGAGACACACACACACACACACACACACTTGACTCACGGCATCCTCTCTGAGCCCCCCGGCCCCCCCATCTCTATATAAGACCGTCTGCTCCTCACTGTCCTCACTCTTGTCCTCAAGTGTGATTGTCATTTCATCTGACATCTGTTGGGTAGGTACGTATTCTTATAACATTATATACTCATTTGTTTGGGAATGTTGCTAACTGGACAGATATTTAATTGAACTGCAAATAACGAAGACTCCAATTACGTACTTTAAGTACGACGGCGCAAGAATATTTTCCTGTGGTGTTTTTGTGTACCGGTGTCATGTGACAATGCTTAGTGTGGCCCTCACGTTTTTGCTTGGCTTCAATTCAGTTTCACAAAGGTTAACAAAATATTGTTATATAACTCAGTGTGTGTGTGTGTGTGTGTGTGTGTGTGTGCATGAGAGAGAGAGTTTTCTAACTTAAACATGATACCAGTCACGGTTTGCTGGCATACCTGTGAGTCTGTTGGTCAGGTGTTCCTATAGAATACCACCCTCAAATACCACCTGGCTTTACTAACTCACACTGTTACCCTCAATAAAACACCTCCCTGGCTTTACTAACTCACACTGTTACCCTCAACTGTCACTCAACTCTGTTTTTCTTACAATCTGAGTCCGTCTGTCAGTCAGTCTGCCTGCCTGTCTGTGTATCTGTCACTATATCAGTCAGTCAAGTCAGGTCAGGTCTGTCACCGTCTGTCTGTGTATCTGTCTGTCAGTCAGTCTCATCACTACATCTGTCTGTCTAGCGGAAACACTGCATAAAAACATGAGGGCATCTGAGGTAGATGAACAATGTGGGCTAGAAGATTCATGTTCAGCAAGAAAAATAGGCAGCCTGCGAGTTTGAGTTGAACATCTCCCCTCAACCTATATGAAAAGAAAGGAATGACTTGTCGAATCTCTGGTCTGAACAGGCAAATCTGATTAGACTCACAAAACTCAGTCGCGGACAACCCTAATTACACACATTCTGGAATTCCACACATTGTGGAGAATGCTAGTATGGAGTCCAGCGCCACAAAACATGGGCCTAGGGGCGGAGCCAGCGCATTACCTTTCAAACCCAGCTGCATTTGAACAGCCAATCATGAAGGCCAATCAGCCTCCCTGCACAGCCCCACTATCTGCGTGGGCCAATCATCGTCCGCGCAGAAAATCCAAGAGTCTTCCTATTGTTGTCCACGAACACCATTCCTTTCCCCCCAGAAGTTGTGGGTAGTGAGAATAGGGAAGCGCTGCTCCAGAAGGATGTTTGGTTGAGGTTTTGCTCTGTTTCCTGGTGGCGGCGTGTCGTTCCCTCAGGGCTCGCACAAGTTCGGAGCTCAGATCAGACGAGCGCTGCTGGACCTGCTGAGACTGCTCTGCCCAGACCCAACAGAACCTCCTCGAGCCCAGCAGGACCGAGGCCAGCAGGACCGAGGCCAGCCGGACCGAGGCCAGCAGGACCGAGGCCAGCAGGACCAGGCCCAGTCGGGCCAGGACAAAAAACACCTGTAGAACCCCAGCGGAACCGGGAGAACAGAGGACGCTCAGAGGGGGAGCAGCCGAGGGGCGGGATCTGATTGGTGGAGGACGGAGGAGGAGGAACCAGGCCCAGGATGACATCACATGAGCCTCTAAAAACTGGAAGAGGCTGATGGACGTTGATATTTGGGTAAAGTGTGAGTGTGAGTGTTTGCGTGCACGTGCGTGCGTGCGTGAGAGAGAGGGAGAGAGAGAGAGAGAGAGAGAGAGGTTAAGGGTCAGTTCTCACTGAATAATAAATTGAAAAATGAAAGGATTATTCAACATGTATTTAATATAGGACCATGAGAGAGATATATTACGTCTACTGTACACAGATCCCCAAACAAGCAGCTCACTACTGCATGTAAGCTGAAAGATGACGTTTCTACTTGAACGCAGCATCCTGCAGTCATGAGGCACTCTGTCCAGGGTGTAAACAACAATAACAACATCACTCCAACAATATTACCTGAACACGGCGTGCAACCAAGTGAAGTGCACAATCATTTTCTCTGAGCACTCGCACTGCGCTTGTATTTACACCTGATAGGCCCCGCCCACCTGCGCAGGGCTACAGGAAGTGTGATTGCGTTTGTGATGCAATGACACACTTCGCTCTGGATGGTGAGAGAACCATCGAGAGGTCATGACCCCTCACCTGGTTAACTGGACCCAGAAATGACCCCTTACCTGGTTAACTGGACCCAGACATGACCCCTTACCTGGTTAACTGGACCCAGACATGACCCCTCACCTGGTTAACTGGACCCAGACATGACCCCTCACCTGGTTAACTGGACCCAGACATGACCCCTCACCTGGTTAACTGGACCCAGACATGACCCCTGTAACAAGTATTGTTATAAAATGTATTGATTATTATATTTTTGTAAGTTCTGTTTATCTCTGTCTGAGATGTCTGAGGTTTGGTTCCCACCTCAAACGAGGCTTGTGAGCCAATAGTGTTGTGATGTTGGTACCACATGGTATCTTTGGAGGCGGGAGCGATCGGGAGTCCTAATACTATTGGCTCACAAGCCTTGATGGAGTTACTTTTTTTTTTTTTTTTTTATGATTAGTCTACATTTAAATATTTACTATTACACAGGGCAGTGGAGGGTTCAGAGAAGGAGGAGTACTAATTAGCCTAAATATGTAAAAATAACCTATTATGACAGTGAACCCACATATGGCTAACCGGAGTGTCTTTGGGTCAATTTATAAAAACAATTCCACTTCATAAACATACAAAGTATTTTCCACTTCATGAACAAACACAAAACTATTTTTTCAGCACTGGTTTCCACAGTGACGCATCTCCTGAGGCGTAACTCGACCAATCACAGAAAGTTTTCAAGCAGAGTCAAATGAGGCCATTTCCGTGTTCTTAACCCCAGCTAACGTTAGGGTTGAGTGCCTTGCTCAAGCGCACAATGGTAGGCAACGACTGATGGGAACTCAGCCAGCAACCCTGCTCCCAGCTGGTCACGGCTCAGACCGGCGGCTACCTGCCCATGTGAACATGATCGTTTTCTTTTTAATTGTTCATTTTCATGGTACATTTCTTGTATATTTGGGGGCAGCTACAATGTTGTTTCAGTAAACTAATTTGTGTTATGTTCAAGTACTGAGGAAACGGGGATGTGTGGTTGTTTCTGAATTCACTAAGTCGCTTCACAACAAGCTGTAAACTTCTGTTCGGTTATGAGGACTTTGATTTTGCATTTCATTTACTTTTTCTTTGTATTATGAAAACAAACAATAACAATGCAAGCTGATATTTTGACATTTTAAGTATAGTTAAGCAAAAGCTATTAACTGAGTCTGGAGATGTAAACAGTTGTTCATTTCATAAGCAGTCTAGACATTTTTTACATAATTGTACTTTCATTGTATAACTTAATGTTCTTTATATGTTCACTTGTCAATCAATCCTATTCATAACCCAGTGAATGAATGGCCAGTATGTACTGTACCAGTGACACCAGCAGTGACCTCGCTGCCTGATTTCCTTTCTGCACACTCCAGACCAGCTGAGCTGACTAAGGGATCACCATCAGCATTTTTAAGGAAAATGACTTGGGGAAAGAAAATGTATATTAATTCCCATTTTTATTAAAAAGAGATATAATATTCTTGTCCTTGTTCTTAATACAACTACTGTATGTCACAACAATCACAAAAGACCATTGCACACTACTACTGGAAGATCTCAAGCCCACAACACTTAATATAACTACGTAACTATACTATAAGTTACAGTATAACATATCACTGTTAATTTAAACTACAAGTTACATTATATCATGGATGGTAACATGTATATCAAAAAGTATAGATGGTAAAAGTATGCACTGTAAGTATCATAGATAGAATATAACACTTGTACTATCATAGATGGTCAAAGTATAAGGTTTAAATTGAATTATAAGAAGGATGGTATTAGTATATAAATGACAGTACATTAGAATTCTATGGTAAAAGTATATTATGAACATATATAGATGGTAATGTATGATTAGCATTACACGGCAGGGTCACTGAGGAACCTGGCCTCAGCTCCACCCTCACAATCTTTCTCTGTTTGGCTTTCTATACGAAAACAGAAACACAATTGATCAGGTCATCAATGTATCGGACACCCTTTTATTCTCATGTGGATAAGGGAACTCGCCAGTGTAGCAGAAGAAGTCATGTTGTTTTTTGCTAAATCCTTAAATGGTGTTGAGAGACTTTAAGATGTAATGCATCATCCCCGACATGGGCGGCAGCAGTGAGTAGGCTAAACAAAGCGGAGAGCGCCGATTCGCCGGTAGAAGAAGACAGTCGATGCGCTGTGGATATAAAACATTAAAGTGTACAAATTTGCCTTTTATTTGTAAGGTGGGGGACTACAAACTGTAGCGCTTTAGGAGAAAAGGCTTTCATCTTTCCAACGATGTGTTTACTTTGGTGAGTAACTAAACGGTTTTGTCTGTAGACTCGGACGACCGGGCCGATGAAGCGCTTTCATAGGCAAATTGCATTGAGAGTAACAGGGCGTTATCTGTATAGATATCGCCCTGGACCAGGTCTAACTGTATAGTACACCAGATGTAGCAGGCACAATTTGGATGTAGCATGCTACATCTGGCGTAGCCTCCTGAAAAGAACCAGAACCACCCAACAGAGGGAGGAGCTGGATACTGGGTTCAATAGCGAATAGCGCTGCCACCACCTTTTTTTATACGGTGGGGTCCTACATAGTATGCTACATGCAGTATGGAAAAAATACCAGGATGTCCTACTACATCCGGTCGAATTTTGCAGTATGCAAGCCAGCAGTCTTTTCTGGCTATACTGACCCACAATCCTGTGCGCAACGGAAATGTGTGTCACATGTGTGAGTCGCGACAGCTGTAGACGAACGAATGTGGGCAAATTTCAAGGCGCAATGTTTATGACAAGGTATTATGTCCCAATTGAATGCCTACTGCTTGCAAAGTACGTACTTTCTAAGGGCAGCTGTAGTAGGTACTGGTAGTAAGAAGTAGAAGTATGCGATTCTGAACGCAGCCAGGAAGTAAACAGTAGCTGTGTTCGAAACTGTTCGACATCGTTCACTCACTCCCTATTCCCTATGTAGTGTTCCCTATATAGTGAACTACATAGGGAATGATTAAACGGTTTTCGGACACTACATGGAACGTCATTCCGTCGGATATTCATGGACGCAAGCAGCGCGCGTAATGTAAACAAACCGAGCACTGATGGCACTGGCAGCAGGTTGAAATGTACTCAGGTAGTATTCCGTTTCCATGTTCCGTTTTGAATGTTGAATCCCAAATAAATTGCTGAAATTCTAATGATGTGCAAGTGTGGTTTTGTCAACTATGGTGCTGTCTGCTAATAGCAAGCTGTAAAGTTGCACAATAAGACCGTGATAGTTGGGTCACAACAGCAGCTTCCATAACATTAACATTAACCCATGAGGAGTATAGTATAACTGAGAACAAGCCCCATTGGGACACATTCATCTCTATCGTGGCCGGTTAAATCAATACCCATAACTCGTGGTCTGGGGGGCGGTAGGCGAACAATTCAAACTGGTGGTTGTACAAGCCCTTTCAGGCACCATTCCTTTCAGGCATCATTCCTACTCGGCTCATATCGAGCTAAATTCGTCCAGACTTAGACGCGAGCCTCTGAGCACAGCTTGCTATGTTTGTCTTGACTGACACGTTTTGTAGCCCTCCGCTTACGTTACAAGCTAACTAATATCATTATCTCAGATTAAAAAAACAAAACGTGTGATGCAGTCACCATTTTATTTCGGCTGGTTATTTATTTGAGAATACAGCGATGTCCTCTGCAAATGTAGCTAACGTTAGATCCATTTTCCCCTCATAACATCTTGCGGAAACTTCCACCTGCCTCACGGCCACTTCATAATAAGCTTGCTAGCCACCTCAAATATTTAAACAAATGTTACATAGCTCGCTCGATAATGAGGATTGATAAGCAGTGTGGTCGTAAACTTTCACAGGTTCATTGCTGAGTATTCATAAATGTTCAAACTGTGTAGTAAGTCAGTGCACATAATACAAACCTTTATTCATTACCGAAGGCACTGTCGGTAATGCAGGGCAGGCACGTCGTGTCTTGACTCTTTGCTGTGGATATGGGAGGCACAAGTGCTGCAGTTCACTTGCATTAGAGCTCCCTCTACTGGATAATTGTAGAAATATCCGTTTTTATTTTATTTTACAGCGTTTAAGTGGAAAATACAGGCGGAAATAATGTTTTTTAAATAGGGACATATCGGCTGCATAACGGCCGATACCGATGTCGTTAAAAAGGTCTAAAAACTCTAGTTGAATGTATAAGTGGACAAAATCAACAGACAGCTATTGAGAGATATGAAAGCAGCAAGGTCTCTCTCTCCCTCTCTCTTTCTCCCTAGGCTACCAGAGCCCATTTAGTAAGCCTAGGGTACAACAAAGCCTCAAAAACAGATACCCTATACATTTTGACACTTTTATTAAACTATTACAACAAACAAAAAAGAAAATATCAGAGGTTTCTGTCAGTCTCCTCCTATAGGCCAGTCTGCACCTCCTCAGTCCCCTCCATGCTGCCCCAGGTTACCTGGAGGACTGCCCCTAATGAATTCCTCGCAGAAGGCAGAACATTGCTGCTCCTAGGAACGTAACTCCCACAGCAAGGACTATTTTAGCCGAGGTCTTAGATGAGAAGTCCCAGAACCCGCCGGTCTTCTTCTGTGCGCCGCTGTCCAAAGCGCTGACCCTTGTCGGTGTTTCGATCATGGGGATGACCAGGGCTACTCTCGTCTTCTGGTGGGCGTTTGTGTTCTTTGTAGCAAAGGTCTTAACTACCAGGTCCCAGACCCAAGACATGCTGGTCTCCATCTGCTGGGCGTCGGGTGTCTCTGTCCCCGTTTGAAGACCAGCGAAGCGGGCGTCGTCATAGTCCAGTAAGTGGCAGTCGTGGGTGATGAAGACGCGGTTCGCTCTAGTGGGCGGAGAGGCAGCCCACTGGTCAGGCACAGAAAGAGACATCAGGGTGTCTCTGAAGGCCTCGATGGCCGAAGGATCGATCTTGTACGCAGCCACCAAGAGAGCAACTCCAATGATAAGCTTTAAATGCGGAAAAGCCATCAGGAAAGTCTGAAACGTTCACAGGAAATTAATGGTGAATGCACTCCAGGAGGAGACGGAATGTGTGATGGATCTTTAACATTTTCTGTCCTTTTTATAGCTAAGATTGTTCTATGATGTCATAGAAGTCATTGAATGACATCATTAATTGTGCGTGTGTTCTATTAATACATCAATGGCTATGAAGCACAGCTTAAGCAGCTGCATTGGTTTCCACGGTGACGTGTCTCCTGAGGCGTGACTTGACCAATCAGGGGCCTCATTGAGGTACGCCTTTTTTTACACGGTCTTTTCCGAGATTTCTGGCGTACGCACTCTTCCGTCCCCACAGCGCGATCTATCCATAGACATTATAAAGAACTAGACTGCACATTGTGCTGTACAATT
The DNA here is from genome assembly GCF_949987555.1 of Borostomias antarcticus. Lineage (NCBI taxonomy): Eukaryota > Metazoa > Chordata > Actinopteri > Stomiiformes > Stomiidae > Borostomias > Borostomias antarcticus. Next base: position 9,274,855 of record NC_140255.1, on the reverse strand, counting down.
CCAATGGACTCACGTCCGACGTGGCGGCCATCTTGTGCAGGGCATCCCACCATGTGACGTCAATGATCCCACAGATTCACTGTGTATATTTTAAATGGTAGATGTTAGATAATCTGGGAGAAAGTCCCTGTAATTGTGCACAAGTGGCATTTCCTATCACTGGGATTAGCTGGAATGCTTGTATATTTATACAGTAGGACCCCACTTATCCGAACTTCAGAGATCCGAACCTCCCGGTCTACCGCACAGGCTTGAAAAACGTTTTTTTTTTTTTTTTGCCTGCTATCTGGTTACTGGTGGGTTGTTTTAGAGACTTTCTTTTAGGCTACAATAGCCAGACACGACAACTTGTCTGTCATTTCATTTATTTATTTATTATCATTTGCTCTAATTGTTCTAATGTTGGGTTGTTTTTAGGCTATACCATTTTGTTCTGCGAATACAGTAGCCTATCGATGCAGCGTAGGCCTCATTTGAGAATAAAGTACTGTATTCAAAGCATGCATTCAAGTGGAAATTCGGTTATTTTATTCTAGGCTACTGTAGGTCTATTATAAGCTAGGCTGTATGAGTTTAGTTGGCTATTTGATTGCAATTTTGATGCATTTTACTTAAGGGTAATTAATTAAGGGTAAGTAATTAAGGGTATTTATTGGTCTATTATGAGTCTATATGAAACAAGTACCACTTACTGAATTTGGTGCATAATTAATGCAGATAATTTTCAGTCATCCGGACATTTCAGAGATACGAACGACCTTCGGTCCCGCTGGGTTCGGATAAGTGGGGTCCTACTGTATTGTGAAAAAAATCTTTTTTATTGTGACTTGCCAAGAGATTATAGATGCAGCCCCCCCCCTCCCCCGCCAGTATACTGTTAAGGTCTACTCTGTATCTGGTGTATTCTCCAGGGTTCCCACTCATTTTTACCAATACAAATTCCAACTTTTCCATGATTTTTCCATAACGTCTTGATGACCATGGGAACCCTGATTCTCACTAGCATCAGTATCAACTAGAAAAACCACGTAGCGGCTAAATGCCTCCGCCCAACAATGCAAGTTGCAGTTAACATTCAGTTGGTCTTGAGAGAGGGCCCCTGTGTTGATGTGGATGGTGCTTGTGTACACTAGCTTGCTGGTATTCTAGCTGTAATGCTAGCTAATACTAATGCTAGCTAGCATTACAGCTAGAATAGCTAACACAAATGCTAAATGCCAAATCATATGCGACGCCGACATGCTCATCACAAGTGTAGTGGCACGGTGGCCTGGCTCCACACACGACTCATTCATCCTGGCGCACAGCAGGGTAGGGGCTAGACTGGAGGCAGGCACTGCGCGTGACGGCGGTCTTGTCGGTGAGTGCATATGCCAAGATGCATATTCTTTTTTTCCTAAACTTTAATCTTTATTAGCATTTTCCATCCATACAACGACAATACAATAAAACAAAAACACAATAATATAACAGCTTATGGGTACTTCCATCAAGTCACAATGCAGCTATTTTCTCTTACTCAAATATTACAATTTCAATATTAGTGGTATCATCACACTTCCTTCTATAATCCATCCATTTTTCCCATCTCCCTTCAAACTTTCCTTCCTGCATCAATGCATGCGTGAACTTCTCCCTAACATAAATCTGCTCCACAACACCCAGCCACTGCTCCTTGGTTGGGCGTTCCACCTTATACCAAGCGCTCGTTATTGTCTTTTTACTAGCAACCAATAGTACTTTCACTAGGTATCTGTCCCCTCCTTATACATCATCCTGTGTTATGTTTGCCAAGATACATATTCAAAGCTGATAAGAATGAGAACCAGTCAAGACCCCACCACAAAATGAGGACCCAAGCCCTCAGCCCCCTCCCCGTCATGAGGGTTACCAGCGGGGCCAAAGGGCCCGCACTGAGGTCATGCGCCAGCTATGAAGACACAAACAAGTAAGGTTCACATTGTTACCATTTTATTGTCCGTTGGTGGGTGACTGTGTGAGTGCGTTTGTTAGTGAATGTGTGAGGTCCATGAGTGTGGTAGTGAGTGACTGTGTGAGGTCCGTGACAGCATGTGTGAGGGAATGAAGTGCAGTGAGGATGTCCTGTTGGCTCTGGTTGGTCTGGTCAGGTCTGGTCTGTGGTCAGATCTGGTCTGTGGTCAGATCTGGTCTGTGGTCAGCGGTGGCTCCTCACTCATTACCCGCCTGCCAGACCTCACTCTGCTCTCCCTAAAGCCCCAACTAAGCCCTGCAGTCCCCTCTCCTCACACACACACACACACACACACACACACACACACACAGAGACACACAGAGAGACACACACACACACACACACACACACAGACACAGACACAGACACACACACACACACTTGACTCACGGCATCCTCTCTGAGCCCCCCGGCCCCCCCCCCCCCCCATCTCTATATAAGACCGTCTGCTCCTCACTGTCCTCACTCTTGTCCTCAAGTGTGATTGTCATTTCATCTGACATCTGTTGGGTAGGTACGTATTCTTATAACATTATATACTCATTTGTTTGGGAATGTTGCTAACTGGACAGATATTTAATTGAACTGCAAATAACGAAGACTCCAATTACGTACTTTAAGTACGACGGCGCAAGAATATTTTCCTGTGGTGTTTTTGTGTACCGGTGTCATGTGACAATGCTTAGTGTGGCCCTCACGTTTTTGCTTGGCTTCAATTCAGTTTCACAAAGGTTAACAAAATATTGTTATATAACTCAGTGTGTGTGTGTGTGTGTGTGTGTGTGTGTGTGTGCATGAGAGAGAGAGTTTTCTAACTTAAACATGATACCAGTCACGGTTTGCTGGCATACCTGTGAGTCTGTTGGTCAGGTGTTCCTATAGAATACCACCCTCAAATACCACCTGGCTTTACTAACTCACACTGTTACCCTCAATAAAACACCTCCCTGGCTTTACTAACTCACACTGTTACCCTCAACTGTCACTCAACTCTGTTTTTCTTACAATCTGAGTCCGTCTGTCAGTCAGTCTGCCTGCCTGTCTGTGTATCTGTCACTATATCAGTCAGTCAAGTCAGGTCAGGTCTGTCACCGTCTGTCTGTGTATCTGTCTGTCAGTCAGTCTCATCACTACATCTGTCTGTCTAGCGGAAACACTGCATAAAAACATGAGGGCATCTGAGGTAGATGAACAATGTGGGCTAGAAGATTCATGTTCAGCAAGAAAAATAGGCAGCCTGCGAGTTTGAGTTGAACATCTCCCCTCAACCTATATGAAAAGAAAGGAATGACTTGTCGAATCTCTGGTCTGAACAGGCAAATCTGATTAGACTCACAAAACTCAGTCGCGGACAACCCTAATTACACACATTCTGGAATTCCACACATTGTGGAGAATGCTAGTATGGAGTCCAGCGCCACAAAACATGGGCCTAGGGGCGGAGCCAGCGCATTACCTTTCAAACCCAGCTGCATTTGAACAGCCAATCATGAAGGCCAATCAGCCTCCCTGCACAGCCCCACTATCTGCGTGGGCCAATCATCGTCCGCGCAGAAAATCCAAGAGTCTTCCTATTGTTGTCCACGAACACCATTCCTTTCCCCCCAGAAGTTGTGGGTAGTGAGAATAGGGAAGCGCTGCTCCAGAAGGATGTTTGGTTGAGGTTTTGCTCTGTTTCCTGGTGGCGGCGTGTCGTTCCCTCAGGGCTCGCACAAGTTCGGAGCTCAGATCAGACGAGCGCTGCTGGACCTGCTGAGACTGCTCTGCCCAGACCCAACAGAACCTCCTCGAGCCCAGCAGGACCGAGGCCAGCAGGACCGAGGCCAGCCGGACCGAGGCCAGCAGGACCAGGCCCAGTCGGGCCAGGACAAAAAACACCTGTAGAACCCCAGCGGAACCGGGAGAACAGAGGACGCTCAGAGGGGGAGCAGCCGAGGGGCGGGATCTGATTGGTGGAGGACGGAGGAGGAGGAACCAGGCCCAGGATGACATCACATGAGCCTCTAAAAACTGGAAGAGGCTGATGGACGTTGATATTTGGGTAAAGTGTGAGTGTGAGTGTTTGCGTGCACGTGCGTGCGTGCGTGAGAGAGAGGGAGAGAGAGAGAGAGAGAGAGAGAGGTTAAGGGTCAGTTCTCACTGAATAATAAATTGAAAAATGAAAGGATTATTCAACATGTATTTAATATAGGACCATGAGAGAGATATATTACGTCTACTGTACACAGATCCCCAAACAAGCAGCTCACTACTGCATGTAAGCTGAAAGATGACGTTTCTACTTGAACGCAGCATCCTGCAGTCATGAGGCACTCTGTCCAGGGTGTCAACAACAATAACAACATCACTCCAACAATATTACCTGAACACGGCGTGCAACCAAGTGAAGTGCACAATCATTTTCTCTGGGCACTCGCACTGCGCTTGTATTTACACCTGATAGGCCCCGCCCACCTGCGCAGGGCTACAGGAAGTGTGATTGCGTTTGTGATGCAATGACACACTTCGCTCTGGATGGTGAGAGAACCATCGAGAGGTCATGACCCCTCACCTGGTTAACTGGACCCAGAAATGACCCCTCACCTGGTTAACTGGACCCAGACATGACCCCTCACCTGGTTAACTGGACCCAGACATGACCCCTTACCTGGTTAACTGGACCCAGACATGACCCCTCACCTGGTTAACTGGACCCAGACATGACCCCTCACCTGGTTAACTGGACCCAGACATGACCCCTGTAACAAGTATTGTTATAAAATGTATTGATTATTATATTTTTGAAAGTTCTGTTTATCTCTGTCTGAGATGTCTGAGGTTTGGTTCCCACCTCAAACGAGGCTTGTGAGCCAATAGTGTTGTGATGTTGGTACCACATGGTATCTTTGGAGGCGGGAGCGATCGGGAGTCCTAATACTATTGGCTCACAAGCCTTGATGGAGTTACTTTTTATTTTTTATGATTAGTCTACATTTAAATATTTACTATTACACAGGGCAGTGGAGGGTTCAGAGAAGGAGGAGTACTAATTAGCCTAAATATGTAAAAATAACCTATTATGACAGTGAACCCACATATGGCTAACCGGAGTGTCTTTGGGTCAATTTATAAAAACAATTCCACTTCATAAACATACAAAGTATTTTCCACTTCATGAACAAACACAAAACTATTTTTTCAGCACTGGTTTCCACAGTGACGCATCTCCTGAGGCGTAACTCGACCAATCACAGAAAGTTTTCAAGCAGAGTCAAATGAGGCCATTTCCGTGTTCTTAACCCCAGCTAACGTTAGGGTTGAGTGCCTTGCTCAAGCGCACAATGGTAGGCAACGACTGATGGGAACTCAGCCAGCAACCCTGCTCCCAGCTGGTCACGGCTCAGACCGGCGGCTACCTGCCCATGTGAACATGATCGTTTTCTTTTTAATTGTTCATTTTCATGGTACATTTCTTGTATATTTGGGGGCAGCTACAATGTTGTTTCAGTAAACTAATTTGTGTTATGTTCAAGTACTGAGGAAACGGGGATGTGTGGTTGTTTCTGAATTCACTAAGTCGCTTCACAACAAGCTGTAAACTTCTGTTCGGGTTATGAGGACTTTGATTTTGCATTTCATTTACTTTTTCTTTGTATTATGAAAACAAACAATAACAATGCAAGCTGATATTTTGACATTTTAAGTATAGTTAAGCAAAAGCTATTAACTGAGTCTGGAGATGTAAACAGTTGTTCATTTCATAAGCAGTCTAGACATTTTTTACATAATTGTACTTTCATTGTATAACTTAATGTACTTTATATGTTCACTTGTCAATCAATCCTATTCATAACCCAGTGAATGAATGGCCAGTATGTACTGTACCAGTGACACCAGCAGTGACCTCGCTGCCTGATTTCCTTTCTGCACACTCCAGACCAGCTGAGCTGACTAAGGGATCACCATCAGCATTTTTAAGGAAAATGACTTGGGGAAAGAAAATGTATATTAATTCCCATTTTTATTAAAAAGAGATATAATATTCTTGTCTTTGTTCTTAATACAACTACTGTATGTCACAACAATCACAAAAGACCATTGCACACTACTACTGGAAGATCTCAAGCCCACAACACTTAATATAACTACGTAACTATACTATAAGTTACAGTATAACATATCACTGTTAATTTAAACTACAAGTTACATTATATCATGGATGGTAACATGTATATCAAAAAGTATAGATGGTAAAAGTATGCACTGTAAGTATCATAGATAGAATATAACACTTGTACTATCATAGATGGTCAAAGTATAAGGTTTAAATTGAATTATAAGAAGGATGGTATTAGTATATAAATGACAGTACATTAGAATTCTATGGTAAAAGTATATTATGAACATATATAGATGGTAATGTATGATTAGCATTACACGGCAGGGTCACTGAGGAACCTGGCCTCAGCTCCACCCTCACAATCTTTCTCTGTTTGGCTTTCTATACGAAAACAGAAACACAATTGATCAGGTCATCAATGTATCGGACACCCTTTTATTCTCATGTGGATAAGGGAACTCGCCAGTGTAGCAGAAGAAGTCATGTTGTTTTTTGCTAAATCCTTAAATGGTGTTGAGAGACTTTAAGATGTAATGCATCATCCCCGACATGGGCGGCAGCAGTGAGTAGGCTAAACAAAGCGGAGAGCGCCGATTCGCCGGTAGAAGAAGACAGTCGATGCGCTGTGGATATAAAACATTAAAGTGTACAAATTTGCCTTTTATTTGAAAGGTGGGGGACTACAAACTGTAGCGCTTTAGGAGAAAAGGCTTTCATCTTTCCAACGATGTGTTTACTTTGGTGAGTAACTAAACGGTTTTGTCTGTAGACTCGGACGACCGGGCCGATGAAGCGCTTTCATAGGCAAATTGCATTGAGAGTAACAGGGCGTTATCTGTATAGATATCGCCCTGGACCAGGTCTAACTGTATAGTACACCAGATGTAGCAGGCACAATTTGGATGTAGCATGCTGCATCTGGCGTAGCCTCCTGAAAAGAACCAGAACCACCCAACAGAGGGAGGAGCTGGATACTGGGTTCAATAGCGAATAGCGCTGCCACCACCTTTTTTTATACGGTGGGGTCCTACATAGTATGCTACATGCAGTATGGAAAAAATACCAGGATGTCCTACTACATCCGGTCGAATTTTGCAGTATGCAAGCCAGCAGTCTTTTCTGGCTATACTGACCCACAATCCTGTGGGCAACGGAAACGTGTGTCACATGTGTGAGTCGCGACAGCTGTAGACGAACGAATGTGGGCAAATTTCAAGGCGCAATGTTTATGACAAGGTATTATGTCCCAATTGAATGCCTACTGCTTGCAAAGTACGTACTTTCTAAGGGCAGCTGTAGTAGGTACTGGTAGTAAGAAGTAGAAGTATGCGATTCTGAACGCAGCCAGGAAGTAAACAGTAGCTGTGTTCGAAACTGTTCGACATCGTTCACTCACTCCCTATTCCCTATGTAGTGTTCCCTATATAGTGAACTACATAGGGAATGATTAAACGGTTTTCGGACACTACATGGAACGTCATTCCGTCGGATATTCATGGACGCAAGCAGCGCGCGTAATGTAAACAAACCGAGCACTGATGGCACTGGCAGCAGGTTGAAATGTACTCAGGTAGTATTCCGTTTCCATGTTCCGTTTTGAATGTTGAATCCCAAATAAATTGCTGAAATTCTAATGATGTGCAAGTGTGGTTTTGTCAACTATGGTGCTGTCTGCTAATAGCAAGCTGTAAAGTTGCACAATAAGACCGTGATAGTTGGGTCACAACAGCAGCTTCCATAACATTAACATTAACCCATGAGGAGTATATAGTATAACGGAGAACAAGCCCCATTGGGACACATTCATCTCTATCGTGGCCGGTTAAATCAATACCCATAACTCGTGGTCTGGGGGGCGGTAGGCGAACAATTCAAACTGGTGGTTGTACAAGCCCTTTCAGGCACCATTCCTTTCAGGCATCATTCCTACTCGGCTCATAATTCGTCCAGACTTAGACGCGAGCCTCTGAGCACAGCTTGCTATGTTTGTCTTGACTGACACGTTTTGTAGCCCTCCGCTTACGTTACAAGCTAACTAATATCATTATCTCAGATTAAAAAAACAAAACGTGTGATGCAGTCACCATTTTATTTCGGCTGGTTATTTATTTGAGAATACAGCGATGTCCTCTGCAAATGTAGCTAACGTTAGATCCATTTTCCCCTCATAACATCTTGCGGAAACTTCCACCTGCCTCACGGCCACTTCATAATAAGCTTGCTAGCCACCTCAAATATTTAAACAAATGTTACATAGCTCGCTCGATAATGAGGATTGATAAGCAGTGTGGTCGTAAACTTTCACAGGTTCATTGCTGAGTATTCATAAATGTTCAAACTGTGTAGTAAGTCAGTGCACATAATACAAACCTTTATTCATTACCGAAGGCACTGTCGGTAATGCAGGGCAGGCACGTCGTGTCTTGACTCTTTGCTGTGGATATGGGAGGCACAAGTGCTGCAGTTCACTTGCATTAGAGCTCCCTCTACTGGATAATTGTAGAAATATCCGTTTTTATTTTATTTTACAGCGTTTAAGTGGAAAATACAGGCGGAAATAATGTTTTTTTAAATAGGGACATATCGGCTGCATAACGGCCGATACCGATGTCGTTAAAAAGGTCTAAAAACTCTAGTTGAATGTATAAGTGGACAAAATCAACAGACAGCTATTGAGAGATATGAAAGCAGCAAGGTCTCTCTCTCCCTCTCTCTTTCTCCCTAGGCTACCAGAGCCCATTTAGTAAGCCTAGGGTACAACAAAGCCTCAAAAACAGATACCCTATACATTTTGACACTTTTATTAAACTATTACAACAAACAAAAAAGAAAATATCAGAGGTTTCTGTCAGTCTCCTCTAGGCCAGTCTGCACCTCCTCAGTCCCCTCCATGCTGCCCCAGGTTACCTGGAGGACTGCCCCTAATGAATTCCTCGCAGAAGGCAGAACATTGCTGCTCCTAGGAACGTAACTCCCACAGCAAGGACTATTTTAGCAGAGGTCTTAGATGAGAAGTCCCAGAACCCGCCGGTCTTCTTCTGTGCGCCGCTGTCCAAAGCGCTGACCCTTGTCGGTGTTTCGATCATGGGGATGACCAGGGCTACTCTCGTCTTCTGGTGGGCGTTTGTGTTCTTTGTAGCAAAGGTCTTAACTACCAGGTCCCAGACCCAAGACATGCTGGTCTCCATCTGCTGGGCGTCGGGCGTCTCTGTCCCCGTTTGAAGACCAGCGAAGCGGGCGTCGTCATAGTCCAGTAAGTGGCAGTCGTGGGTGATGAAGACGCGGTTCGCTCTAGTGGGCGGAGAGGCAGCCCACTGGTCAGGCACAGAAAGAGACATCAGGGTGTCTCTGAAGGCCTCGATGGCCGAAGGATCGATCTTGTACGCAGCCACCAAGAGAGCAACTCCAATGATAAGCTTTAAATGCGGAAAAGCCATCAGGAAAGTCTGAAACGTTCACAGGAAATTAATGGTGAATGCACTCCAGGAGGAGACGGAATGTGTGATGGATCTTTAACATTTTCTGTCCTTTTTATAGCTAAGATTGTTCTATGATGTCATAGAAGTCATTGAATGACATCATTAATTGTGCGTGTGTTCTATTAATACATCAATGGCTATGAAGCACAGCTTAAGCAGCTGCATTGGTTTCCACGGTGACGTGTCTCCTGAGGCGTGACTTGACCAATCAGGGGCCTCATTGAGGTACGCCTTTTTTTACACGGTCTTTTCCGAGATTTCTGGCGTACGCACTCTTCCGTCCCCACAGCGCGATCTATCCATAGACATTATAAAGAACTAGACTGCACATTGTGCTGTACAATTCCAATGGACTCACGTCCGACGTGGCGGCCATCTTGTGCAGGGCATCCCACCATGTGACGTCAATGATCCCACAGATTCACTGTGTATATTTTAAATGGTAGATGTTAGATAATCTGGGAGAAAGTCCCTGTAATTGTGCACAAGTGGCATTTCCTATCACTGGGATTAGCTGGAATGCTTGTATATTTATACAGTAGGACCCCACTTATCCGAACTTCAGAGATCCGAACCTCCCGGTCTACCGCACAGGCTTGAAAAACGTTTTTTTTTTTTTTTTGCCTGCTATCTGGTTACTGGTGGGTTGTTTTAGAGACTTTCTTTTAGGCTACAATAGCCAGACACGACAACTTGTCTGTCATTTCATTTATTTATTTATTATCATTTGCTCTAATTGTTCTAATGTTGGGTTGTTTTTAGGCTATACCATTTTGTTCTGCGAATACAGTAGCCTATCGATGCAGCGTAGGCCTCATTTGAGAATAAAGTACTGTATTCAAAGCATGCATTCAAGTGGAAATTCGGTTATTTTATTCTAGGCTACTGTAGGTCTATTATAAGCTAGGCTGTATGAGTTTAGTTGGCTATTTGATTGCAATTTTGATGCATTTTACTTAAGGGTAATTAATTAAGGGTAAGTAATTAAGGGTATTTATTGGTCTATTATGAGTCTATATGAAACAAGTACCACTTACTGAATTTGGTGCATAATTAATGCAGATAATTTTCAGTCATCCGGACATTTCAGAGATACGAACGACCTTCGGTCCCGCTGGGTTCGGATAAGTGGGGTCCTACTGTATTGTGAAAAAAATCTTTTTTATTGTGACTTGCCAAGAGATTATAGATGCAGCCCCCCCCCTCCCCCGCCAGTATACTGTTAAGGTCTACTCTGTATCTGGTGTATTCTCCAGGGTTCCCACTCATTTTTACCAATACAAATTCCAACTTTTCCATGATTTTTCCATAACGTCTTGATGACCATGGGAACCCTGATTCTCACTAGCATCAGTATCAACTAGAAAAACCACGTAGCGGCTAAATGCCTCCGCCCAACAATGCAAGTTGCAGTTAACATTCAGTTGGTCTTGAGAGAGGGCCCCTGTGTTGATGTGGATGGTGCTTGTGTACACTAGCTTGCTGGTATTCTAGCTGTAATGCTAGCTAATACTAATGCTAGCTAGCATTACAGCTAGAATAGCTAACACAAATGCTAAATGCCAAATCATATGCGACGCCGACATGCTCATCACAAGTGTAGTGGCACGGTGGCCTGGCTCCACACACGACTCATTCATCCTGGCGCACAGCAGGGTAGGGGCTAGACTGGAGGCAGGCACTGCGCGTGACGGCGGTCTTGTCGGTGAGTGCATATGCCAAGATGCATATTCTTTTTTTCCTAAACTTTAATCTTTATTAGCATTTTCCATCCATACAACGACAATACAATAAAACAAAAACACAATAATATAACAGCTTATGGGTACTTCCATCAAGTCACAATGCAGCTATTTTCTCTTACTCAAATATTACAATTTCAATATTAGTGGTATCATCACACTTCCTTCTATAATCCATCCATTTTTCCCATCTCCCTTCAAACTTTCCTTCCTGCATCAATGCATGCGTGAACTTCTCCCTAACATAAATCTGCTCCACAACACCCAGCCACTGCTCCTTGGTTGGGCGTTCCACCTTATACCAAGCGCTCGTTATTGTCTTTTTACTAGCAACCAATAGTACTTTCACTAGGTATCTGTCCCCTCCTTATACATCATCCTGTGTTATGTTTGCCAAGATACATATTCAAAGCTGATAAGAATGAGAACCAGTCAAGACCCCACCACAAAATGAGGACCCAAGCCCTCAGCCCCCTCCCCGTCATGAGGGTTACCAGCGGGGCCAAAGGGCCCGCACTGAGGTCATGCGCCAGCTATGAAGACACAAACAAGTAAGGTTCACATTGTTACCATTTTATTGTCCGTTGGTGGGTGACTGTGTGAGTGCGTTTGTTAGTGAATGTGTGAGGTCCATGAGTGTGGTAGTGAGTGACTGTGTGAGGTCCGTGACAGCATGTGTGAGGGAATGAAGTGCAGTGAGGATGTCCTGTTGGCTCTGGTTGGTCTGGTCAGGTCTGGTCTGTGGTCAGATCTGGTCTGTGGTCAGATCTGGTCTGTGGTCAGCGGTGGCTCCTCACTCATTACCCGCCTGCCAGACCTCACTCTGCTCTCCCTAAAGCCCCAACTAAGCCCTGCAGTCCCCTCTCCTCACACACACACACACACACACACACACACACACACACACACACACACACAGAGACACACAGAGAGACACACACACACACACACACACTTGACTCACGGCATCCTCTCTGAGCCCCCCGGCCCCCCCATCTCTATATAAGACCGTCTGCTCCTCACTGTCCTCACTCTTGTCCTCAAGTGTGATTGTCATTTCATCTGACATCTGTTGGGTAGGTACGTATTCTTATAACATTATATACTCATTTGTTTGGGAATGTTGCTAACTGGACAGATATTTAATTGAACTGCAAATAACGAAGACTCCAATTACGTACTTTAAGTACGACGGCGCAAGAATATTTTCCTGTGGTGTTTTTGTGTACCGGTGTCATGTGACAATGCTTAGTGTGGCCCTCACGTTTTTGCTTGGCTTCAATTCAGTTTCACAAAGGTTAACAAAAGATTGTTATATAACTCAGTGTGTGTGTGTGTGTGTGTGTGTGTGTGCATGAGAGAGAGAGTTTTCTAACTTAAACATGATACCAGTCACGGTTTGCTGGCATACCTGTGAGTCTGTTGGTCAGGTGTTCCTATAGAATACCACCCTCAAATACCACCTGGCTTTACTAACTCACACTGTTACCCTCAATAAAACACCTCCCTGGCTTTACTAACTCACACTGTTACCCTCAACTGTCTCAACTCCTTTTTTCTTACAATCTGAGTCTGTCTGTCAGTCAGTCTGCCTGCCTGTCTGTGTATCTGTCACTATATCAGTCAGTCAAGTCAGGTCAGGTCTGTCACCGTCTGTCTGTGTATCTGTCTGTTAGTCAGTCTCATCACTACATCTGTCTGTCTAGCGGAAACACTGCATAAAAACATGAGGGCATCTGAGGTAGATGAACAATGTGGGCTAGAAGATTCATGTTCAGCAAGAAAAATAGGCAGCCTGCGAGTTTGAGTTGAACATCTCCCCTCAACCTATATGAAAAGAAAGGAATGACTTGTCGAATCTCTGGTCTGAACAGGCAAATCTGATTAGACTCACAAAACTCAGTCGCGGACAACCCTAATTACACACATTCTGGAATTCCACACATTGTGGAGAATGCTAGTATGGAGTCCAGCGCCACAAAACATGGGCCTAGGGGCGGAGCCAGCGCATTACCTTTCAAACCCAGCTGCATTTGAACAGGCAATCATAAAGGCCAATCAGCCTCCCTGCACAGCCCCACTATCTGCGTGGGCCAATCATCGTCCGCGCAGAAAATCCAAGAGTCTTCCTATTGTTGTCCACGAACACCATTCCTTTCCCCCCAGAAGTTGTGGGTAGTGAGAATAGGGAAGCGCTGCTCCAGAAGGATGTTTGGTTGAGGTTTTGCTCTGTTTCCTGGTGGCGGCGTGTCGTTCCCTCAGGGCTCGCACAAGTTCGGAGCTCAGATCAGACGAGCGCTGCTGGACCTGCTGAGACTGCTCTGCCCAGACCCAACAGAACCTCCTCGAGCCCAGCAGGACCGTGGCCAGCAGGACCGAGGCCAGCCGGACCGAGGCCAGCAGGACCGAGGCCAGAAGGACCAGGCCCAGTCGGGCCAGGACAAAAAACACCTGTAGAACCCCAGCGGAACCGGGAGAACAGAGGACGTTCAGAGGGGGAGCAGCCGAGGGGCGGGATCTGATTGGTGGAGGACGGAGGAGGAGGAACCAGGCCCAGGATGACATCACATGAGCCTCTAAAAACTGGAAGAGGCTGATGGACGTTGATATTTGGGTAAAGTGTGAGTGTGAGTGTTTGCGTGTGCACGTGCGTGCGTGCGTGAGAGAGAGGGAGAGAGAGAGAGAGGTTAAGGGTCAGTTCCCACTGAATAATAAATTGAAAAATGAAAGGATTATTCAACATGTATTTAATATAGGACCATGAGAGAGATATATTACGTCTACTGTACACAGATCCCCAAACAAGCAGCTCACTACTGCATGTAAGCTGAAAGATGACGTTTCTACTTGAACGCAGCATCCTGCAGTCATGAGGCACTCTGTCCAGGGTGTCAACAACAATAACAACATCACTCCAACAATATTACCTGAACACGGCGTGCAACCAAGTGAAGTGCACAATCATTTTCTCTGAGCACTCGCACTGCGCTTGTATTTACACCTGATAGGCCCCGCCCACCTGCACAGGGCTACAGGAAGTGTGATTGCGTTTGTGATGCAATGACACACTTCGCTCTGGATGGTGAGAGAACCATCGAGAGGTCATGACCCCTCACCTGGTTAACTGGACCCAGAAATGACCCCTCACCTGGTTAACTGGACCCAGACATGACCCCTCACCTGGTTAACTGGACCCAGACATGACCCCTCACCTGGTTAACTGGACCCAGACATGACCCCTCACCTGGTTAACTGGACCCAGACATGACCCCTCACCTGGTTAACTGGACCCAGACATGACCCCTCACCTGGTTAACTGGACCCAGACATGACCCCTCACCTGGTTAACTGGACCCAGACATGACCCCTCACCTGGTTAACTGGACCCAGACATGACGGCTCAAGCTAGAGTTATTCCACCTCTGGAGTCTCGTTCCATGCGTTACTAAGTACTGCGGTAGACAATAATTAAAGGTGCAGTACTCAAGATTTTGGTGTAGACCCCAGAGCTTTTAGAAATGTGTGGAATAAAAGTATTGTTATAAAATGTATTGATTATTATATTTTTGTAAGTTCTGTTTATCTCCGTCTGAGATGTCTGAGGTTTGGTTCCCACCTCAAACGAGGCTTGTGAGCCAATAGTGTTGTGATGTTGGTACCACATGGTATCTTTGGAGGCGGGAGCGATCGGGAGTCCTAATACTATTGGCTCACAAGCCTTGATGGAGTTACTTTTTTTTTTTTTTTTTTTTAATGATTAGTCTACATTGAAATATTTACTATTACACAGGGCAGTGGAGGGTTCAGAGAAGGAGGAGTACTAATTAGCCTAAATATGTAAAAATAACCTATTATGACAGTGAACCCACATATGGCTAACCGGAGTGTCTTTGGGTCAATTTATAAAAACAATTCCACTTCATAAACATACAAAGTATTTTCCACTTCATGAACAAACACAAAACTATTTTTTCAGCACTGGTTTCCACGGTGACGCATCTCCTGAGGCGTAACTCGACCAATCACAGAAAGTTTTCAAGCAGAGTCAAATGAGGCCATTTCCGTGTTCTTAACCCCAGCTAACGTTAGGGTTGAGTGCCTTGCTCAAGCGCACAATGGTAGGCAACGACTGATGGGAACTCAGCCAGCAACCCTGCTCCCAGCTGGTCACGGCTCAGACCGGCAGCTACCTGCCCATGTGAACGTGATCGTTTTCTTTTTAATTGCTCATTTTCATGGTACATTTCTTGTATATTTGGGGGCAGCTACAATGTTGTTTCAGTAAACTAATTTGTGTTATGTTCAAGTACTGAGGAAACGGGGATGTGGGGTTGTTTCTGAATTCACTAAGTCGCTTCACAACAAGCTGTAAACTTCTGTTCGGTTATGAGGACTTTGATTTTGCATTTCATTTACTTTTTTTTTGTATTATGAAAACAAACAATAACAATGCAAGCTGATATTTTGACATTTTAAGTATAGTTAAGCAAAAGCTATTAGCTGAGTCTGGAGATGTAAACAGTTGTTCATTTCATAAGCAGTCTAGCCATTTTGTACATAATTGTACTTTCATTGTATAACTTAATGTTCTTTATATGTTCACTTGTCAATCAATCCTATTCATAACCCAGTGAATGAATGGCCAGTATGTACTGTACCAGTGACACCAGCAGTGACCTCGCTGCCTGATTTCCTTTCTGCACACTCCAGACCAGCTGAGGTGACTAAGGGATCACCATCAGCATTTTTAAGGAAAATGACTTGGGGAAAGAAAATGTATATTAATTCCCATTTTTATTAAAAAGAGATATCATATTCTTGTCTTTGTTCTTAATACAACTACTGTATGTCACAACAATCACAAAAGACCATTGCACACTACAACTGGAAGATCTCAAGCCCACAACACTTAATATAACTACGTAACTATACTATAAGTTACAGTATAACATATCACTGTTAATTTAAACTACAAGTTACATTATATCATGGATGGTAACATGTATATCAAAAAGTATAGATGGTAAAGGTATGCACTGTAAGTATCATAGATAGAATATAACACTTGTACTATCATAGATGGTCAAAGTATAAGGTTTAAATTGAATTATATGAGGGATGGTATTAGTATATAAATGACAGTACATTAGAATTCTATGGTAAAAGTATATTATGAACATATATAGATGGTAATGTATGATTAGCATTACACGGCAGGGTCACTGAGGAACCTGGCCTCAGCTCCACCCTCACAATCTTTCTCTGTTTGGCTTTCTATACGAAAACAGAAACACAATTGATCAGGTCATCAATGTATCGGACACCCTTTTATTCTCATGTGGATAAGGGAACTCGCCAGTGTAGCAGAAGAAGTCATGTTGTTTTTTGCTAAATCCTTAAATGGTGTTGAGAGACTTTAAGATGTAATGCATCATCCCCGACATGGGCGGCAGCAGTGAGTAGGCTAAACAAAGCGGAGAGCGCCGATTCGCCGGTAGAAGAAGACAGTCGATGCGCTGTGGATATAAAACATTTAAGTGTACAAATTTGCCTTTTATTTGAAAGGTGGGGGACTACAAACTGTAGCGCTTTAGGAGAAAAGGCTTTCATCTTTCCAACGATGTGTTTACTTTGGTGAGTAACTAAACGGTTTTCTCTGTAGACTCGGACGACCGGGCCGATGAAGCGCTTTCATAGGCCAATTGCATTGAGAGTAACAGGGCGTTATCTGTATAGATATCGCCCTGGACCAGGTCTAACTGTATAGTACACCAGATGTAGCAGGCACAATTTGGATGTAGCATGCTGCATCTGGCGTAGCCTCCTGAAAAGAACCAGAACCACCCAACAGAGGGAGGAGCTGGATACTGGTTTCAATAGCGAATAGCGCTGCCACCACCTTTTTTTTAACCGGTGGGGTCCTACATAGTATGCTACATGCAGTATGGAAAAAATACCAGGATGTCCTACTACATCCGGTCGAATTTTGCAGTATGCAAGCCAGCAGTCTTTTCTGGCTATACTTGTGGTGTTATTGTTATTGTTACAGGCCACCGTAGTGACGTCAGGTTGGGTTGGCTAGGTTACGGGCGGGAGAACGGGAGAGGAGATGGTAGAGGAGAGAACGAGACGTAATAAAGACACTACATTGGAATACAGAAGGACTCACGTGTATGTGTAAAAGAATAACACGACATGGTGTCAGAAGTCCTGTAAGTAGTGTTAAGAGTTAGATCGGCCGACAAGTGTCATTTTAGTTCATGCGGAGGAGGAAGAGAAAGAGGAAGAGAAGGATGGTTGATAACGCGGGAGCAGCGGCAGCCCAGAGAGCGGCGCCGGTTCCAGTTTCAAGTGCTACGTTCAGCATTCAGCCTCCGGAGTCCTTCGACTTTTCAAAGCCGCAAGAGTGGGCAAAATGGATACGCAGGTTTGAAAGATTTCGTCTGGCAAGTAACCTGAATGTTAGCACTGAAGAGAATCAAGTCAACACGCTAATATATTGTATGGGAGATGAGGCGGATGATATTTTACGTGGACTAAATCTGACTGATGCTCTAAGAGGTACTTACCAAGGGGTGCGTGATGGATTACAGGGTTTCTTCGTAGTCAAGAAAAATGTTATCTACGAGCGTGCCAAATTTAACATGCGCAAGCAAGGAGAATGCGAGACTGTAGACTCATTTGTGACAGCACTATATGCGCTGGCGGAGCATTGTACATATGGAGCGCTACATGACGAGCTGATTCGTGACAGGCTTGTCGTTGGACTGATGGATAAGCGGCTGTCCGAACGCATGCAGCTGGACCCGGACTTGACCTTGGAAAAGGCAATAAACATGGCGAGGCAGAGTGAAGAGGTGAAAAGACAGCAATCTTCTCTGCGAGGGGACACCAGGACAGAGGCAAGTGATGCTAAATCTGTAGACAGAGTGTTCAAGAGCAGTGGCAAGACGTATGCTAAAAACAAACCTCAACAGGCTAACAGCTACCCAGCCAAGCCACACAGTGCCAAATACTCAAAGGGGAAAAATGTTCAGTGCCATAAATGCGGCAGCTCTCTGCCCCATTCACAGCGCGATTGCCCTGCTAATGAGGTGAAATGTCATTCATGTGGGAAGATGGGGCATTACAGGCGTGTGTGTAAGTCATCCAAATCTGTACATGAGGTTGAAGAGGACTGTTCCTGCTCCTGTGAAGAGGATGAGGACTGTGTGTTCTTAGGCAGCATCACAGCTGATGGTGAGCCATGGATGGTCAACATAAACATCGATGACAGACGTGTGCCATTCAAAATAGACACTGGTGCTGATGTTACAGTTATGCCTCACACTGTTTTTCAAGAGATCTACAGAGACAAGGATCCACCTACCCTCCGGAAGTCAACTTAGCCACTGATGGGACCTGGGAGGAGTCCACTAGATGTTGTGGGCGTCGCCGAACTGTTGCTAAGGAGAGGAGAGAAAGAGGTGCTGGAGGATGTGTATGTCACTCGACACCTGCACACTGCGTTGCTGGGGAGACCTGCTATTAGTAAGATGGAGCTTGTGGCACGTCTTGACAGTATCACGATGGAGACGCTCAAGACAACCTACCCAAAGATATGCAGTGGTCTCGGCGAGATGAGACAGCCGTATGCAATCAGGCTGAAACCTGGGGCCCAACCATTCTCACTGAAGACACCCAGAAGGATTCCGTTGCCACTGATGGACAAAGTCAGGCAAGAGCTGTCCCGCATGGAAAGCCTTGGAGTGATCAGCCGAATCGAGGAGCCAACTGACTGGTGTGCCGGCATTGTGGTGGTTCCCAAGAAGACAGGTGCTGTTCGCATCTGTGTTGATCTCACGAACCTCAATGAGTCAGTGTGCCGGGAAAAGTACACCCTACCAACAGTGGAGGAAACACTGGGAATGCTGGCTGGAGCCAGAATATTCAGCAAGTTAGACACGAACATGGGGTTTTGGCAAATACCTCTGACGGAAGATTCATCAAAGTACACCACCTTCATCACGCCCTTTGGCAGATATTACTTCAACCGTCTACCTTTCGGCATCGCCTCTGCCCCCGAACACTTCCAAAACAGAATGGTGACAGAGGTCACGGGAGGGCTGGAGGGTGTAGTCTGCCACATGGACGATGTGCTGGTGTGGGGCCGATCACAAGAGGAACATGATGCTCGTCTGCACGTCGTGCTGGGGAGGATTGAGAAGGCCGGAATCACCCTGAACATCGATAAGTGCGACCTGTCGAAAGAAGAGGTGACCTTTCTAGGCCATATAATCTCCACCAGTGGTATTAGCCCTGACCCGAGTAAGACAGAGGCTGTGAGGAGGATGGAGGAGCCGACGAATGTGAGTGAGCTGAGGAGCTTTCTCGGCATGGTAAACCAGCTGGGGAAGTTTATCCCACAGCTGGCGGAGAGAGATAAGCCGCTGCGGGACCTTCTGTCAAAGAAGAACTGCTGGTTGTGGGGCTTCGAGCAGGCCAGGGCCTTTCAAGATTTGAAGGATGCACTAATATCCCCACCAGTGTTGGCCATGTACGACTCCAACAGGGAGTGCAAAGTCTCAGCGGACGCGTCATCCTATGGCTTAGGGAGTGTGCTTCTCCAAAAATGGGATGGAGTGTGGAGACCTGTAGCCTATGTGTCGCGGTCTCTCACACAAACTGAGCAGAGATACGCGCAGGTTGAGAAGGAAGCCTTGGGCCTGACCTGGGCTTGCGAGAGGTTTCGCAACTTTCTCATCGGCAGACACTTCCAGCTAGAGACAGACCACAAGCCGCTCCTGAGTCTGCTGGGGTCTCAGCCGTTGGATGCTCTTCCTCCACGGATTCTGCGCTTCCGGATGCGCCTGATGCGCTATTCTTACTCCATTGCTCATGTGCCAGGGAAGTGCCTGTGGACTGCCGATACACTCTCACGTGCTCCTGTGAAGAGGAGAGAGACACCGGATGAGAAGGAGTTATTCGAGAGTACTAACATCTACGTGGACATGATAATGGAGAACCTGCCAGCGAGCACCGCCTACCTGGACGAGCTGAGAGAGCAGCTGAAGAGGGACAGTGTGTGCGCACGGGTGATGCAGCTGAGTGCAGAGGGATGGCCAGCACACAACAACAGTGAACCTGCTCTCAGGCTGTACTGGGCGGAACAGGCGCTATTCACAGTAGAGGATGGACTTTTGCTGAGGGGAAGCAGGCTCGTCATCCCTTCAACAATGAGAAATGAAGTGCTTGCCAGGCTGCATGAAGGCCACCAGGGGGTGGTAAAGTGCAGGGAGCGCGCAAGACAGTCTGTATGGTGGCCTGGGCTGAGCCAGCAGCTGAACGAATTAGTCCTCAACTGCCGAACATGTAGCAAAGAGAGACAGAACCAAAAGGAGCCGCTGATGCCATCTCAATACCCAGGGCGACCATGGCAGAAATTGGGAGCAGACCTGTTCATGCTTGAGAGCAAGACATACCTGCTGGTTGTGGATTACGCATCAAGATACGTGGAGATCGCTCTGCTGACCCCCACAAAATCAACAGATGTCATCCACCACCTCAAATCGATCTACGCACGGCACGGCATCCCAGAGGAACTGGTGACGGACAACGGGCCGCAGTTCTCTGGAATGGCCTTTGCGGCATTTGCGGCGTCCTACGGATTTCGTCATGTCACAAGCAGCCCGAAATATCCTCAAAGTAATGGGGAAGCAGAACGGGCTGTCAAGACAATAAAAGGTCTCCTGAAGAAGGCAGCTGACCCATACCGCGCTCTGCTGGCGTACAGAGCCACCCCGCTGCATAACGGGTACTGTCCGACTCAACTTCTGATGGGAAGGAGACTCCGCACGACGGTGCCTACACTTCCTGCTCTACTGGCCCCTGCTCTTCCCGACAGTGCGGCGGTGGTCCTGAAGGAAGAGGTAAAGAGGAGGAGAGACGCACAAAGCTACAATCGGCGTCATCGTGCAAGATGTCTCGACAGACTCACTCCTGGAAAGGAAGTGTGGGTCACCGATCAAAATGCAACTGGAGTCGTGGTCAGCAGTCACCCTACTCCACGGTCGTACGTCGTGGATGGACCTCATGGGACGGTACGGAGAAACCGGCGCCATCTCATCCCCATGGAGCCCTCACCGGCGCAGAGTGGTGGTGGTGCTGCGGAGCAACCTCTGGGATGTGTCCCAAAGCAGGGTTCTACAGAAACAATGGACCAGAATGTCCCAGAACCACCAGCTACTCCCAGAACCAGGTCTGGGAGAGTTGTGGTGAAACCTACTAGGTTGGACTTGTGAAAAAAAAAATAGAAAGAAAGAGATGTGTTTATGCTCTTGTTTTGTGTTATATAGATATATACTATAGGGTTGTTAGTATAATTGTTTATTTGATCAGGTTCAGATCAGACCTTTTAGTTATAGAGGCAGAATAATCCTCTAAGGTCTGATGAATCAATGGCAGTCTACCCATTGATTCTAGAAAGAGAGATGTGGTGTTATTGTTATTGTTACAGGCCACCGTAGTGACGTCAGGTTGGGTTGGCTAGGTTACGGGCGGGAGAACGGGAGAGGAGATGGTAGAGGAGAGAACGAGACGTAATAAAGACACTACATTGGAATACAGAAGGACTCACGTGTATGTGTAAAAGAATAACACGACAATACTGACCCACAATCCTGTGCGCAACGGAAATGTGTGTCACATGTGTGAGTCGCGACAGCTGTAGACGAACGAATGTGGGCAAATTTCAAGGCGCAATGTTTATGACAAGGTATTATGTCCCAATTGAATGCCTACTGCTTGCAAAGTACGTACTTTCTAAGGGCAGCTGTAGTAGGTACTGGTAGTAAGAAGTAGAAGTATGCGATTCTGAACGCAGCCAGGAAGTAAACAGTAGCTGTGTTCGAAACTGTTCGACATCGTTCACTCACTCCCTATTCCCTATGTAGTGTTCCCTATATAGTGAACTACATAGGGAATGATTAAACGGTTTTCGGACACTACATGGAACGTCATTCCGTCGGATATTCATGGACGCAAGCAGCGCGCGTAATGTAAACAAACCGAGCACTGATGGCACTGGCAGCAGGTTGAAATGTACTCAGGTAGTATTCCGTTTCCATGTTCCGTTTTGAATGTTGAATCCCAAATAAATTGCTGAAATTCTAATGATGTGCAAGTGTGGTTTTGTCAACTATGGTGCTGTCTGCTAATAGCAAGCTGTAAAGTTGCACAATAAGACCGTGATAGTTGGGTCACAACAGCAGCTTCCATAACATTAACATTAACCCATGAGGAGTATAGTATAACTGAGAACAAGCCCCATTGGGACACATTCATCTCTATCGTGGCCGGTTAAATCAATACCCATAACTCGTGGTCTGGGGGGCGGTAGGCGAACAATTCAAACTGGTGGTTGTACAAGCCCTTTCAGGCACCATTCCTTTCAGGCATCATTCCTACTCGGCTCATATCGAGCTAAATTCGTCCAGACTTAGACGCGAGCCTCTGAGCACAGCTTGCTATGTTTGTCTTGACTGACACGTTTTGTAGCCCTCCGCTTACGTTACAAGCTAATATCATTATCTCAGATTAAAAAAACAAAACGTGTGATGCAGTCACCATTTTATTTCGGCTGGTTATTTATTTGAGAATACAGCGATGTCCTCTGCAAATGTAGCTAACGTTAGATCCATTTTCCCCTCATAACATCTTGCGGAAACTTCCACCTGCCTCACGGCCACTTCATAATAAGCTTGCTAGCCACCTCAAATATTTAAACAAATGTTACATAGCTCGCTCGATAATGAGGATTGATAAGCAGTGTGGTCGTAAACTTTCACAGGTTCATTGCTGAGTATTCATAAATGTTCAAACTGTGTAGTAAGTCAGTGCACATAATACAAACCTTTATTCATTACCGCAGGCACGTCGTGTCTTGACTCTTTGCTGTGGATATGGGAGGCACAAGTGCTGCAGTTCACTTGCATTAGAGCTCCCTCTACTGGATAATTGTAGAAATATCCGTTTTTATTTTATTTTACAGCGTTTAAGTGGAAAATACAGGCGGAAATAATGTTTTTTTAAATAGGGACATATCGGCTGCATAACGGCCGATACCGATGTCGTTAAAAAGGTCTAAAAACTCTAGTTGAATGTATAAGTGGACAAAATCAACAGACAGCTATTGAGAGATATGAAAGCAGCAAGGTCTCTCTCTCCCTCTCTCTTTCTCCCTAGGCTACCAGAGCCCATTTAGTAAGCCTAGGGTACAACAAAGCCTCAAAAACAGATACCCTATACATTTTGACACTTTTATTAAACTATTACAACAAACAAAAAAGAAAATATCAGAGGTTTCTGTCAGTCTCCTCTAGGCCAGTCTGCACCTCCTCAGTCCCCTCCATGCTGCCCCAGGTTACCTGGAGGACTGCCCCTAATGAATTCCTCGCAGAAGGCAGAACATTGCTGCTCCTAGGAACGTAACTCCCACAGCAAGGACTATTTTAGCCGAGGTCTTAGATGAGAAGTCCCAGAACCCGCCGGTCTTCTTCTGTGCGCCGCTGTCCAAAGCGCTGACCCTTGTCGGTGTTTCGATCATGGGGATGACCAGGGCTACTCTCGTCTTCTGGTGGGCGTTTGTGTTCTTTGTAGCAAAGGTCTTAACTACCAGGTCCCAGACCCAAGACATGCTGGTCTCCATCTGCTGGGCGTCGGGCGTCTCTGTCCCCGTTTGAAGACCAGCGAAGCGGGCGTCGTCATAGTCCAGTAAGTGGCAGTCGTGGGTGATGAAGACGCGGTTCGCTCTAGTGGGCGGAGAGGCAGCCCACTGGTCAGGCACAGAAAGAGACATCAGGGTGTCTCTGAAGGCCTCGATGGCCGAAGGATCGATCTTGTACGCAGCCACCAAGAGAGCAACTCCAATGATAAGCTTTAAATGCGGAAAAGCCATCAGGAAAGTCTGAAACGTTCACAGGAAATTAATGGTGAATGCACTCCAGGAGGAGACGGAATGTGTGATGGATCTTTAACATTTTCTGTCCTTTTTATAGCTAAGATTGTTCTATGATGTCATAGAAGTCATTGAATGACATCATTAATTGTGCGTGTGTTCTATTAATACATCAATGGCTATGAAGCACAGCTTAAGCAGCTGCATTGGTTTCCACGGTGACGTGTCTCCTGAGGCGTGACTTGACCAATCAGGGGCCTCATTGAGGTACGCCTTTTTTTACACGGTCTTTTCCGAGATTTCTGGCGTACGCACTCTTCCGTCCCCACAGCGCGATCTATCCATAGACATTATAAAGAACTAGACTGCACATTGTGCTGTACAATTCCAATGGACTCACGTCCGACGTGGCGGCCATCTTGTGCAGGGCATCCCACCATGTGACGTCAATGATCCCACAGATTCACTGTGTATATTTTAAATGGTAGATGTTAGATAATCTGGGAGAAAGTCCCTGTAATTGTGCACAAGTGGCATTTCCTATCACTGGGATTAGCTGGAATGCTTGTATATTTATACAGTAGGACCCCACTTATCCGAACTTCAGAGATCCGAACCTCCCGGTCTACCGCACAGGCTTGAAAAACGTTTTTTTTTTTTTTTTTGCCTGCTATCTGGTTACTGGTGGGTTGTTTTAGAGACTTTCTTTTAGGCTACAATAGCCAGACACGACAACTTGTCTGTCATTTCATTTATTTATTTATTATCATTTGCTCTAATTGTTCTAATGTTGGGTTGTTTTTAGGCTATACCATTTTGTTCTGCGAATACAGTAGCCTATCGATGCAGCGTAGGCCTCATTTGAGAATAAAGTACTGTATTCAAAGCATGCATTCAAGTGGAAATTCGGTTATTTTATTCTAGGCTACTGTAGGTCTATTATAAGCTAGGCTGTATGAGTTTAGTTGGCTATTTGATTGCAATTTTGATGCATTTTACTTAAGGGTAATTAATTAAGGGTAAGTAATTAAGGGTATTTATTGGTCTATTATGAGTCTATATGAAACAAGTACCACTTACTGAATTTGGTGCATAATTAATGCAGATAATTTTCAGTCATCCGGACATTTCAGAGATACGAACGACCTTCGGTCCCGCTGGGTTCGGATAAGTGGGGTCCTACTGTATTGTGAAAAAAATCTTTTTTATTGTGACTTGCCAAGAGATTATAGATGCAGCCCCCCCCCTCCCCCGCCAGTATACTGTTAAGGTCTACTCTGTATCTGGTGTATTCTCCAGGGTTCCCACTCATTTTTACCAATACAAATTCCAACTTTTCCATGATTTTTCCATAACGTCTTGATGACCATGGGAACCCTGATTCTCACTAGCATCAGTATCAACTAGAAAAACCACGTAGCGGCTAAATGCCTCCGCCCAACAATGCAAGTTGCAGTTAACATTCAGTTGGTCTTGAGAGAGGGCCCCTGTGTTGATGTGGATGGTGCTTGTGTACACTAGCTTGCTGGTATTCTAGCTGTAATGCTAGCTAATACTAATGCTAGCTAGCATTACAGCTAGAATAGCTAACACAAATGCTAAATGCCAAATCATATGCGACGCCGACATGCTCATCACAAGTGTAGTGGCACGGTGGCCTGGCTCCACACACGACTCATTCATCCTGGCGCACAGCAGGGTAGGGGCTAGACTGGAGGCAGGCACTGCGCGTGACGGCGGTCTTGTCGGTGAGTGCATATGCCAAGATGCATATTCTTTTTTTCCTAAACTTTAATCTTTATTAGCATTTTCCATCCATACAACGACAATACAATAAAACAAAAACACAATAATATAACAGCTTATGGGTACTTCCATCAAGTCACAATGCAGCTATTTTCTCTTACTCAAATATTACAATTTCAATATTAGTGGTATCATCACACTTCCTTCTATAATCCATCCATTTTTCCCATCTCCCTTCAAACTTTCCTTCCTGCATCAATGCATGCGTGAACTTCTCCCTAACATAAATCTGCTCCACAACACCCAGCCACTGCTCCTTGGTTGGGCGTTCCACCTTATACCAAGCGCTCGTTATTGTCTTTTTACTAGCAACCAATAGTACTTTCACTAGGTATCTGTCCCCTCCTTATACATCATCCTGTGTTATGTTTGCCAAGATACATATTCAAAGCTGATAAGAATGAGAACCAGTCAAGACCCCACCACAAAATGAGGACCCAAGCCCTCAGCCCCCTCCCCGTCATGAGGGTTACCAGCGGGGCCAAAGGGCCCGCACTGAGGTCATGCGCCAGCTATGAAGACACAAACAAGTAAGGTTCACATTGTTACCATTTTATTGTCCGTTGGTGGGTGACTGTGTGAGTGCGTTTGTTAGTGAATGTGTGAGGTCCATGAGTGTGGTAGTGAGTGACTGTGTGAGGTCCGTGACAGCATGTGTGAGGGAATGAAGTGCAGTGAGGATGTCCTGTTGGCTCTGGTTGGTCTGGTCAGGTCTGGTCTGTGGTCAGATCTGGTCTGTGGTCAGATCTGGTCTGTGGTCAGCGGTGGCTCCTCACTCATTACCCGCCTGCCAGACCTCACTCTGCTCTCCCTAAAGCCCCAACTAAGCCCTGCAGTCCCCTCTCCTCACACACACACACACACACACACACACACACACACACACACACACACACACAGAGACACACAGAGAGACACACACACACACACACACACACACAGACACAGACACAGACACACACACACACACTTGACTCACGGCATCCTCTCTGAGCCCCCCGGCCCCCCCCCCCCCCCCCCATCTCTATATAAGACCGTCTGCTCCTCACTGTCCTCACTCTTGTCCTCAAGTGTGATTGTCATTTCATCTGACATCTGTTGGGTAGGTACGTATTCTTATAACATTATATACTCATTTGTTTGGGAATGTTGCTAACTGGACAGATATTTAATTGAACTGCAAATAACGAAGACTCCAATTACGTACTTTAAGTACGACGGCGCAAGAATATTTTCCTGTGGTGTTTTTGTGTACCGGTGTCATGTGACAATGCTTAGTGTGGCCCTCACGTTTTTGCTTGGCTTCAATTCAGTTTCACAAAGGTTAACAAAATATTGTTATATAACTCAGTGTGTGTGTGTGTGTGTGTGTGTGTGTGTGTGTGTGTGCATGAGAGAGAGAGTTTTCTAACTTAAACATGATACCAGTCACGGTTTGCTGGCATACCTGTGAGTCTGTTGGTCAGGTGTTCCTATAGAATACCACCCTCAAATACCACCTGGCTTTACTAACTCACACTGTTACCCTCAATAAAACACCTCCCTGGCTTTACTAACTCACACTGTTACCCTCAACTGTCACTCAACTCTGTTTTTCTTACAATCTGAGTCCGTCTGTCAGTCAGTCTGCCTGCCTGTCTGTGTATCTGTCACTATATCAGTCAGTCAAGTCAGGTCAGGTCTGTCACCGTCTGTCTGTGTATCTGTCTGTCAGTCAGTCTCATCACTACATCTGTCTGTCTAGCGGAAACACTGCATAAAAACATGAGGGCATCTGAGGTAGATGAACAATGTGGGCTAGAAGATTCATGTTCAGCAAGAAAAATAGGCAGCCTGCGAGTTTGAGTTGAACATCTCCCCTCAACCTATATGAAAAGAAAGGAATGACTTGTCGAATCTCTGGTCTGAACAGGCAAATCTGATTAGACTCACAAAACTCAGTCGCGGACAACCCTAATTACACACATTCTGGAATTCCACACATTGTGGAGAATGCTAGTATGGAGTCCAGCGCCACAAAACATGGGCCTAGGGGCGGAGCCAGCGCATTACCTTTCAAACCCAGCTGCATTTGAACAGCCAATCATGAAGGCCAATCAGCCTCCCTGCACAGCCCCACTATCTGCGTGGGCCAATCATCGTCCGCGCAGAAAATCCAAGAGTCTTCCTATTGTTGTCCACGAACACCATTCCTTTCCCCCCAGAAGTTGTGGGTAGTGAGAATAGGGAAGCGCTGCTCCAGAAGGATGTTTGGTTGAGGTTTTGCTCTGTTTCCTGGTGGCGGCGTGTCGTTCCCTCAGGGCTCGCACAAGTTCGGAGCTCAGATCAGACGAGCGCTGCTGGACCTGCTGAGACTGCTCTGCCCAGACCCAACAGAACCTCCTCGAGCCCAGCAGGACCGAGGCCAGCAGGACCGAGGCCAGCCGGACCGAGGCCAGCAGGACCGAGGCCAGCAGGACCAGGCCCAGTCGGGCCAGGACAAAAAACACCTGTAGAACCCCAGCGGAACCGGGAGAACAGAGGACGCTCAGAGGGGGAGCAGCCGAGGGGCGGGATCTGATTGGTGGAGGACGGAGGAGGAGGAACCAGGCCCAGGATGACATCACATGAGCCTCTAAAAACTGGAAGAGGCTGATGGACGTTGATATTTGGGTAAAGTGTGAGTGTGAGTGTTTGCGTGCACGTGCGTGCGTGCGTGAGAGAGAGGGAGAGAGAGAGAGAGAGAGAGAGAGGTTAAGGGTCAGTTCTCACTGAATAATAAATTGAAAAATGAAAGGATTATTCAACATGTATTTAATATAGGACCATGAGAGAGATATATTACGTCTACTGTACACAGATCCCCAAACAAGCAGCTCACTACTGCATGTAAGCTGAAAGATGACGTTTCTACTTGAACGCAGCATCCTGCAGTCATGAGGCACTCTGTCCAGGGTGTCAACAACAATAACAACATCACTCCAACAATATTACCTGAACACGGCGTGCAACCAAGTGAAGTGCACAATCATTTTCTCTGAGCACTCGCACTGCGCTTGTATTTACACCTGATAGGCCCCGCCCACCTGCGCAGGGCTACAGGAAGTGTGATTGCGTTTGTGATGCAATGACACACTTCGCTCTGGATGGTGAGAGAACCATCGAGAGGTCATGACCCCTCACCTGGTTAACTGGACCCAGAAATGACCCCTCACCTGGTTAACTGGACCCAGACATGACCCCTCACCTGGTTAACTGGACCCAGACATGACCCCTCACCTGGTTAACTGGACCCAGACATGACCCCTCACCTGGTTAACTGGACCCAGACATGACCCCTCACCTGGTTAACTGGACCCAGACATGACCCCTCACCTGGTTAACTGGACCCAGACATGACCCCTCACCTGGTTAACTGGACCCAGACATGACCCCTCACCTGGTTAACTGGACCCAGACATGACGGCTCACCTGGTTAACTGGACCCAGACATGACGGCTCACCTGGTTAACTGGACCCAGACATGACCCCTCACCTGGTTAACTGGACCCAGACATGACCCCTCACCTGGTTAACTGGACCCAGACATGACCCCTCACCTGGTTAACTGGACCCAGACATGACCCCTCACCTGGTTAACTGGACCCAGACATGACCCCTCACCTGGTTAACTGGACCCAGACATGACCCCTGTAACAAGTATTGTTATAAAATGTATTGATTATTATATTTTTGTAAGTTCTGTTTATCTCTGTCTGAGATGTCTGAGGTTTGGTTCCCACCTCAAACGAGGCTTGTGAGCCAATAGTGTTGTGATGTTGGTACCACATGGTATCTTTGGAGGCGGGAGCGATCGGGAGTCCTAATACTATTGGCTCACAAGCCTTGATGGAGTTACTTTTTTTTTAATTTTTTTTATGATTAGTCTACATTTAAATATTTACTATTACACAGGGCAGTGGAGGGTTCAGAGAAGGAGGAGTACTAATTAGCCTAAATATGTAAAAATAACCTATTATGACAGTGAACCCACATATGGCTAACCGGAGTGTCTTTGGGTCAATTTATAAAAACAATTCCACTTCATAAACATACAAAGTATTTTCCACTTCATGAACAAACACAAAACTATTTTTTCAGCACTGGTTTCCACAGTGACGCATCTCCTGAGGCGTAACTCGACCAATCACAGAAAGTTTTCAAGCAGAGTCAAATGAGGCCATTTCCGTGTTCTTAACCCCAGCTAACGTTAGGGTTGAGTGCCTTGCTCAAGCGCACAATGGTAGGCAACGACTGATGGGAACTCAGCCAGCAACCCTGCTCCCAGCTGGTCACGGCTCAGACCGGCGGCTACCTGCCCATGTGAACATGATCGTTTTCTTTTTAATTGTTCATTTTCATGGTACATTTCTTGTATATTTGGGGGCAGCTACAATGTTGTTTCAGTAAACTAATTTGTGTTATGTTCAAGTACTGAGGAAACGGGGATGTGTGGTTGTTTCTGAATTCACTAAGTCGCTTCACAACAAGCTGTAAACTTCTGTTCGGTTATGAGGACTTTGATTTTGCATTTCATTTACTTTTTCTTTGTATTATGAAAACAAACAATAACAATGCAAGCTGATATTTTGACATTTTAAGTATAGTTAAGCAAAAGCTATTAACTGAGTCTGGAGATGTAAACAGTTGTTCATTTCATAAGCAGTCTAGACATTTTTTACATAATTGTACTTTCATTGTATAACTTAATGTTCTTTATATGTTCACTTGTCAATCAATCCTATTCATAACCCAGTGAATGAATGGCCAGTATGTACTGTACCAGTGACACCAGCAGTGACCTCGCTGCCTGATTTCCTTTCTGCACACTCCAGACCAGCTGAGCTGACTAAGGGATCACCATCAGCATTTTTAAGGAAAATGACTTGGGGAAAGAAAATGTATATTAATTCCCATTTTTATTAAAAAGAGATATAATATTCTTGTCTTTGTTCTTAATACAACTACTGTATGTCACAACAATCACAAAAGACCATTGCACACTACTACTGGAAGATCTCAAGCCCACAACACTTAATATAACTACGTAACTATACTATAAGTTACAGTATAACATATCACTGTTAATTTAAACTACAAGTTACATTATATCATGGATGGTAACATGTATATCAAAAAGTATAGATGGTAAAAGTATGCACTGTAAGTATCATAGATAGAATATAACACTTGTACTATCATAGATGGTCAAAGTATAAGGTTTAAATTGAATTATAAGAAGGATGGTATTAGTATATAAATGACAGTACATTAGAATTCTATGGTAAAAGTATATTATGAACATATATAGATGGTAATGTATGATTAGCATTACACGGCAGGGTCACTGAGGAACCTGGCCTCAGCTCCACCCTCACAATCTTTCTCTGTTTGGCTTTCTATACGAAAACAGAAACACAATTGATCAGGTCATCAATGTATCGGACACCCTTTTATTCTCATGTGGATAAGGGAACTCGCCAGTGTAGCAGAAGAAGTCATGTTGTTTTTTGCTAAATCCTTAAATGGTGTTGAGAGACTTTAAGATGTAATGCATCATCCCCGACATGGGCGGCAGCAGTGAGTAGGCTAAACAAAGCGGAGAGCGCCGATTCGCCGGTAGAAGAAGACAGTCGATGCGCTGTGGATATAAAACATTAAAGTGTACAAATTTGCCTTTTATTTGTAAGGTGGGGGACTACAAACTGTAGCGCTTTAGGAGAAAAGGCTTTCATCTTTCCAACGATGTGTTTACTTTGGTGAGTAACTAAACGGTTTTGTCTGTAGACTCGGACGACCAGGCCGATGAAGCGCTTTCATAGGCAAATTGCATTGAGAGTAACAGGGCGTTATCTGTATAGATATCGCCCTGGACCAGGTCTAACTGTATAGTACACCAGATGTAGCAGGCACAATTTGGATGTAGCATGCTGCATCTGGCGTAGCCTCCTGAAAAGAACCAGAACCACCCAACAGAGGGAGGAGCTGGATACTGGGTTCAATAGCGAATAGCGCTGCCACCACCTTTTTTTATACGGTGGGGTCCTACATAGTATGCTACATGCAGTATGGAAAAAATACCAGGATGTCCTACTACATCCGGTCGAATTTTGCAGTATGCAAGCCAGCAGTCTTTTCTGGCTATACTGACCCACAATCCTGTGCGCAACGGAAATGTGTGTCACATGTGTGAGTCGCGACAGCTGTAGACGAACGAATGTGGGCAAATTTCAAGGCGCAATGTTTATGACAAGGTATTATGTCCCAATTGAATGCCTACTGCTTGCAAAGTACGTACTTTCTAAGGGCAGCTGTAGTAGGTACTGGTAGTAAGAAGTAGAAGTATGCGATTCTGAACGCAGCCAGGAAGTAAACAGTAGCTGTGTTCGAAACTGTTCGACATCGTTCACTCACTCCCTATTCCCTATGTAGTGTTCCCTATATAGTGAACTACATAGGGAATGATTAAACGGTTTTCGGACACTACATGGAACGTCATTCCGTCGGATATTCATGGACGCAAGCAGCGCGCGTAATGTAAACAAACCGAGCACTGATGGCACTGGCAGCAGGTTGAAATGTACTCAGGTAGTATTCCGTTTCCATGTTCCGTTTTGAATGTTGAATCCCAAATAAATTGCTGAAATTCTAATGATGTGCAAGTGTGGTTTTGTCAACTATGGTGCTGTCTGCTAATAGCAAGCTGTAAAGTTGCACAATAAGACCGTGATAGTTGGGTCACAACAGCAGCTTCCATAACATTAACATTAACCCATGAGGAGTATAGTATAACGGAGAACAAGCCCCATTGGGACACATTCATCTCTATCGTGGCCGGTTAAATCAATACCCATAACTCGTGGTCTGGGGGGCGGTAGGCGAACAATTCAAACTGGTGGTTGTACAAGCCCTTTCAGGCACCATTCCTTTCAGGCATCATTCCTACTCGGCTCATATCGAGCTAAATTCGTCCAGACTTAGACGCGAGCCTCTGAGCACAGCTTGCTATGTTTGTCTTGACTGACACGTTTTGTAGCCCTCCGCTTACGTTACAAGCTAACTAATATCATTATCTCAGATTAAAAAAACAAAACGTGTGATGCAGTCACCATTTTATTTCGGCTGGTTATTTATTTGAGAATACAGCGATGTCCTCTGCAAATGTAGCTAACGTTAGATCCATTTTCCCCTCATAACATCTTGCGGAAACTTCCACCTGCCTCACGGCCACTTCATAATAAGCTTGCTAGCCACCTCAAATATTTAAACAAATGTTACATAGCTCGCTCGATAATGAGGATTGATAAGCAGTGTGGTCGTAAACTTTCACAGGTTCATTGCTGAGTATTCATAAATGTTCAAACTGTGTAGTAAGTCAGTGCACATAATACAAACCTTTATTCATTACCGAAGGCACTGTCGGTAATGCAGGGCAGGCACGTCGTGTCTTGACCATGGATGTATTATATAAACTGGATACAGCCACTCCATTCACTGGCCGCTATCAACAATGAAGCCCTATTGAACCGCGCCATCTTGGCAAAATTTGTAGTCATTTGACTATTTCCGGTTACTTTTGACTTGCGCAGTTGTGCTTTTCTGGCTTTCCGGTTACTTTTGACTTGCGCAGTTGAGCTTCTCTGGCCGACGCGCGTCCACGAAAAAGTTCACATTTCTCTGAAATGTAGACGCGCGTAAAGGAGACAATGTAAAGGAGTTGATGTGTAGCATGAAGATGAAACGATACACTGAGTTTGGGTGTTTTCAGTCAACGTTGGCGTTGACCGCTTCCAGCTATCGAATGGCCGACTGGTGTAAGATGGATAGCCTAACGTTAGAGAGATAAATGTAGGCTATGGTTATGTTAATAAAGCTAACAATGATGTTGTAACATGCATGCAGCACTGCCGATCTGATCTGAACGATTGATTCATTATTACCATGGATCGGTATTGGGATTGATCAAGGGCGAGTGTGAAATAGCAGCCATGAACTCAGCGGGTTTTCCGAGATGCGGTAGCCGCGGCCAGAGCTCCTGCTGGCGGGGAGTGAAGCTCTTCAACTCGCCTGTCACTGACTCCCTGGAGGAATTTAGCCTGGCTGCAATAACGTTATCGCGAACGGAATGAATACCATCTACTAGCAAACAAAACATGTTCAATTATATTTAACCTGTTAAAACTAAGATGCCAGGATCAAAAAATAATTTCTCCAATTGATATATTTGACAAAAACAGGTTAATATGCAAGCCGGTTTTCATTGCTAAATCAAAGCGGGGAGAGCCGGGAACGTGCGTGGACGCGCGTCGGCCAGAGAAGCTCAACTGCGCAAGTCAAAAGTAACCGGAAATAGCCAAGTGACTACAAATCTAGCCAAGATGGCGCGGTTCAATAGGCCTTCACTTTAGATTTCGATTCCTGGGGGCTTGGTCTTGACTCTTTGCTGTGGATATGGGAGGCACAAGTGCTGCAGTTCACTTGCATTAGAGCTCCCTCTACTGGATAATTGTAGAAATATCCGTTTTTATTTTATTTTACAGCGTTTAAGTGGAAAATACAGGCGGAA
The DNA here is from genome assembly GCF_949987555.1 of Borostomias antarcticus. Taxonomy (NCBI): domain Eukaryota; kingdom Metazoa; phylum Chordata; class Actinopteri; order Stomiiformes; family Stomiidae; genus Borostomias; species Borostomias antarcticus. Next base: position 9,240,218 of record NC_140255.1, on the reverse strand, counting down.
ATAATGTTTTTTAAATAGGGACATATCGGCTGCATAACGGCCGATACCGATGTCGTTAAAAAGGTCTAAAAACTCTAGTTGAATGTATAAGTGGACAAAATCAACAGACAGCTATTGAGAGATATGAAAGCAGCAAGGTCTCTCTCTCCCTCTCTCTTTCTCCCTAGGCTACCAGAGCCCATTTAGTAAGCCTAGGGTACAACAAAGCCTCAAAAACAGATACCCTATACATTTTGACACTTTTATTAAACTATTACAACAAACAAAAAAGAAAATATCAGAGGTTTCTGTCAGTCTCCTCCTATAGGCCAGTCTGCACCTCCTCAGTCCCCTCCATGCTGCCCCAGGTTACCTGGAGGACTGCCCCTAATGAATTCCTCGCAGAAGGCAGAACATTGCTGCTCCTAGGAACGTAACTCCCACAGCAAGGACTATTTTAGCCGAGGTCTTAGATGAGAAGTCCCAGAACCCGCCGGTCTTCTTCTGTGCGCCGCTGTCCAAAGCGCTGACCCTTGTCGGTGTTTCGATCATGGGGATGACCAGGGCTACTCTCGTCTTCTGGTGGGCGTTGGTGTTCTTTGTAGCAAAGGTCTTAACTACCAGGTCCCAGACCCAAGACATGCTGGTCTCCATCTGCTGGGCGTCGGGCGTCTCTGTCCCCGTTTGAAGACCAGCGAAGCGGGCGTCGTCATAGTCCAGTAAGTGGCAGTCGTGGGTGATGAAGACGCGGTTCGCTCTAGTGGGCGGAGAGGCAGCCCACTGGTCAGGCACAGTGAGAGACATCAGGGTGTCTCTGAAGGCCTCGATGGCCGAAGGATCGATCTTGTACGCAGCCACCAAGAGAGCAACTCCAATGATAAGCTTTAAATGCGGAAAAGCCATCAGGAAAGTCTGAAACGTTCACAGGAAATTAATGGTGAATGCACTCCAGGAGGAGACGGAATGTGTGATGGATCTTTAACATTTTCTGTCCTTTTTATAGCTAAGATTGTTCTATGATGTCATAGAAGTCATTGAATGACATCATTAATTGTGCGTGTGTTCTATTAATACATCAATGGCTATGAAGCACAGCTTAAGCAGCTGCATTGGTTTCCACGGTGACGTGTCTCCTGAGGCGTGACTTGACCAATCAGGGGCCTCATTGAGGTACGCCTTTTTTTACACGGTCTTTTCCGAGATTTCTGGCGTACGCACTCTTCCGTCCCCACAGCGCGATCTATCCATAGACATTATAAAGACTGCACATTGTGCTGTACAATTCCAATGGACTCACGTCCGACGTGGCGGCCATCTTGTGCAGGGCATCCCACCATGTGACGTCAATGATCCCACAGATTCACTGTGTATATTTTAAATGGTAGATGTTAGATAATCTGGGAGAAAGTCCCTGTAATTGTGCACAAGTGGCATTTCCTATCACTGGGATTAGCTGGAATGCTTGTATATTTATACAGTAGGACCCCACTTATCCGAACTTCAGAGATCCGAACCTCCCGGTCTACCGCACAGGCTTGAAAAACGTTTTTTTTTTTTTTTTTGCCTGCTATCTGGTTACTGGTGGGTTGTTTTAGAGACTTTCTTTTAGGCTACAATAGCCAGACACGACAACTTGTCTGTCATTTCATTTATTTATTTATTATCATTTGCTCTAATTGTTCTAATGTTGGGTTGTTTTTAGGCTATACCATTTTGTTCTGCGAATACAGTAGCCTATCGATGCAGCGTAGGCCTCATTTGAGAATAAAGTACTGTATTCAAAGCATGCACTCAAGTGGAAATTCGGTTATTTTATTCTAGGCTACTGTAGGTCTATTATAAGCTAGGCTGTATGAGTTTAGTTGGCTATTTGATTGCAATTTTGATGCATTTTACTTAAGGGTAATTAATTAAGGGTAAGTAATTAAGGGTATTTATTGGTCTATTATGAGTCTATATGAAACAAGTACCACTTACTGAATTTGGTGCATAATTAATGCAGATAATTTTCAGTCATCCGGACATTTCAGAGATACGAACGACCTTCGGTCCCGCTGGGTTCGGATAAGTGGGGTCCTACTGTATTGTGAAAAAAATCTTTTTTATTGTGACTTGCCAAGAGATTATAGATGCAGCCCCCCCCCCTCCCCCGCCAGTATACTGTTAAGGTCTACTCTGTATCTGGTGTATTCTCCAGGGTTCCCACTCATTTTTACCAATACAAATTCCAACTTTTCCATGATTTTTCCATAACGTCTTGATGACCATGGGAACCCTGATTCTCACTAGCATCAGTATCAACTAGAAAAACCACGTAGCGGCTAAATGCAACAATGCAAGTTGCAGTTAACATTCAGTTGGTCTTGAGAGAGGGCCCCTGTGTTGATGTGGATGGTGCTTGTGTACACTAGCTTGCTGGTATTCTAGCTGTAATGCTAGCTAATACTAATGCTAGCTAGCATTACAGCTAGAATAGCTAACACAAATGCTAAATGCCAAATCATATGCGACGCCGACATGCTCATCACAAGTGTAGTGGCACGGTGGCCTGGCTCCACACACGACTCATTCATCCTGGCGCACAGCAGGGTAGGGGCTAGACTGGAGGCAGGCACTGCGCGTGACGGCGGTCTTGTCGGTGAGTGCATATGCCAAGATGCATATTCTTTTTTTCCTAAACTTTAATCTTTATTAGCATTTTCCATCCATACAACGACAATACAATAAAACAAAAACACAATAATATAACAGCTTATGGGTACTTCCATCAAGTCACAATGCAGCTATTTTCTCTTACTCAAAATTACAATTTCAATATTAGTGGTATCATCACACTTCCTTCTATAATCCATCCATTTTTCCCATCTCCCTTCAAACTTTCCTTCCTGCATCAATGCATGCGTGAACTTCTCCCTAACATAAATCTGCTCCACAACACCCAGCCACTGCTCCTTGGTTGGGCGTTCCACCTTATACCAAGCGCTCGTTATTGTCTTTTTACTAGCAACCAATAGTACTTTCACTAGGTATCTGTCCCCTCCTTATACATCATCCTGTGTTATGTTTGCCAAGATACATATTCAAAGCTGATAAGAATGAGAACCAGTCAAGACCCCACCACAAAATGAGGACCCAAGCCCTCAGCCCCCTCCCCGTCATGAGGGTTACCAGCGGGGCCAAAGGGCCCGCACTGAGGTCATGCGCCAGCTATGAAGACACAAACAAGTAAGGTTCACATTGTTACCATTTTATTGTCCGTTGGTGGGTGACTGTGTGAGTGCGTTTGTGAGTGAATGTGTGAGGTCCGTGAGTGTGGTAGTGAGTGACTGTGTGAGGTCCGTGACAGCATGTGTGAGGGAATGAAGTGCAGTGAGGATGTCCTGTTGGCTCTGGTTGGTCTGGTCAGGTCTGGTCTGTGGTCAGATCTGGTCTGTGGTCAGATCTGGTCTGTGGTCAGCGGTGGCTCCTCACTCATTACCCGCCTGCCAGACCTCACTCTGCTCTCCCTAAAGCCCCAACTAAGCCCTGCAGTCCCCTCTCCTCACACACACACACACACACACACACACACACACACAGAGACACACAGAGAGACACACACACACACACACACACACAGACACACACACACACACACACACACACACACACACACACTTGACTCACGGCATCCTCTCTGAGCCCCCCGGCCCCCCCCCCCCCATCTCTATATAAGACCGTCTGCTCCTCACTGTCCTCACTCTTGTCCTCAAGTGTGATTGTCATGTGTGTTTTTGTGTACCGGTGTCATGTGACAATGCTTAGTGTGGCCCTCACGTTTTTGCTTGGCTTCAATTCAGTTTCACAAAGGTTAACAAAATATTGTTATATAACTCAGTGTGTGTGTGTGTGTGTGTGTGTGTGTGTGTGTGTGTGTGTGTGTGCATGAGAGAGAGAGTTTTCTAACTTAAACATGATACCAGTCACGGTTTGCTGGCATACCTGTGAGTCTGTTGGTCAGGTGTTCCTATAGAATACCACCCTCAAATACCACCTGGCTTTACTAACTCACACTGTTACCCTCAATAAAACACCTCCCTGGCTTTACTAACTCACACTGTTACCCTCAACTGTCTCAACTCCTTTTTTCTTACAATCTGAGTCTGTCTGTCAGTCAGTCTGCCTGCCTGTCTGTGTATCTGTCACTATATCAGTCAGTCAAGTCAGGTCAGGTCTGTCACCGTCTGTCTGTGTATCTGTCTGTCAGTCAGTCTCATCACTACATCTGTCTGTCTAGCGGAAACACTGCATAAAAACATGAGGGCATCTGAGGTAGATGAACAATGTGGGCTAGAAGATTCATGTTCAGCAAGAAAGTTAGGCAGCCTGCGAGTTTGAGTTGAACATCTCCCCTCAACCTATATGAAAAGAAAGGAATGACTTGTCGAATCTCTGGTCTGAACAGGCAAATCTGATTAGACTCACAAAACTCAGTCGCGGACAACCCTAATTACACACATTCTGGAATTCCACACATTGTGGAGAATGCTAGTATGGAGTCCAGCGCCACAAAACATGGGCCTAGGGGCGGAGCCAGCGCATTACCTCTCAAACCCAGCTGCATTTGAACAGCCAATCATGAAGGCCAATCAGCCTCCCTGCACAGCCCCACTATCTGCGTGGGCCAATCATCGTCCGCGCAGAAAATCCAAGAGTCTTCCTATTGTTGTCCACGAACACCATTCCTTTCCCCCCAGAAGTTGTGGGTAGTGAGAATAGGGAAGCGCTGCTCCAGAAGGATGTTTGGTTGAAGTTTTGCTCTGTTTCCTGGTGGCGGCGTGTCGTTCCCTCAGGGCTCGCACAAGTTCGGAGCTCAGATCAGACGAGCGCTGCTGGACCTGCTGAGACTGCTCTGCCCAGACCCAACAGAACCTCCTCGAGCCCAGCAGGACCGAGGCCAGCAGGACCGAGGCCAGCCGGACCGAGGCCAGCAGGACCAGGCCCAGTCGGGCCAGGACAAAAAACACCTGTAGAACCCCAGCGGAACCGGGAGAACAGAGGACGCTCAGAGGGGGAGCAGCCGAGGGGTGGGATCTGATTGGTGGAGGACGGAGGAGGAGGAACCAGGCCCAGGATGACATCACATGAGCCTCTAAAAACTGGAAGAGGCTGATGGACGTTGATATTTGGGTAAAGTGTGAGTGTGAGTGTTTGCGTGTGCACGTGCGTGCGTGCACACACGCAGGCTAACCCTGGAGCCACCAGTAGACAGGCAAGATCTGAGCACATACACACATTTCCAGACACTGATAACCAACATACACCCCACACTGGGACCTCCTAACTCGGGTAGACACGAGAGCCGTGGCCCCCCTACAAACACCTCCCTACAGTGACAGACCAGCTGGCAGTCACCTAAAGGTTGAGCACCGGAGAGGACTCTTGGAGTCCTGAAGACCAAACCACCAAGAAGCTGAGTAACTGACCAATAGGGTCAACCCAAAAGCAATAATACTGTTGTAAATTTCACTATTAAAGACTCATGCCATTCCTGACATTTTAAACTGTTGTTTTATGATTGTACTAGTTACAGTACAGTAACTATGTTCTATTATGTTTTATACTCTGTTTTAAAGTCACTGGGCTATTTAAGATGTGTTTTCAAGTACTCTGTTATTCCCCATTCTGATAGCTTAGCTTAGCATCATTCACCAGTAATGTTAACAGTAGAGTGATCCATATTATGGATCAAAGGGGGGAAATGTGAAAGGTATTTTTGATAAAGTGCTATTATAGTTGTTTAATACAAGGCCTGTCTATTTAGGCCTAGTTATGCTTCAATACTGAATGTCAGCAGTTTGTACTTTTCCAGAACACATAGTACGCATGAAAAGTTGTTATTATCTGTGTTCCAGTAGCAGATAAGTTGACTGCCAAGGACACACAACCTCACAATGAAAAGCCTGTTAAAGTTGCAGAAAATGTAACTTAAAAGGGAACACCTTAATCACATCGGCTGAATGGAAAACAAAAGTAGTAAGCTTATAGGACTAGCATTAGATAAAAGTTTCAACCAATCAGGTACTAACACATGTAGTCACGCGCCAATGTATTGTGTGGAATAGTATATACAGAACGCCCCGACATTCGGTCGGCGCGCTTGCCCAGATACCCCTTGTGTCTCTGTGTAACCGTCCCTTTGCTGCAATTGTAAGGTAATAAAGTATGTTTCTTTTACTCTACTCTGTTATATTTCGTGTCCTCATTTGACAAGGTTGTGTGATTGTGTTGGTCCTTTGGGAGGAGAACCCTGTGGTAGGCTACTGGTGAATTCAATCTGAAGTGTTATAATAGTATTTTGTGAGTGTCCTAATGTCATAGGTCAACCGAGTCCAGCCACCACAATTGCTGTGTCTATTTTAAACTAATAGCTGTAGTAACCGTTGTATAAAAGCAATAAACCACTCGAGGCTTCGCGTCGTGCCTAACAACGCCCCCTAGCTGTTATAAAATCACTATAACACACGGCCTCGAGTGGTTCATTGCTTAAATGATCAACTGATTCATGATTTTAGCTGAAGATGGATACCAAACCTGACTATGGTAGACTTAGCAGCATAGAATCAGTTATTTATAACAGTACAGTTGGATTACAAATACAGTGCATCACACAAAAACTTGGTTCACCGGGCTTATTCACGTGGTGTTTGCATCACATGGTGGAGAGGAAGGAATTTCACTTTATTCAAGAAACAAGGCAAAGAATGCAATTTCCTTTGTCTCACTGTGTGAGTAGATGTGGAAAGTGGCTGGCGGTCACAGGGGATGGCTAAGCAACAGGATGTGAGAGGGTCTCTTATCAAGACCCCACATTCCAACCGGAGGGAGATGTGTCCCACAATATCAGTAGAACCGTTTTGTGGTCAGTAGACAATGGTCAGTAGAACTGTGTTGTCTTCAGTAGACAGTGGTCAGTAGAACCATGTCCTACACCACTACAAAATGTACAACTTGTTAATAAATAAAAGGTATTAAGGAGTAAACAGGTAAAGTTGTGTATCAGACTTATTCAAGGCATATTCTCTGTACTCTATCCAATAAAGATTTTTCCTGGAGTTGGAATGATTGAGTAGTCATGTTTTATGTGTCACTCCTCAAGTGCTGACAAACAATAGCTACAGTAGTGTACACACTATGGGTGATGTTTAAACCTATCCCACAGCTCCCTCTAAGGGATGGTCACAATACTGCAGCTCTTGATATGGGATCAAATTCATGGACCTCTTGATCGCGACACCTGTTTACATACTGTAGAGTTCCAATGACACATGAAAAAACAACACAAACCTACAAGTACTTTGTTTATTTACATATTTTTTAGGTACACAAATACAGTGGCAAATACAAATAAGAGAGAGAACGTAAGTCTTACACAGCTGGTAGTTGAGATAATTACACAGGAGTCAGTGACTGGCCAACCGGCTGTAGGTCAAACACAGAGGAAGAGGGACTAGCACTGAGCCAGTGGTGTGTTAGAGCAGGTCTAGAGGACAGAGACGTGGCCTGGGTACAGCCTAGACCGCCACCGTCTCAGCTGACTGGCCCAGGACAATAACCAATGCGATCTATTGAGTTGAACATCCATAACATCTTTGTCCAAACACATGGCCGAGGCCTAGAGCAGAGGTGGAGATGAATATCCAAGAACTCAACCTCGGCGAAGATTTCCTTAGGTAAGGTTATAACACGTTATAGACCCTGTATGTAGCCTTCAAAGTAAGCCAGTAGCCATGTCCGTGCAGGACCATTCTGGCCTATGAGGGAAATTTGTTAGTTTGGAGAGTTCAAGATATTATTTCACACACAACTCTGTACAAAAAAGGTATTTCACATTCAATAGGACAGCTTGTCCTTTCAAATGGCAGCTGTGTAAAATCAACCAACTTGTGGTGGACGCGTGGATGGTCCTGCACTTCATCTCTGGGGCTCTAAGAAGGCTCAAATTGGAGATGATCAGACTGACCCAACCCAGACCTGGATCCAGAACTGGACCTCACCTTTAACTGAATAGACGACCCCCCCCCCCCCAAAAAAAAGAGAAAAATCGAAAGTAGGAGAGTGAAAACATTTACACGCCTATATTACAGATATTTTTCACAGCTTAGAAATGATACAAAGAGCAGGGGAATGAGGAGTTCTGTACAGCAGAGAGAGAGAGAGAGAGAGAGGGCATCTGAGGTCTCCGATGGTAGCCTGCACCCGAGGTGCACGAGTTCTGTAGCACACTCGGAAGTGCACTAGTCCCTACGGTGCACTACCATGGGGAGCAGGGGGGGGGGGGGGGGGGGGGGGGGGGTTAGCCAGAAACATGCAGGTCTCCGGCACAGACACCTCTAGTTAGTGAACACGGCCAAGGAATCAGGATAGAATGGAACCGTCTGGTGATCTGGAAAAACAAAGAAGAAACTACCCCAACGTAACCCCCCCCCCCCAAACTACTCCCGACTACCCCAGCCTGACCTACAAGAAGAAACACAGCGTCTCTGTGCTCTCAGACGGGCCGGGCCGCACGGCGACAACGACGGTGCACTCTGGGAGTGGGAAATGGTCATCTTGATTGACGGGTGTGCCGAGAAAAGAGGACGAGCTGTGACCAATGGCGATGGTGGTTCCCCCCGTTGGTCGTTGGCCGTACATGAAGTCTGTTGGGGGTCGCCACGGCAGCGGTGACAATCCCAGCGGGGACTTTTCAATCAGAATCCCTCTGGGTCAGAGAGAGGGTGTGTGTGTGTGATCCCTCTGGGTCAGAGAGAAGGTGTGTGTGTGTGATCCCTCTGGGTCAGAGAGAAGGTGTGTGTGTGATCCCTCTGGGTCAGAGAGAAGGTGTGTGTGATTCCTCTGGGTCAGAGAGAAGGTGTGTGTGTGCGCACAGCCTTGCAAAAGTCTTCCAGTAACAAGGACAATGTGGTCCTTCTGACAGAGGGCCTTTATCAATACACCGGTGAATGGAGAGAGAGAGAGAGAGAGAGAGAGAGAGAGACTGACAGACATCATGCTGGTTGTGTCTGGAGCAGTCTGTCCATGGTAGCTGTAGTAGAGGTGGTGCTATTGAGAGTAGCTGACTGGCTCTGGGTGGGCGGGGACGGTGGCGAGCCATGATTGGTCCATCCCTCGGGTGAGTAGTTGCCGGAGGGAGGGGCTCATCGCGGAGCAGCAGAGTGGAGACCGGCGCCGGACACCATCTAAAACAGGAAGAGCATCACACGTGAGCTTCACCGCCACGGCGTGACATCATGCACCGACGCCACACGTCCACCAGCTGAGAAACGCACCCCCCCCCCTGCTGCATTTGGCATCTGGTGGACACTGGACACAGCGCCGTGTTTTAGCACTCTGTGTCAGAGCTGCGGAGCATGAGACGGGAGGGGGGAGGGCCGGGAACCTTCCTCGCCTGACTGGAGAAAGACAGGTGGAGGCTAGCGGACCCGTCACAGGGAGGAGGAGGAGGTGCGTGACTGGAGAAAGACAGGTGGAGGCTAGCGGACCCGTCACAGGGAGGAGGAGGAGGAGGAGGTGCCTGACTGGAGGAAGACAGGTGGAGGCTAGCGGACCCGTCACAGGGAGGAGGAGGAGGTGCGTGACTGGAGGAAGACAGGGGGAGGCTAGCGGACCCGTCAAAGGGAGGAGGAGGTGTGTGACTGGAGGTAGACGGGGAGGCTAGCGGACCCGTCACAGGGAGGAGGAGGAGGAGGTGCGTGACTGGAGGAAGACAGGTGGAGGCTAGCGGACCCGTCACAGGGAGGAGGAGGAGGAGGAGGTGCGTGACTGGAGGAAGACAGGGAGGCTAGCCTCCCCTTCACAGGGAGGAGGAGGAGGTGCCTGACTGGAGGAAGACAGGGGGAGGCTAGCGGACCCGTCACAGGGAGGAGGAGGTGCGTGACTGGAGGAAGACAGGGGGAGGCTAGCGGACCCGTCACAGGGAGGAGGAGGAGGAGGAGGTGCGTGACTGGAGGAAGACAGGGGGAGGCTAGCGGACCCGTCACAGGGAGGAGGAGGAGGAGGAGGTGCGTGACTGGAGGAAGACAGGGGGAGGCTAGCGGACCCGTCACAGGGAGGAGGAGGAGGAGGTGCGTGACTGGAGGAAGACAGGGGGAGGCTAGTGGACCAGTCACAGGGAGGAGGAGGAGGAGGAGCGTGACTGGAGGAAGACAGGGGGAGGCTAGCGGACCCGTCACAGGGAGGAGGAGGAGGAGGAGGTGCCTGACTGGAGGAAGACAGGGGGAGGCTAGCGGACCCGTCACAGGGAGGAGGAGGAGGAGGAGGTGCCTGACTGGAGGAAGACAGGGGGAGGCTAGCCTCCCCGTCACAGGGAGGAGGTGCCTGACTGGAGGAAGACAGGTGGAGGCTAGCGGACCCGTCACAGGGAGGAGGAGGAGGTGCCTGACTGGAGGAAGACAGGGGGAGGCTAGCGGACCCGTCACAGGGAGGAGGAGGTGCCTGACTGGAGAAAGACAGGGGGAGGCTAGCCTCCCCGTCACAGGGAGGAGGAGGAGGAGGTGCCTGACTGGAGGAAGACAGGGGGAGGCTAGCGGACCAGTCACAGGGAGGAGGAGGAGGAGGTGCGTGACTGGAGGAAGACAGGGGGAGGCTAGTGGACCAGTCACAGGGAGGAGGAGGAGGAGGTGCGTGACTGGAGGAAGACAGGGGGAGGCTAGCGGACCCGTCACAGGGAGGAGGAGGAGGAGGTGCGTGACTGGAGGAAGACAGGGGGAGGCTAGCGGACCCGTCACAGGGAGGAGGAGGAGGAGGTGCGTGACTGGAGGAAGACAGGGGGAGGCTAGCGGACCCGTCACAGGGAGGAGGAGGAGGAGGTGCGTGACTGGAGGAAGACAGGGGGAGGCTAGCGGACCAGTCACAGGGAGGAGGAGGAGGAGGTGCGTGACTGGAGGAAGACAGGGGGAGGCTAGCGGACCCGTCACAGGGAGGAGGAGGAGGAGGAGGTGCGTGACTGGAGGAAGACAGGGGGAGGCTAGCGGACCCGTCACAGGGAGGAGGAGGAGGAGGAGGTGCGTGACTGGAGGAAGACAGGGGGAGGCTAGCGGACCCGTCACAGGGAGGAGGAGGAGGAGGTGCGTGACTGGAGGAAGACAGGGGGAGGCTAGTGGACCAGTCACAGGGAGGAGGAGGAGGAGGTGCGTGACTGGAGGAAGACAGGGGGAGGCTAGCGGACCCGTCACAGGGAGGAGGAGGAGGAGGTGCGTGACTGGAGGAAGACAGGGGGAGGCTAGCGGACCCGTCACAGGGAGGAGGAGGAGGAGGTGCGTGACTGGAGGAAGACAGGGGGAGGCTAGCGGACCCGTCACAGGGAGGAGGAGGAGGAGGTGCGTGACTGGAGGAAGACAGGGGGAGGCTAGCGGACCAGTCACAGGGAGGAGGAGGAGGAGGTGCGTGACTGGAGGAAGACAGGGGGAGGCTAGCGGACCCGTCACAGGGAGGAGGAGGAGGAGGTGCTGAGCCATGCGGTCAGCGGCAGCCATACTAGCTAGTAGCTATGCTGAACTCTCTGGGGTTGAGGGGAAAACCAGGCAGCGCTGAGGGCAAAAGCAAAAGGGAGGGAGGGTGCACACACACACACGCGCACACACACACACACACACACACACACACACACACACACACAGTAGACCCCCTGTGGGATAGCCAGGGGGAGAGGAACGTGTGGGTGGATAGCTTTGGGGGCGGGTGCCATGCTAGGCGTCGTACCAGCAACCCGGCAAGCAGCAAGGCACAGGCCAGGGCGTGGGAGGAAGGGGGGAGGTCTGGTCGTACTGGGAGTAGGAGGGGAGACACTTCACGAGCAGGTTGAGATCCACCCCTCCAGGCCACGGGGGAGCAGATGGCTGACTGTTAGAGCTGACCTGGCCCAGACAGATCTGCTGACTCACCACGAAACCAGGAACTGACAAGAGTGATGTCATACGGGACCAGGAAGTAGGGTCTTTTGACTGCCAACGCAGACTTACCGCAAGGTCCTCATGAGTCATGGGGTGTATGATATCACCGTCTATCTGACTCTTGTTTCCTATAGGCCAGCAGGAGAACCAGGTCGTCCAGCTAGTTAACCCGCCAGCCATGTAGTCAGTTGACCACCCAATTATCAAACCAGCTAAGCAACTAACAAACTAGCCAGTTAACCAGACAGCTTGCAAGTCAGTCAGCCGACCAGTTAACCAGCCAGTCAAGAAACTAGCCAGTTAACCTGGCAGTTATGGTGCGTTCGTTTGTGGTCGGAGGTGGCAAGTCGCAAGTGGCAAAATACCTACCTCCGACCTGTGTGCATTCGAGCTATATACCATTATATCACAGTTACCTAGTTATATCTAGTGCATTCGAGCAACTGGGGGCTGAGAAACATATCCGAATTTGCGACGAGGAAGTCCGAGTTCATGCAGTGTTTTATTTAATAATTCCTAGTAGCAAGTCGCAATTTGCCACCTCCCAGTTATAAACGAACGCACCATTAAACTGGCTAGTTTACCAGCTGGTTAATTAACCAGCCAGCTAACGAGTCAGTCAGCCGACCAGTTAACCAGCCAGTCAGGAAACTAGCCAGTAAACCAGCCGGTTAAATTAACCAGCCAGTCAGCCATTTTCCTTCAGACCTGGAACAGTGTATCCCAGCGGAGCCAGGACTCACCGGAGCGGCGGTCAGACCAGCACATGGCGCTCGTCTACTTGGCGTGATGATCGAAGGGAATGCTATTCTGAGGTCGGGGCGGGAGGTGGAGGTAGGGAGAGAGAGAAGGCCCGTCATCAGGTCAGAGGGACGGACAGACAGACAGGCAGACAGGCTCAGCGGTATTCTGTGTCTGTACATGCGTCTACCCGGTGTATGCATCTACACGTGTCTGCATTCAGCATCTGGATCTGCCTGCATGTGTCCATGGCTGTATCTGTACTCTCAGAGCTGACCCTATATGACCCCGGCTGAAGAGCAGACAGACAAGCCTCTGGGAGTCTGAGCGGGACCCTGTGGTAGGGGGGGCGTGTTGAGGTCAACTAAGCCTGGAGGGTGTCGGGACTGTACTGGTGTTCAGTCCGTCCCTGTTCACTCTCTGCCTTGTTGATATCGGGGTCCTTGCCTGTTAATATCGGGGTCTATATACATGTTCTACACTCACAAGATCCACTCAGTCAGTCACTGGTCGTTAGTAAAAAAAAAAAAAACACTCCCACTTTTATTGGTCGATCTGCATGCTCTTCTGGGGGCGGGGTCAGGGACGGCTGGGGGAGGGGGGGGGGGGGGGCGTGTACCTGGGAGGTGGACATGCGGGAGGCGTCCTGGCGGCCGGTCAGGTCGGAGGACGACACGTTGACGGGGGCGCCGCGGTGCAGACGCATGCTGACCTTCCTCTCCCGCTCCACACCGGACACGGGCCGAGGAGACGTGTTGGCTAGGAGGAGGGAGAGGGGGAGGAGGAGGGAGAAGAAAAGGAGGAGGAGGAGATAGAGTAGGGACAGGAGGGAGAGGAGGCACAGAAAGAGGGAGGGAGAGGAGGCGAGAAAGGAGGAGGGACAGAGAGCGGGAGGGAGAGGAGGGATAGAGAGGGGGGGGGAGAGAGGAGGAGGCACAGAGGGAGGGAGAGGAGGAGGGATAGAGGGAGGAAGAGGAGAGAGAGGAGGGATAGATAGAGGGAGAGGAGGGATAGAGAGGGGGGGAGAGAGAGGAGGAGGCAGAGGAGGAGGGATAGAGGGAGGGAGAGGAGAGAGAGGAGGGATAGATAGAGGGAGGAAGAGAAGAGCAGAAATGAACCAAGCAAACAGACAATCAGTTACTTGAATTGTGAGGAGCCTAGGAGAAAGGGGAAACGTTATCTATGGGTACAGAGGGGGCGGGGCTAGAACTGTGTGTACCTGTGTGTGAGGTGGGGGTAAGGGGGGTGGGCGGGGCTCCGTCCTGCGCCGGTCGGGGTCGTCCTGAGGAGGCGGGGATTCCCCGGACGCCGGGGTTCCTGCCGTGCCTCAGCCTGTCCTCTCTGTCCCTCCGCTCACGCTCCGCCTCCTCCACCGCACGATTGGCCCCCTGCGAACAGAGGGGGAGGCGGTCAGAAAGAATACTTTCCATGGCTATTAGTACCACAGCATCCTAATATCACTGAGCAAACCAATCCAAGCACAAGTAATGGCCCCTCTGGGGTAAATACAGGTTTTCAGAATATAATATTTTGAATCCACGTACAAACTTGAGCATGTTCCAGTCGAAGACGTAGTCGTAGGAGAAGCCCTGCCGGTGGAACAGGTTCCTGAAGAGCTGCCGCAGGTACGAGTAGTCGGGCTTGTCGTCGAAGCGCAGCGAGCGACAGAAGTTCAGGTAGGTGGAGAACTCAGCTGAGAGGTAGGGGAGAGGAACAGGACAGGACAGGGCCGTCAATCAGAAACAAGAACTCCAGCCGGGAGCACCGCCAGACACACAGAACGGAATCATCTACATGGGCGGAACACTTACAGGGGTAGCCCTTACAGAGCACCTCGATGGGGGTGGACATCTTCTTCTCGCTGATGCGTTCGTACTTCTGCCTCTTGGTGGCGGCCTTGAGGCCCTGCCAGGGCAGCGAGCCCAGGTTGAAGTACATGAGGACGTAGCCCAGAGACTCCAGGTCGTCACGCCTCGACTGCTCTGAGGGGGGGCGGGGGGGGGGCAGGAGAGGTGGAGAGACTGTCAAACACAGTTCTTGTACTTAAAAACTTGTTTTCCTGTCCACTTGTGTGTGTGTGTGTGTGTGTCTTTACCGATGCCCAGGTGTGTGTTGATGGAGGCGTAGCGGGCGGTGCCGGTCAGGTTCTTGTTCTCCCGGTAGGGGATGTGCTGGTGCGTGCGCGCGTCGCGGTACTTCTTGGCCAGGCCGAAGTCGATGATGTAGACCAGGTTGCCCTTCTTGCCGAGCCCCATCAGGAAGTTGTCTGGCTTCACGTCGCGGTGGATGAAGTTCTTAGAGTGGATATACTCAATCCTGCTGATCTGGGGCGGGCAGAGAGAGGAGGGGGGAAGACGCTCATCACACACAGCTCATATACTGGAACTGCATCAGTTATTAACACGGTCATTCTAGAGCAGGGGTTCCCAAACTCCATCAATGTGGGCCTCCCTTCTGAAAACAGTGACACACCCGCGCCCCCCCCAACCTCCCAAATTTGTCCATTATGCAAGGCAGCGTTAGCTAGCCCGTAACGTTACACAGCCAAGTTAGCTCGGTGGCACCTGTTGCTAGTTAACGTTATGACGTATTCGCACAATACATTCATGCCTGCGGGGGGAGGCTTTCTCTGCACTACCCACAAATTTATGATACATCTCTGCCATTATTTAGTTCGATCTTCTGATCTTTAAAATCACATTTCATTCATAAAAACCATAGACATTTTAAAAATAAAAAAACATGTTTTTTTTTTGTTTTTTTCTAACCATCCCTCCGCGCCTCTCCTGAATTTCTTTGGGGCCCCCCAGGGGAGGTCCGCCTCACAGTTTGGGAACCCATGTTCTAGAGGCATTAGAAGACCACGTCACACAATGGTGAACATGCGTACCATCTGGTCAGCCAGGAGCAGGACGGTCTTGAGGCTGAACTTGCGGGAGCAGAAGTTGAAGAGGTCCTCCAGGCTGGGCCCCAGCAGCTCCATCACCATCACGTTGTAGTCGCCCTCCGCTCCGCACCACTTGATGGTAGGGATGCCCACTGGAGGGAGAGAGAGAGGGCGAGAGAGAGAGAGGTATAAAAATCACTCTTGGGACATTTAGACCGGGCTGGCTGAATGCACAGTGAAGACAAGCAGGACAACCAGTGAGTCCAGTAACTGCTGCCCACAGCGCCCAGATTAAGACTCACATCCTCCCTCCCCCTTTTCACTCCTCTCCTCCCTCCCTCACCTCCTCCCTGCATCATCTTGTAGATCTTGCTCTCAATGTGCAGCTGGGGGTGCTTGGTCTTCACACACTCCAGCTTGATGGCCACCTCCTCCCCCGTGGAGATATCAGTACCTGCAGGGGGCGATAGAGAGGGAGGGAGGGAGGGAGGGAGGGAGGGAGGGAGGGAGAGGAGATGGAGGGAGAAAAAAAAAAAGATTGATCAGTGAAACATTCAGGTGCAGGGTTTCCCCTCCACCACCACGTTAGGCTACTCAAGGCCAGTCCTAATGCATGACTACTATGAAGGGCGTCTGTTGGGAGCAGATTCTATCTGTAATACCACCACGTTACCACACTGGGTTTGGTTGCTGCCGCAGAAGCTGGTAGGAATGTGATTACCGGTGGGGGGGGGGGGGGGGGGGGGCTCCCTCCCAAACTGCAGTGGAACTAAACAGAAAGCAAGTCCAGGCCCGTCCCAGCTAAAAAACACACACAAACACACACACCCCATCTATTTCAATCCCAGCACATCCCACAGACAGACAGACAGACACAGAGAGAGAGAGAGTGAGAGAGAGAGAGAGAGAGAGAGAGAGAGAGAGAGAGAGAGAGAGAGAGAGAGAGAGTGGGCTGACTATTGTATGGTGACAACTTACAAACCACCAGCTGCCAGTAGCTCGCTGCGGCTCCTGAAAAGCCACTTAACACCTCTTCAATGAGCCCGGCCTGCCAGCGCACACACACGCGCGCGCATGTCGATGAATCATACATGTTACATAAAGTTTGGTGCATTAGTCCACAGTAGTATAGAGCAGAGGGAATTATGGTTGAGTGGAGATGCTCTTCCCCGCTGCACAGTGTTTTTAGCTTCATTTAACCTTTATTTCGTCAGGCAAGTCATTAAGAACTAATTCTTATTTACAATGGCGGCCTGGGAAGTGTGTGTGTGTGGCCTGTATTAGTCAATACACCTGTGTGCCGCTCCCCCGTGACACAGGAACAATACACAGCTGACCTAGCAAAACGCATGCACGCACGACACACACATACAAACTCATACAAAGACACACAACAGATATTTGTGACTGACAGCTGGCCTGGTTTCTGTGGGTGTTATCTATTGGGGTTAGAACATGCTTAACAGGGGCATGTAAGCCCTTGTCTTCACAAATAAAACACTTTTGTGATTATGGCATATGGTCCAACAACATTCTCAGCCCCTAGATTGTCATAACATGTTTCAATTTTGATGACAGCCTTGGAGTGTGGCCCCATGCTTCCCTTCTGGAAATGCTGAACCCAAGTTTCAGTGCTACTTATGTAACAATAATTCAGAGAGGGGTTCAAAAGAAAAACAACTCTTCCCTGTGTGTATGGAGCGGGGTGGGGGAAGTAGCCTTATATCTAAACCACATGTCTGTAACAGACAGCAGGACTAGGGGGCTGGGGTCAATCCCATTCACTTTCCGCAGAAATAGTCTGCTCAAGATGTCCAATTCAGTCATCTATAGACCGCTGTGACTGCAGACCATCTATCTACATATGAGTTTTAACGTTCAACATAGCAATCGATTTGCCATCGGCTCTATGAAGAAATTATACAGGGAAGTGAAAGTGAACCATTGCTCTGAAAGATAGCTATCCGAGTTTCAGTGTACCATATCAAGTTACACATAGGACTTTTGTGCAACAACACTGACTGTTAGGAGCGAGGCTGATGTCATTGTGTCAGACAATCAGCTCTTTCTGTCTTTAATACACTAGGCCTAGTAACTGATGTCCTGGAGCCGGACCAAGCGCGCCTGGGAGACCACCACCAATACTGGAGCTGGACCTCAAGGTCTGGACTATACAGCAGGAAAGCCCGTTACACTGCATCCACTGGGATGGGTGTAAACACACAAATACAGAGAATGCCTTCTAGGGAGAGTCAGCTGGGCACCACTTCTGACCGGATGACATGGTGAGTCCACAGCGACTGGGCCAAAAACAAACGTCTGGATTCAAATTAACCGAGGTCGCGCTGGGCAACCAGGTGATAACATACAAGAAGCTACTTCCGTTGACAGTTGACTTATTATGGTGAGGAAAAACCAGAAGAACCAGTCTTAAAACACACAACAGCAAACAGACCTGGGCCACACTGTCACACATTCAAATACAGGAAACTTGACCCAAGTACAGGAAACTAGAGTAGGTTAGCACTAGGAGGTTGGGACAATAGGCATATGCGATGTTGCGGGAAACCGTTACTAGCATCGCATTATGTCTCATCATGGTAAACTAGCTAACTAGTAGTGCTAACCTACTCTAGTTTCAATACTTAGGTCCTGGTTTCTCGTCCTAAAATGATGGGGAATGCCATTGCCTGGGGGACAGAGCAGTGCAACTGCCTGGTTAATGTCGAATAGCTAGCTAGCTAGCTTGCAACTGCCCTTCAGCCATAGATTAGCTGACAGATGGAGGCTGGCTAACGTTACTAGCACACTGAAATGTAGGGTGACCTGGTCTGGCAGCATTCAGCCTGGTTCCCTCAGCTTCCACCCAGATTGGTCTGCCAAGCTAGCCGAGACGTTAGAAAAATATGACTAAAACCAAGGAAAACAACGTGGAAAACGCACCCTCTATCATCCGTCTAATGTAAATGCCTGTTGTGTCTCAATCAGAATTCAAAATGGGTAACAATTAGCAAGCAAGCTTTAGCCAGCTGTGATAACGTTACAACGTTGGGTGGCCGGCCAGGCAGTGACAAGACAACCAGACAGTATCACCAAGTTGGATACTACAATTATGACAGAACGACTAACGTTATCAAAATTATCGTTAGCTGGCTAGCTAACTTTAGGTGGATTTCTTTATTTTCCCTAGCATAGCTAGCTAACTAACATAGCAGCCTGGGTTACCGTTAACGTTAGCTACAGGAGGGTTTACATAGCTAGCTAGCTAAACGTTATCTATAACGGCCTAGATTGCGTATACTATGCCCCTTTAGCACTAGCCACAATTTCATACGTTTTTTTACTCGTAATTTTACTCACCCAAATAGATGTCTCCAAAAGATCCACTTCCAATCTTCCTTCCCAGCCTGTATCGGTTCCCCACTCTCAACTCCATTTTTTGCAGTGTTGTTCCTAAAGCTAGCTTCAGATTTACTGGAAAATCAACCTTGCTGTTTTGTGCCCTTTTTGTTACCTAATCACCAGATTTCTCACCTTACTGACTGGTGTACAACCCCTTTATTCACTGTCCCCCCTCCCCCCGAATCCCAACAGAAGATTCAGTTCCTTCTCTACAAATCCAATTTTCACCATCCCTTTTCTATCTATCTGTTTTCCTGAATATCACAATACCGATATCGGCTAACAGCTAAGAGTGCGTAGATTATGATCCTATAGTTGTTGATATCATCCTCCTCGAAATTAAGGAAGATGGAGATGGATTTTGATGGCAGCTACCCTCTAAAAATCACCCGCTACCCCACTGAAAGATTTTCTCCCACTGTTGAAAATTGAATTACGTCTGTGACATCACTTCCCCTAGCAACCGTGAGCAGGTCGAATACAAGGGGCGGGGTTGGATTGTAGGTTACTTTGTAACTAGACTTTTCACATTGAATGTTACTTTGTATATAGCTATAGGGATTCAACTAGTGTTAATTTGTAACTAGCTTCTTTAGTATCTAGCTGTAGGCGATTCAATTAGTGTTAATTTGTAACTAGGTTGAATTGGACATTGGCTTTTCATCTTGTGATAGGCTATATAGTATAGTATATAGTCTCTTATTATTTTTTGTCTGTTTCTAGATTATTATCTTATTATTTAGATAATAATGATCCTATTATCTTATTATTTTGATAAAAAGAGTCAGATGCAATAATGTGAACATTCTTGGTAGAGTGTCACAGTATCTCGTGTCATGAGAAAAACAGAAACTAGATTGTGTGGAATGGCAGGCATCCCAGTCACGTGAGGACACATGAAGCAGTGTCACACCTGGGGCCTAGGTATGCCAGTGAGCTGTGACATGATGTAGCATGGCATCCCCAGACAGGAAGGGGATTGCTCCTGTCTCATGATAACTGTTGACCCGGCCAGCTACAGTGACTGGGTCTAATATTAGAGTAGGTTGAGGTTGTAATTTGGAATTGAGTATTAGAGTTTATCATTATCAAGCATAATATTGGAGCCAGCAGCAACATTTCACTGTGACTGTACACCGTACACTATGTGACAAATAAAGGAATCTTGAATCTTGTCAGCATGTACCGACACAACAACAGAGTGGACAGGGATCAGACTCGACCCCCCCACCCCCCTCTCTCCCTCTCTCTCCAACACACACACTGCTCTGTAACCATTACTGTCTTTTCCTCCCTCTCTTCACACACACACACACACACACATAGGGATAGATCCCGCGGTCCTGATTGCTATCTCTCTCTAATCCACTGAAATGGCACGTGTGGGGCAGAAAAAACAACAGTATGTTCAGTCTTGGTATTGAATTTAGTCTCCATCAAGTTCTGTTTCAAAGATCTGATCCAGAGTTTGAACATAAAGAGACATCTCCTTCATCTCCTCGTTCTGAGCCGAAGAACTGAGAAGCTGGTTCTTGCAGGCTGTATATCTGGCCATCATCATCATATCTCTCTCCCTCTCTCTATCTGTCTATTTGTCTGTCTGTCTGTCTGTATGTCTGTCTGTCTGTCTGTCTCTGCAGTCCCTGCTAAGCAGGGAACTGGGACATGCATCTGGTAGGTAAATCACTGACTCAGGGGCTCAGAGAGTGGATTAGAGAAACAAGTCAACAAGATTCTGTCATCAAAGGACTTGCGCTCACTCTCGCTAAAGAATTCCTAGAAAAAAACAACAACTGAGGAGAGTTTATAGAAGTTTATCTATACACTCTATAAACTAGTCTACACATCAGGGACACCAAAAACATCTCTCACAGACGTCCACCAACAGCTCTGGTGGCCACGCCCACTACTCTCAGGAGCGCTTGTGATTTTTCTGATTGGTCGCATATGGACCAATCCCTGGCCTGCAGCTGTTCAGAGCCACTCACGTGTCAACGCTGTTGTTGTTTGGGTTGCGTAATCCGAGGTGCACGTGTTTGACAACGCGCAACACTGAAGTGTTGATGCGGGAAAAGAACACGAGTTTCTAAGAAGTTGAAGAATTGGGCAAGAACGTTTTGATGATCAACATTTGAACACTTGAAAAGTCTAATACAAGTAGACCTACCATATAGCTATCATATTGCATGCTTTGTATTGTTAGTGTGGTACACCTACTACTCACTGCAAACTGGCAAACACTCAACAAACAAGCAAACAAACAAACTAACTAACAAACAGTGTAGGCTACAAACACATCAATCAACAAGTTCTACTAATGTCCCAGTTGTCTTTGTTCGTGTATAGAGCTGGCAAGTAGGCTACTAGACTCTGGACAACGACTTGTCAGAGCACAGCCCCAGAAGATCACACTCTAGCTCATGTAGTACACCCAAGCACATGTGAGAACACGGTGTAACCACAGCTGGCTCAGTGAGCCTGCCACGCCGACAGCTTAAGCCATTCAATAGCGGAAATTACCCGGGTTACATGAGTTGTGCCCCTACAAAACAACACCAGACTCAGCCCAGAGCTTACTTCTGTGAATGGGCTACTCAACTTGTACTCATTCTGTCACACTTCTGATTTTACTTCTTCTGAAGGCTTGCACGAGTTTGCTTGAGATAGCAGGCTCTAAGTAGGCTATAGCTATCATACTGTTGCATGGTGTTGCAGACTGAAGAACGCTTCAACATACAGGTGCATGTACAATGAAATGCTTGGTAGGCTTGATAGGTATAGAGGGCAATCCAGAAGCAGTCAGCCAAGGTTATTTAGGAACCAGAGTGAATTAATACTTATGATGACCGTGTCATGTTCAAATAGTTCGTAGGTAGACCTTTCATTTATGTTTGAAATTTTTTTTGGGACAGAATTGAAAGTGAGAGGTAATGACCAGATGACTACACAGGCCTACAGAAAAACAGCAGCAGCTGTGTCTGTGGGTATTGCATGTCTTACTTCCCAACTTTCCCCCCAATACAGTGGGG
>NC_140255.1:9210747-9215747 GCF_949987555.1 Borostomias antarcticus | reverse complement strand
ATCTACTGACCCACTGACCTACCTAGCTACTAACCCACCTATCTATCTACTGACCCACTGACCTACCTAGCTACTAACCCACCTATCTATCTACTGACCCACTGACCTACCTAGCTACTTTAGGATTCTAATATGGAACCTTTCAGAGGGTTGTTCTATTAGTACACATTATTCCATGTAGCTAGTTCTAGTAAAGATCCTATTAAACTACATGCAGCTGGAGTTCTAGTATAGATTTGATTAATGTACATGTACTGTAGCTGTAGTCCTAGTATAGATCTCATTAATCTACATGTAGCTGTAGTCCTAGTATAGATCTCATTAATCTACATGTAGCTGTAGTCCTAGTATAGATCTCATTAATCTACATGTAGCTGTAGTTCTAGTATAGATCTCATTAATCTACATGTAGCTGTAGTTCTAGTATAGATCTCATTAATCTACATGTAGCTGTAGTTCTAGTATAGATCTCATTAATCTACATGTAGCTACATGAAAGGTGCTCAGGATCTTGGCGTCTCTCCATACCAAAGATTAAAATCTCACCCGTGATAGAAAGCAAAACACATTATCATAGACGCTGAGCCTTAGGGGACACATTCTCAGATGACCTCAACGAGAGAGAAATATTTACTTTCTCTCTGTCAAACAGTCCAGGAGCAGATGAGCTGTAGGGTGAACTGAAAAAACATTGAATCCTGGTTGAGCTACTTTACTCTCCCTCTCTCTCTCTCTCTCTCTCTCTCTCTCTCTCTCTCTCTCTCTCTCTCTCTCTCTCCCTTTCTCCCTCCTCCAGTTGCTTCTTCTCTCCTTTTTTGTTATTCTCTCTTTCATCCCTCTAGGTCGCTCCCCGTGCTCCTCCTCTTTTCACTCCCCCAACCTCTCTCTCTCTCTCTTTCCCTCCCTCCTCTCCTCCTCCTCTCTCTCTCTTCTCCTCTGCTGGTTGGGAGGAGTGGGTCTCTCTGAGGGCAGTGCTGCTGTGTGTTGTTCCGTGTGAGGAGACAGCAGCAGGAGGAGGATGAGACACAGGGTCTGACAGCAAGAGACAGGAGGGACAACCAGGAGGAACATCCAAGGTTAAATCTGGGTTGGACCTGGGCTAAGGCAGGCTAAACCTGGGCTAAAGCAGGCTAAACCTGGGCTAAATCTGGGCTGAACCTGAGCTAAAGCCGGCTAAACCTGGGCTAAAGCAGGCTAAGCCTAAAGTAAGTTGAAGAAGGCAGGAGGACTGTTGCCTGGCTGTTGGACTGACCGGTTGGGACCCTGCGGAGGTAAGTCCTGTTCGCTGGTGTTCACTTGTTTTCTCACAGCTCATTTCTCTAAGTTGAATGAGCTGGGATCCTTTGTATAGGTTGCAGGTTTTTACTACATTTCAACCAAACCGACCAGAACACACACACACACACACATACACACACACATGTACACACATGCACACACACACACAGATTCCACAAACTGTGTGACAAACCATTCCCATATGTTACACCCGAATTGTCCTCTGCTGTATGTTATAATAGACAAGGCCAATGATAACAGCCCAGCACCTGACCAGTAAACACACACGCACGCACGCACACACATGCACGCACACACACGCACGCACACATACACATGCACACACACGCGCGCGCACACACACACACAGACTCAGAACAGAGGCTGTGTTCAGGCTGGTGTTGAGTGTTTAGTTTGTGGAGCGTGCTGTCATCTGCTCTTCATTTTCTTCACAGAGGAGCTCTCAGCTGTGAGTGTGTGACTGACACAGGTTATCTGTCTGTATTAGATACTGTTTGTCTGTGGAGATATGCATGTAATCACTGTTTGTAGTTTCTGTGATGACTGCACGACAGACCTCACCTAGTCCCCGATGGCAACTCTTTTCGATGTGTGTGTGTTTGTGTTGGTGTGTGTGTGTGTGTGTGACAGAGAGGGAGTGATTTAGGAGTGAATCCAGTCATTCTGCGAAGAAATAGAGACATATGGGAAGAGAATTCTCTGGGCATGCCACCACAGAATCCAGCTGAAACTGGAGAGAGAGAGAGAGAGAGAGAGAGAGAGAGAGAGAGAGAGAGTAGTAGAATGCTGTGTGTGTGTGTGTGTGTGTGTATGTGTGTGTTTGTGCATGCGTGTAATAGGATGCTGCTGACTTTAACTCATGGTGTGTCATGCTGTTGTGTTTAATAGCTATGTCATGTATTAATGGCTGTTGCTTCAATCGTTCTGCCTCATGCCATTGGTGGAAATGCTCCTGGCATATTATCATTATTGTGTGTGTGTGTGTGTGTCATTAGTGGTATCGTCTACGCATGTGTCTACAGTGTTGTCTGTCCCCTGAGGTGATCAGATTTTGTGCTCTCACAGGCAGATGATTGACATGTTATTGGGCCAATGTCATTAAGGCTTGTCAGCAGCCTGTAGGCTGTAGGTCTGGAATGGGGTGGGACACCTTGTGTGCACCTGTAACCCCCCCGACACAACAAAGAGACTGAAACTGTGAGGAAACCTTTCTCACAGACAAGAGGAGTGGGGCCTGATAACAGAATTCGCCACACCACACTAGGTAACATTGTTTTACAAAACCTTGAGAGAATTCAGAAATTGAAAAATCTGAGAGTATTGGTGACAGTGTGAACCAAGGACCGATACCTGCTTCACGTTTTCACCGAATGAAAAACATCTGTTATTTTAGTATTATTCTTATGTTATATCCAATGCCTCCAAACCAGTTCTGCCCAGATCACACACAGACCAGACGGTGCTCAGAAAGGGAGATTTGAGGCTACTTTTCGACGTGGCTCTCTCTTACTAATTTAACAAATTCAAGCGCGCTTGAGGCTGTTCTCTGATTGGTTCAAAGAAGGTGAGGTGCGTTCCACGGAAGATTGTACGTGCTGAGTCTGCAGGCGGACCGTGGCAGACTGTGCAGGTGGCTTGCCCACGCCACAGAGACGGCGACTGAGCTCCCGACCCTGCTGACCGACCTGGTAGCCGTGTCCCAGCCTTTACATGTCTGTATGTTCCACCTGCATAGAACACAGACACAGCAACCGGTGCATGCTATTGAACACTCGCTGAACAAACACACACCCACCCACCCACCCACGCACGCACACACACACACACACACACACACACACACACTCACACACACACACACACACACACACACACACACACACACACACCTCCAGTCTACAGTAGTTGTTCTCCTGACCTCTATACCTTGAAGCTGTCTTTTGTATTGCTGGTCTTCCTATATTTGCGCTAAAAGGAGGGGTAGCTTTTGTGTGTGTCTGTCTATGTGTGTATGTGTGTGTGTGTCTGTGTGTGAAACTATAACAAAGCAGAACAGAACCTAGTGATCCACAGACCCAGTGACCACACACACAAACGCGCGCACACACACACACACACACACACACACACACACACACACACACACACACACACACACACACACACACACTAACACACACACACACACACACACACACCAGAAAGGTGAATTGTGGCCTGGGCCATCTGACTGGTGGCTCTGTATGTGGGTGCTAGGACCCTGGTGGAAGTACTCTGCACCTGGCACTGCTTAACTGAGGGGGCTTAGTTTAGGAGCCCCCACAGTCACACACACACACGCACACACACACACACACACACACACACTGCATTCTAATTTCAGTCATTGCCCTATGGGCAGGTCCAGACATGCTGTCTGGGAGCTGAAGGAGATCAGATATTTTAACAGTGATGTCGATGTGCTGCTTGGATACTTCTGTGTTCATCACTAGGTGGAGAGTGGAGTATAGTATAGTATAGTAGAGTAGTGTAGTGAGTACAGTACAGCAGAATACAGCAGAGTAGAGAAGAGCAGAGTAGAGAATAGCAGAGGAGAGGAGAGTAGAGTAGAGTAGAGTAGAGTAGAGTAGAGTAGAGTAGAGTAGAGTAGAGCAGAGCAGAGTAGAGCAGAGCATAGCATAGCACAGCACACAGCAGAGTAGAGCATATAGAAGAGTATAGTATAGAAGAGTAGAGTAGAGTAGAGTAGAATAGAATCTTGTTTATTTTCATCAAGATGTCCTTAAAGGAGTAGTAAAGGGAAAATTCATGTTTAGCCCTGTTTTTTTTTGTGATCAATTTTTTATTGACACCATTCTTCAACACATTAAACACGAGTGTGTATCGTAAACACGACACTTATCAGGTGGTGTACAAAAAAGGAACAGAGCCCAACCCCTCGCCCACCCCCCTCCCACAAACCCCCCACAGTGCACAGAACATACACAGTACATACAGTCCCCAACTCACCCTCCCCACCCACCCTCTGCGGTCCAAAAAATATATATAAAAAAAAAAAAAATATTGCATAAAATAAAAACACACACACCTCGTCCTTGCCTAATCACTGTCTACTGCCAGATGATCCAGCTCCTGTGATGTTGAAGTCATCATGTCAGTAATTTGTGCCGCTGTAGCTCTCCACAGGCTAGCAGTTTTGAGTTTTGCTTTGTTAACCCTTGCTGTGGAAAGCTCAAGCATCACTATATCCAGAAAGAGTGCCAGCCATTGCCGTATAGAAAGACAATGATTAGGGAGCCAGCGCTGGGCTATCATCTTCTTAGTTGCTGTCGAACCAGCTAGCCAAATCTTCCTCTGCCTTTCAATCAAGTTCACCTTAGAATCATCATTCAGTAACAAAACAACCGGGTCCAGGGGAATTGGACAACCTATCATGTCAGAAATTATCGATGTTGTTTTATGCCAAAACTCATGCACTCCTTCACACTCCCATACCATGTGCAAGAAGGTCCCGGTTTGTTCAGGTTGGCAGAAGGTACAGAAGGGATGGGGAGTGACTTTAGTAATGCATCTCCTCTGGGGAGTCCAATATGTCCTATGACATATTAAAATGGATGCCTTGATGGTTTGGATTCTTGGAACAATGAAAGATATTATCCCAAACTGCCTCCCAATCAATTGTGTACCCGGTAACGTTCAGA
>NC_140255.1:9183247-9205747 GCF_949987555.1 Borostomias antarcticus | reverse complement strand
TACCGGACCCCCTACGGTCAAGACCAGGACCAGAACTGGGACCGGGAACGAGACCGGGACCTGGTAGACCCCGGGGAGTACCACAGAGATACCAGGTACCGTCCCGTTCTAAACCATCTCTGACCCTAACCCTAACTTTTACCATAACCCTAACCTGAACCAGCTGCCTGTCATTCTAACACTATATTATACCCGCTGGTCTCCTGCATCAATCCTGCTCTTCTACAGAGCAGTTCATGCTAACTATTTGTGTATGTGTGTGTGTGTGCATGTGTGTGTGTATTCCTATTTCAGTGACGTGAAGGAAGGTGAGTGTCATCGGTGCTGTGACCCAGGGGAGGAGCCCCCCACTCAGTACCGGGTGATGCCCCAGATCAACATCACCATCCTCAAAGGTGGGCGCACGCGCACACACACACGCGCACACGCACACGCACACACACTAAATCTCAGGACGTGATTATGGTGAGGTTGGGGGACCCTCCCAGCTCCTCAGGGAGAGAGGTGGCCTGGTTGGTTGTGGTTGTTTGTGGCTTATAGTGGAGGAACAGATGTGATTGGTCAGTGCAGTGTTATGCGAGTGCGGCTTTGGCCTTCATAAGAGCTCACATACTGGTCATAGCTGAGATTCCCAACCACACTTTCTAAGCTGTCAGTTGCCGGATGACTCATCCATACCGGTGGTGGGGCTGTAACCGCGACCTCTGTTTCTTCGCCAGGCGAGAAGGGCGCGGTGGGGGAGCGCGGTCCCTACGGTAAATCTGGCAAGACCGGCCAGGCGGGCTCCCGGGGCGTCGGCGGTGTCAAGGGCGCCAAGGGCAGCATGGGGACCCCGGGGGAACCCTGCAAGGCCTACTACGCCGCCTTCTCGGTGGGCCGTAAGAAGGCCCTGCACTCAGATGATTACTACCAGACCCTGGTGTTCGACACCGAGCTGGTCAACCTCTACGGACACTTCAACATGTTCACAGGCAAGCAGAGCCTTTGTGAATTCGGGGGAATTCATGGGACGTCGGTAGGGCTGTCAACTGAGCTCAAAAAGGATAGCCTGTTTGACTTACTCTGTATAAATAAAAAGACAGAATATATTCGATTATTGGTAATTATATAATTTTGCATAGAAAATGTACTAACCACAAGAGGGCGCTCGCCGCCTATTGTCAAGAACAATCACCAATGGAACTTTCGTGTCCTTTCTGTGCTCACAGGTTTCAAGTAACGTTAATACCCAGTCAGCATGGGTGACATTTAGTGCAAACAGGGTCCTTTTATCAGGTCTATAGCCTAGCCAAGTGAAAACAAAACAAGAGGACGAGCCTGTAGTGCTGGTAGTGGGTAGGGCCTGTAGTGCTGGTAGTGGGTAGGGCTAATACATCCATGGTAGGGCCTGAGCACTACTAATATTTGACAGCCCTACACGTCAGTGGGATTTATGCATGCAAATCAATGGTTGCTCTGTATACTGAATGCTATCTTCTTTAAGCGTTTATAATTTGAACAGAAATAATCATCCATAAGTGCAAAAAAATATGTATATATATAAAAAGCTTTTTAAACTAATAAAACGCTGAACGTACGTAACCCTCTACTTCGCTTCCTGCCAGGCAAGTTCTACTGCTACATTCCAGGCATCTACTACTTCAGCCTCAACGTCCACACCTGGAACCAGAAGGAGACCTACTTGCACGTGATGCACAACAAGCGGGAGGTGGTGATCCTGTACGCCCAGCCCAGCGACCGATCCATCATGCAGGCCCAGAGCCTGATGCTGCAGCTGGAAGCGGAAGACCAGGTCTGGGTGCGCCTCTACAAGGGCGAGAGGGAGAACGCCATCTTCAGCGACGACTTTGACACCTACATCACCTTCAACGGACATCTGATCAAGCCCAAGAGCGCGGTGTAGAGGGGAGTTGGTGTGTGTGTGCGTGTTTGTGTGTGTGTAGGGTGGTGTGGACTCAGTGCGTGTGTGTGTGTGTGCGTGCGTGTGTTGATTGTGCTAGGATAAGAGTAGAGATTCCTGTGTTGGTTTGAGGGAACACACGTGTGCAAGGCGACATAGATGTAGCCGTGGTGACATGATTCAGAGAAGTTAGCCTACATGGTTGTGCGACACACATGATGAAGGGCAGATCATGTCAGATTTCTTGTTTTCATTCTCCTAATGCTCCTAATGATCTATTTATGTATCATAACTGTATGTTTAACATTAGAAATTCAAATAGAGACATTTTCTTACATTGAGTTTCTTACAAAAGACATGCAAGTCATGTTCTGGGACAGAAATCAGTTGCTCGTCCAGGTAAGAACTTTGAGGACTGTTTTCTGGTCCGACTATCCAAGATGGCTGCCGCTGTGTCCTCCTGGTGTCACTGAGTCCAGACAGGGAGGTGACTGTTTAAACGTGCGCAGCTTCTTATCCTGTAGTCATGACATTCCTGGAGGGCTGAGGTCATCATTTGGCCACTAACCTGCAGTAGGCTACATCAGAAACTCAGGACAAGACATTTCCAAACACCCCTTGTTTAAATTGAGATTGTTGTTATAGTAGATGGTAGTGCATTTTGTTTATATGTTTATATGCTTTTAACCTGGACCATTCTTGATAGATTAGAAGGTGCCAGCCTGCACATCGCCCCAGCCAACGCCAACCAACTTCCAACACCCAACATTCTCAAGTTGGCAGTTGTTAGAATGTTGGAAGTTTAAAATTCAGCATGTTCACCAAATCCATCCAACCATTGCCAACAGTCACCAACAAACATGGCACACCAATCCAACGTTGGTGTTGGTTGGGGCAGTGCGCAGTCTAGATTTGTTCTAGCTTTTAGACTTGCACTTGTAGGCTACTGTAAACACAGTGTTTAATATGGGGACACTATTAGAGTACATGAACAGGTGCTGCAGAAAGGACTGAAGACGACTTTATAAACTGGTCAACCAAGTCTACCACAAACATATCAAACTGAACACATTATTCTTTACAGAAAAACCCTCTATGGTACATCTCATCATGCACTGATAGTGAATGTATCCTTAGTATTATAAGAATTATCTGCATTTCAGTGGTTAATATTAGACTGATTCAAAAAAAGAAATAAGGTACAATCTTGTGTCAGGGATTTTTTAATAGTTTAACAGTTGACTGTGGTGTTTTATCTTGTGTACAACTTAAAAGAAAATAGAGCATTCACTCAGCAATAAAGGCATGGTGCTGTACCTGATGTGTTTGAATCACTTTGCTGTTTAGATGCTAAGAGAAGCATTTTGTTCTCATTATAATGTCGTGTGCAAAGTTTATGAAGTATATACGCTACTATCATGCTTTTGTTTTTTGTAGGCTATATTGTAAGATAAACAGTTAGCCTTTATTGATATAATATTTATGGACCATAGTACTTTAGTTATGTCACAAAAGAAAACATTCACAAGGTGATTAAATAAATTAAGATTACGAATGTTAAGGATATTCTAAAATATTCCAGTTTGGCTTCCTGTGGCCATGCTTCTGGGAGCTGATGACAGCCAATCAGATTAGCTGTCCCTAGAGCGCTAGCCTCCAAGGCCAGGGATTGGTCCTGGGCCAACTTTCCAAACCAAAAACCTTAATACATCCATGCCAAAAACTCAATGCTGTTCCCAGTTCCAAACCTAACACACACAGCCCATCTCTGGTTTCCTTTGTGGATTCTGTATTAAGACAGTAGCATGGACCTCTAGGGCCTGATTCTAACTCCTAAGACCCAGCCCTCTCAGACTGTCAGAGGACTCAGGGAGAGGGGTAGTGGAGCTGGTTTGGGACTAGGCCCCCAACAGGAAATGCTTTCCCAGCCCAGCGATGGTGTGACAGGAAATGCCTTCCCTCACTAGAGATGTGCAGTCCGCACTGTCAGAGAGAGACCTGCTATATCACTGCCTGTTAGACAGCATTGCAATACACAAATATTATGTATGGATCATATTAATTAAAAAGAAAATGAAACAAGTGTGTTAATGTGTGTGAGTGATGCGAGAGAGAGAGAGAGAGAGATGACAATTAAAAACTACTCATCAAAAATAAAAAAGTACTATCTTATGTCAGGGATATTTCTAGAGTTTAACAGTTAACTGTGGTGTTTTATCTGGTTATGTTTGTTATGTCAGTTTGAGTGTGTGTTTTATGTGCGTCTCTGTTTCCTCTGGCTGTGTTCTGATGATGTGCCCCTGCCAGGCGCAGACAGAGACTGGGAGGAATGTGAACAGCTATTTCATCTCGCTCCAAAGTATGCCTGCCCAGAACTCACACAACTCACACCCAGATACATAGAGACACAGACAGCAAATATTATGCCTGTCTTGCTTGAACGCACACTGCACGCACGCACATGCACACACACATGCACGCGCACACACACGCACACGCCCATGAGCACACACACTATGGGGGGTGGAAAGTGGCACTTATTTGCTAACTGAGCAGACACACGTGACGAGCGTCCCCACGTGACCACGTGTGCTATTCGCTAACGTCGCTACGTAAGCACGTGTGCTATTCGCTAACTTAGCTAACGTCGCTACGTGAGCACGTGTGCTATTCGCTAACGTCGCTACGTGAGCACGTGTGCTATTCGCTAACGTCGCTACGTGAGCACGTGTGCTATTCGCTAACGTCGCTACGTGAGCACGTGTGCTATTCGCTAACATAGCTAACGTAGCACGTGTGCTATTCGCTAACGTCGCTACAGTGAGCACTTGTGCTATTCGCTAAAGTAGCTAACTGAGTAAACACACGTGACGAACGTCGTCGCCGTCAGTCAACTTGACTAGGAATCTGGTCACCATAGGTAGGTAACCTACTAGTTATCTTCTTGGCTACCATACAGTTGATGTTATAATTTCTGCTTTGGCTCATTTAAGATTGTAGCTATCTATCATCTTATTGCTAGCCAGTCTCTATCCAGTCATTGATTATGATAACTTAGATTAGGCTATTTAAATTATAGCATGCTACTATCAGCTAACCTAGTTAATCCGTGTGATAATTCCTTTCCTATTGTTCTTATTGTGTCACTGACAAAATAAGTCATCTTATTTTATTGTTGCCATCGTCAATCCTATCTTACTGTATGTTCTCTAGCTAGCTAAGTGATAATAGCTAACTATTTCTAAGGCTATTAATGTCAACATCTGCTTATCTGTGGTCACTGGTGTCATTTAGATTTCATATTTTGAACAGGGGGAGTAGCTTACTTGCTGGCTAATCTAGTGAATTTAGATTGCTAAAATGTTGATCAGGGCTGGGGTGACATTTACAGTATAAGGATGTTCTGTGAGGTATTCCAGAAAGTGGCTTTAGTTCTTCTAACCTTGAGATTGAATTCTCTCACACTAGTTTTCACTGAACCAGCTTTCTGGAATACCCCTGTTTGTATAGCTATGCCATGACATAAATATGTGCTTAGCTTACTCCACAACATCTTAGGCTTTGAAAACTTATGAAATATATTTCTTTCTTCACTCTTGAATGCAATAAGAGAAATACATGCCGTTACACATAATGGCCACACGGTGGCAGTCTAACAGATTTGATACCTACAGGCAAGTTAACGTTAGATCACTATTTTTTGTTAGACTACCAGCTGCACCCTAATTGTTAATGTGTTAGTTGCTTCTTATGCATGAAAAACTATATTTTAACTTGAAAATAAAGATATACAAAATGTTAAGTTTCATTTGAATAGCATACTGATTTACAGCCCAAAACCTTACTGCAGTATTAAAGTGTTTAAGAACTACAGTAGCAGAAATCATATCAATTTTGTGTGTTGTGTACGCTTGGAGGTTCCATCCAGATGTCCGAGGCCAGGCAGAGTTCTCAAGTGGGAGCTGAACATCAGCTCCCTCAACAAAAAAGCTCAACAGAGGATGTTATTCCTGAGGCCGCTGAAGAAATTCAACCTCCAAAAGGCAATGGTCTCTTCTACACCTCCATCAGTCCATCCTCACCTCCTCCATCACCACCTGGTACTCCCACCACCACAGCAGAAGGCAAGACTGCAGCGCATCATCTGCTCCGCCGAGAGGGTGACTGGTTGAATATTATAGGACTGCTGGTTATAGGACCTGCGGGAGTGTTTGAATAGCCTTAAATCCCACCTGAATGTTCAGCCAAATACGCTTGGACCATCTGCAAAGCCTCCATGCAAATGTCTATACCATAGACCTCACTTGTGCGGAATTGATCAATGTTTGATTGCAGCTTTGTCTCATATGTGTTCTGTAGACCAGGGGGAAGTGCAGATAGCAAATAAGTATATCAGATATAAAAATATCTGGGCCAATTGTGGGCCACACCTCAAGTTTTCATATGGCCCACATACCGTGCGGAATGACAGCGTTGAATCAATCTGATTCCAGCCCCCTCAACACAGCCAGAACGCCACCTTTTTAAGGGCCACATGTGGCCCATGCCATGCCTGAGATGAGGCCGTTATGAGGTGGAGTTCTGGCTGTGTTGCGGGAGCAGGAATCAGGTTGATTCATCACCGTCATTCCGAGCGGTACATGGCAGGCACTGGATGGAGTGGCTGTACAGTAGGTCCAGTATTCGAGGCTGGTACATGGTGGGCACTGGATGGAGTGGATGTAGGTCCAGTGTTCACTACAGAGCAAGACATCAAGAGGATCTCAAAGTTAGAGTGTACAGTATATGAGAAACGGGGATGTTAGTCTCTTACTCAGACCTGCTGTCTCGTCCAACACTTGTCTAAACTAAGTACATTTAAGTTAACTTGCAAAACAATGTTGACAATGTCTATACTTACGTCTACAGGGGATAAGATTGCTGTATCTGGATTTTGAGCTGGTTCCTCTGTTGATTGCTACAGCAAAATAGAGAGTAACTAAGTTAAGATAGAGGTATAGGATTAAGATTAACATTTTGGCCCCAGGGTTGTCTTGGGTTTGCAGAGTTAAATGCTCCATAGAGAGAGGGAGATAAAGGTTAATATGATGAAGAGATAAAGAGGGGGAGATGAAGTGTTGTGTGTCAGGCAGGGTTAGGATCAAGACTTTTTGAGTGCAAGACTTTTTGAGTGGTAAAGAATAAAGATGGAGATAATGTTGTGTTTCAATGTTAACTCACATTCATCCTCCATTTCCATGTTGGATGTAGATATTCTTCTGTTGAATGCTAGGGGTTTGGAGAGGGAGAAAATATTAGGGTCTTGATTAGAGATACATACAAGTTCACGTGGTGAACAGAGGGATATAATGTTTTTCAATGTTAACTCACATTCATCATCATTCTCCATATCAGATGTAGATATTCTTATGTTGAATGCTAGGGGTTTGCGAAGAGAAAGGATTACGGTCTTCATTTGGGATGTCCACAAGTTAACTCAATTGAACAGATACGTAAAAGTAAATTAATTTGGGTTATCTGTCTACCAAATAAATGTTTTGTTGCACCACCTTTTTAAATATGGAAATGTCTTCATTGTCTCAATGTCTACTCACATCCATCATCTGTAGTCATCACTGATGCTCTATTGATAGCTGCAGAGAAAAACGTATGGTGGGGCAGTTAGTTTTTTTCTACACAATGCTGGTTGATGGACAGTTGGTCTTTGTTCCCATAACTGCTTTATAGGATGGATGGGCAGAAATTTAAGATCTAGTTAAGAATGTGGGTATGAATGATCACCAACATCCTTAGTGTTATAAAGCCCACTGCCAAGGATTTTATTTCAAGAAAGTATATGCATCTTTACCTACACCCCAGCGACCGATGTTCAACTCAGTGGTCCAACTTAGAAGGCATCTTTACCTACGCCCCAGCGACCGATGTTCAACTCAGTGGTCCAATTTAGAAAGCATTACATTTTGGAGCAAATCCGAAGCCCGGGTTGGGTCCACGGGCCGCCAAAACATGGCCAGCCATTCACCTTTTTGGAACCAGGATTATGCAACAACTACCTGACCGATTTTCATGAAACCCGGTGGAGGGGTGTAGCATGGGCCAATTTAGAACTCATTCAATTTTGGCATTGTCATGGAATATTCCAACTGGCCTCAAAACCTTTCAGATCTCAGCCTTTGTTCTTAAAGCCTATTGATCCAGTCCCCTGCCTTTTGCTATTCCAAACACCTCTAAACCTCTCGTCTTTTGCTATTCCAAACACCTCTAAACCTCTGTCTTCCTCTCTTCTTTGTAATAACACCCCTGAACCTGTCTTCCTCTCTTCTTTGTAATAACACCCCTGAACCTCTGTCTTCTTCTCTTCTTTGTAAGGACAAACACCCCTGCCGTGGTGTCCTCACCATGACAGGAAGGCCCTTACACCTCAGACTTCCCGTTTGGCCTAGGCCATTGTTTCCATTGTCTATATTCAAAGTGTACCGCGCTTTCTCTGTATCCCTCGACCACTGTTGATGTCTGTCAGCTTATGACGTGTATAGATGAGTTAGCCAACCAAATCTCTGATAGCGTCACATCCTTGTATTGAGCACATATAAGGCTGCGCAAGACAAGCCTTTTTGACTTCTGTTCAGATGAACCACTGAGGTCCTTTTGCCTCCACTTTCAGTTCGATCTGGGTAAATGGAAACATGGATTTTCTGATTCCTTAGACATTACCCTTTCCAAAAATATATAGTTTAGCAAATCCCACAAAAAAATAAACAAAAGTTAAAATCAAGTTTAATCAAAGTTAAAATCAAGTTACATCAAGATTATAGGGCCCAAATGGAATTTTCAATCATTAGGCCAACAATGTAGTCCAAGTTAAGTTCTGGTGCTTCAATCTGTGATAATAGTCAAACGCTAGCAATGGCAATTTATAAAATGTCCAAATTAACTTTGGGACCTTCTTGTTCGGTGTTGGGATTATTATTTGCATATCTTGACTGTTCTGAGAAATAGCTGCTTGTTGCTTTTAACGTTAGTTGGCTAGGTAGCGCCGCGAATGTTAGCAGCAAACCAGATGATACGGTCCAAAGTGGTGTTAGTGGTTTGAACATGAACGTTCCATGAAACAGTCTATAAAAAGCTGGCGTGTGAACGCTCACAGGATGAACCAGTCTAATAACAGCTGGCGTGTGAACGCTCACAGGATGAACCAGTCTATTAACAGCTGGTGTGTGAACGCTCACAGGATGAACCAGTCTATTAACAGCTGGTGTGAACGCTCACAGGATGCTCTCCAGCTCCTCCCCGACCTCCTCCCCTCTGGACAGTCTGGGCGGGGACTCAGTAGCACTGCCCTCTTCCTGGACCCCCTCATTGGCTCTGGAGCACCTGGTGAGGGTCCCCGTCCTCCTCAGCCACGCCTTCTTCACCTCTGCTTGCACCTGATTGGACGGCAGGGGAGTCCTCTGTTTGTAAACGCTCTGTATGGCTTCACCTACTGAACACAGGCCTGAGCAGCGCTGGGCTGTACTCACCTCCCCGTTGCAGAAGCAGTAGATGAAAGATACAAAGAAACCCTGGAAGGACATAAGGGAGCAAAATTCTCAATTAGAAAATAACAAAATGATTGTTTAGGTGAGTCGGGAGTGTGTGTTGAAGTGTGAGTCGGGAGTGTGTGTTGAAGTGTGAGTCGGGAGTGTGTGTGTTGAAGTGCGAGTCGGGAGTGTGTGTGTTGAAGTGTGAGTTGGGAGTGTGTGTGTTGAAGTGTGAGTCGGGAGTGTGTGTTGAAGTGTGAGTCGGGAGTGTGTGTGTTGAAGTGCGAGTCGGGAGTGTGTGTGTTGAAGTGTGAGTTGGGAGTGTGTGTGTTGAAGTGTGAGTCGGGAGTGTGTGTTGAAGTGAGTCGGGAGTGTGTGTGTTGAAGTGCGAGTCGGGAGTGTGTGTGTTGAAGTGCGAGTCGGGAGTGTGTGTGTTGAAGTGCGAGTCGGGAGTGTGTGTGTTGAAGTGCGAGTCGGGAGAAAAACATGAATCACTATATTCAATCTTTGTAATCAGTGATGGCCAGGTAAGGATGGTGATGAAGGTCAGAAGTTAAAACAGACTCTTCATTCCTCTTCAGGGTGTTCGATATTAAGGATGACGATGACCAGAGGAGCTACTTGTATCCTGACTGACCTGACATGAAAACCACACTCTAATATCCACAAAGTAGTCTGCACACACAGGTTTCAGAAACGTCGCTTTATTCAAAATGATACAGTATGCTGTTCTAGATTGCATGTGTGACTGAAAAACAGTCGCAAAGTGTGGATTGTGGGTTAGAAAACACCACAGAGGAGAGGCTTCCTGGGAGCACGGGGAGTGGTGAAGGAGCAGGGTGAAGGAGCAGGGTGGTGAAGGAGCAGGGGGAAGGAGCAGAGTGGTGAAGGAGCAGGGGGAAGGAGCAGGGGGAAGGAGCAGGGGGATGGAGCAGAGTGGTGAAGGAGCAGAGTGGTAAAGGAGCAGGGGGAAGGAGCAGAGTGGTGAAGGAGCAGAGTGGTAAAGGAGCAGAGTAGTGAAGGAGCAGAGTGGTGAAGGAGCAGAGTGAAGGAGCAGAGTGGTGAAGGAGCAGGGTGGTGAAGGAGCAGAGTGGTGAAGGAGCAGAGTGGTGAAGGAGCAGAGTGAAGGAGCAGGGTGGTGAAGGAGCAGAGTGAAGGAGCAGGGTGGTGAAGGAGCAGAGTGGTGAAGGAGCAGAGTGAAGGAGCAGGGTGGTGAAGGAGCAGAGTGGTGAAGGAGCAGAGTGGTGAAGGAGCAGGGTGGTGAAGGAGCAGGGTGGTGAAGGAGCAGAGTGGTGAAGGAGCAGAGTGGTGAAGGAGCAGGGTGGTGAAGGAGCAGGGTAAAGGAGCAGAGTGGTGAAGGAGCAGAGTGGTGAAGGAGCAGGGTGGTGAAGGAGCAGGGTAAAGGAGCAGAGTGGTGAAGGAGCAGAGTGGTGAAGGAGCAGGGTGGTGAAGGAGCAGGGTAAAGGAGCAGGGTGGTGAAGGAGCAGAGTGGTGAAGGAGCAGGGTGAAGGAGCAGAGTGAAGGAGCAGAGTGGTGAAGGAGCAGAGTGGTGAAGGAGCAGGGTGGTGAAGGAGCAGAGTGGTGAAGGAGCAGAGTGAAGGAGCAGGGTGGTGAAGGAGCAGGGTGGTGAAGGAGCAGGGTGGTGAAGGAGCAGAGTGGTGAAGGAGCAGGGTGAAGGAGCAGAGTGGTGAAGGAGCAGGGTGGTGAAGGAGCAGAGTGGTGAAGGAGCGGCCAGCAGGCGGCTCACACACCCGTCAATCAGCCCCAGTCTGAGGTGAAATCTACAGGGGGTCAATGGTTCTCCTGTCTCTTCTTCATGTATAAAGTCCCTGGGCCTCCTCTGTGTGATAAACACATTATGCTCTTTTAGAAATAAGCATCAGAGGAAAATGAAGTTCCACTATTGATCTGGACATCAGGGAGCAGGTCAGAAGTCCCAAAACAGACTTCACCGTCAGAAAGGCCTCCAGGGGGTGTCGGTGGTGGTGGGGTGTGGCGGGGGTGGGTTTGGGGGGTTAAGGTCCTAAGAGGTCCCCCTATCCAAGCACATGTTGCACCTTGGTGTCCTGGTATGACATCACCTGACCTGGGTGCCCAACTAAAAACATGCAGAGGCTGTGGGTTCTAACAACTACAGCTGTGAAAGGTGGTGTGGAACCGTGTGACAATAGAACAGTTCTAACAACTACAGCTGTGAAAGGTGGTGTGGAACCGTGTGACAATAAAACAGTTCTAACAACTACAGCTTATGAAAGTTGGTGTGGAACCGTGTGACAACAGAACAGTTCTAACAACTACAGCTGTGAAAGGTGGTGTGGAACCGTGTGACAATAGAACAGTTCTAACAACTACAGCTGTGAAAGGTGGTGTGATCCTTTATTTGATCCTTTATGGCCAGATATCAGTACCGCATGTAAGACACCTCCAAAGCTTCAGGTGTGCTACAATACAGATGGTTCTCATTCATCAGGTTGACATTCCAATGAATTCACATTCAGGTCAAGGAAGCGTGACTTCATACTCCAGCTCCACTTCTTCACAGAGGCTCTGGGTGAGATGGGATCAATATGCAATGATTGGCTGTCAAGTGACGCGTTTAAAGGATTGTCATTTTATTTAGAATACTTTCTTAGAAACAGAGCAGTTCTCAGATACATTGTGACCACAGTCAAGCTTGTCAATATTGAGACCGCACTCACCATGTGCTTTTAATACAGAGCATTAAAGGGATAGTTCGTCCAAGATATAACATTATTTTACTTTTACATTGAATGCTGTGAGTCCTCCAGGCAGTTTTTAGCTTGATGTCCTGTTCTTTTGGTTTCCATGGCTGCAGGGTCCAATTCATCATTCATCAACACCGCAGCACAACCTGTTAGCTGGGGTATACGGGACAGCATGTGCGTTTTACAGTCGTTCTCTCATATGAAGCTCTTGTAAACTGTCTAAAGTACATGATTCAGTTATTATATGGAGCCCGTTAGCTTCCTATAGCAACATTGTAATGTAAAGTACAAACATGGCTAATTCCGTTGTTTTTAGTTGAAATTACTCAAGTTAGTAAATATAGTCTCGTACTTTCGACTAATCAATGTAATAAAAAGTAAATTTGTCAGAGACAGCAAGGACAGGAGGAACAGGAGGTGAACTGGTCAATCCACACATTAGTCCTTTTCAGGAGAAAGGTAAAAAGAGAAAGATGAACATAGATATGGCTAATGACTTATTATGGGATGCCATACAAAGAAGAACACATTTCAGCTCTCATGTCTACTCTCTCTCTTTCTTTCTCTCTCTCTTTCCCTCTCTCTCTGACTTTCTGAGTTCAAACATTTTCTCAGCCTAAAAAGATCTAAAACTAAATGTTCTTAGTGCCAGGCAAGAAGATAAACCTCATTCTTTGTGTTTAAATGTCAGAAGCAAACAAAAAACAAAGGTCAATGAGAAGTCTACATGTATGATACATAAATGGAGTGATTAATAAATTAAAGCATGCATGGACAGCTGGCTAGAAGAGCTTGGCTTTCTTCTTCATGTTGTTGCGCTTCCACAGAGGAAGTCTGTCGAACTCATGGATCTGCATCCCGAAGATGTCAAAGAACATCTGAGGAGTCAGGTGGCGCTGGGGAGAAGAACAAGATGAGACAAGATGAGACAAGACAAGATAAGCAGGACATGAGAAGCGAAGAAGAGAAGAGGAAGTTGAATTTAAGGAAGAATGCCAAGGTCTCTAGCTACATCTTTCATTTTCTTTTTCTTAAAAATTACATTTTGGCCAATTTGATATTCTTTTTAAAAAGCAGTGGACATTTTTCATTCACAGTACCTGACAGTAAACGCAGACATGCCAGGTTGTTATCCCTGACATGTCCCCTGCTGGCTTTGCACCAGGCTCTGTTAGGTGAGACTGAAAGCCAAACTAGAGAAGGTAAAGTTGGGGAGGAATGAGTGACAGTAAGATGGCGAGGTTTACCTCCAGCCTGGTCCTGTCGATGTCCCGGGGAAGCTTCACACGCCCTCGGTTGGTGAGCATTTCGTATGGGTACACCTTTACAGGGGAAGGATGGACCTGTTACACGGAATGCTATGCAGGGCAAATGGGAACATGCCAATTCACATGGGGCTATGATACGAATAAACACACACACACACACATACCATACTGTGATTGGCTGTGCAATGTGTGCGGTGTGTGTGCGTGCTGAACCAAAGGGGTCAGAGGTCAAAGTGTACCATGCAGCAGGTTAAGTTCGGGGTCAGAGGTGAAAGTGTGACATGCAGCAGGCTAGGTTCAGGGTCAGAAGTGAAAGCGTGACATGCAGCAGGCTACTGTAGATTCAGCAGTGAGACAAACACGCCCAGCATTTCACACAGGGATCAAACTAAGCCCCAGACAAAGATTACATGCTACTGTGGAATCCATACTGAAAATGTATGATATCCAACATTTCATTGACGTAACTTTGAGCATGCCTGGGGGATAGACCCATAGGAGAGGATTCCAATAGACAAGCTTCATAAAGCAGCTCTAGATGAGTGGTTAGCAAAGCTGTTGATGCTGTCAAGACCGGGAACGACCATCACAAACTATCTACAGTGTGTGCTTCTGTCCATGTGTGTGTGTAGAGACCTACAGTACGGTAGGAACGCACAGTAGTGTGTGTGGATGTAGAGACCTCCAGTAGGAACACAGTAGTGTGTGTGGGTGTGTGTGGGTGTAGAGACCTACAGTAGGAACACACAGTAGTGTGTGTGTGTGTGTGTGTGTGTGTGTGTGTGTGTGTGTGTGTGTGTCGAGACCTAGGAACACACAGTAGCAGGTCTAAAACTAGCTGAGTTCTTATTCAGCCTTGCAGTGGACCTCTTTACAGTAAGAATACTGTTGTGGATTAATACAAAAACTGAATACAGAAGTTAAAAGGAGATGAAAGTAGGTCTTAGGTTGACGAAAAGAGGTAATAAGATTATACAAATAATACTTGCTTTTGGTTCCAACATATTAGGCATAGACACTCCTCTGTCCATTTGTGTTAAAGGCCCTTGACCGTCATGGAGGGGCTACAGAGCAGAAACATGCCATGGGACATCACAACTGGTGAGAAGCTAAAAAAAAAAACAAGGGCCCTATGCAATCCAGCCATGTTTCTGGAATATTCTGTGTCAACACCAAGAAACAAATCAGAAAGAAAACTCATAAGCATGATTTACTGTGGTTGAGTTGTGGATTGCCTAAAATACTTTGTTCTTGGCCGTCACACTGTGTCAGGAGCTGGTTGGATTGAATAGGACCCGGTCAGGGCTCAATACCTACTCTAGGTTTTGTGAAGGCTTGGAATTCAAAAGCAGAATTGTGGTGGGGCCTTCCTACCCACCACAACCTGACATGTGACATGAGAACAGAGTACACAGCTATGTGACATGAGAACAGAGAACACAGCTATGTGACATGAGAACAGAGAACACAGCTATGTGACGAGTGCCATTCCGATGCGGCCCAGGGCTGCAGGGAGCCGGGAGCAGACTGGGCATTCAGGTACGCAAACCAGCCGACAGCTAAAGAGCCTCTCACGTACCTTAAAATCTGAAAGAGAAACAGATGACGTGTTAAACGCTGTCCGGAAATGCAGAAAACTGTGGATAAACTAGTAGTAGTAGTAGTGTTTACCTCTTACACCTCCTGACACGTCTCCATAGCTGTTATACTGGCTGAACTCTGTTGACTGAGGCTGCGTTCACAGCAGAGAGACATGGGTCAGTTGCACGTGGACATACTGCGCTGTAGTACCAGCAAGATTCATGTTTCAATTAATCAATCAATTAATCAATTAATTCACAGAGGTGCTCAGTCACTTTTGAGCCAAGAACTGACAGAAATTCCGGAGCATGGCTCGGTGCTAGCCTTGTACAACCGTCCCGATCTGGCGAGCAAAGCTCACATTCTGTTTCTCTGTGGAGATCGAGGTGGTGGTACGAGGCTAGCGCACTGGTGGTCAGTCTCCTGGGGAGATCGGGGTGGTGGTACGAGGCTAGCGCGCTGGTGGTCAGTCTCCTGGGGAGATCGAGGTGGTGGTACGAGGCTAGCGCACTGGTGGTCAGTCTCCTGGGGAGATCGGGGTGGTGGTACGAGGCTAGCGCGCTGGTGGTCAGTCTCCTGGGGAGATCGGGGTGGTGGTACGAGGCTAGCGCGCTGGTGGTCAGTCTCCTGGGGAGATCGGGGTGGTGGTACGAGGCTAGCGCGCTGGTGGTCAGTCTCCTGGGGAGATCGGGGTGGTGGTACGAGGCTAGCGCGCTGGTGGTCAGTCTCCTGGGGAGATCGGGGTGGTGGTACGAGGCTAGCGCGCTGGTGGTCAGTCTCCTGGGGAGATCGGGGTGGTGGTACGAGGCTAGCGCGCTGGTGGTCAGTCTCCTGGGGAGATCGGGGTGGTGGTACGAGGCTAGCGCGCTGGTGGTCAGTCTCCTGGGGAGATCGAGGTGGTGGTACGAGGCTAGCGCGCTGGTGGTCAGTCTCCTGGGGAGATCGGGGTGGTGGTACGAGGCTAGCGCGCTGGTGGTCAGTCTCCTGGGGAGATCGGGGTGGTGGTACGAGGCTAGCGCGCTGGTGGTCAGTCTCCTGGGGAGATCGGGGTGGTGGTACGAGGCTAGCGCGCTGGTGGTCAGTCTCCTGGGGAGATCGGGGTGGTGGTACGAGGCTAGCGCGCTGGTGGTCAGTCTCCTGGGGAGATCGGGGTGGTGGTACGAGGCTAGCGCGCTGGTGGTCAGTCTCCTGGGGAGATCGGGGTGGTGGTACGAGACTAGCGCGCTGGTGGTCAGTCTCCTGGGGAGATCGGGGTGGTGGTACGAGGCTAGCGCGCTGGTGGTCAGTCTCCTGGGGAGATCGGGGTGGTGGTACGAGGCTAGCGCGCTGGTGGTCAGTCTCCTGGGGAAATCGGGGTGGTGGTACGAGGCTAGCGCGCTGGTGGTTAGTCTCCTGGGGAGATCGAGGTGGTGGTACGAGGCTAGCGCGCTGGTGGTTAGTCTCCTGGGGAGGATTATGACTGGCTGCTGAGAGCTGAGCTCACCCGATGGAGGCCGTTCCGACCGTACCCAGGCAAGGACGACGCTTTGCACGTAGGGGAGCTGGGCTCTGTGGGACAATTGAGAACAGCATATGAAGGTCATGTGAAGGTCATGTGAAGGTCATGTGAAGGTCATATGAAGGTCATGCTGAAATGTGGTTCTGTTCCTCCGACCGACACACTCTCTCTCACAGAACAGAGTTTCATCTTGTGACCTGTAAATTTGTTTTTACTTTTTCATAATATCTGACAACTGTTTGAAGAACCTAACAGCGGTGTGGCTGAGGAAGGCGTTACCGTACCGTTGGTGTAGATGGAGTACTGCGTGTCCGAGCGCTGGACAGCCGCAGGGCGAGAGTAGCGATCTCGGTTCA
Source organism: Borostomias antarcticus (assembly GCF_949987555.1). Lineage (NCBI taxonomy): Eukaryota > Metazoa > Chordata > Actinopteri > Stomiiformes > Stomiidae > Borostomias > Borostomias antarcticus. Next base: position 9,188,898 of record NC_140255.1, on the reverse strand, counting down.
TCTCTCTCTCCATCTCCTCTTTCAGGATCAGCTTCCCCAAACCTGACTGGATCTGTGAGGAGGACAAATAAGAGACAGAGAGAGAGAGAGACAGAGAGATCGAGAGAGAGGGAAAGAGAGAGAGTGAGAGAGAGAGATAGAGAGAGAGGGAGAGAGAGAGAGAGACAGACAGAGCAGATAAATTAGTTAGTATCTGTCTGACTGGTCTGGTCCTGGTCTGGTCCTGGACTGGTTCTGGTCTGGTTCTGGTCCTGGTTCAGGTCTGGTTCAGGTCTGGTTCTGGTTCTGGTCTGGGTCTGGTTTTGGTCCTGGTTCAGGTCTGGTTCAGGTCTGGTTCTGGTTCTGGTCCTGGTCTGATCCAGGCTTGGTCCTAGTCTGGTTCTGGTCTTGTCTGGTCCTGGTCTGGTTCTGGTCTTGTCTGGTCCTGGTCTGATTCTGGTCTGGTTCTGGTTTGGTTCTGGTTCTGGTATGGTCTCATCTGGTCCTGGTCTGGTTCTGGTCTTGTCCTGGTCTGATTCTGGTCTGGTCCTGGTCTGGTCCTGGTCTGGTTCTGGTCTGCTCCTGGTCTGGTCCTGGTCTGGTTCTGGTCCTGGTCTGGTCCTGGTCTGGTCCTGGTCTGGTTCTGGTCCTGGTCTGGTTCTTGTCTGGTCCTGTCCTGATGGTGTTCTGACCTTGCTGAGTTGCTCCTCCTGCATCTGTCGACGTCTCAGGTGCTCCTCCTCCTCCTCCTCCTCCCGCGACAGGCTCCGCCCCTCTGACCCTGCCCACCAGGAAGCAGCGAGACGCTGTCAGTCACTCTCCCGACGCCACTTTGGTAATTGGTTAAGATCACAGTTACCATAGATACCAAAGTGGGACACAAAAATCTAATTTCCACACGTTCATTTGAATGGAGCACAAAGGGAAACACATGATATGTGTCACATTATGACCCAGCACCACCGTTCCCCATGGCCAATCAGACTGAGGCGCAGTGGGCTGGATGTGATCTGCAGCGTGTTGCACACATACAGGATCCAGCACACATACAGGATCCAGCACACATACAGGATCCAGCACACATACAGGATCCAGCATCACAAGGAGGTCAGAGTCCTGCTCACAAATGGTATGGAGGATAAACACATGTGATCTGTTTGAAGTCAATATTTTAGAAATTATTTGTAATTTCATGTCAGTAAATATTTGATTTGCATGACTGATCAAAATCAATTTCCAAGAGTTTTACTGTTCCTTTTGCAGCACCACAGCACTGACAAGTCAAGACCTAAATCACTCTTGAACGCTACTGGGAGACAAACAGGCCCCATAGGACCTCCATCAACGTTCATCAAGAAGCTGTATCTACAAGTTAGCATTACTGGTCTAAACAGGCACCACTGAACGGCACATGTTTTACACAAGCAAGAAGCTAACCATGCTAACCAAGCTAACCATGCTAACTATGCTAACCAAGCTAACCATGTTAACTTATAAGAAGAACCTCAGTGCTAGAGATTGTCTGGAAGGATGTTGGCGGGTCCTGGGGGGCGTGGGAGGAGCCTACCTAGGGCGGCGAGGGAGGGGGGACAGGGCCAGTGGTCCGTCTCGATCTTTGGCGTTTCGTCCGGGCCGGGAGCGTGGGCGGCTGGGAACTTGGCAGATTTGATGATGTCATCAGCAGACTTGCTCTGAGCTGCCAGGGCAGCTGAATCTGATTGGGTGATTTGGGGGAACTGATCAGTGATTGGTTGGCAGAGTGTAACAGTAGTTGCCAGTCTTTTGCCAGGGTTTGTTTGAAATAGTACTGTTACTCTGGCCTTAATGCCTGAGAGGCATCACACTGCCATGGCAACCACTGGCCTTGGCCAGATGTTATATGAACCAGCCTCAACAGTAAAGCGGTGAAATAACATCTTATATACAAACTGTTACCAGTGTTTGAATATTCCAGATCACTGGTGGTTTGCGGAGTGGAAGACAGGGCTCAGGAGAGAAGATCAAAACCCAGCAGGAGGAAAGAGCTACGAGCGTTTAGAGAGTTTCCAGTCTCTATGTTATGGTACAGTACCTCTAATTTCTCATGTCACACTCAGGTTATCACAGCTGGATGTTAGTACATTTAATTTCTAAATCAAGTGTTATTGTTCTTTTTTGAGCTATGCTAGGAGCTACGTATAATAAGAGAGGAAGTAGTAAATTGAGTATAGAAGAAGAAATGACTTCAAACAGTACTTACATGTGAACCCGGAGTTACATCACAGTCATGGCCGTGTTAATGAGATGGAGTCACAGCCAACATGCAAACACAGGGATGAGATGGTCAGAATATGAGAATGCACTGGTCATGTGTCTCACACAGTAACATACACTCTCTCTCTCTGTCCTCTCTCTCTCTCTCTCTCTCTCTTACACACACACACGCGCACACACACACACACACACACACACACACACACACACACACACACACACACACAAACACACACATACAGTGTCATACAACATTTATTAAATACTGTAGAAAGTTGCACTCCAAACCAAACAATTCATACAATATGCCCAAATAAAAGTCCCCTTTGCTCTTATATATATATATATGGCTAGTGAGAAGGAGGCCGGGTCATACCATGCTGCTTGTATATGGGTAAAAAAATGGGTCGTACCATGCTGCTTGTATATGGGGGGCTTCCTATACATGTTGATGCCCTGGTCTGTGGGGGGAGAGGGAAGGACAGGGTCAGAGGTCAGAGGTACAGTACCATAGTCACACACGGCCCATGGATCAATGAAACAGAGAAATGGGTCAAGTTAAAAACATACTGGCAACCAAATATATAAAGACAATCCACAAATAATATGAGATATGAATGTTGAAGTGCATGATCAGATGATCTCTCCATCCTACTGGAAGAAATGATTCCAACCAGACTTGGAGAGAGAGAGAGAGAGAGAGAGAGGAGAAGGGTGAGAGTGAACGAGGGAGAGGGGGAGGGAGAGAGAGGGGGGGGGGGAGAAAGGGAGAGAGAAAAGAATAAGGGACTGATAAAGAAGAGATAGAGACAGAAAAGAACAGGTGCAAAGAAAGAGAGGGAGCCAGAAAGGAGTAGGGAGAGAGGGAGGGAGGGAGCGAGATAGATATAGAGAGAGAAAGAGAGAGAAACATCCAAAGAGAGAGAGAGAGAGAGTCATTGAAGGAGCGTGAAAAATAAAAGTAAGTGTGATGAGAGCGTGTCAGACAGAACAGAAAGAGAGCAGGGAGGGAGACGACAAAGGGCCGGTCAGGCTCACAGCGCTGGGGGCTGGGGGGGGGGGGGGGCACTGGGGGGCTCCGTGTCGTACCTGGTAGGACGTGGAAATGTTTAGGGGTCAGAGAGAGGGGCGGGGTCACCGGCCGGGAGAGAGGGGAGCTCCGCCCACTGGATGGCTCAGCGCCTCCAGAGAAGAAGAAGAAGAAGAAGAAGAAGAAGAAGAGGGCGTAGAAAACCATGGAAGAAGAGATGGAGCAGAAAAAGAGGAATCAAAAATGTCCTCAGACAGGCGGAAGGACAGACAGTGAGGGAGGAGGGATGGAGAGATGGATGGATAGATGGATGGATGGATAGACGGTGAGGGAGGAGGGATGGAGAGATGGATGGATGGATGGATAGACGGTGAGGGAGAAGGGATGGAGAGATGGATGGATAGATGGATAGACGGTGAGGGAGGAGGGATGGAGAGATGGATGGATAGATGGATGGATGGATAGACGGTGAGAGCTAACAGTGGAGATGTGATGGCGGTTCTGTTCTGTATGGTCTCACACAGCTGGCTGGGGAGGTGAAGGCAGGGCATCCCTGTATATCAGGCAGACTGGCCCCCGACCACGCTCACAGACCACATGACCACGCTCACAGACCACATGACAATGCTCACAGACCACATGACCACGCTCACAGACCACATGACCACGCTCACAGACCACATGACCACGCTGACAGACCACATGACCACGCTGACAGACCACAGCATGATCACCTCACAGACCACAGACACCAGTAGCACTAAATAAAGATGTCTGAGGTCATCCCTGACTCATCCAGGATGACGTATCAGTCTGAAAGCACATTGCTTTCATACGAAGTGAGGGGTTGTTCAAGACAAGAACAACCACATGCCACATCCAAAACCTTAAAGAGGAAATGACAGAAACATTTACTGTATATGTATGTTACAGGAATCTCAAGCAGTGAAATGAGCACACGTAACAAGGCAGGAAGTTAGACATTTTACAAAACAAGAACACAAACATGTCTGCACACAGTGTGTGTGTGTGTGTGTGGGGGGGGGGGTGAGAGAGAGAGAGAGAGAGAGAGCCAAGGCCAGCAAGATTCAAGACCAGGGAAGCATAGAACACAGAACACTCCACAGAGCAGAGTTAGTAAGCGGCCAGACACAGAGCCAGACGTACCTAAGCAGAAAGAACCTGTAACACACAGAAGGAGAGGTGTGTTATAGAGCTCAGCCAGGCTGGAAGCAGAGCAGCGACAGAGCAGCCGACTGCTCAGAGTTTTAGTCAGCAAACTAAACTATACAGCGTGATATTGCTTAAAGAGTGGTATGTGTCTTCAGAGTGGTTAATAGCATCACATGCTAAGAATTATATTGTATTTTATAATACACATGACAATAAAAGCCTTGAACCTTGAAAACTAGGGCTACAGTTGACTCTGGAGGTGTCAGTCGGTCATACATCCAACTAATAGTGACTGGTGATACATCCAACCTCACTTTAATATTGACAGGCAATACATCCAATCTCACTTTAATATTAACTGGTACTACATCCAACCTCACTCTAATATTGACTGGTACTACATCCAACCTCACTTTAATATTGACTGGTGGGCTACTACATCCAACCTCACTTTAATATTGACTGGTGGGCTACTACATCCAACCTCACTTTAATATTGACTGGTGATACAATAGGCTACATCCAACCTCACCTGGTAACTGATGCCCCCACATTAGCATGTTACCTTTGTAGTTGTAGTTGCAGTGTAAGTGTATGTTATCATGTTAGCTTGTAGTTGTAGTTGCGGTGTAAGTGGATGTTAGCATGTTAGCTTGTAGTTGTAGTTGCAGTGTAGGGTGATGTTAGCATGTTAGCTTGTAGTTGCAGTGTAGGTGGATGTTAGCATGTTAGCTAGTATTTGAAGTTGCAGTGTAAGTGGATGTTAGCTTGTAGTTGTAGTGTAAGTAGATGTTAGCATGTTAGCTTGTAGTTGTAGTTGCAGTGTTAGTGAGGAAGTGAACCCTTTCTTGGACTAGGAGTCAGGAGGAAAGAGGGGGAGGAGGAAGACGAGGAGGAGGAAGACGAGGAGGAGGGAGGGGGGCGGTCTTACCTTTGGTGTGAGGGAGGATATGGTGGCGGAAAGGGGAAGTGGGACGGGTGTCATTAGGACCAGAGTGTAAAGAGGAAGAGAGCTTCAGCATGCCTGCCAGCAGCTCACCAGAGGAGGAGGAAGAGGAGGAGGAGGAGGAGGAAGAGGAGGAGGAGAATAATGCAATCGAGGAATCAAAGGAAGAGGATGAGACAGGAGAAAAAGGAGGTGAGGAGAAAGAGGAGCAAAGGAACATCAAGAGCTCACACTCACACTCACACTCACACTCACACACACACATACACA
>NC_140255.1:9160747-9180747 GCF_949987555.1 Borostomias antarcticus | reverse complement strand
ACAGTACATCACACTCAGACCAACACGCTGGATTACAGTACATCACACTCAGACCAACACGCTGGATTACAGTACATCACACTCAGACCAACACGCTGGATTACAGTACATCACACTCAGACAAACACGCTGGATTACAGTACATCACACTCAGACCAACACGCTGGATTACATCACACTCAGACCAACACGTTGGATTACATCACACTCAGACCAACATGCTGGATTACATCACACTCAGACAAACACGCTGGGCTGAGTTTCCCAGAGGCATCGTAGCGCTCATCGTTCATCATAGCTCTACGATGAATTTAGCGCTACAATGCCTCTGGGAAACTCAGCCCTGGATTACATCACACTCAGACAAACACGCTGGATTACATCACACTCAAACCAACACGCTGGATTATATCACACTCAACACGCTGGATTACATCACACTCAGACGAACACGCTGAATTACCTCACGCTAAAACCAACACGCTGGATTATATCACACTCAGACAAACACGCTGGATTACATCACACTCAGACCAACACGCTGGATTATATCACACTCAACACGCTGGATTACATCACACTCAGACAGACCCGCTGGATTACCTCACGCTAAAACCAACAGGCTGGATTATATCACACTCAGACAAACACGCTGGATTACATCACACTCAGACCAACACGCTGGATTATATCACACTCAACACGCTGGATTACATCACACTCAGACAGACACGCTGGATTACATCACACTCAGACAAACACGCTGGATTACATCACACTCAACACGCTGGATAACATCACACTCAACACGCTGAATTACATCACATTTAACACGCTGGATTACATCACACTCAGACAAACATGCTGGATTACATCACATTTAGCCAGGTATGGAGCCCAGTAGCGTTTCTAGTTTATATGCCAAGCATCTCTAATCATCTCTAATCATCTGTTATCTAGTCATCTCTCTACTACTTTCTACTGGATTACAGAACAGCTCACAAAAGAGATTCATCTCCAGTACTAATTTAGGAAGGTCAGGTTATTTGAATCATTTGAATGAACGTTTATAGTATTATAGAATATAGAGTAAATATCTGTTTGCCAACACCACGACAATAGTGGCAGCTGCCTGTATAAAAAAAATCAAACTTTTAAAAAATGTATTTCTGGACACCCACATTAGTATGGTCATTGATTTAGATGGAGATGCGCATCCTTCAAGACATAAGTAGGATCTGTCATGGTAACAACCAGTCACTAGCTGTATTTATAGCCTAGGAGATAACCAACACCAACACCATCATCATCATCATCACCCTTACCATCACCATCACCATCAGCATGATGATAATCATCATCATAATCATCATCATAAATCATCACCACCATGTGAGGCTGTTGTAACGCTGTGCTGTGATGGGTGACCGTGGTGAGAGTGTAGGTGAAAGTGCATGGAATGATGAGCAAAGTGGCGCCAGAGCGATCTTAAAGGCATGAGGAGAGATCTTAAAGGCATGAGCAGAGATCTTAAAGGCATGAGGAGAGATCTTAAAGGCATGAGGAGAGATCTTAAAGGCATGAGCAGAGATCTTAAAGGCATGAGGAGAGATATTAAAGGCATGAGGAGAGATCTTAAAGGCATGAGGAGAGATCTTAAAGGCATGAGGAGAGATCTTAAAGGCATGAGGAGAGATCTTAAAGGCATGAGGAGAGATCTTAAAGGCATGAGCAGAGATCTTAAAGGCATGAGGAGAGATCTTAAAGGCATGAGGAGAGATCTTAAAGGCATGAGGAGAGATCTTAAAGGCATGAGGAGAGATCTTAAAGGCATGAGCAGAGATCTTAAAGGCATGAGGAGAGATCTTAAAGGCATGAGGAGAGATCTTAAAGGCATGAGGAGAGATCTTAAAGGCATGAGGAGAGATCTTAAAGGCATGAGCAGAGATCTTGAAGGCATGAGGAGAGATCTTAAAGGCATGAGGAGAGATCTTAAAGGCATGAGGAGAGATCTTAAAGGCATGAGGAGAGATCTTAAAGGCATGAGGAGAGATCTTAAAGCCGGGTCGTGAGGGCCACTCACACGCAGGTCTGGTAAAGGGGAGTGGCCTTGCCTGGTTGCCATGGACTGTTGACAAATAGGGGGCTCTGTTACCACGGGTGGTGTAAGACAGCAGGTCAAGAGCTTCTGTATACATTGGTGTATATCCTGCTATGCACTGTATGTATATCAAATATTGTACAGAAGCTGGTTGCCCTGAAACAGGCTGGTTCTGTTCTGACATCTGTCTTGCTTCAATGGCTTAGCGTGCTACTAACCGTTTTCTGCCTCCCCTAGTGCCTCTCTCTCTCCCTCCTACCTTCTAACCAGGTCCAGTGGATGCCCCACTGTCGCCCGCAGACCACCCTGAGTTCGATAGATACCCCCGTGTCAGCTGTGGATGTTGTAGTATTTAGTTAACACACACACACACACACGTACACACAGACACACATCAGTCCACTTCCGGCTTCAGGCCTGGGCCTGGGCCCAGTCCCCCTTCCCCTCACCCTAACCCGGGTCCGTTTCCTTTTCTTACCCCTACCCTACCCCCGACCGCTGCCTCTACCTGGACCCAGGCACACACAGACATACTCCAGTCCTGGGCTCAGATCCCCCTCCCCTCACCCTAACCCGGGTCCGTTTCCTTTTCTTACCCCTACCCTACCCCCGACCGCTGCCTCTACCTGGACCCAGGCACACACAGACATACTCCAGTCCTGGGCTCAGATCCCCCTCCCCTCACCCTAACCCGGGTCCGTTTCCCATTCCTACCCCCCACCCTACCCCAACCCCTGCCTCTATCTGGGACCAGGCACATTCACGCACACACAGACATACACCATGTTTGCCATGTCTCTCCTATGATGTTTTTAGCCTCTCTTACTCTGAAAATGTAATTTAATGTAATTTATTGCTTTATAAATGTTCTTAGCCAGTAAACAAACATATTTCAGGAGCTTGCTCGATCGCCTTGTTGAGAGAGGTCAGGGAAGAATTTTTACAGCTCACTTATCTGGCCCCCAGGTGATAGTGTTTTTTGCTTCCCTCTGGAATATGTAGGGGTGGGTCGTATGCCCACCTCCCTTGTTCTCTGTAAAGCGCATTGTGTTGCCTCTGGGTATGAAATGTGCTATACAAATAAAGCTTTATTGATTGATTGATTGAGTGCTAACTCACTACTGCTGGGGATAGGGGTAAGGATAGGCTCCTAACACTGTGGGTGCACCATATTCCAGGGGCCTCATTTATAAACGTTGCGTAGAATCCACGTAACTAAGTTTGCTTAGCTAAGTAAGTACGAAAATATACGCACAAAAAATCTCCAATTTATAAAACGCTGCGTATCACAACCCATGTTCACTTAGGCCACGCCAACGCCAGCTGCCCTTTATAAATAACAATCAACACTTAATTTGGCGCACGTGAACGCGTGTTCTGATCACACCCCAATTAACGCCCACAATTGCCTATAAATGGTCAGTGATACGCCCCTAATACATATGCAACGACAATGGAGCCGAGTGCAAAAGGCAGAAAGAGAAAGAGACATTTTACTGAGTGCGAGGTGGAGGTATTGGTCAATGTTAGGCCTGAGTGGTCCCATTTAGATTATAATGAATTATCTATCATGCAGGCTATATTGGCATTCGTTTAGTGCGGTAGGCCTTATTAGGTGGCTGCTTATATCCAAACTGATAATCATTATAAGCCTATAGTGTTGTTGCATGGGTAATGGGGTTTGGATCTATATTGCACGTAGCCTAATGCTTCACAGGGTGGCCCATGAATAAAAGGCCTAACTTATCAACGTATAAACGGGTCAATTTACAATGACATCCTTAACAATGCAAACATGTAGGCCTATAGTGACTACTAAGTATCCCCAATTTAACTGTACGACAGATCGGAGGGTTCTTTGCAGCAGCCAATTTGTGTATTTTCCGGGATATCGTGCATTTCACATACTTTCTCAAAACATTCTGTAGGCATGTTGCGGGATAGCCAAGCACATATTAGAACATAATGCATCATATCCAAGGCCCCGTGCGTCATGGCCTACTATAATCCAGCTATATCAGTGCCTGTATCGAGGTCTTGTAAATATATGGGGTCCATGGATGAGTTTCATGTGATTCTATAAAGCGTAATTATAGCTACACACATGACGATTCGGCAAATGAATAATCTAACTTGCTACCTTGTGTTCTTACAACTTGGAGACGTATCACCTCCATGCGCTGTTTTGCGCACAGCTAATTCTACCAAAGTGGCATGTGAGCTTTGGGATGACATGCGTTTTTAGACCCACATTCCTCGCATGCCTGCTAAATGACAATCATGGAAATATGAGGATATATGATGATGTACAATATAGCCTAAAGTAGCCTACAGTTGCCTCAAGTAGGACATTTCCATTCACCGCTCAACATCATTGTAATTGCGGCTTGCCTCAGTGGTCATTAGGGTTTACATAAAAGTCTAATCAAATATAGGCTATAAATACAGAAATACATTAACGAATGAATAGGTGGATAATTAAACATATGAATAATTAACTAAATAAATGATTAACTGAATAAATATACTTCAACGCCGAATGCAACATTTGTTTGGTGCGGTATAGGCCTTATAGTTGTAGGCTATCGACATCATCTATGATAATTATCATCATATCATTACTATGATAAGCCTATAGGCTCGTGTCGTGTTGTGTTATCAACGTAATGTGGCTTTTATTCTTAGGCTACTGCCCGTGATGCTTCACGGGATAGCCTATAAATGAATATAGGCCTACAACATAACATTATACAGTATTATGACACAAATGGGTCAATTCACAGACACATCCAAAGCAATGCAGACATTATTTCGTGATTAGGCTACGGTGGCGATTGATTCCGTTTAAACTGTGTGACACATTGAAGGGTTTCTTGCAGCGACCGATGTATTTATTATTCAATATGTCATGTGTTTCGCAGACTTTCCCGAGTTTCATCCCTCTGCCATTGGAGTTGCGTTTTCCCGTTTCTCCAGAAACGTGCTTATCGTAGTTACGGGAGGGTCGGAGTGTGCGTAGAGTTACGCACACCTTCCGCCAACTTATCGTTAAGCTCGTTTTTTATAAATACCGAAAGTTGCGTAGAAACCTGCTCAGCATGGGTTACGCACGCTTTTGTACTTACGCAACGTTTATAAATGAGGCCCCAGGACTCTAGGTGGAGATCTCAACATGTGACGCTGGTGGTAGAAAACATTTTTTTCATCATCGAGAAAAGTCTTTAAAAGAGAAAAGTTAATCTTTCTATCAGTCAAAACCCTGTCATGAAATAAAAACATCAAACATGGAATATGACTCTTGAACAGGCATAGCAGCAAATCCAGATGAATCCATCCAGCCCTAATCGGCCGGCGTAGGAACCCAGGAAACAGTTACCTCTGCGGGGCTGTGTCTGTCCTGCGTTCCTTCTCTCTGGTGCAGACTGGTGGGGGGGTGCAGGGACTCGTAGGAGATCATGTCAGGACGCTCTATGTCATAAATGGCCTTGACCCTGGGGATGGCTGCTAAGTCTCTGTAATCAATTATCTCATTGTCTACTTTTGCCTGGAGTGAGGGACAGGAGAGAGAGGGATGGAGCGGGGGTGGAGGGAGGGAGAGAGGGATGGAGAGAGGGGAGGCATGAACACAGAGGGAGAGACAAAGGGAGGGTACGTGAGGAGAGGGCGTCAGGGGTCAGAGGGTCATCACAACACATGACAGGAGAAAACACCACATAACACCAACACCAAGAAAACAACAACCACAGCAATGTATGAAGGCATGTGACCGATCACCACAAAGGTACGATGGCCAATCAAGAGACACAGGGGATTTCCCAGTATCGACACTACTGGACCGGCCTGGGTCAAATACAACGATCAAACACTTGGGCTTAATTCACGAGGTGTGCTTGATTTATCCTCCAGCAGTTTTCAGTCGATTTTGGGTTTTGACCCCGGTGTGCTCTAAAGAGGAGGGGTAAGGAGTGGCATGGGGGAGGCCTCAGCTGTCTGTCAAAACCCATATACCTGGTCCTTCCTGTTACAGTGTGTCATTTATCTAGCCCTGCAGCCTCCCTGTGAGGACCAGTAGCCTGCTCATTCCAGGTCCAGTCTGCTGTGGATCAGTGGTCTGGTGATGAAGCTGTACTGGCAGCTGAGAGACAGGGTGTGGTGTGAGTGTGCTGGCCGTGTGGCCGGCTGGACTGGGGGCAGGGAGGGAGTGTACTCACATAGATGGTGTGTCCAGGGGACCCCGGGATGCTGGAGCCTGGCCTGGAGCAGACGCTCTCAGACGAACACCGAGTGGCCTGCAGAAGGAGCAGAAGATGAAGAAGACACACAGCGTCTCTGATACCGCACAGGAAAACAGCGGCCATGTTGGGGATGTGATGAAAACAGCAGCCATGTTGGGGATATGATGAAAACAGCGGCCATGTTGGGGATATGATGAAAACAGTGGCCATTTTTGGGATGTGATGAAAACAGCAGCCATGTTGGGGATATGATGAAAACAGTGGCCATGTTGAGGATGTGATGAAAACAGCGGCCATGTTGAGGATGTGATGAAAACAGCGGCCATGTTGAGGATGTGATGAAAACAGCGGCCATGTTGAGGATGTGATGAAAACAGCAACCATGTTGAGGATGTGAATGGACTGCATCCAACAGAGTGCATCCCAGAAGCAGACAGGCAGCTACAGTCTCCCAGCCAGCACAGCCAGCATGGGGATGGGTCACGCGCTGCTAGGGAAATGCTTCATGATGTCTGCAGTGTCTAGAGACACAGGTCAGTACTTATGGGCAGAGTCAGACTTCTAAACCCATGGGACACCAGACCAGGGTTTTCCTGGGTGTTCTCAGTATGGACCTTCCCTAGGTACCAGGCCCCAGGAATGCTAGTCATGTCTGGGGATGCAGCACAGTCCAGCCCTGAGTTGGCTTCAGGGTGAGCGGTCAGCTCAAGATTGTAGTTGAAGTAAGAGGTTCCCAGTGATGTCATGTCACAGACGGCCAGGCCATGACAACCCTGGCCTCAGCGAGACAAACCCACCCCTACCCCAGAGACGGGTTCTGGATTGAACAAGTCCCTACCCCCTAGTTTTGGATTGCTGCGTTTTAAGTAAGTTCCGGAGACCTCTGGGAGGTTAACAGACATTCCTGAACGCTTGTCTCATCTATAAACCTTGCAGTCCAGCTGCTAACAGAGAAAACAAACCAGGCTTTGGGCTGGAACTAGGCGTGAGGCAGCAGAGGACACTAGACAAAATGGCCGCCCGATAGTCCCTGTGATGGCAGCTGGAGAGGGAGGCGGAGTCAGAGGTGATGATGAGGAATGGAAGCCCTGCCTCGCAGCCGGAGGCAGAATACAGTACCTGCCTTTCTGATTGGTGGAGGGAGGAGACTAAGGGAGGGAGGGGCTGTGGATAGAAGGAAGAAGGGATGATTGGCCGCTGCAAACACTTGACCCCGCCCCTGTCCATGAGTCACACTTGACCCTGCCTCTGCCCATGACCCTGCCCACTAGTCACAGTTGCCCCCTGTATGAAGATTCTTCTCACATGGAGTTTCCCTTACACCCAGGGCTGGACTGACATTATATTCTACCGGCCAGGTGGCCGGTGGGCCGGTCTAGTTCGGGCCGGTAGGCTATGAAACAAACAACAACAAAAAACGCCCCCAAAAAATGGACAGCAGCCCATTGGTTCATTTTTTATACTGACACTGGGCTGGCCTAATCACATGCTTAAGCCCAACCCCCCTCCCTCTGGTAGGCTCAACCCTGACCCCTCCGACCCTCCCCCTGGCCTGATGGTCCACGACATCCCAATGTCAAAATCGCAAGTCGTGACGAGGCAAAATGGATAGAAAGGGAGTGCCCAGAAAAATGTGTCAAAATTACGGATATGTTCTCTGGAACGACTGGGGGCTGGGGGTCCTGCAGAAATGCTACCGGCTGCAAGCGCTAGCACTGCTGCTAGCACAAGCACTGCTGCTAGCAGTAACGATAGTCAGCAACACTGTGCGTCGTCGAGGACGAGGCATCAGACACTAGCGACACAGAGTCTGACGTTGAGTCAGTTGTGACAGTGGAGGTGGAGGATACAGAGGATGCAGCAGCTAGAGAGGTAAGCAGCTGGAGCTAACTAGCCAGGGCATTTGGGAGCTTGAGCGTCTGATGCAATTGACGTAGGCTAGGGATGATAGCTGCCAGAGTTTCCCCTACCAATGCTCCTCCTGAAAGACCCCAAAAGCCAGAAAATAGCAGACTTTTAGATCGTTAACATTTTTAGCATAAGTCAATGGAGTTTAACATAGCAAAATAATCTAGCCCTTCATTAGGAGTGTATAAGGGCTTCATAAGGAGTGTATAAGGTGTATTTAGTGAAGTGTGACAGTGCTTGCTCTATGCAGAATCAATTTCCGTGTAGTGAAGTAAGCACACCCTGAGTGACATCACACATGCTCAAACAAGCGCAAGCTGCTCCATGTGCGTTAAAAAACCCATCACACTGCAACTCCTCTTGCTTTGAGAGTGACCGTCTAAAGCAAGCGAGTGCTGGTTAGCCAGAGCAATGGGGGGGGGGAGCAGAACACGAGAGGGTCAGTTCAGAAGACAGGATATGCGAACCTCAGGTCTGCCCGCAGTCTTAGCTCGGACGTGTGACAGGGGGAAAAAGAAATCGAGAGGGGAGGGCCTTGAGTCGGGGCGGAGCTCTCTCTATGGGAGACAGCCATTAGAAGAATGAATGATCTGTGATCTGATGTAAGGCAGAGGTACATTATCTATTACACTGATGATAACCACACACATCCATGACTCACCTGTTATAGCATTCTCTCTGACGGTGCTCTCATAGTAACTAATGATTACAGGGAACTGTATATTACACCCATAAAGGAATGTCTGGCCAGACTAGCATTGTTAAGTGTCTGTGGTGTCCAATAAGAAGAGTTGAGCTCCCAAGACGGACAAGCAAGATCCCTAAAAAAGCATGAGGACTAATTTGAAGATCTGTCATCTGTTATCTTTGTCATCTCTGTTATCTCTGTCATCTCTGTTATCTGTCATCTTTGTTGTCTCTCATCTGTGTTATCTATTGGCATCTCTGTTATCTGTTCTCTCTGTAATCTGTCATCTCTGTCATCTGGTCACCTCTTTTATCTGTCATCTCTGTTATATCTGTCATCTCTGTTATCCCTGTCATCTCTGCCATCTCTGTTATCTCTCATCTCTGTCATCTCTGTTATCTCTCATCTCTGTCATCTCTGTCATCTCTGTCATCTCTGTCATCTCTGTCATCTCGGTTATCTCGGTCATCTCTGTTATCTGTTAACTTTCATCTCTGTTATCTGTCATCTCTGTCATCTGTTATCTCTGTCATGTCTGTTATCTGTCATCTCTCATCTCTGTTATCTGTAATCTCTTTTATCTGTCATCTCTGTCATCTCTGTTATCCCTGTCATCTCTGATCTCTGTTCTCCCTGTCATCTCTGTTATCTGTCATCTCGGTTATCTATTTTATCTGTCATCTCTGTTATCTGTCATCTCTGTCATCTCTGTTGTTGCTGTTCTGTCATCTCTGTTATCCCTGTCATATCTGTTATCTGTCATCTCTGCTATCTCTGTTATCTATTTTATTTGTCATCTCTGTCATCTGTTATCTCTGTTATCTTTGTCATCTCTGTCATCTGTTATCTGTCATCTCTGTCATCTCTGTCATCTCTGTTATCTGTTAACTTTCATCTCTGTTATCTGTCATCTCTGTCATCTGTTATCTCTGTCATCTCTGTTATCTGTCATCTCTCATCTATGTTATCTGTAATCTTTTTTATCTGTCATCTCTGTCATCTCTGTTATCCCTGTCATCTCTGTTATCTCTGTTATCTCTGATCTCTGTTCTCCCTGTCATCTCTGTTATCTGTCATCTCGGTTATCTATTGTATCTGTCATCTCTGTTATCTGTCATCTCTGTCATCTCTGTTGTTGCTGTTCTGTCATCTCTGTTATCCCTGTCATTTACCTTATCTGTCATCTCTGCTATCGCTGTTATCTGTCATCTCTGCCACCTCTTTCATCTCTGTTATCTGTTATCTCTGTCATCTCTGTTACCTCTGTCATCTCTTTTATCTGTCATCTCATCTCTGTTATCTCTTACCTTGTATTTCTCCTCAGTCCTGCTGTTGGTCTTACAGTCTGGATGCCACACTGTAGATCCTGAGGAGAGAGAGAGAGAGAGAGAAGGAGAGAGAGACGGAGAGAGAGAGTGAGAGAGAGAGAGGGAGAGAGAGAGAGGGGGGGGGGGGCAGCATTAGACACAGGACCCAGAGAACATGAGCACTCCCAACATCTGGAATTCTAACATCTGGTAGAAGGCAACGCCCTGGGATGTTGATCCTAGATCCCCCTGTCCCCAGGCACGCCAGTCAGGCTGACACTTTCAAACCAGTGTTCTGCTTCTCAGGGCAGCATGATGAATCCACCAGTGTGACACTATAAACCTGCCAATGACGTGAGGCACTGATGATGTACAGGACAGTAGGTATCTCTGCTTCACAACAGCCCTCTCTCCCTCTAATGAAATGGCTCCCAGGTGACTGGAGGGATTCTCTGGGAGGGTTAAACCTTGACCCTTGACCAACCTTGCAGGTACATCTCCTCTCCTTCCGTGAACATCTGGTCGCAGCGGCTGCATCTTGCACAGCTGGGGTGGTAGTGCTTATCTCCTGCCTGCCGGGGGCGACACCAGCAACATGACAAGATCTGATCAGAAACACTTAAAATAAACAAACACTTTAATTTTGGTACAGTCCGCCAGTATGTGTGTGTGTCTGTGTGTGTGTGTCTGTGTGTGTATTTATGTGTGAGCGTGTGTGTGTGCGTGTGTGTGTGTGTGTGTGAGAGAGAGTGAGTGTGTGTGTGTGTGTGTGTGAGAGAGAGAGAGTGTGTGTGTGTGCGTGTGTTTGTGTGTGTGTGTGAGTGTGTGTGTGTGTGTGTGTGTGTGTGTGTGTGTGAGTTCTCCATGAAGCTCTGCATTGTTCAGCTGAGCGCTCCCGGGGGACGGGGTTGGCTAGCATCAGGTTGCTCCAGAGACAGAGCTCAAACTGACCTTGGCTGGGTTTAAACACCAGCATGATGAGAGCTGAGAGGTCAGGCTAGAAGCACACACACACACACACACACACTCACTCACACACACACACACACACACACACAAATACACACACACACAAATACACACACACACAGGATCACACACACATGCAATCACGCACACACACATAGAATCACACACTAGCACGCAGGCACCCCCACACACACATACACACCACAACAGGGAGTGCATTATGCAAGACACAGTCATGAATTCATCACAGGCTTCGGAATGCAGTACTTCTTGTTGTAGCTTTAGCTTGGCACAGTAGTCATTACGCACACACACACACGCACGCACGCACGCACACGCACGCACACACACACACACACACACACACACACACACACACACACACACACACACACACACACACACACACACACACACACACACACACACACAGAAACCCACACAGGAACACACACACACACAGCATGTGGAATTGATTGAGTGTGTCGCATACCAACAGACTGGCATGTTAGTGTATGACAGCAGGTCATTATGCAGTCAAACAACCAGGCATCCTTTAGGGCTGTTCCAAACAGCCAGGCAGCTTTTAGGGCTGTTCCTGTCAAACAACCAGGCATCCTTTAGGGCTGTCCCAATCAAACAACCACGCAGCCTTTAGGGCTGTCCCAATCAAACAACCAGACAAGGCAGCCTTTAGGGCTGTTCCAGTCAAACAGCCAGGCAGCCTTTAGAGCTGTTCCAATCAAACAACCATGCAGCCTTTAGGGCTGTTCCAATCAAACAGCCAGGCAGCCGTTAGGGCTGTTCCAATCAAACAACCATGCAGCCTTTAGGGCTGTTCCAATCAAACAGCCAGGCAGCCGTTAGGGCTGTTCCAATCAAACAGCCAGGCAGCCTTTAGGGCTGTTCCAATCAAACAGCCAGGCAGCCTTTAGGGCTGTTCCAGTCAAACAGCCAGACAGCCTTTAGGGCTGTTCCAATCAAACAGCCAGGCAGCCTTTAGGGCTGTTCCAATCAATCAGCCAGGCAGCCTTTAGGGCTGTTCCAATCAAACAGCCAGGCAGCCTTTAGGGCTGTTCCAGAGTCTCAGTGTGGTCTGTATGAACCCTGGTGAACACAGAGCACGTTTCCATTCATCAGGACTGTCTGCTCTGCTCCCCATTCATGGAGGGCTCAGACCCAGGGGGGGATGTCGTGTGAAGAGAAGCCTTTGTATCCATGGTTCCATGTGTCTGTTCTAGCAGCATAGTCACTGAAGAATGCATTTCATATAAAGTTTGATGAATATGAGTAATAAAACTGCTTGATGAGGTCTGTCATCTTGGTGGAGTACAGCTGTAAGCCATTTTGTACAGTATATCATGATGTCTCTTCCTCTTTCTTTCTTCCTCCCTCTCTTCTCTTCTATCTGTCTCCTCCTCCCTCTCTTCTGTCTCTTTCTTCCTCTCTCTTCTCTTTCTTTTCCTCCCTCTCTTCTGTCTCTCTCCTCATCTTACTCTTGTTCGGAGCGTCAAACACTTCGAACTTCAGTACAAACAGGTATTTAGTGTAAAACAAACACAGAAACAAGTGAGCCTTTCTCTTCCTCCTGGGTGCTGTAGTTACCCAGCCTGAGTCCCGCGGCACTGTGGGAGGGCGGGTGTCGTATGTAATACGCCCCTCTGTGAAGAAATGTTCTCGGGTGTCGTATCTAATACGGCCCTCTGCGAAGAAATGTTCTCGCTGCACGCCTGATGCAACGCCCCAGAAAACTACCGGCCCAGAAACACATGATTTCACCCAGATGTGACCCCCACAACCCAGGCCACACCCACCCACCCCTCCCCCTAGTTACCATGGCGATCGGCACAAGCAACTCTTTCTCCCCCCTTGTAAACAAAACTTCCCTGGCAGAACGAAGAGTTTCTCTCTCTCTCTCTCGCCCTCTCTCTGTAATTCTGTCGCTCTCAAAGGAGATGGCTGGACTGCGTATGCGTAACTGGGTTGCCTCATGGTCATTACAGCTGCCCTTAACTATCGATCTCAGAGCTACAGTATGAGAACACATCCTCTCACTGAGGCCAGAGAGATGGGTGTGGACCGCTGAGCAGAGCCAAAGAGAGAGAGAGAGAGAGAGAGGAGAAAGAGAGAGAGAGGAGAGGAGAGAGAGAGAGAAAGAGAGAGAAAGGAGAGAGAGGAGAGGAGAGAGAGAGGAGAGAGAGAGAGGAGAGAGAGAGGAGAGATAGATAGAGGAGAGAGGAGAGACGAGAGAGAGAGAGGAGAGAAGAGAGAGAGAGAGGGGACAGAGAGAGGAGAGAAGAGAGAGAGAGAGGGAGAGGGGACAGAGAGAAGAGAGAGGGGGAAGAGAGAGGAGAGAAGAGAGAGAGAGAGAGAGAGAGAGGGGACAGAGAGAGGAGAGAAGAGAGAGAGAGAGGGGACAGAGACAGGAGAGAATAGAGAGAGAGAGAGAGAGGGGACAGAGAGAAGAGAGAAGAGAGAGAGAGAGACATGGGAGAGGCGAAGGAGGAAGAAACTTGGGCTAGGCGAAGGAGGAAGGGGCTGAATTCAGGTTTTGCAGTCGACGAAACGATGAGGGAACTGGAGAAGAAGAAAGCTGTGCTGAAGTCGTTACCTTCTCCAGGTGGAGGAGAGGCGAGACACCTTGTTATACCACAACATTCCCCCTCAGCATGGGGGAGAGCTAGCTACCATCCTGCAAACCTGGCGCCCCTGACTCTAGTCATCAGCAGCTCACCAGGGTCTAGAAGCTTGGCAGCAGGTGATAACCAGGACCACATGTTCCAGCACTGGGCAGGAGGCAGATAGAGAACCCGAGGTAGAGAATAGAATCTTTGTTCTCTGACACGTGGCTGTCAGACCCCTGCAGGATGGCAGCTGTCCAGGAGCAGTCTGACCCCTCTCATTTGCAGGTTAAAATTTTTATGTATCAAAGCATAATTCTGATAGCTTAATATTCCTGAGTGCGTTCCTGTATCGTATGTGAGTGTGTGTGTGTGTGTGTGTGTGTGTGTGTGTGTGTGTGCGTGTGCACGCATGTAAGGAATTTAGACTTACACAGCTGAGCACACAAGAGAAACTATGAAAGAAGCTCCATATGTTTGCATACTCATTCCTCCTCTGCAGAAATCTTCTACAAACATTTCAGGCCAACATCCAGCCTTCGAAGCCACTCTGACCATCTCACAACCAAGCTCTGACCATCTCACAAACAAGCTCTGACCCACTCACAAACAAGCTCTGACCATCTCACAACCAAGCTCTGACCATCTCACAACCAAGCTCTGACCATCTTACAACCAAGCTCTGACCATCTCACAACCAAGCTCTGACCATCTCATGACCAAGCTCTGACCGTCAGGATTGTTAGAATTGAAGTAGAAACCTCTAAAAAGGCAAAACCACTAAACAACACAACCAGATGGCAAGACTGCTCACACACACACACACACACACACACACACACACACACACACACACACACACACACACACACACACACACACACACACACACACACACAGCTAACTGAGCAGTATATGGTAGAGGAGGGTAATGTGTAAAAGCCCTTACCGCAGACAGGCAGCATGTGTTAGAGAGAGTGTGTCCACTCCCTGACTGACTGGGGTCTCCCAAGAAAGAACAATATCTATCCCCTCCCTTCCCCTCCTCCCACTCCACCCGCCCCCCCCTCCTTGGGAACCACACCAGAAGTCTCTCATCAACTCGCCTCTCCTCCTCCTCCCCTCAACTGCTGTGTAGCTGTATAGCTGTATAACTGTATAGCTGTATAGCTCTATAACTGTATAACTGTATAGCTGTATAACTGTATAGCTGTATAACTGTATAGCTGTGTAACTATAGCTATGTAGCTGTATAGCTGTATAATTGTATAGCTGTATAACTGTATAGCTGTATCACTGTATAGCTGTATAGCTGCATATCTGTATAGCTTTGTAACTGTATAACTGTATAGCTGTTTATACAACGGGTAGTTCCTACCTTGCGATCTGATTGGTTAAGAGCCGTTGTATATGCCACGATATACCACGGGCAAAGGCTCTTTACCGTTCTATGTAAAATATTCATCCATCCATCTTCATCCGCTTATCCGGGGTCGGGTTGCGGAGGCAGCAGCTCCAGCAGGGGGCCCCAGACATCCCTTTCCCTGGCAGCATCAACCAGCTCTGCCTGGGGAATCTTTAGCCGCTCACAGGCTAGTGCGGAGATGTAGTCCCGCCACCTAGTCCTGGGTCTACCCCGCGGCCTCCTCCCAGACAGACACGCCTGGAACACCTCCCTAGGGAGGCACCCAGGAGGCATCCTCACTAGATGCCCGAACCACCTCAACTGGCTCCTTTCGACGCAAAGCTGGCCATCACCATTGAAGATAGTGGTGACCCCGACTCGGACTTCGAGGAATCTGGGTGTGACCCTGGATGACCAACTGTCGTTTTCCGTCACACGCTCCTGCAGATTCATGCTCTACAACATCAGGAGGATTCGCCCTTTCCTCACTGATGAAACGGCGCAGGTACTCATCCAGGCCCTGGTCATCTCCCACCTGGACTACTGCAACTCCCTCTTCGCTGGGGCCCCAGTGTCAGCCATTAAACCTCTGGAACTTGTCCAGAAAGCCGCTGCTCGCCTGGTGTTCAACCACCCCAAGTTCTCCCACACAACTTCCCTCCTCCGTTCCCTACACTGGCTCCCTGTAGCGGCTCGCATCCAGTTTAAAACTCTGGCGCTAACCTACAGGGCAATGAAAGGAACAGCCCCCTCCTACCTCCAGGCCATGGTCAAACCCTACACCCCCTCCGACCGCTACACTCTGCTACCTCGGGGCGACTGGTTGCCCCGCCACTCCGAGGCCCCTGCGGTCGATCGACACGGTCACGGCTCTTCTCTGTCCTGGCCCTGCAGTGGTGGAATGAACTGCCCACTGATGTCAGGACAGCAGAGTCGCTGCCCAGCTTTCGTCGCAGGCTCAAAACTCATCTCTTCAAGAAGTACTACAACAATCCTCCCTCCTAAGCACTTATTGTATTGTATTATATTGTATTGCACTATACTTTAGATTGCTATTCTTGCACTTTGCCTTCAGCACTAGATTATGCTCTTAGTCACTTGTTTTAGAAAGAAGATGCATTTGTGAGTTCTGGCAAGTAGTAGTACATTGGCTTTTCCTACATTAAATGCAATTATTGTTAGTCACTTTGGATAAAAGCGTCTGCTAAATGACTGTAATGTAATGTAATGTAAGTCCACAAAACACATGTAGACGGGTTGGGCAAACTCCCAAGCCTCCTCCAAGATCCTTGCGAGAGTGAAGAGCTGGTCGGTGGTTCCACGACCAGGACGAAATCCACATTGTTCCTCTTCGATCGGAGGTTCGACTATCGGCCGGACCCTCCTTTCCAGCACCTTGGAGTACACTTTCCCTGGGAGGCTGAGTAATGTGATGCCTCTATAATTGGCACACACCCTCTGGTCCCCTTTTTTTAATATTGGGACCACCACCCCAGTCTGCCACTCATTTGGCACTGACCCAGACTTCCACGCAATGTTAAAGAGGCGTGTCAACCAAGACAGCCCCTCAACACCCAGCGCCTTCAGCATTTCTGGAAATGTGAAATATTACTGCGGCAATTATTACTGCCTGTAAAAACATTGGTTCCATTGCATAACCGTCTGTTGGTTACATTACAGTTGCTTCTCAAGAAAAATTGAAACATTCAATGTCAAATTTGATTTGTTCTATCCGTCCTGTAGCCTACCACTCTGGTTTATCATCACCACTTTTGCAACTTGCAGTTGCAAAGCAAAGGTAGGCTACACTTCGTTCATGGCTAGCTAGGCTGGTCAGGAGTATTAGTTTTGGTTGATAGGGCTCATTGTTCGTCGCTTTGAAACTCTTATGAACTACCTTTCTTGGCTTGGCTACCTGCAAATAATAAGATGACAGATTCTTTAGAACCCACTGTCAAAAGCACATATTTGGGCTCTGTAAATTGTTCCTAATAAAATTATGTTACTGTTTTTGGTGATGCTTCAATATTGGAAGATTATTTTCTTAGATATTCAAAATACTTCTGAAGGCCGGATGGGGAGCTTCGGGGGGTCGGATTTGGCCCGCAGGCCGCCAGTTGATGATCCCTGCCATACATGTATCTCAATGATGTAACGTATAACAGTGTGTTGTATAAAAGCAATAACTCACTCGAGGGTTGTGGTATATGGCCAATATACCACGGGTTGGCTGCGCCTCGTGCCTATGACTGCAGCACAAACCTCTCATGAGTTATTGCTTCAATAACTGTATAACTCTATAACTGCATAGCTGTATAACTGCATAGCTGTATAGCTGTATAACTGTATAGCTGTATAACTATATAGCTGTATAACTGTATAGCTGTAAAACGGTATAACTGGGTATAACTTTATAACTGTATAATTATATACTGTAGCTGTATAGCTGTATAACTGTATACTGTAGCTGTATAACTGTATAACTGTAGGCTATAACTGTAAAGCTGTATAGCTGTCTAACTGCAAAACTGTATACAGTAGCTGTATAAATGTATAACTGAGCTGTATAACTGTATAACCGACCGTATAAGGGTATAGCTGTATAACTGTATAACTGCATAGCTGTATAGCTGTATAACTGTATAGCTGTATAACTGTATAACTCTATAACTGCATAGCTGTATAACTGTATATCTGTATAACTCTATAACTATATAGCTGTATAGCTGTATAACTGTATACTGTAGCTGTAAAACTGTACAACTGAGCTGTATAACTGTATGTTGTTCTTACTATGCCCTGTATTTATCTACTATTATTATAAAGTTTTTGTTGTTGTTTTTAATGTATTTCTACTGGTTTATTTTGTATTACTGTATTTATTGCATGTATTGTTTTTAATGTTTTTACTGTATGCATGTAATCCTTTTGTTTTTAATGTAAAGCACTTTGAACCACAGTTCCTGTATGAAAGGTGCTATATAAATAAAGATTGATTGGTTGATTGATTGATTGATTGTATAAGAGTATAGCTGTATAACTGTATAACTGTATAGCTGTATAACTATATAGCTGTATAACTGTATAGCTGTACAACTATATAGCTGCATAACTATACTTTAGCTGTATAACTATATAGCTATATAACTGTATAGCTGTATAAGTGTATAGCTGTTCAACTCTGTATGTTCATGGCAGATGCCTAGCATGTATGAAGTTTTGGTTTGGAGTGTGTGTTTTGAATGGTCTAATGGGTGGTGTGTGTGTGTGTGTGTGTGTGTGTGTCTGTGTGTGTTTCTGTGGAGTGTGTGAAAGGGTGAGTCATCTCTCCAGATGTTCACTAAGACTGAGAAGAAGGAAATGCCTGCATAACTGACCCTATAAAACACACACACACACAGAGTGATGATGTCCTGATTCCATCCATACATGTCTGGATAACATGAGCCTGACCTCTGACCTCCAGGACCCTGACCTCTGATCCCCAGGACCCTAATCCTGACCCTGACCCTAACCCCGACCTCTAACCTCCAGGACCCTGACCTTTGACCCCCAGGAGTCTAGCCCTGACCCTGACCCTAACCCCGACCTCTAACCTCCAGGACCATGACCTCTGACTCCCGGGAGCCTAGCCCCGAACTCTAACCTCCAGGACCCTGACCTCTGTCCCCCAGGAGCCTAACCCTGACCCCTCACCTCCAGGACCTTCCCTGTGATGAACTGGCTGCAGGCTTCACACTGGACCCCAAAGCGGATCTGGTAGTCCTTCTCACAGTAGGGGGCGCCGTCCCTGAGAGAGAGAGCAGACCAGCCGTTAGACCGTTCACAGAGCGTTCACAGACCATTCACAGACCATTCACAGACCATTCATCTAGCTAGAGTATGGTACAGTGCTTCACAGTCAGAACAGAGAACACAGTCAAACAGTGTGTGTGTGTGTGTGTGTGTGTGTGTGTGTATGTGTGTGTGTGTGTGTGAGACAGTCAGGGTTGATGTGAACTCACCTGCTGATGTATTCTCCACTGAGCACCTTGCTGCAGGTGGTGCACTTGAAGCAGCCCAGGTGCCACTGTCTGTCCAGGGCTAGCAGGGCCTGACCGTTCATAATGTCCCTACCACAGCCTGCACAGTCTGAAACACACACACACGCGGAGAGACACACACAGACACACACACGCGCGCGCACACACACACACACACACACACACACACACACACACGGAGAGACACATACAGACACACACACACGCACACACACACACGATTAGCATGGACTACACAGTGTGTAAAGCAATAATCATCATGAGAAACAAAACACACACGTCTAGTTTATTTTCAGTCAGACCACAAGGTGGCGATATGAGCTAGTGGCATATGGTTCTCTGCTCTCTCTGGCATTGTCCATCAGTCATAAAGTAAGCAACAATAAACAATGTGGATCCTACGGTTGGACAAACTCTGTTACCATTCTGAACACTATATGACCAGTAAACTACCCACCACTATGCCACAGTTCAGACTGTATGCATGGAGCCTTTAAATCAGGCTGAATAGGGATCATTTTACCTGGTAATCACTAGTGATCAGTAGACCTAACAGGGCATCATGTAACTTTTCATTTCAAAACTAATGTTAGAACAAAGATGTGCGTAGATGAAAAAGGCTGCGTGTGTGATTCGCTCATCTGACATCAGATGTCCCACAACTACCCAGGGTCACATTAATTCATGATTCCCCTCTCTGATGGAGCAGCTGTAGCTCAGGAG
>NC_140255.1:9123247-9155747 GCF_949987555.1 Borostomias antarcticus | reverse complement strand
ATGATACCAGTGCATTTAATTAAATCATTGGGATAGATGGGAGGGATGGGATGAATGGGAGGCTTCAAACTCCAGGAGTGGGAGCGGCCTACTGGGAAGCAGGCCTACATACATATTAAATTAATATATCCTAATAAAATACAATAACATATGCCGAATACAAATTATTAGTTAGTTGCTGAATAATAATCAGCCTAATTTAGAAATGGATAGGCCCGGAGAAAAAAGTGCCTAAAAAAAAAAGTGGCCAAAATCGTTTGGTTGAAAAAAAGATGCCTGTCAGTCAAGCAAGATGTTCTTTGGTTGAAGACAGCCCAGTCAGATACCTCCCTAAAATGCTGGTACATTTCTAACGCGCTGGTGTTATTTTTGTGACAAAATTCTGTGCTGAGTGCATGGAGGTGTGGTTGAGCAAGCACAGAGCAGTGGCGTCATTTCAGCAAAACGCAAGGTATGGCAGAGTGGGGATGGTGGTGAAAGGGGGGTGTCCCCCCTTGAAAAAAAAGTTGAATCAATTGTGCAATAGTCAATTTTGGTGCCACAACTGCACTGATGTGCCGCTTGCTCTTGCTGTGCTCTCTCAGTTGGCTCTGCATATTCTTCCTGCAGGAAAACCCCTTGTCAATAAAGATTCTCTGTCCAGGCCTGTCCCCCTGGGATGTTGACACCCCTCAAAAGTGTCTGCATGCAAAACAAAACACACTGTCTTTTTTTTACTGAGTATTCAATCCAATCATATGCTTTGTATAGCTGGGTATTGAATCTTCTCCCATTCCTCATGGGAAACTGACATAAAGGTTGCACCAGAGAGATGTTTTTAGTACTAATGTCCATGCCTTCATTCTACACTGATATACATTCTGGCGCGGTGCTGAAAGGATATTATGCCAATTTTACCAAATAAAGCCAAAAGTAAACCACCTATCCCACCTTTAAGTCTGGGTTTTCACTAAAATAACACAACGTGTTCTTAGTGACAGACACATGACATGGACTTGTTCATGTTACATTTGAATTTAAATCAACCCACCTGATTTAATGAGAATGACAGACGAACACTAACGTGGATTTGTAGTTATGTTTGGTGAGGTCATGAGGTCGGACTGTAGACTATTCTATTCACACACTACTCGCCCACTATGCTAATGAGTCAGTTGGAGGTCAGGAGGTGCGGTGCAAACAAAGTGCTTCTTTCTACATTAATTTATGCCCGTATGTATAGAGCCGAGAAAATCCCATAAAATTACAAAACATATTTCAGATTAAAAATTACAATTTGTCTAGAAGTCAAGGTATGGCGAATGCCATAGCTTTCCATACCCAAACGATGCCCCTGGCGCAGAGGCAAGCTTTGAGCCACAGACCAAGGAAGGAAGTGATCACAGCCATTGTGCGTGCATATATGGACTTTAGCAGACATGCTGATAAACTTTTGTTGAGTACAATATAGCCTAGCCTTTCCTTTGCTCAAAAGTGATAATGATCTGCACAGACCAAGGAAGAAAGTGGAGTGATGATCACAGCCAATACACTTTTATTGAGTACAATATAGCCTAGACTTTCCTTTGCTCAAAATTAACAATTATTTGCATGCGTGTGCGAAACATCTTTGTTGCACTCAAAATATCCCTTCATGGGCATTTTGGCACAAAAATAACACCATAAACACCCCAAATAACCTGACAGTGCTCCATGATGTGGGCTACCATACCGTAGACTCTGATATCCAGGTAGAAATTGTGCAAATTGGTTACCTTTTTACCCACCAATTCTATGACCAATAATTGAATGGCATTTCCAGCCACATGGCTTTTGTTTACAATTTCTGGACCCTTTGAGTATTGGCCTTTATGAAACTGGACCAGTTGGAAAATTAAAACAATGTATAATCCTCACATTCATTCGAATCAGAAAACTGACCTTTAGGTGTGAACACAACCTTAATCTCTGGGTAGATATATGGTCCTGGTTAATTGTTTTAGTCTCAGGGTAGATGTATGGTCCTGGTTAATTGTTTTAATCTCTGGGTAGATGTATGGTCTTGGTGAACTGTTTTAATCTCTGGGTAGATGTATGGTCTTGGTGAACTGTTTTAATCTCTGGGTAGATGTATGGTCTTGGTGAACTGTTTTAATCTCTGGGTAGATATATGGTCCTGGTTAATTGTTTTAATCTCTGGGTAGATGTATGGTCTTGGTGAACTGTTTTAATCTCTGGGTAGATGTATGGTCTTGGTGAACTGTTTTAATCTCTGGGTTGATGTATGGTCTTGGTGAACTGTTTTAATCTCTGGGTAGACATATGGTGTTGGTGAATTGTTTTGACAGAGTGATGAGGGATCACAAGACCTGGATGTTGTGGGATCAGATCCCATGATTGTTATCAGTGCTGTCCACTGACGGGTGGAGACATGCTGATGGTCATCTAGAGGGCTGGGGCAGCAGGGCTGGGGGATTAGGAGCTAATGGAGTCATTATAAAAATAACTGTTAGAGCTATCTGGGGTCTCGTTCAAATCGCTCATCCAGCATCAGTCAAATACAGTAGGGCATAAAACATGTGCATGTGCATACACACACACACACACACACACACACACACACACACACACACACACACACACAGACACTCACACACACACACAGACACACACACACACACACACACACGCACACACACACAGACACAAACACACACACACGAGTCCCGCCAATATTCCGTCACACTGCAACATCAGAGTCAGGCAAGTGCAAGAGGAGAAACTGAGAGTATTTACAGAAAAAAGACAGAGATTGAGATCATGAGAGGAGGGAGAGAGAGAGACATGAGAGGAGGGAGAGAGTGAGAGATGAGAGGAGGGAGAGAGAGAGAGATGAGAGGAGAGAGAGATGAGAGGAGGGAGAGAGAGAGAGAGACATGAGAGGAGGGAGAGAGAGAGAGAGAGAGAGAGATGAGAGGAGGGAGAGAGAGAGAGAGACATGAGAGGAGGGAGAGAGAGAGAGAGAGAGAGAGAGATGAGGAGTAGAGGGAGAGACAGAGAGAGAAGAGAAGGGGGAGGAGCTCTCTCTCAGCGTGCCATGCTGTTCTGAACATGTGTGATGATGTGTCTGTCTCCTCTCCCCTCAGTCTGACAGCTGCTTCCATCAAGCACACGTCTCTGCTGCAGCTGAGAGTGCCTGTCCCCTGGTCCAGTCCTGCTCCCTGGTCCAGCCTGTCCCCTGGTCCAGTCCTGCTCCCAGGTCCAGCCTGTCCCCTGGTCCAGTCCTGCTCCCAGGTCCAGTCCTGCTTCCTGGACCAGCCTGTCCCCTGGTCCAGTCCTGCTCCCAGGTCCAGCCTGTCCCCTGGTCCAGTCCTGCTCCCAGGTCCAGTCCTGCTCCCTGGTCCAGTCCTGCTCCCTGGTCCAGCCTGTCCCCTGGTCCAGTCCTGCTCCCAGGTCCAGCCTGTCCCCTGGTCCAGTCCTGCTCCCAGGTCCAGTCCTGCTTCCTGGACCAGCCTGTCCCCTGGTCCAGTCCTGCTCCCTGAGTGCTAGCCTGTCCCCTGGTCCAGTCCTGCTCCCAGGTCCAGCCTGTCCCCTGGTCCAGTCCTGCTTCCTGGACCAGCCTGTCCCCTGGTCCAGTCCTGCTCCCTGGTCCAGCCTGTCCCCTGGTCCAGTCCTGCTCCCAGGTCCAGCCTGTCCCCTGGTCCAGTCCTGCTCCCAGGTCCAGCCTGTCCCCTGGTCCAGTCCTGCTCCCAGGTCCAGCCTGTCCCCTGGTCCAGTCCTGCTCCCTGGTCCAGCCTGTCCCCTGGTCCAGTCCTGCTCCCAGGTCCAGCCTGTCCCCTGGTCAAGTCTGTATCCTGGTCCAGTCTGTCTCCTGGTCCAGTCTGTCCCCTGGTCCAGTCCTCCTCCCTGGTCCAGCCTGTCCCCTGGTCCAGTCTGTCCCCTGGTCCAGCCTGTCTCCTGGTCCAGTCCTCCTTCCTGGTCCAGCCTGTCCCCTGATCCAGCCCTCCTCCCTGGTCCAGCCTGTCCCCTGATCCAGCCCTCCTCCCTGGTCCAGCCTGTCCCCTGGTCCAGTCTGTCCCCTGGTCCAGTCCTCATCCCTCAGGTGAACCAGACCTCCACCGTAGCTGCAGGCTCCTCACAGTATGTCCTCAACGCAAACACGTACGCCATTCCCCGGCTGACGCACAACTCATCAATATTTCACTGAATTCCCCCAGCCTGCTGCTGGCTTAAGGAGTAGAACTGGGGCTTCAGAGATGTCCTGCTCCAGAGAAAAACATCTCCGTGTTGGTTGGTTTGTCTCAGGGTACATTCTGCACTGGACTCTGCCTCAGGAAATACATTTCCCAATAACCTCACATTCTGCTGAGAAACAGCACACATCTATATCTTACGAGTCCAGAACGTGTCCTCAGGAAGCTCTCACCATAGTAAACCATTTACTGAGGGGAAATGTAGAAGGCCAGTGAGATGTTTTTCCACTCAGTGCGTTTCATAATTCAGAGAACCTCTCTCCTCGTCTGGAGAGAGCAGGTGATGCAGACGGAGTCGTGGTAAAATGACTCACGTGTTTCCTGGCTCTGGAAGGCTGCCACCACCGTAAACAAACACAGCATGACAGGGAGAGGCCACAACATCATAAGGCTGTCTAGGTGGATTAGCTAGCTTGCTGGCAATAGGCTATGCTAGCTGCAGAGCACGCTAACTCATTAAAGACATTCAAACTTTCCCCGCTCACAGACTTTTATCCGGGGTAGACTATCATCTTTCAAAATGGTGGTGCTGTAGCAGTCATGAGTTCTCCAGGGGAACCCGTCCCTGTGGCACGCCAGGCGCACTAAAACAAATACTCACCAGTAATTGAAAATATTTAACTACTATTTTGATTACAAAGAGGAAGGTTTCAAGGGAGGTTATCAAGGGTATCGTGTTGGTACAGATTAACCTCAGCCGATGAATGGAGGAGGGGCTTAGAGTGACCTTTAGACGACCCCCAGACAGCCTGGCTCCTGGCAGAGCTCTCCCACACGTGCCTGCGCCGTCCAACGTGTCATCAACCTCCTCACGCCGGTGGCTAACACCATCGTAAAAACATTTACAACATAACTGCCTACACTGTTACTCTGGCGGTGCGTTTGTGAGGTAACCTTCAGCAGGAGGGAACAGAGGTAACTGTTTATTTAAGGCTCCTCGGTGGTTTACGAGTGTTCGACTCTGAGTCGCCTTGGAGACGACTCATCTAGACCGGCTAACCAGAGAGAAACTGTGAAGGCTGTTTCTAAGGAATGGTCATAGGAATAGGAATGTCTAAGGAATTATCATAGGAATAGGAATGTCTAAGGAATGGTCATAGGAATAGGAATGTCTAAGGAATGGTCATAGGAATACGAATGTCTAAGGAATGGTCATAGGAATAGGAATGTCTAAGGGATGGTCATAGGAATACGAATGTCTAAGGAATGGTCATAGGAATAGGAATGTCTAAGGAATGGTCATAGGAATAGGAATGTCTAAGGAATGGTCATAGGAATAGGAATGTCTAAGGAATGGTCATAGGAATAGGAATGTCTAAGGAATGGTCATAGGAATAGGAATGTCTAAGGGATGGTCATAGAACAGGGTCAAATACTATTTGTAAATACTGTCAAATACTTAAGGTACAGTGGATTTCACAGAGGACAATGAGAGCAACTGAACAGTTCAGACCCACAGTTTAGCACACCTGCTCTTCCAACGTGGGTTCCTCATTACCACAGCTGTCTAGAGGAGGAATAATGTCATACCAGTACCATACTCAGTACCATACTCTCTACCATACTATCTACCATACTCTCTACCATACTCAGTATCATACTCTCTACCATACTCAGCACCATACTCAGCACCATACTCAGTACCATACCCAGTACCATACTCAGTACCATACTCAGTACCATACTTAGTACCATACTCAGTAACATACTTTCTACCATACTCAGCACCATATGCAATACCATACTCAGTACCATATCCAGCACCATACTCAATACCATTCTCTCTACCATACTCAGTGCCATACTCAGCACCATACTCAGTGCCATACTCAGTACTGTCGCGGAGGAGCCATTGCGCAGGCAATCCAGGACTGACCTTTCACCTGGCTTGTTAGTGGGTAAACATCCACAGCTGCTGAGTGGCAGTCCAGTCCAGTCCAGAGTCCAGTGACCCCTGGATTAACATCCTAATGCCCCTCATCATAGCATAACACACACACACATACAGACTCAGACAAGCGCACACACACACACACACACACACACACACACACACACAGACACACAGACACGCACTCACACACACACACACACACACACACACACACACACACACACACACACACACACACACACACACACACACACACCCTTGCCCTGGTACCCCCCCTCCTACTTCAGCTACAGTATGTCTGCCACCTGCCACTATCTGCAGAGGTGTGTGTGTGTGTGTATCTGCAGAGCTGTGTGCCCCCTGGGGGATGAGGGAAGCTATTTCTCGCAGCGCTGTGTTTTAACATCTCCCAGAGACCAGGACAGAAATAGTATCTGACTGACAATACAGAGAGAGAGAGATAGAGAGAGAGAGAGAGAGAGAGAGAGAGAGAGAGATGAAAGGGAGGGTGGAATGGGGTGGATGTGCATACACACACACACACACACACACACGCACAAACACACACACACACACACACACACACACACACACACACACACACACACACACACACACACACTCTGCCCATATCATTTCCTAAAAGCTCTCTATGGAGATCAACCCATTCACAATTCATCACAATTCACAATTCATTCATAAGGACGTGGTCCTCCTCCTCTCTCTGTCTGTACGTCTACTGAATGATCTACCTGCATTCACTGAATCAGCATCTCTGTCACCAAGTTGATAGGGTCCTGCTGACCCCAGGTCAGCTGAGGCTGTGCAGCCCTAGCGGTCAGGGTGCGGTCAGGGCGCGGTCAGGGCGCGGTCAGGGCGCGTCGAGGGCCAGGATGCCATACGGCCTCACATCCATAGTTCTACTCTGAAACGTCAAATTTCCTCCTACAGGGATTATTAAAGTCTGTCCATTTGTCCGTCTGTCTGTCTATCTATCTATCTAGGGCCAGGGGTTAAGGGCAGCTCTGAATAGTGTTCTACGTAATATCCTGGAACGTAAATGTTGTGATCAGGGCTGCCGCTAGCGGGGGGGGGGGGTTAGGATTAGGGTTAGGGTTGGGGGGGGGGGGGGGGTGAGAGTGGCGGGGACAGAGAGCCGTCTCAGAAAAAAAAAGACATACATGCATAGTGCATAAAGACCTCGAAATGCCTATTTCGCACAGGGCCTCGCATATCGCCCAGACGGGCCTGGTTGTGATAACTCAAATCCTGCTGCCAGGTGGTGTTAAAAAAAGAGGGACTGAACCAGCAAACAGTTATTCTAGGGTCCAACAACAGCCAGAAACGACTAACTAAGAGCCTCCACAAAGAACCAGGTCACCTAAATACAGACTCCAATCTATACGCTCTGTCAGAGCAGCCTCTCCAACACGCCCCTGAGAGCTGCTCTGCTGTCTGGGCTGGACCGGACAGGGGGGAGGAGCCTAGCGCAGGTCACATGGTGCGCTGGCGTCGTGGTGAACGGATGAAAACATCCTAACAGCCGAGAGACCTAGGAGAGCTGCAGAGAATGGTCTCCGTGGAGACCTGGAAGAGCATGAAAACACAGACATACTCCATTTCTCTCTCTCCCTCTCTTTCCCTCACACTCTCTCTCTCCCCCCCATCTCTCTCTCTCTCTCTCTCTCTCTCTCTCTATATATATATATATATATATATATATATATATATATATTCAGGGTTTTTAAAAAGCAATCCCTTACAGTTACAAGTTACTTGTGAAAAATTGGCGTCAGTAACGTAATCCGATTACCAC
This sequence comes from Borostomias antarcticus, assembly GCF_949987555.1. Lineage (NCBI taxonomy): Eukaryota > Metazoa > Chordata > Actinopteri > Stomiiformes > Stomiidae > Borostomias > Borostomias antarcticus. The sequence continues at coordinate 9,147,805 of NC_140255.1, read as the reverse complement.
AATTTAAAAGTAAAGTAAGAGATTACTTTCAGTTACTTTTGGATTACTTTAAATAAAATGTACTGTGTATTTCACCAGAAATACTACATTATTTATTATTTTTCTGTGTTCTAGAGCTGACAACATAGCTAAACAGCAGTTGCCCAGCGCCCGCCCAGTTAGAGCAAGTTTTAATGCCAAGAGCTTAGGGTGCGTGTCATCTTGCCTTGGCTAGTTAATTGCAGTCTGCAAAACACAACACTCGTTGCTAACGTAGCTAACGTTAGGTGTAAACGTCGGAGCCAGCTCTAAACTCCAGCTCTAATGCATTCTAAGCAGCTGTGATTGACGCTATTCAGCTATACAGCTTGCCAGTGGACACACAGCCTTATGTATTATGGATAAAGCACCCACTGACCTTTTTTCCCAGGCAGTTAGATATAGCTCCTGAATAACACCGACAACACACAACCTTTCAAACCCTAACCCTATCTTTCAAACCCTAACCTCACCCTATCCTTCAACCTTTCAAACCCTATCCCTAATCTTCAACCTTTCAAACCCTAACCCTATCCTTAAACCTTTCAAACCATAACCATATCCTTCAACCTTTCAAACCATAACCCTATCCTTCAACCTTTCAAACCCTTACCCTATCTTTCAACCTTTCAAACCCTAACCTAACCCTATCCTTCAACCTTTCAAACCCTAACCCTATCCTTCAACCTTTCAAACCCTAACCCTATCCTTCAACCTTTCAAACCCTTACCCTATCTTTCAAACCCTAACCTAATCCTATCCTTCAACCTTTCAAACCCTATCCCTAATCTTCAACCTTTCAAACCCTAACCCTATCCTTAAACCTTTCAAACCATAACCATATCCTTCAACCTTTCAAACCGTAACCCTATCCTTCAACCTTTCAAACCCTAACCCTATCTTTCAACCTTTCAAACCCTAACCTAACCCTATCCTTCAACCTTTCAAACCCTAACTCTAACCTTCAACCTTTCAAACCCTAACCCTCAACCTTTCAAACCCTAACCCTATCCTTCAACCTTTCAAATCCTAATCATCCAACCTTTCAAGAACATTCCTGCAACCTTTCAAGAACTTTCCCTCAACCTTTCAAGAGCAATCCCTCACCTTTTCAAGAACGTTCCTTCAACCTTTCAAGAATCCTAACCCTTCAACCTTTCAAGAACATTCCCTCAATCTTTAAAGAACCCAAACCCAATCTTTCAGTATTTCAAGAACATTCAGGAAAGAAGCAAGATGATCTAGTTTTGCATTCAATATCTGAAACTCGACACTGGCTGGATTCTCTGAGTGAGTCATTAATGAGATTGGTGGGGCTGCCTTCAGGTTTGTCCAGAGGAGGACCTAGACACTGATCGTTCATGCATCACGCTAATGTTTCCTGGAAAGATGTCTGAAACCATATTTCAGTCAAGAGGAAACTACTAAACATTTTGGTGATGGTTCAAAGATTAGGACAATAAAGAAAACCTGTACTTTTGAAAATAAGGACAAAGCAAGGATGCAAGACAAGAGCGCTAACTCGTCATAACTCACTGGTATTCCATCAAACGGTAAATTATTTATGGTTCTTGTTCCTGTAAACTACCCAATGCAATCAATCTTGAGGTAGAAGACGTTCACTACCGAGCACTGAGTATAAACCTTCCAATGTCAAGATATTCACACACGGCTGTTACAAAAATGGTTTGTATTTTCAGTTTATGAAAAACCAGGTTGACAAGGAAGGCTCCCAGCAACCCAGACGACACAGCGTTTCCACATAGTCCAGCCCTCCATAACCAGATCAGGACAGTCTCACAGTCCAGCCCTCCATAACCAGATCAGGACAGTCTCACAAGGCTAGGCCGTGCCCAAGCCCGCTTCCTCCAAAAGAAAGAATCTCAACAACTTGGGATACATTTAAAAAGTTCCAACTGCCGTGTCCTACCTTTGTGTAAATGTCCAGTGAACTGGTAGAGTAACTCCTCAGTGTTTTTGGGTCTGAGTATTGTTGATAGAACCAGAGTGATTGGGGAAAGTGATCAGTTGTGTCTCTGTGTGGGCTCAGACATGGGGCTGTCTGGACAGGGAGACCATCTGACTGGGCACGGACACCAGCTTGTTGTCTAATGACATTAGTGTGACGCGTCAGGGAACCAGAGACATGCTATAGGCCTACAGGGCTGCATTCATACACCAGGAAGTACACCGCATTCCAAATACAGATACTACAGCTGGCTAATTAAAGGCTGAACTGAATTTAATGACTTTAATGTTTTGGTTAGCATCAAGGGTTGGTCTGAAGAGTGTATTAATTCGAGCTGGACAGACATAATATACCCATGTGTGTGCGTGCGCACACACACACAGACATACACACAAACACACACACACACACACATACACACACACATACACACACGTGGTGTACTCACCCTTGCAGGTGAAGCACGTGATGTGGAAGTGCTTGGTCTGGACGCGGAGCACCTCTCCCCGGCATGGCTCCCCACACTTGTAGCATTGGATGAGCAGCTTCTCAGCCGTGCGCTGTGGGTCCTGGGCATGGGCCACTGGCGGAGAGGAGACCGGCATCAGCACTACAACTCTCCAGGTATTTGCGTACATCAGTCTAATCCTTTTCACAGGATTCATAAAACCCTGTTTAAAGAGCAAGGTACCACACACACACACACACACACACACACACACACACACACACACACGTGTCCCCTGTTCCATGAGAGTGATTGTTAGCCTCATAATGGTGTGGCCTCTCTCCCTGACCTGCTGTCTGTATCTCAGGCTCTCATTACCGGTCATTACAACACTTACATAACCAGGGTTAATGTATAAACCTGCTCTGCCTTTTAAACACACACACACACACACACACACACACACACACTCAGTGGTTATGTGTAATCAGTGTGCACCGTGGCCCTAGAGAGTTCTATTTCGTGGAGCTCCGCCCCACAGGGCTAGCTCCTATTGGCTAGCGAAACCCAGCTAGCTACATTGACTGAAGAAAAAAACATACACGCACCTGTGTCCAACCAGGTCCGGTGCACCACTGTATAAGCGGGCTACGCCCGCACATCTGCTCCTTCGAAATTTTCAGCTCGCATTGCTACTGGAGAAGATCAGAAGATGTCTACTCAGCGGACCCAAGCGGACCTGGCGGCGTCCCTAGATGACCCCCTGCCGGTGCCGATGGATCCGCCGGATCGTTTCTGTGTCTGCGGCTCCCGCTACAGCGACGTGGGACACCACCTCTGCTTCCGCTGTCTGGGGCCGCAGCACGCCAGAGCGGGTCTGGCTCCGTCCCCCGCCTGCGAGATCTGCGCCCTCCTGGACCCCATGGAGAGGATGCTCCGGGCGCATTTCTTCGCTCCGCCGCCGCTGGAGACTGAAGGTCTGGTCCAGCTGGTCGGCGAGGACATCGGCGCGCCCCCGCAACAACCGGCGGCCCCGATTACCTCCCTCGCGCCTACGGATGATGAGGATGAGCTCTCCGGGGAAGACGAGGTTCTCTCTGCGTCGGAAGCCACTACGGCTAGTGGCGCCTCCTTCCCGGGGCGGGGTTCCTTCGATCGCGACCTGCCCCGGCTGCTGGAGAGAGCCGCGCATCACCTCGGTATCTCCGTCCCGGAGGTTGCTGCGACTACGGGGCTCCCACTGTGGAGCTCCGTCTGCTACGGGCGTCCCTCTCAGCCTGCTCCTCGTCTCCTGCCGGCTATGCCTGACCTGGAGGCGTTCGTCGAGGCTGAATGGGAGCGGCCGTTGGCCATCAGAGGTCCGCTTCGCCAGTTCAGCAGAGCTACGAGGGTAACCGGCTGGACTGACGTAGCAGCTATCGGCTCTCCTCCTCTGGAACCCGACATTGCAGCGGTCCTGGTGCCTGGTTCCTCCGCCTGGGGCTCGGCCAGGAAGCCTCTCATGCCGGACGTCAAAGACAAGACAACCCTGTCCTTGGCCGACAAAGGTTTTTCTCTGGCCGCGCAGGCCGTGGCTGCCTCCTCCTCCATTGCTATGCTGGCCATTTACATCGGCCAGCTAGCTACGGAGCAAACCCCCCCCTCTATGGATGAAGACAGGAGAGCGGAGATGGCCGAAGCCGCCGGAGCCGTGGCTCAGCTTGTGAGAATCTCCGCCTCCTGTCTGGGTGGAGTGATGGCCACGTCGGTGGTGCAGCAGCGCCACCTATGGCTCTCCCTGACTCGTCTGCGCGAGGAAAGCAAGAGTGTCCTCCTCAACTCACCGGTCAGTAGGGAGGGGTTGTTTGGGGCAGCTGTGTCTAAGATCCTGGAGCAGTGTCGCAGCCAGGAGCAGGACCGGCTCCTCCTCGCTCGCCACCTCGCGGCTCCGGGGGAGCGCAGTGTGCCGGCACGTCCGCGTGCTCCGGCTGATGCTGCCGCGACTGGGAGCAAGCGCCGGCGGACACACAAGACTAAACAACCTGCCACGGGGTCCCGCCCCGCTACGGCCCATGGACCGGCTCGCCCGGGCTCCTGGACTGCGCACGCGGCTCCTCCCCCGCGACCTCCCCCTGCCTACCCCGCCCAGGGTGCCGGGACCGGTCCGGCGTCTTCAAGCGCGCCCACCGCTCCGCCTCCGGCTTGGGGTAGGAAGAGGCGCACCTATTGACGGTGCGTGAAGATGCGTGACTGTGTTTTGCCCACACCACGCTCTGTTAAGAGCGGCGGTGAGCAAGTTTCCCTGTTCAATAAAACAAACACGATGCAACGTTATCAAGCTGGTTGTAATGTGCAGTCCGCATCTCCTCCCTTTTCAACTACTGTAATGTTCTCGGCTAGAGCCGCTGGGTCTTCTGTGAAAGAGTCAGAATTGACCACGGCAGGTCTCGCCGCAGCTGGGAGACCGGCTCGAGCCGCGGAGTCTTTTCCTGCTAAAGCAGACGTGACTCACGCGGGGCTCGCCGGCTCAGCTGATGTGATGTATTCGGCTAGAGCCACCGGGTCTTCCGTGAAAAAGTCGGAATTGACCATGGCAGGTCTCGCCGCAGCTGAAAAACCGACTCGAGCCGCGGAGTTTTTTCCTGCAAAGAGAGCAGACGTGACGCGCGCAGCTCTCGCCGGTTCAGCGAATGTAATATATTCGGCTAGAGCCGCCGGGTCCTCTGTGAGAAAGTCAGATTTGACCACGGCAGGTCTCGCCGCCCCTGTTCTAAACAGACCGGTTGGGTTTTTAACAGAGGGGATGTGTGCGCCCAGGCCAAGTGCTATGGCTGTACTGCCCTGTTCGGAGTTTTCTCGGGACCGACCGCTGGCGGGGTTTAGCGGCGAAAAAGATGCGCTAGACCCCCAGACGGCGTTCGTTCATTCGGGCCGAGCGTTCGAGCCTCTCCCTGTGTGTTCGACAGGTAGAGAGTTTTCACGCTCACCGGTCAGTGAGAATACTTCCGTGTTTACTGCCTCGGCTGGCTATTTAACACTGCCCGCCTCTCATGTCCCGTCTAGTCGGTCTGCGAAAGACGGCACCTTGCCAGATCATGCAAATGAGAAGGCGGGGCTTCCCGCATTGCAACACTCCGCCGTTTTCTCTCAATGGGATGAGCGACGGCGGCTTGTTAGCAATGCGGACGGTGTCGGCTCACTTCCTCTTTTTGTGAATGAAGTGCTTCTTGACAGGAATGCCATTCATTCTCGCGCTGTTCAGGGACATGGAACTCCCAATGGGGATTTTTCATCTCCCTTTCGAGGGTGGCCCGCCTTGGGCCAGGACAGCAGAGTTTCTCAGCTGTCCGGTGGCGGTCAGGGCCAAATTGAACTATGGCAGGTTCCTCGATCTGTTCCCGCGATCTCCGGCACAACCTCTTTCCAACCGCTTCACAGTCTGGCAGGAGAGATGTCTCCTGGACAGCTGGTTGCAGCGTGTTCTACGGGAAGGGTATCTCATTCAGTTTTGTTGCCCCCCACCGCCCTTCATGGGCGTAGTGGAGACAGTGATACCGCGTCCCGCTCAGGCTGCCGCTCTGTCAGCAGAGATTGCAGAACTGATGGCGAAGGGAGCGGTAACTGTGGTCCCGTCAGGCCAGAGGGACGAGGGATTTTATTCCCGCTACTTCCTCGTGCCAAAGAAGACGGGGGGCGTGAGGCCAATTTTGGACCTCCGCCTTTTCAACAAAACGGTGGCGAATCTGAAGTTCCATATGCTTACGGTGCGACAAATGCTGGAGGCATTCCTTCCCGGCGATTTTTGCACCAGCATAGACCTCAAGGACGCTTACTTCCACATACCGATAGCTCATCGGCATCAGAAGTTTTTGCGTTTCGCCTACCTGGGTGTGGCGTACGAATATACCAGACTCCCGTTTGGATATGCGCTCGCCCCCAGAACCTTCTCCAATTGTGTGGAGGCGGCGTTGAGGCCACTGCGCCGGCAGGGCATCAGGATCCTGGCGTACCTGGACGACCTGCTGGTACTGGCTCCGTCGCCTTTGTTGGCTCTGATGCATACCGCCACGGTGGTGCGGCATCTCACCGACCTGGGGTTTGCAATCAACTGGGAGAAGAGTGCTCTGTGGCCGGCCCGTCAGATTGTTTACCTAGGTATCAATCTGGACACGAGCGCCATGAGAGCACGGCTATCCGATTCAAGGAGGGAAACACTGGAGAAGAGTCTCAGTGTTTGCCGTCCTTCTCGAAAGATCGCGGTTCTGTCGATCATGCGCCTTCTGGGTCTCATGGCAGCCGCCCATGTGGTAGTGTCACTGGGCCTTCTTCACATGAGGTGCGTGCAGAGATGGTTCGCGCGGCTTCGTCTGGACCCTGTGAGGCACAGACGGCGCCTTGTGCGGATGCCGGGGTCGTTGTCAGCAGACCTCGACTATTGGAGGGACCGGCGCGTAATAGCGCACGGTGTTCCAATAGGCAGGGTGTCGGCTCACGTCGCTGTCTTCACAGACGCGTCTCTAAGCGGCTGGGGTGGTACATGTCTGTCCCAGGCCGTAGGTGGTTTGTGGGCCGTCGGAGAACGGCGCCACATCAACCTCCTGGAGTTGGAGACGGTGCTACTGACATTGCGCCACTTTGTACACCTGGTACAGGGGCGCGATGTGCTGGTGCGGTCAGACAACCAGACCACAGTAGCTTACATCAACCGACAAGGGGGAGTCCGCTCGCCAGCGCTTCACCGTCTGGCGGTAACGCTGTGGCGATGGGCTCATGTCAATCTCCGGTCACTGACAGCGCGGCACATTGCCGGCCGTCTGAACGTCGGGGCGGACCTGATGTCTCGGGGCGGGCCTCACCCGGACGAGTGGAGCCTACATCCTCAGGTAGTGGCTCAGCTCTGGACCCGGTTCGGCAGAGCAGGGGTGGATCTCTTTGCTTCGAGAGAGAACGCGAAGTGTCCCCTCTGGTTCTCTCTGAGACAGCAGGACCAGCCTCCGCTGGGCGTGGATGCGTTCGCGCATGCCCCCTGGCCGGGGGCGCTGCTGTATGCTTTCCCGCCGATGGGGCTGATTTTACCATTGTTGGCCAGGGTGCGGTCAGAGGGTGCATCAGTGATACTGATAGCGCCGGACCGCCACTGGGCGAGATGGTATGCAGAAGTGATGGCCATGACTACTGTAGAACCGTGGCACATCCCTCATTGGCCGAACGCTCTGTCCCAGGCGGAGGGCTCAATTTGCGCACCTCCAGTCTTGGGACGGCCGCTGGTGGCCTGGCTCTTGAACGGCGGAGATTGTCTGATAGGGGACTCTCTCCGGCCGTGATCTGTACAATTCAGAGCGCGCGCGCGGCTTCCACTGCCTTGGTTTACTCTGGCAAATGGGCTGCTTTTGCGCGTTGGTGTGAGGAAAGGGACTTCGCTCCCGAGTCATGCTCGGTCGAGGCGATTTTGGAATTCCTTCAGCACCTGATGGGTCATGGTGGCGGTTTGGCAGCATCCACTATCAAGGTGTATGCGTGTGCTATTTCCGCATGCCATGAGGGGTTCGCCAAAACTACGGTTTTCGGGCATCCCCTGGTTAAACGCTTCCTGGCCGGCACGCGCCGTCTTCGCCCTGTGCGTAAGGCTGCGGCGCCGCCTTGGGATTTGCTCTTGGTTCTGGATGCGCTATGTAAAGCGCCGTTCGAACCAATGGAGCGGATATCTCTCAAGTGGCTGTCGATTAAGACCGCGCTGCTCCTTGCTCTGACGTCGGGCAAGCGGGTCAGTGATCTGAGGGCGTTGACAGTTTTTCTCATCACGGGTGATGGGAGCAAAGCTGTGTTGCGCACGGATCCATCTTTCGTTCCGAAGGTGGTCCGGGGCGCCTATAGGGCACGGGATTTGGAGCTGGGAGCCTTCTATCCTCCACCTCATGCGAGCGAGGAAGAGGCCCGCCTGCATTTGTTGTGTCCTGTGCGTGCGTTGATGTGTTACGTCCAGCGCACGGCTGCGGTCCGCACCACCCCCCAGTTGTTGGTTTGCCACGGCCCAGGGAAGGTGGGTTCTCCGTTGTCGAAACAGCGTCTCTCCCATTGGATCTGTGAGGGCATCGCCCAGTCTTACGTGACTGCGGGTCGTCCTCTGCCTGGTGCTGTTCGGGCACACTCCACAAGGGGTGTGGCCACGTCAGTTGCCCTGTTCAATGGTGTGTCAGTGGAGGACATCTGTGCGGCGGCGACTTGGTCGTCCCCGTCTCCTTTTGTCCGTTATTACCTTTTATCCATGTCCTCTGTCTCTGTGGCGTCATCTGTGCTAAACACAGCCGCCGGTGCGAGCCAGCGTTAGACAGGATTTTTCATGTAGGTGTTCGGCTCGAGTCGCCGGGTCTTCTGTGAAAGAGTCAGAATTGACCATGGCAGGTCTCGCCGCTACTGGAGAACCGGTTTGAGCCGCGGGGTCTTTTCCTGCTAGGAAAGCAGACGTGACTCACTCAGGTCTCACCGGTTCAGCTAAGGTAGGAGCGGGCCCGTCTAGTGACGTTCCGTTCCTGTTTATGTGTGAGGCTGGGACGGGCTTGTTACGGAGTAACCGCTTTGGTCCAGCTCTCGCCCCACGTACCTCTCCTTGCCCTCGGCTGTGATAGACTGAGTGTGGCGGGGTGGGGCCAGTGCTTGGGTCGGATCAACTGTTAGTATGGTCTCGCCTTGGAGCCCTGGCTTGTGTCCTGACTGGTTCCCTTACTGGGGCCAGCAAGAGTGTATGGTGCGGTCGTGTAGCTCCGCTTATGCCAATAGGAGCTAGCCCTGTGGGGCGGAGCTCCACGAAATAGAACGATGGTTACGTATTGTAACCCTAGTTCTATGAGTGGAGCGGAGCCCCACAGGGAACAGACTTGCTGCCCCGCAGTCTGCTCGCTGAAAATTTCGGTTAGGAGCAGATGTGCGGGCGTAGCCCGCTTATACAGTGGTGCACCGGACCTGGTTGGACACAGGTGCGTGTATGTTTTTTTCTTCAGTCAATGTAGCTAGCTGGGTTTCGCTAGCCAATAGGAGCTAGCCCTGTGGGGCTCCGCTCCACTCATAGAACTAGGGTTACAATACGTAACCATCGGTTTCGGGCCCCTGCAGCAATCCTGCTATCTGCTCTTCTCTTCTCAGTGTCTGTCACAGGTTAGGGGCAGGTGGAAAGCAATTATGGATATCTCTCCCTCCATCACTCTCTCTCTTCCTCTACCCCCACCCCCCCTCTCTCCCTCCACCATCTCTCCCTCTCTCTCTCCCTTAACCCTCTCTGTGTCTCTCTCTCCTCTCTCTCTCTCTCTGTCTCTCTCTCCCTCTCTCTGTCCTACTGTGTTTGTGAGTGGTGATGCGTGTTGCCCCAGTGTAATCATCGACCACTGGAAAGGCTCAGAGCGTGATTAGGAGGAGGAACAAGAATGTGGCCAGCTAAGAGCTCTTAATAACTCTCTCTCTCTCTCTCTGTCTCTCTCTCTCTCTCTCTCTGTCTCTCTCTCTGTCTCTCTCTCTCTGTCTGTCTCTCTCTCTCTCTCTCTGTCCCCTCTGTCACGCTCTCTCTTGTTTCCATCCATCCTGTCCTCCGTCTAGAGAGATAGGGTTGTTATCTGACTAGCAGTGCTGACATGGGCGGGCTGGTGTAAGCTCCTCCCCCTGCCAGCTCTATAAAGGACACCACACCTCCGCTGCCATGTGACCACGTTCACTGCTATTGGTCAATCTCCTCTGCTCTTGCACACACACACACACACACACAGGATACCAGATCAACTTGAAAACTGACAGGACCGCTACATTTGCTCTGGGTCTAGGATCAGAATAGTGTTGGCCTTAATTGCCATCACTTGTTGTGTTGTGTTCTGAGGGATATCCAAGTTGTGTTCAGAGGGTCAGTAGATTACATGAGCAGTGTGTCCCATACGTTAATTCATCCATGGCGGCCCGCCATGGATGAATTTGTCCCGCCATAGCTGCAAAATTTAGGTTATCAAAAGTTTTTACTTCTCATAAATAAATAACAAAACTCAAATGCTGTTGTGTTTTGCGCTGTGCTCATGGTACTCTGCTGGGCTACTCCCCCTCCCCATCCCCCGCAAATCACGTGGATTGAAATAGGTCGCGTGCCAATCACAATTTGTTTGTCAAACAATTGTTGGAAGTGTGAATTGCACACAGCTGCATTGATTCACGCTGGAATTCCACACGGAGTTGAGATACGGTTGTGTGAGGTAAGTTAACGTTAGCTACTTACAATACAATCCATATTGAATATCCACTGTAGTTGTCTACTTGTCCAAACATAATTTGGACTATGCTGCAACGTTCATTTTCCAGTCTATGTAACGCAAATTTTCCAGCTAGCAAGCTAGACTGTTAATTAGCTACCAGCAACGTTACCTAGCTAAAGTTAGGCTAGTACTAGCTAACGTTAGCTATATAGGTTTGCATGTAACGTTAGTCAGGCCAATGTCATTGAAAAACGGGACTGTCTTAAAGGACAATGCTCTTTTTTGACAACCTGGACCTTATTTACGACATATTATAAGACGTTTGACTCACCGAGATCACTTTGGTGTAGTTCGGAGGCCTGTAGAAGAAATGTAAAATCCAGCGCGAGCCAAGTATATCCATGTAATGGCGGTGATCGGGGCAAAGAGAATGCAGCTTCTATAAATCTATTTTCTGCCGCGAAACGGTTGTTTTCATCAATCTGCCTTGATGAATCGCTAGTTGTGTTTACATAGAGCATAGGCCTGTTGTGGTATTTCACATACCTCTGTAATATGATCTTTAGAAACGTCTTTAGACACGAAATAGCTTCCTCACTTGCTCCAGCACGCATGCACACAGCGTGCTGGAGCAACGATTGCGCGCTGTGCGCATTAGTGCTGGAGCAAGTGAGGAAGCTATTTCGTTTCGAAAGACGTTTCTAAAGATCATGGCATGTGAAAACCACAACAGTTATGCTCTATGTAAGCACAACTAGCGATTCATCAAGACAGATTGATGAAAACAACCGTTTCGCGGCAGAAAATAGATTTATAGAAGCTGCATTCTCGTTGCCCCGATCACCGCCATTACATGGATATACTGGCTCGCGCTGGATTTTACATTTCTTCTACAGGCCTCCGAACTACACCAAAGTGATCTCGGTGAGTCAAAAGTCTTATAATATGTCGTAAATAAGGTCCAGGTTGTCAAAAACGAGCAATGTCCTTTAAGTTTAGCTAATATGTTTGTACTCTTGACTTTCAGGTCATGAGTAGGCTACCAGACCAATATATACATTCTTCAAGAAGAAAATGAGAGTAGAAGCAGATGGAGAAACTGCTGCGGAGCCTGAGGTAACGTTGGCTTGCTAGCTAGGATAATGTAGCAATAGATGGCAAGTCAATAGCCAAACATATTGCCTATGAATAATTATTATTCATGCGCTTTTGTCCAAAAAGAAAGTGGATTAACTAACAGTGAAATGTTTATTTACAACAGGAGAGACGGCTTCTCCAGGCAGGAGAGCTTCCTCTCCAGCCAGCAGCCTCAACCAGCAGCCAGTGGCGGGAGAGGGACAGAGAGAGAGAGGGACTGACTCTTGACTCTCAGGCAGGAGAGCTTCCTCTCCATCCAGCCTCTCAGAGAGGGACAGAGAGAGAGGGACTTGACTCTGACTCTCAGATGGCAGCAGGGCAGGTAGCTCCCTCACTCATCATTCTCTCTCTCTCACACGCACTCTCTCTCTCACACACACACACACATACTCGCACTCTTGTTAGTGTCAGAGGCTCATTAGATGGTAGGAAGGAGGGAGAGAGGGTGGGAGATATATTAGACCAGTGAGATGTCCAGGCCCTCTGCCCTGGTGTGTGGCAGCTGTTAGTGTCAGAGGGGAAGCCTCGTTCAGACTGCATGATTGCCATCTGAGGGATCTCTATTAGATGATGGTCAGCTGGCTCTTTTTAGCAACTGCAGTCATTTCAGCTTCCACTGGCACATTTTCTCCCAGATTTTTTTTTTTCAGAACAGACATTTTGAAGGGCTAATGTCCGCAGTATGTTGCATTAAATAGCCTTTTGTACAGTAGATGGAAATGTGGTCTTTGGCACATTGTTGTTTGTGAGGGTGTTACCTGTATTTAGATTGAAAAAGACTGGGCACGACACTGGATGTTATTTAATATTGATTATCATTTATTAAGTCATTAAGTCATGTCTCGTTTGCCATGATTTGTGTATGACTACTTCTTTGCCATGCCCTTTCATAACCAAATGTGGTCCGATGATTAAATTGCTATGGCTTCTTGATTTTTCTCTCAAAGTGCGCCAAATTGATGCATTTAAATTAACAATGTTCAAAATTCTCACGGGGGGGCATGCCCCCGGACCCCCCTATAGAGTCGGAGGTCCACCCCCCCATAGCTGCCCAAAATCCTATGGGAAACACTGCATGAGGACCATCCGAGAGGAACATTGTTAGAGTATAGAACACGCAGACAGACTGATACACCAGTTAATAGCTATCCCCCTGTTCCCAGACACACCAGTTAATGGCTAACTCCACATTATACTATTACTATATACTCAATATACCTCCACATTATACTATTATACAATTACTATATCCTCCATAACATGTTTCCACATTATACTATTATATTATTACTATATACTCTATATATCTCCACATTATACTATTACTATATACTCCATATATCTCCACTTTAAAAAAATAAATAAAAATGTAGCCTTTATTTATACAGGTAAAACAAAATGAGTCCCAATGACTCATTTTCAAGTGTGACCTGTTCCACAGGCATTCAGCAATCACACGTTAGGGGGCAACAAGACAAAATACTATTATATTATTACTATTTACTCCATATATCTCCACATTATACTATTATATTATTACTATATACTCCACATTATACTATTACTATATACTCCATATATCTCCACATTATACTATGATACTATTACTATATACTCTATATATCCACATTATACTATTATATTATTACTATATACTCCATATATATCCACATTATACTATTACTATATGCTCTATATATCTCTACATTATACTATTACTATATACTCTATATATCTCCACATTATACTATTATACTATTACTATATACTCCATATATCTCCACATTATACTATTATACATTATACTATTATACTATTACTATATACTCCAAATTATACTATTATACTATTACTATATACTCTATATATCTCCACATTATACTATTATACTATTACTATATTCTCTATATATCTCCACATTATACTATTATACATTATACTATTATACTATTACTATATACTCTATATATCTCCACATTATACTATCATACTATTACTATATACTATATATATCTCCACATTATACTATTATATTATTACTATATACTCCATATATCTCCACATTATATTATTATACTATTACTATATATACTCCATATATCACCACATTATACTATTATATTATTACTATATACTCAATATATGTCCACATTATACTATTATACTATTACTATATACTGCACATATCTCCACATTATACTATTACTATATACTCCACATATCTCCACATTATACTATTATACATAATACTATTATACTATTACTATATACTCCACATTATACTATTATACTATTACTATTTACTCCATATATCTCCACATTATACTATTATATTATTACTATATACTCCACATTATACTATTACTATATACTCCATATATCTCCACATTATACTATCATACTATTACTATATACTCCACATTATACTATTACTATATGCTCTATATATCTCCACATTATACTATTATACTATTACTATATACTCCACTCCACATATCTCCACATTATACTATTACTATATGCTCTATATATCTCCACATTATACTATTAGTATATACTCCACATATCTCCACATTATACTATTATACTATTACTATATACTCTATATATCCACATTATACTATTATATTATTACTATATACTCCATATATATCCACATTATACTATTACTATATGCTCTATATATCTCCACATTATACTATTATACTATTACTATATACTCCATATATCTCCACATTATACTATTATATTATTACTATATACTCCATATATATCCACATTATACTATTACTATATGCTCTATATATCTCTACATTATATTATTACTATATACTCTATATCTCCACATTATACTATTATATTATTACTATATACTCCATATATCTCCACATTATATTATTATACTATTACTATATATACTCCATATATCACCACATTATACTATTATATTATTACTATATACTCAATATATCTCCACATTATACTATTATACTATTACTATATACTGCACATATCTCCACATTATACTATTACTATATACTCCACATATCTCCACATTATACTATTATACATAATACTATTATACTATTACTATATACTCCAAATTATACTATTATACTATTACTATATACTCTATATATCTCCACATTATACTATTATACTATTACTATATTCTCTATATATCTCCACATTATACTATTATACATTATACTATTATACTATTACTATATACTCTATATATCTCCACATTATACTATCATACTATTACTATATACTATATATATCTCCACATTATACTATTATATTATTACTATATACTCCATATATCTCCACATTATACTATTATATTATTACTATATACTCCATATATCTCCACATTATATTATTATACTATTACTATATATACTCCATATATCTTCACATTATACTATTATATTATTACTATATACTCAATATATCTTCACATTATACTATTATACTATTACTATATGCTCTATATATCTCCACATTATACTATTATACTATTACTATATACTGCACATATCTCCACATTATACTATTATACTATTACTATATACTCTATATATCTCCACATTATACTATTATACTATTACTATATATACCCCTGTCATGTCAATATCCACAGTGAGCAGACCTATGAAACAGTCACCACTGCTGGGTGGTCATGTGGTTATGTGTGTGTGGTTATGTGGTAATGTGTGTGTTAATGTGGTTATGGGGAATTGTGTGTGGCTATGTATGAGGTTATGTGGATAACCACATAACCAAATACATAACCAGATACATAACCACATAACCACACACATTCCCACATAACCACACACATTATCACATAACCACATACATAGTCACATAACCACATATACTGTATAACCACATAGCCACATAACCACATACATAGCCACATAAATAACTACATAACCACACACATTACCATATACCCACATATATAACCACATGCATAGCCACATAACCACATACATAGCCACATAACCACATAACCACACACATTACCACATAACCACACACATTACCCATATAACCACATATATAACCACACACATTACCACAAACACATATATAAGTATGCGGTTATTTTATTTTATTTAACCTTTATTTATACAGGTAAAAAAAAACACGTTGAGTTCAGAGGACTCATTTTCAAGTGTGACCTGTTCACAATCATTCAGCACTCGTTACACTAAGTTACAAAGAACAGGACAGAATTACAATAAAACATGTGGTATGTGGTTATGTGGTAATATATGTGATTATGTGGTTATTTATGTGGATGTGTGCCCCTGATTGCCCTGCTGCAAGAAGATTAGTTGCCGTGGTGACAAGCTTTAACCCTGTAGCAATAGCAGGATTAGGGGGTCTTAGCATTCCACAGCGCGGAGATAAGGCTGCAGCTCAACTGCTGGCTGGCCAGGCAGGCCGACGCCAGAAGGAAGTCCAGAGCGAAGATGAGAACATGAGTTTCACCTTCACTTGTGGACGCCCGTCATTATGTCAGAGGTTTGCTATGGACGGGTCACTCCCTCCTCCACCCAGAGCTCCAGCCACCTGGCAGACCGGTGCTGAACCAGCCACTGCTTCTGCCAAGCACACCCCCAGGCAGGCTCAAGCCAGCACTCTTCGTCATCATGAAGAACACCCAGGTGTGTGTGTGTTTGGGGTGCTTCTATGGCAGGGGTCAGAGACCTGGGAGAGCCAGGCCTTCAGAAAGACCGTTGAGTGGAGTGTGTTGTAGCATATTTCTGGTTATGCTGGAGCATTGTGACTCTTACCACGTAGGAAACCTTTGACCTTTGAACAACAACCATGAACTGATACTGTATGCCGTCATGGGAAATCTCCAACACGCACAAGCACACACACAAGCAAACTCTCCGCACACAAGCACACACAAGCAAACTCTCCACACACAAGCACACACAAGCACACACAAGCAAACTCTCCACACACACACACAAGCAAAATGTCCCCACATACAAGCAAACTAGAGGTCGACCGATTATGGGTTTTAGGCCTACATGTCGATGCCGATTTTGAGAGCAAGCAGGGTGGCCGATGTCCGATATCACGCCGCCGTCCCCCTTCCCCCCACTGATAAAATACAATTAATGTTTTTTGTTTTGTGCGTTACGGCACTCCCTGCTCCCTCGCCTGGCGACACCTCACCATTCCAAAATACTGCCATTCCGAAATACCGCCATTCCGACAAAATCGTCGGAAAGGAGATATACCTCGCCATTCCGAAGGTTCGCTATTCTGTTCGGAATGGCGGCCCTCATATCCTTTCGGAATGGCGCCACCTTTCTGAGGAGGGAAAAGGTCCGCCACTCCGAATGAATGGAAGTCAATGATCGGAATGGCGGTATTTCGGAATGGTGAGCCGACGCCCCCTCGCCTCCACACTTGTCTGCCCCTGTGCGCTGCTCGGTGCGTCTGGCCTCCACAGTGCCCTCTTCCCAGTACTAGCCAACACTCAGTCTACCCGGGCTCTGACGCTTCCGGGACTTCAGCATGCCGGGGAATTGCGTGCCCAACACAGCGAGCATGGCAGGTTCCTGTTTTACACCTGGCTCCCATCACTAATCTCCCTACCTGGCAGTCATCACTGATAACCATCCCTACAAGAACCCAGTCTGCACTCAGCGTGATGGGTGAAAAAAGGTTCTAGCTCCACTCCTGTCTGATGGTTTGTCTGATCATAGTAATCTTGTTTAGTTGTTAGCTATAACTTGCAGCATACGTTATGCATGAAATATACCTACTTACACTGATACTAGCTAGCTAGCCTAGTAGCTAGTTAGCACTATGCTAACGTTAGCGCTATGCTAACATTAGCTAGCTTGCGCTGGCTAACGTTAGCTAGCAAGACTAGAAGAGCTGGCTAGCTAACATTAGCCCTGCTTACCCAAGAGTCAGACTAGCTAGTAGTTATGCTGCATTTCATTTATCTGGGAAGTGGTGAGGTGCACTAGCTAACGTTAGCTAGCATGATGAGCTGGCTAGCTAACATTGCATCCAATGTAACGTTACAAGCTCAACTACCAAGACTGCTAACGGTCGCTAGCAAAGACGTACATGTATACATGCTGGCGCCCGTGATTTTTTTTACCAACCAACTTCTGCCATAACCACGCCGCCGCGAGTTTTCATTGGTTAGGGTTAGGTTTAGGTTTAGGTTTAGGGTTAGGGATAGGGTTAGGGTTAGGGTTGTCCAATGAAAACTCGCGGGGGCGTGGTTATGGCAGAAGTTTGTTGGTAAAAAAAAGCACGCTGCTGGCGCTGGCTAGCGGTCCTCTGTCGGTTCGTTGGTGGCTGGTATGTGAGTGGAAAGCCACCAACTCACCGACGGAGGACCGCCAGCAGCGCCAGCGGTGGCCCCGCTGCCTAGCCACTGATCCCGCCATAGCAGGGCTGCCGTAATGTTGCATGTTTTAGCTAACTTTCTCTAGATTAGGTTAATATCCAAAATTGCAATTCCTGACGTTATTCACACAAAAAGACAAGAATCGATCGAATTACAGAAAGTAAATATTGTATAAAAGTGTCCAAATAAATGTATTGAGCTTCAAAAGGTAGTTTTTAGGCTTACCATTTTATTTCTCTCAGGTGACACCTGAGGTGTAATCTGTCCATACAGAGCTTTCGAGAACAAGTTCCCACTTTCAACTATTATCACGTTTTAACTTTCAACTATTATCATGTGTTACGATCATTCCACGGGGAAGTGGCATGTGCCAAGATCATTCCGCTCCGGGTAGAAACGTGTGCACTCTGCAGACAATTTTTTTATATCAGCCTCATGAGCACAGATCGGCCTATGCCGATTACCTAAAAAGGGAATTATATTGGCCCGATTAATCGGCCGGCCGATTGATCGGTCGACCTCTAAAGCAAACACAAGCACACACACAAGCCATCTCTCCACACACACAAGCCATTTCTCCACACACAGAAGCTAAATCTCCACACACAAGCAGGAGGGTGGAAGAGTTGTGGTATGCGTGCGTACAAACATACCTCATGTCATCTTTCCCAGAATGGCAAGGCTAAGACAGTGTTAAGCATTCGCAAATGCAAGTTGGGAAACTAGAGAGGGACAACTAATCCTCAGGTACCACTTTATCCCATATCATGTCACCCTCAGAGAGAAGTCTGCATGGAGCCCTGGACACCATCTGAGCTTCATCTGTAGTCCTGTTCAAACACTGTTGTGTTCTCCCTCCTCCTTCACTGCAGAGGAAACTTAACTAAGCGTACAATCTAGCCAACTGATTTCAGATCAGCTGCCAGTGAAAGCTATCAGAAGTATTCTCAGCCTACTGTACGTTCACCCACTGGCACCTGCGCTATAGAGTGTGCGGTGCAGGTGCACCCCCACTATTACTATACAAACGTGTGCTTTTGAACCCCCACTTTTCATCACCACTTTGCCTTTTTGTTGTGATTAAAGGGCACCGCACATGCTAAATCACTTTTTTAATGTGTTTATCATATACATGTTGGTCTCTGATGGTCCAACCAATTTACAAAAGTTGATATCAAACAACCCAGTCGTTTGTTTATGGTCAGCACACTTTCTCCTGCCCTGGAAGCTCCACCCTTCAGCAAGCCATTCGGATGTTCAGAGTTCTCCGCGTTGTTAGTGACGTTTTTGGTGACGTAGATCGAGGAGCATTATCATAGTATATTCATATAATCATAGCAATTTACCTATGAATGCGCTTCCTCGGCCAGGTCGTCCGAGTCTACAGACAAAACCGTTTTGTTACTCACCAAAGTAAACGCATTGTTGGAAAGATGAAAGCCTTTTCTCCGAGGTCGCTACAGTTTGTAGTCCCCCACCTTTCAAATAAAAGGCAAATTTGTACACTTAAATGGCTAATATCCACAGAGCATCGACTGTCTTCTTCTACTGGTGATTCGGCGCTCTCCGCTTTGTTTAGCCTACTCACTGCTGCCACCCATGTTGGGGATGATGCATTACATTACATTATTTACATGTTTTAAAGTTTAAAATTTGCCATAGTTAATAACTCAGCGTAATTGTTCTCCTGCTAATCAGATACCTCAACGCGAGTCTCTAAACACCATTTAAGATGTAATGCATCATCCCCAACATGGGGGGCAGCAGTGAGTAGGCTAAACAAAGCGGAGAGCGCTGAATCACCAGTAGAGGAAGACAGTCGATGCGCTGTGGATATTAGACATTTAAGTGTACACATTTGCCTTTTATTTGAAAGGTGGGGGACTACAAACTGTAGCAACCTCAGAGAAAAGGCTTTCATCTTTCCAACGATGTGTTTACTTTGGTGAGTAACACAACGGTTTTGTCTGTAGACTCGGACGAGCGGACCAAGGAAGCACATTCATAGGAAAATTGCATTGAGAGTAACAGGGTGTTATCTGTAGGATATCGCCCTGGACCAGGTCTACCTCCAACCATGCTAACCTACAGTACACAGCTACACTACATCCCAACCTGACAGAGCTACCTCCAACCATGCTAACCTACAGTATACAGCTACATCACGTCCAAGCCCAATAGAACACTTGAGGGATGTCTTCTGGTGATGTAACATGGGGAAGCCAGTGAAAGACAGCGCCAGCTCTTGGTGGCAGCGAGCTCAGAGCAGTTGAGAGACCTTCTCTTTGGCACGGCCCCTAGATAATCCTGGAGGCTGGTGAACAGACGAGCTCTGTCTGGCAATCCTACCCGCGAAGTCTCCTAACAACAACATGGACAAATCCCTCTGGCCTCTGCCAGCTGTTTGCTGGAGCTGGTTAACTGGTCCTGGTGGCCTGGTTTACTGTGACAGTTACCTGTCCTGAAGGCCAGAAACTTTACTGGACGTAAAGAAATCGTAAAGACACATAATATAGAGAGCATGTCTAAACGAATGCCTTGCCCATTCCCATATCTCTCTGCTATGTCAATGTCCTTTTATTTCGATAGCACCAATCACACAAATCAATGTAGCACATTGCAATGAGTGCTTTCCATAAAAAGAGATGGATAAAAACATAAATCATATAAACACAGTGAGAACAGATTTAAAAATAAACAATCAAAGTAAAAAATGCCCCATGCCGGAAATTCTCTGTCCAACAAACAGCTGAGGGGAGGGGAGGGGGGGTTGGACAGTACTGTAGCAGTTAACAGCTGCTCTGAACACAGCCAGCCAGCCAGGGGCAGGTGGTGGACATGCCAGAAGACAGGTTATGAATAGCAGCACTGGGAGCAGATGATCACATGCCCCCCCCATCCTCCTCTGACTGGGTCTCTGATACCCCGGATCAAACCACACATCACATTCCACAAACTATCTCAGAGAGACATCTCCCGAACTACATCTCCCAATCTGAGACTGGCAGAAGTCTCGTTATAGAGACCAGCAGAGAGAGACCAGCAGAGCTTGTTTCAGAGAGACCGGCAGAGAGAGACCAGCTGAGAGAGACTGGCAGAGACAGACCAGCAGAGAGAGACCAGCAGAGGTCTTGTTTTAGAGACCAGCAGAACTCATGTTTCCAGTCTAATCCCAACCAAGATGTCACAGCGGAGGGACACGGTGTCTGGCCGGCTCCCCATCAAAGATTCAAGCTACTGCTTCTCAATTCTTAATAGTCTAACACAATATCTCAACTGGAAATAACACAGTCTCTCTGGAGTGGTTCTAACATGCTGTCATCCAGCCTGTTCTTCAGCGGGAGGCTGGTGGACAGAGTAATCACGGTAGTGCTGAGTGTCTTTGTGAGTCTTCTGGGGCCTTCTGTAGCTGGTTCTCATCCCCACCAGGCAGTAGTTGGTTCTCATCCTCCACCAGGCTGTAGCTGGTTCTCATCCCCACCAGGCAGTAGTTGGTTCTCATCCTCCACCAGGCTGTAGCTGGTTCTCATCCCCACCAGGCTGTAGCTGGTTCTCATCCCCACCAGGCTGTAGCTGGTTATCATCCCCCACCAGGCTGTAGCTGGTTCTCATCCTCCACCAGGCTGTAGCTGGTTCTCATCCTCCACCAGGCTGTAGCTGGTTCTCATCCTCCACCAGGCTGTAGCTGGTTCTCATCCTCCACCAGGCTGTAGCTGGTTCTCATCCCCACCAGGCTGTAGCTGGTTCTCATCCCCACCAGGCTGTAGCTGTGCCATCGTGCTCCACAACATACAGAGTAACACCCGTTACTCAGTTAAACACAGCTAATAGTTAAAGAATTGATGCACACACATGCACACACACACACACACAGTTACACGCCCAGCTAATGTCCATGCTCCCAGCCCAGCTGCAGTACACATCTCTGTACCTTTGTACTTCACGAACACCATGGGCTCCCGAGTGTCTGTCTGGGAGAGACCGCCTCCCTGCCGATCGGAGAGGAGGAGAGGAAAATAGAGATGAGAGGAGGAGAGAGGATAGGAAGAGAGAGGAGAGGAGGAGAGGAAGATAGAGAAGAGGAGAGAAGGAGAGGGAGATAGAGGAGATGAGAGGAGAGGAGAGAGCACTTCTTCTGCTTCCACACACACAGCACTGCTTCCTGCTTAGTCCACGGGAGGAGGAATGGTCCAAATGAGAGGGGGAATCAGAGGGTAGAGAGAGAGAGGGAGGGAGAGTGAAAGAGACGGAGGGAGGGAGAGAGGTAGGGAGCGAGAGAGAGAGGGAGGGAGAGAGCGAGGGAGGGAGAGAGAGAGTGCAGTATCTTTTCCCAGAAAAGAGTAATAGAGTTGTATCAAGCACATCTGTATCAAGCATAATCTTGGAGCCGGCAGCAACATTTCACTTTGACTTTACACCGTACATTACATGTGACAAATAAAGACATCTTTAATCTTGAGAGGGATAGAGTGATGAAGAGAAGAGGCAGTAGAGAATCTGTCTCTCTAAGCAGAGTAGAAGCAGTAGAGAATCTGTCTCTCTAAGCAGAGTAGAGGCAGTAGAGAATGTCTCTCTAAGCAGAGTAGAGGCAGTAGAGAATCTGTCTCTAAGCAGAGTAGAAGCAGGAGAGAATCTGTCTCTCTAAGCAGAGTAGAGGCAGTAGAGAATCTGTCTCTAAGCAGAGTAGAAGCAGTAGAGAATCTGTCTCTCTAAGCAGAGTAGAGGCAGTAGAGAATCTGTCTCTCTAAGCAGAGTAGAGGCAGCAGAGAATCTGTCTCTCTAAGCAGAGTAGAGGCAGTAGAGAATCTGTCTCTAAGCAGAGTAGAGGCAGTAGAGAATCTGTCTCTCTAAGCAGAGTAGAAGCAGTAGAGAATATGTCTCTCTAAGCAGAGTAGAGACAGTAGAGAATCTGTCTCTCTAAGCAGAGTAGAGGCAGTAGAGAATCTGTCTCTCTAAGCAGAGTAGAGGCAGTAGAGAATCTGTCTCTCTAAGCAGCGGCTGGTGATGGAGTCAGCGAGCAGTTCTGTTTAAACCCTCCCTCCAACTACCCTGCTGGTGTGTGTGTGTGTGTGTGTATGTGTGTGTGATGTGGACTCTTTCCTGCTGAATAGCTAGGTTGCAGCTGTCTCTTGTGACAAATGCCGATTCCATAGCTGTAGTCTGTAGTCCCTCCCCAACAACACACCACACCTCACATCAGGACAGGAAGGTGTGCGTGAGTGTGTGTCTGTAAGTGCGTGTATCCGGGTGTGTCCATGTGTGTGTGTGTGTGTGGTTGTGTCCATGTGTGTGTGTGTCTGCCTGAGTGTGTGTGTCCGGGTGTGTCCATGTGTGTGTGTGCATGTGGGTGTGTCCATGTGTGCGCGATTGTGCGTGCGTGAATGTGTGCGTGTGTGTGTGAGTGTGTGTGGGTGTGTGTGTGGTGTGTGTATGTGTGTGTGTGTGTTGGCTGCTGTGTTGTAGAGGGCTGAGATAACACAGACTCTCAGTTCCAGTTAGTCCCCAGAGGGCGAGACTCTCTTTAGTTTTTCCTCTATAGCCTGTTTCTCTCTCTCTCTCTCTCCTCTCCCCTCCGTCCATCACCAGCTTGTGGTTGTGTTTGTTTAGTATTGTTTACGTTGTTTTTAGTTGTGTTTACGTTGTGTTTGCATTGTGTTTGTTTGCGAGTGTGAGTGTGTGTGTGAGTGTGTCTAATTTTTCACTAAGGCCGCATTTACACTGCAGATCTTGATGCCTAGATCAGATTTTTTGCCCATATCCAATTTTTTTGACCGCCTGCTTACATGTACTTTTTAAAGTGACCCATATCAGATACCTGTGCTTACACGTACAAACTTGCTTAACATTTGAAACAACCCGCATGCGTACACGATGGTTTCATTACCTTGGTTACCTAACAACCAGCCGGCTCTTTGCTGGACAGAGACGTGATATTTTATAAATAACTGGAATTAACTTTATTCACATACATGGAAATTAATTGATGTTGTGTAGGCATAAAGATGAAATGATAAACTGTCATTCAGCAATTCCACTATAATTAGCCTACTGGTAATACATCTCCGCACTGGCCTGTGAGCCCCCCGAGCTCGGCGGGTTAGCCGCGAACTTCATGCCGCAACGAGAGATCCCCTCTCTGGGTGGATAGCTGTTCAACTCGCCTGGGACCAGGTCCCCTGGAGCTATTTCGCCTGGTTGGTGTGAACAGAATGAATACCACCTACTAGCAAACAAAACATGTTTAGTCACAATTATACTGTTAAAACTAAGATGCCTGGATAAAAAAATATGTTTTCCAATGGATAGATTTGACGAAAGTAGATTAATAAGCAAGCCCCTTTTCATTGCTAACTCAGAACACGTCAGGTTTCAATGATGT
>NC_140255.1:9003247-9120747 GCF_949987555.1 Borostomias antarcticus | reverse complement strand
GTGATCTTTCTGAGGTATGATGGTCTTTCTGAGGTATGATGGTCTTTCTGAGGTATGATGGTCTTTCTGAGGTATGATGGTCTTTCTGAGGTATGATGGTCTTTCTGAGGTATGATGGTCTTTCTGAGGTGAGGTGATCTTTCTGAGGTATGATGGTCTTTCTGAGGTATGATGGTCTTTCTGAGGTATGGGGCTCTTTCTGAGGTATGGTGGTCTTTCTGAGGTATGGTGGTCTTTCTGAAGTGAGGTAGCCAGACCTCGTGGTGGTCTTTCTCTGCTCTGTATGTCAGACCAGCAGGACACTGGGGTTCATGGTTCAGTTTGGAAGGGCACTCACTCATACAATCAGAGACATCAACTTTCTCAACCATTCCTAAGGCAAGCAGATGTGGGTGGACAACAATGTGCAAATATGGAGAGATACGGTCAGTTGAAACAGTACAGTGAAGCCAATGGAACAAACTTGAACACATCAAACACACATTCAGTATGACAATAGTGTATCTGTGATGGGTCCATGCTGTTCTCTGTGCTAATATTCTACACAGAATCAGATAATTGTCATCTCATCAGAATCCTGTTTTCAGGTAGGTAATGTTTCTGTGAAACATAAAACCAAAAATGTTCTGAAAAAGTTTTAGTGGAAAAACCGCTGCACCAAGAAAGGTCCTGGTGGATGTTAGCAGCAGAGAGCCCTTCTTCAGGCTGTGTTCTCCAGCTGCGACCAGGCCCGACCACGGAGAGACCAGGCCCGACCACGGAGAGACCAGGCCCGACCACGGAGAGACCAGGCCCGACCACGGGGAGACCAGGCCCGACCACGGAGAGACCAGGCCCGACCACGGAGAGACCAGGCCCGACCACGGAGAGACCAGGCCCGACCACGGAGAGACCAGGCCCGACCACGGGGAGACCAGGCCCGACCACGGAGAGACCAGGCCCGACCACGGAGAGACCAGGCCCGACCACGGAGAGACCAGGCCCGACCACGGAGAGACCAGGCCCGACCACGGAGAGACCAGGCTCGACCACGGAGAGACCAGGCTCGACCACGGAGAGACGTCCTGGACACGCAGCTCAGCACGCCGCTGCTTACTAAGCACTGCTCCCGCCCAGGGACACCTTCAACTGCCAGACACGCTGTTTCTATCCACAAAACCGCCAGAGTCGGCTCTACTACACAACCGGCTGTTATATTTATTCACCCCGGGAGAATGGAAGGTACATGCTAGTTAATTGTGAAATCAAAAGCGTGCCACTGAGAGTCAGGTCAGATAGTAGTCAGCACTTAACAGTGCTACTAGTGTACTAAACAGTGCTACTAGTGTATTGAATAATGTTACTAGTGTACTGAGCAGTGCTACTAGTGGACTGAACAATGTCACTAGTGTACTGAACAGTGCTACTAGTGTACTGAACAATGTTACTAGTGTACTGAACAATGCTACTACTGTACTGAACAGTGTTACTAGTGTACTGAACAATGTTACTACTGTACTGAGCAGTGCTACTAGTGTACTGAACACTGCTACTAGTGTACAGTGCTACTAGTGTATTTCACAGTGCTACTAGTGTACTGAACACTGCTACTAGTGTATTTCACAGTGCTACTAGTGTACTGAGCAGCAACTATGCCCTATTATAAGATCATTTGATTATATTAACTAAGACTATCATGACATTAACTATAATTGTATAAGTCTCTAAAATAGCCAAACTCTCTCTTCTCCAGTAGAACCATTGCTACCCAGGCTCATTCATTTTACAATGTCCTCTCCTCATCTTCTCTCCTCATCCTCTCCTCATCCTCTCCTCTCTCTGTTCTCCCGTCTCTGAGTGAGAGTTCTTACCCGGAGCCCCCTGGGCGTCGTATGGTACGCCCATCATCTCCTCACACAGGAAGTAGTCGTCGGGGTTTATGAAGGGCAGCTGGTCCATCATGGACTGTTTGGGGATGAGGTAGAGCACCTCCGCCACCTGGCCGCCCTCGATGATGGACATGCGGCGGACCGAGTTCTTGCGCTTGACCCGGTCCAGCACCACCATGTCGTCTCTGCCAGAGCCACAGATCCAGCCCAGGCTGCTGAGGGTGGGCATGTCGATGCCGCGGAGACTCTCTGCCCAACCAGCAGGGCGGCACACCGACCGTAGGGTGGACACCATGCTGAAGACTCTCTATAGACTGACTCCCAGGTAGACACCATGCAGAAGACTGTCTACAGACCGGCTGTAAGGTTGACACCATGCAGAAGACTCTCTACAGACGGACCGTAGGTTGGTCACCATGCAGAAGACTCTCTACAGACCGACCGTAGGGTGGACACCATGCAGAAGACTCTCTACAGACCGGCCGTAGGGTGGACACCATGCAGAAGACTCTCAAAAGACCGATCAGCTCCCAGGTGGACATCATGCAGAAGACTCTCGACAGACCGGCTCCCAGGTGGACACATGCAGAAGACTCTCTACAGACCGGCTCCCAGGTGGACACATGCAGGAGTAGTGCTGAGTGGAGCCGGCGAACCCAGAGGGGTGGAACAGCCCGGCGTGCTCCTGCGAGTGTCCGGTATCAGCTCTGCCCTCTCAGCGTGACTAACTCAGGGGAGGCTGTGTGTGGTGGATCAGGCAGCCTAGCCCCGACCTCTGACTTCTAAGCTCATTAGGAGGGGGGGTATTTTTAGTGTCTTATCTTCAGTGAAGGTAAAACAAGGGTGCTGGAGGCCAGGAGGAGGAGTCACAACTGCTACAATCTCTAAACCCAGGCCAGGAGGACGAGTCACGACCGCTACAATCTCAACCCAGGCGTCCCTCTGCGACAGGCCCTTCCTGTCCTGTGGCTCCTCCTCTACGGGGTTCAGAACAGACATGCAGCGAGTCGTCTCTAGAAACCCTAACCTGGTGATGCCCAGTAGCTGGGGAGATGAGAAGTTCAGCCTTGTGTTCAATCATCATGCTGTATATACAGTTTCAATGAATCTGCCAAGGCCACAGCTAAGCTAACCCACATTGTCATATGTTCGTCTGTTTTGATTTGGACTTTGATGGGATGGAATCTACGGATAAAGCCAGTAATCGGTTGTGTAAAGAGGCGGTGGTGGTGTAACTATGGCTACTAAGATAAGGGATGTTGCTAGCAACAATATGAACAATCACACACGCCACAGATTGAGGATTCAAAATGATTTTTCTGATTACCACTCATTCGTTTTGTACAGAAGGAATCAGGGTCATTCTCAAATCTCGTTTGTAACTCGGACAGAGACAGAAGTACACACACACAAGCTCTGTCTCTCTCTTTTCAACAGATGCCTAAACATCCTTCTCTCATCTTCCTCCTCTCTCTCCATCTGTCCTTCCAGCCCTGCCTTCCTCCTGTAGGCTAGCTCATAGAGAGATGTGGAGGTAGTGATGTCACAGCGGTTGTGTAAGACCTCTCCTCCAATCACAGATCAGGTAACCGTATCAGGAGGTCACAACACTGCAACTGAGGTCTCAGCTCTGGGGGGGGGGGGGGGGGGGGGTCACGCACCTGGAGTCACCCATGGGACACACACACACACACACACACACACACACACACATACAGTACACACACACACGCACCCCCACACACACACGCGCACACACACGCGCACACACACACACACACATACACAGGTCTATGACAAAACATGCTGACATCATCATGCAGCGCCTCGCACACACGGCTCCATCAGCAGGTCCCAGAGCCTCCTCTATCAGCAGGTCCCAGAACCTCCTCCATCAGCAGGTCCCAGAACCTCCTCCATCAGCAGGTCCCAGAGCCTCCTCTATCAGCAGGTCCCAGAACCTCCTCCATCAGCAGGTCCCAGCAGGGGGAGGTGAACCTCCTCTTCCATCAGCAGGTCCCAGAGCCTTCTCTATCAGCAGGTCCCAGAACCTCCTCCATCAGCAGGTCCCAGCAGGGGGAGGTGAACCTCCTCCTCCATCAGCAGGTCCCAGAACCTCCTCCATCAGCAGGTCCCAGCAGGGGGAGGTGAACCTCCTCTTCCATCAGCAGGTCCCAGCAGGGGGAGGTGAACCTCCTCCTCCATCAGCAGGTCCCAGAACCTCCTCCATCAGCAGGTCCTAGCAGGGGGAGGTGAACCTCCTCTTCCATCAGCAGGTCCCAGAACCTCCTCCATCAGCAGGTCCCAGCTAGGGATGTTAACAGTTAAACGACTATTGATTAATTGCCGATAAGAATTTACTCAACTAAGATTTGGTTCCTCGATTAACTTGTTAACTTGTTAATGGAACAGACCTTTTTTGGGGGGAATTCACGTTATCCACGGGAGTTGCGTGAAATGTAATCATGATTTAGGGTCTGACTGCACATGAAGGCGCCCCGCCATGTAGTGAAGGCTAATTGGGATGCTAAGAAATTTCAACAACACAGTGGAAGAAGACACAAAAATGAAGCGAGCAAAGCGCAGTCCATCGTGGGACGTTCTTATCAATTAATCGACTATTGTTTGTTAAGGTTAACAGTTATCGATTACTGAAATTCCTTGAAATTTGCAACCCTAGTCCCAGCACGGGAAGAGGAACCTGCTCCATCAGCAGTTCCCAGCACGGGGAGGAGAACCTCCTCCATCAGCAGCTCCCAGCACAAGGAGCAGAACCTCCTCCATCAGCAGGTCCCAGCACGAGGAGCAGAACCTCCTCCATCAGCAGGTCCAGCACGGGGAGTGTTAATGTGGTGATCTCTCTCTGACAACTTTGATGACACTGTCGCCCATTCTGAACTACTTAGACTCATACAAAGTCTTGAGCTGGTGAGGCCGTTTAGAACTATAATACAACATATCTTAAAATACACCATACGTGCTGGAGTGATTGAAGGCACAGCAGACGTGTCATCTCTCAGAGCTGTGTTGTGTTTGTGTTCCTGCTGTTGTGTGTTTATTCAGAGGCCTGCTGTGTCAGGCCTGACGCTGACGTCACAAGGGTGACTGGGTGACAGGATATTCCTGTATCAGTAACCAGAGCCTCCTGTGCAGCACAACACAGAGTAACAGGTTACACTAACACCCTCACACCGGCACATCATAAATACATACATACATACATACATACATACATACATACATACATAGATAGATAGATAGATAGATAGATAGATAGATAGATAGATAGATAGATAGATAGATCCAGCAGACTGGTCATTTTCTGGGCAAGGTCAACACAGCCAAGCAGCTGATGTACCGAGAGCTGTCCCTGGAACTCTCTTCCAGGAAAGGATGATGAAAAATAGATACTAAAAATTGTGGAGTGTGAATTCCAGGATCAGGTCCTAAAGCGGTGTTAGGATCAGGTTCTAAAGCGGTGTTAGGATCAGGTTCTAAAGCGGTGTTAGGATCAGGTTCTAAAGCGGTGTTAGGATCAGGTTCTAAAGCGGTGTTAGGATCAGGTTTTAAAGCGGTGTTAGGATCAGGTTCTAAAGCGGTGTTTGGATCAGGTTCTAAAGCGGTGTTAGGATCAGGTTCTAAAGCGGTGTTTGGATCAGGTTCTAAAGCGGTGTTAGGATCAGGTTCTGAAGCGTTATTAGGATCAGGTTCTAAAGCGGTGTTAGGATCAGGTTCTAAAGCGGTGTTTGGATCAGGTTCTAAAGCGGTGTTAGGATCAGGTTCTAAAGCGGTGTTAGGATCAGGTTCTAAAGCGGTGTTAGGATCAGGTTCTAAAGCGGTGTTAGGATCAGGTTTTAAAGCGGTGTTAGGATCAGGTTCTAAAGCGGTGTTTGGATCAGGTTCTAAAGCGGTGTTTGGATCAGGTTCTAAAGCGGTGTTAGGATCAGGTTTTAAAGCGGTGTTAGGATCAGGTTCTAAAGCGGTGTTTGGATCAGGTTCTAAAGCGGTGTTTGGATCAGGTTCTAAAGCGGTGTTAGGATCAGGTTCTAAAGCGGTGTTTGGATCAGGTTCTAAAGCGGTGTTAGGATCAGGTTCTGAAGCGTTATTAGGATCAGGTTCTAAAGCGGTGTTTGGATCAGGTTCTAAAGCGGTGTTAGGATCAGGTTCTGAAGCGTTTATAGGATCAGGTCTAGCAGTAGGATCAGATCATTTCCCTCAGTCTCCAGGCTCAGTAGGCGTCTCTGACAGCGTTCTCCCTGGGTAGGGGGGGTCGGGGATGCGTGCAGCGGGGGCTTCATCCCAGAGAGCTGTCACCATCAGTCTATACTGATCATAGTCAACACCATCCTCCCCAATGGTCTGCGTGTCACGTAATAATTCATCCCCCTTGAAACAAGCCATGCATCACATCATCAACTCCCCGCTTCACAAACAAGACTCCTTTTCAGCTCAGAGTGGGACGACCCGGTTAGGGGAGGCGTAGCGACCGCCCCTCCCCCGATGGGCCCTGCTCTCCTCGGCCCAGAGGGGCAGCGGTATTGAGCAGAACCATCCAGGCCCAGGGACAATCATGGACGGTTGAGTGCTTCGATGCACAGAACATCAAGCGATGAGTGGATGAGAACGCTTGCCTTATATAACAGCACACAGCCCATTATGACAGTCTTTCTCATGGCTTTCCGCAAGATTTCCTCATCAACTTCCCTGGATCATAATCCTCTGCATTGTTCAGATGCTGGTCAGTACATCATCTACGGCTGGATGACCATCAGGCCCCCTAATCTGCCTGAGCAAAAAACACAGCAATACCCCGAAAAGGGGCGGCCGTAGCTCAGGAGGTAGAGCGGGTCGTCCAATGATCAAAGGGTCGGCGGTTCGAATCCCGGCTCCTCCTCACGACATGTCGGAGTATCCTTGGTCAAGACAATGAACCCCAAATGAGCAGACTAGCACCTTGCATGGCAGCTGCCACCATTGGTGTGTGAATGTGTGTGAATGGGTGAATGAGAGGCCTTCATTGTAAAGCTCTTTGGATAGTCTTTTACCAGTGCTGTGTGCCACATCTGTGTTTGCCTGGGTCTCATGAACAGAAACAGGTCACTACACACACACTCACACACACATACTTCGGGTCATCATTGTAAAAGAGGGGGCCTATCAGATGATACGATATAACCTAACTCAGTAAAGCTAGCATAAAGTCCCTGCCCCTTCATATTAGATCCTCCCAGACCCTTGAGTTTTTAAAATCCTCCCTAACCAGTTTTAACCAGTCTGTGCCCAAGCCTCGTTTATGTTCTATGTCTGTATTGTTTGCTGTAATTTCCTTGTTTTGTTGAGAGATGTTTTTACCTTGGACCCACCTTTGTACACCGCTTTGGTCGAGCCTGCCAGTGCCAGCGCCTTTTTTACATGCAACCCTATGGGGTAGGCAAAAGGCGGACGCCTTTTTAAAAAGCGGCCGCTCTTTTAAAAAGTGCAGCGCCCTCCGCCTTTTTGAGTTTAATTTTGGTGAACTTATCAGAAAAGCGCTGTGTGATGTCAATTGTTAGATTTACACTGTGATATACAATACCCTGGCAGTAATCAATAACAACAGTCCACATTCAACAATCGAACAACTCAAATAATGTGCACGAATGTTCATAGTCACTGTAACACAGCTAGCAGCTTAACTGGTAGCTGCATGGTTAGCTGGAACAATAGGGAACTCCGTAGGGCACGGTGGCTAGCAGTCCAGCATAGTGTTCATGTAGCTAGCTGGGAATAGGAGCCAGTAGGCAGGCAGAATGGTGGGATTTCACCTGAGTCACAGGGCCAGTGAGTTGGTGTAGGGTTAGCCAGGGAAGCGGCTAGCTGGGCTAACAAGCTGAAGTAGAGTGGTGATAGTAGCAGCAGGTGTCCTCGTAGTCTCTGTCAGGCGTCTATGTGAGCCTTCGGATACGCAGGACAGGCTAACTAGTCATCGGGCTAGCTCAATATAAATCTAACTATCGTCACTGTTCACTTACCTAAAGCTTAATTTATACTCAAGTGACAAGTGTCGTACGACAAATGTTTGTTGCCCAAAAAAAAATGTCAACCGACATTTAGCATTTATACTTCAGCGAAGTGTCTGATCAACTCCATGGTAACTTGCAGACGTGTGGCTGATTGATCCATGGCAACGAACGTGCCTTCTATCTAGCTATTCAATCACAGCTGTGTGACGAAAGTGACGGCGTCTGCGACATTAGAAAGTTTGTTAGTGCAAGATACGCCTGTCCAACAAAAAAGTGTTGACAGTGACGTCATTTCTGTCTGTCGACACGTACAGTGTTGTACGACGAAGTATAAATTGGCTTTAATACTGTGCTGTGAGCACACTAGTGGTAGTGTTAAAATAATGTTAAAATAATTAACTATATCCTTGGTAAATTTTCAAAATAAATAAAAGTCCAAAATAATTCTAAGTCCAGAGTAATTCTAAGTCCGACTAATAAAGGCACTTGAAGAAAACAGAGTCCAATGTAGCAGGTCTTTATTGCTCCTTTAATGAAAACAGCATCAAAAACCGGTTGGTCCTCAGGGGGCCCCCTCGACGATACAACAACTCTGTCATCTGTGCAATGTCTTAGGGTCCCCCACCACCAGCCCACAACCCCCAACCACCACGCTGCCTGCCGACTCCTCCCAGACCAGGGTCCCCCACCACCAGCCCACAACCCCCAACCACCACGCTGCCTCCCCACTCCTCCCAGACCAGGGTCCCCCACCACCAGCCCACAACCCCCAACCACCACGCTGCCTCCCCACTCCTCCCAGACCAGGGTCCCCCACCACCAGCCCACAACCCCCAACCACCACGCTGCCTGCCGACTCCTCCCAGACCAGGGTCCCCCACCACCAGCCCACAACCCCCAACCACCACGCTGCCTCCCCACTCCTCCCAGACCAGGGTCCCCCACCACCAGCCCACAACCCCCAACCACCACGCTGCCTCCCCACTCCTCCCAGACCAGGGTCCCCCACCACCAGCCCACAACCCCCAACCACCACGCTGCCTCCCCACTCTTCCCAGACCAGGGTCCCCCACCACCAGCCCACAACCCCCAACCACCACGCTGCCTCCCCACTCCTCCCAGACCAGGGTCCCCCACCACCAGCCCACAACCCCCAATCACCACGCTGCCTGCCGACTCCTCCCAGACCAGGGTCCCCCACCACCAGCCCACAACCCCCAACCACCACGCTGCCTCCCCACTCTTCCCAGACCAGGGTCCCCCACCACCAGCCCACAACCCCCAACCACCACGCTGCCTCCCCACTCCTCCCAGACCAGGGTCCCCCACCACCAGCCCACAACCCCCAACCACCACGCTGCCTCCCCACTCCTCCCAAACCAGGGTCCCCCACCACCAGCCCACAACCCCCAACCACCAGGCTGCCTGCCGACTCCTCCCAGACCAGGGTCCCCCACCACCAGCCCACAACCCCCAACCACCACGCTGCCTGCCGACTCCTCCCAGACCAGGGTCCCCCACCACCAGCTCACAACCCCCAACCACCACGCTGCCTGCCGACTCCTCCCAGACCAGGGTCCCCCACCACCAGCTCACAACCCCCAACCACCACGCTGCTTCCCCACTCCTCCCAGACCAGGGTCCCCCACCACCAGCCCACAACCCCCAATCACCACGCTGCCTGCCGACTCCTCCCAGACCAGGGTCCCCCACCACCAGCTCACAACCCCCAACCACCACGCTGCTTCCCCACTCCTCCCAGACCAGGGTCCCCCACCACCAGCCCACAACCCCCAACCACCACGCTCAAACTGCTCTGTTTGTTTTGATAACCTTTGACCCTCATGTGCCTAAGCCTCATTTCCTAAGCCTAACGAGCTATTAGCCAGTAATCTCTGTGGGTGACCGGCCAGAAGGAATGTGTGTGTAAGCTGCAGAACGAAAGAGAGAGGCGGAGTACGGAGCTGAGCTGGGCGGGGATCGCTATGAGCACTGACGACATATTCACTCACAGTTCTCTATAAGCACTGACTACATATTCACTCACAGTTCTCTATAAGCACTGACTACATATTCACTCACAGTTCTCTATAAGCACTGACTACATATTCACTCACAGTAAGTCAATAAGTGGAGTTGCTGAGAGGATAATAATGTATCGATTGCATCAGCAGAAATAATAATTAGAAGATGGAAGTTTAAAGGGACGTGTGTCTGTCGGGGGGGGGGGGGGGGGGGGGGGGGGCAGATGGAGGGTGGGATGATGTGTGAGTACTGTAATATTACTCTGAGTAATCTATGTGTGAAATACATAAATCCTCCCCCCCTCAGCGAATCAAAATAGTCCGTTCGCACCCCCCTATCAACAACTCGCACGCCAATCAAAATAATCTGGCACCCCCCACCCCCACCCTGTCAACAACCTGCCGAACGTCGGGATCGAGAAAAATGCAATATGGTCCACTTTAAAAAAGAAAAAAGAAAAAAAAGAACCCCCTCTTCCACAAGGCTGGCTACAGGTGTGTGTGTGTGTGTGTGTGTGTGTGTGTGTGTGTGTGTGTGTGTGTGTGTGTGTGTGTCTGTGTGTGTGTGTGTGTGTGTGATATCTTTGCCAGCATAGCCATTCTGATGATGTCCTAAACGGCCACAGTGACTATCTTTAGTTTCTCTCTGGTGGGACTGGGACTGTGTTAGTACTGGTCAGACTGTGCTAGTACTGGTCAGAGGGGGACTGTGTTAGTACTGGACTGTGTTAGTACTCAGAGGGGGACTGTGTTAGTACTGGTCAGACTGGGACTGTGTTAGTACTGGCCTGTGTTAGTTCTGGTCAGACTGTGTTAGTACTGGACTGTGTTAGTACTGGTCAGACTGTGTTAGTACTGGACTGTGTTAGTACTGGCCAGACTGGGACTGTGTTAGTACTGGACTGTGTTAGTACTGGTCAGACTGTGTTAGTACTGGTCAGACTGTGTTAGTACTGGTCAGACTGGGACTGTGTTAGTACTGGACTGTGCTAGTACTGGTCAGACTGGGACTGTGTTAGTACTGGACTGTGTTAGTACTGGTCAGACTGTGTTAGTACTGGTCAGACTGTGCTAGTACTGGTCAGACTGGGACTGTGTTAGTACTGGACTGTGCTGGTACTGGTCAGACTGGGACTGTGTTAGTACTGGACTGTGCTAGTACTGGTCAGACTGGGACTGTGTTAGTACTGGTCAGACTGTGTTAGTACTGGACTGTGTTAGTACTGGTCAGACTGGGACTGTGTTAGTACTGGACTGTGCTAGTACTGGTCAGACTGGGACTGTGTTAGTACTGGACTGTGCTAGTACTGGTCAGAGGGGGACTGTGTTAGGACTGGTCAGACTGGGACTGTGTTCGTACTGGTGGGACTGGGACTGTGCTAGTACTGGTTGGAGACTGTGCTAGTACTGGTCAGAGTGGGACTGTGCTAGTACTGATTGGAGACTGTGCTAGTACTGGTCAGAGTGGGACTGTGTTTATACTGGACTGTGCTAGTACTGGTCAGAGTGGGACTGTGTTATTACTGGACTGTGTTAGTACTGGCCAGACTGGGACTGTGATAGTACTGGACTGTGCTAGTACTGGTCAGAGTGGGACTGTGTTAGTACTGGACTGTGCTAGTACTGGCCAGACTGGGACTGTGTTAGTACTGGCCTGTGTTAGTTCTGGTCAGACTGTGTTAGTACTGGACTGTGTTAGTACTGGCCAGACTGGGACTGTGTTAGTACTGGACTGTGTTAGTACTGGTCAGACTGTGCTAGTACTGGTCAGACTGGGACTGTGTTAGTACTGGACTGTGCTAGTACTGGTCAGACTGGGACTGTGTTAGTACTGGACTGTGCTAGTACTGGTCAGACTGGGACTGTGTTAGTACTGGACTGTGCTAGTACTGGTCAGAGGGGGACTGTGTTAGTACTGGTCAGACTGGGACTGTGTTAGTACTGGACTGTGCTAGTACTGGTCAGAGGGGGACTGTGTTAGGACTGGTCAGACTGGGACTGTGTTCGTACTGGTGGGACTGGGACTGTGCTAGTACTGGTTGGAGACTGTGCTAGTACTGGTCAGAGTGGGACTGTGCTAGTACTGATTGGAGACTGTGCTAGTACTGGTCAGAGTGGGACTGTGTTAATACTGGACTGTGCTAGTACTGGTCAGAGTGGGACTGTGATAGTACTGGACTGTGCTAGTACTGGTCAGAGTGGGACTGTGTTATTACTGGACTGTGCTAGTACTGGCCAGACTGGGACTGTGATAGTACTGGACTGTGCTAGTACTGGTCAGAGTGGGACTGTGTTAGTACTGGACTGTGCTAGTACTGGCCAGACTGGGACTGTGTTAGTACTGGTCAGAGTGGGACTGTGCTAGTACTGGTTGGAGACTGTGTTAGTACTGGTTGGAGACTGTGTTAGTACTGGTTGGAGACTGTGTTAGTACTGGTTGGAGACTGTGTTAGTACTGGTTGGAGGTTGTGCTAGTTGTGCAAGTTGAAACAAATGTCCACACCGCTTGAGGAAAAAAGCTCATTATATTTAACATGGCAGCAGGCCAAACCCCTGCTTCACTTTCCAATTAAATATTCTAACAATGATTTTTTGGAATACTTTCCAGATAATTCTCTTGAAGATTGCACTTGGAAGAGAGCCAATTAGAACCCCAGCAGCTGAATTCCAGCTGCCCAGGGCCTGCTGTGATGAGGACCCCAGCCCCGCTCAACACACCCAACCCGGGAGACGCTGACTCAGCCTGACGCCTTCATCTCCAGTACTGAACGTGACAACAACACCCAGATGAGCCTGAACACACCTATCAGAGCAGCTGCAGGAGGCAGGAGCCCCCTTGTGTGACTGTGTTTACACTGGAAACCAAGCCTGGATCCTTCCTTATAGCAGCCTCTCAGGCCTTCCAGAACCCACTGACCTGGAGTCAACACACTGCTCTCAACATGGGGGCCTCAGAACCGACACTGCTCTCAACATGATGGCCTCAGAACCGACACTACTCTCAACGTGATGGCCTCAGAACCGACACTGCTCTCAACGTGATGGCCTCAGAACCGACACTGCTCTCAACGTGATGGCCTCAGAACCGACACTGCTCTCAACGTGATGGCCTCAGAACCGACACTGCTCTCAACGTGATGGCCTCAGAACCAACACTGCTCTCAACGTGATGGCCTCAGAACCGACACTGCTCTCAACGTGATGGCCTCAGAACCGACACTGCTCTCAACATGATGGCCTCAGAACCGACACTACTCTCAACGTGATGGCCTCAGAACCGACACTACTCTCAACATGATGGCCTCAGAACCGACACTACTCTCAACATGATGGCCTCAGAACGGACACTGCTCTCAACATGATGGCCTCAGAACCGACACTGCTCTCAACATGATGGACTCAGAACCGACACTGCTCTCAACGTGGTGGCTTCAGAACTGACACTGCTCTTAACATGATGGCCTCAGAACCGACACTGCTCTCAATGTGAAGGCCTCAGAATCCACACTACTCTCTGCCGAGAAAATGTTCTCATGGGAAACAGCTACGAGCAGCAAGCTTTCCACTTCACTGAGCTTTGCGAGTTTTGTTTTGAATAGAGATCTCTATTCTATGCAAACTGTAT
This sequence comes from Borostomias antarcticus, assembly GCF_949987555.1. Taxonomy (NCBI): domain Eukaryota; kingdom Metazoa; phylum Chordata; class Actinopteri; order Stomiiformes; family Stomiidae; genus Borostomias; species Borostomias antarcticus. Next base: position 9,107,228 of record NC_140255.1, on the reverse strand, counting down.
TAAAGTGGTGATTTGCCTCCATGGTTCACTAGCAGTAAACCAGTAAGCAGAAACAGCTGGATGGAGGGAGGGAGAGATGGAACTCTAGGGTCTTGCGCAGACTTCACTTCTCTGAATGAATACCACTCATTCACACACACGACTCGGCAGCTTTTCGATAGCATAATGGTTTAGGTGGGGTTGTGTCAGGTGCGTTAGCAAGTCAGAGGACTGCATTTCGAATCCAGCGTAGGCAATCAAAATCTTTATTTATTTGATTTTAATTCAGCCAAGTAGGCCTCCTACTACTGTTGGCTTTTGGCGTTTTTCTTCTTCTGTTGCTCTGCGTTGTGTATTTTTTTGTAAGCCTTGATAAGAGTTGCAGCACCATCTAATTATGAACCACGATGTTAATAGCCTTCTTTGTTGTGATAGTATTGATAAAATCACCCAACACGGGATTGGAAGCGGCGACAGATGATAGATTTATTGTACAAAGATACAATCACATGGAACACTGGGATGTTTCCCTAGTTTCTCTCTCCCTTCTTCTCTGGGATGTTTCCCTCGTCTCTCTCTCTCCCTGCTTCTCTGCTGGCTGCGGCTGTGGCGCGAAGTCAAGGCCTTAGACTTCCCTCGCTGCATGGTGTTATCAGTGGGCCTGCCTGCTGGGAGTAGCGAATCTGTCCGTCCGAGTTGCCTACCGTTTCCAAATCAAAGTCTCAAGGTTTGGTTGAGACGTTAAATAGTGCTTTCTCGGCCCACCCCCCACGCCTAAGCCTGCCCGTTTAGGTGAAGCTAGATTGGTGGAGGAGTGACCATACAGATGTGTCGTCTGTCACCCTAACAGGATATCTTAATCACCATTGGTTGTCAGTCTAGGTTGTGTCTGTTTATAGTGTCCCATAGAGATGTGTCATTAATACCCCAGAGGAGAGGCCCCCCCTGTGGCCTAAGTGTGACCTCTTGACACCCACTACCCTGAACGGCCACAGCAGCATCAGCTGTGTCCTTCTATCCCTTCCACTGCACATTCCAGACTGTTTACATGAGCACAAAAACACACAAACAAGCATTACATTGACTTTAAGACTCTGTGGACTTTTACCTATATTCTTCACTACGAGGAATTTGCCTTAGTGCATAAACATAGCGAGGCACAAACGTGCAAAATGTCAACATGATAGAATACAATATACAAGCCTACAGTCTACAAAAATAGGCTATATAGCCTACACAGCTGTCAACGCTAGCAGTTGACAAAAGAGGTACCCTACTTATCTGATCTTATCTACATACTGTATAGAAATGGTCCTTATTGTGTCATTTGTAAATTGAGTATTAGAGTTTCATCTGTAATGACCATAACCTTGGAGCCGGCAGTAACATTTCACTGTGACTGGACATTAGGCTGCATGTGACAAATAAAGGAATCGTGAATGTTTAATCTTGAGGAGAGATGTGCAGGCTACTGGAGGGGGGCCGGCGTGCGACCAGCGCGTTGGTGCCATAATAGGGACAACAGCACTGTTGGGTGTGCGCGCCGCTGGCGATATGGATACAGACACCAGGGACACAGACTACCACCCCCTCTCCGCAGCAGACTCTCCATAAAGCGCACTAACACACATCCAACTGTAGAATTGAGGTGACCGGAATCACCAATTGATGAAATGGTCATGGATTTGTTGGTAGGCTATTATATGTAGGCCTATACAGCGAAATCTCACGGTGCTTTTGGAGAACGGTCAAAGAATTAAAACAAAACACAACACTCATTAATTTACACCAAAATCACAAATTATTAACACACAATCTAAATATTTTAGCTATATCTTCAAGATCAACAAGAATAACAAGCAATTTTGAGCTAAATGATTTAAACTATGACATATTCTGACGCACACATTTACAATGGAAATTAAGGTTATGATTAGGACACGTTATTGGGAATAATGCATATATAATTGCATTTCAATCATATATCATCCAACTGTAGAATTGAGGTAACCACAATCACCAATTTTGCATAGTCTACATTTCCGCACTCAAATGACCTACTTGCGACTGCTATTCAGTGTTCGGATATTCTGTTCTTAGCTGAGAACAAATCCCAGATGAGAAACCATTGGTGAATGCCAGAATTTTCTTAGAAACGGCATAAGTACAGTTTAAGAAGAAATGCTTCTTAAGAACTTCTTTACTTCGTTGGTGAAGAGGCCCAATGAGAGGACTCGCACCAGTGTACAATTAAGCAAATAGTCGGCTGTATCAAACTAGTGTTAACAGCCACCATTAATCCGGCCATGATGATGGTTATTCCGCTCTGTGTGTGTCTAACTGCATCTCCTATTCCAGTCAAAACCAGCCGACCGGACCGCCTGACATGCTTCTCTGGTGGACTACAGCCGGAACCTTCCGAACACAACCACGGAACCCTCAGCTCTGACAGACACTGCATCACAATTACATCCGCATCACTTTAAAATTATTACCACAGTTTGGGACAACTACAGTATCCCTTTAGCTCCCGTTCCACAGTCAGTCCTGTGGTTCTAGTATAAACGTTCCCTGACAGGAGGTTCTAGGATAAGCGTTCTCTGAGACGAGACGGAGTGCCAGGAGAGCACAGCAGTATCTGGGTCAGCGCTCCCGTACGTTTCCGTAAAAGTGCAGCGCACGTGGATGGAAATAAACCGGAACCACCGCTTTAGTAGTGTGGAGCAGACATGACATTAGTCAGAAGGAGGGACTGCAGAGTCAGCAGCCGCCTGGAGAGAGAGGAGGAGGAGGAAGATCAGTCAGCTGGAATCAGAGTGATGGCCTCCGTCTGCTAGTCCAGCACCTGCAAGGGATGAGCAGAAATGGGGGCAAAGCAGGTGCGTGTGTGTGTGTGGTGTGTGCGTGTGCATGTGTGTGTGAAGAGAGAGTGTGAGAGTGAGTGAGTGAGTGAGTGAGTGAGTGAGTGAGTGAGTGAGTGAGTGAGTAGGAAAGTTATAAATTGGACCTAAACGATGTTTTGTAGTAAAAGGTTTGCCAGTGTAACAGGCATTTAGTGAAGCAGTACACTCTCATGCACCCCCCTCCTGCTGTGACCTCACCCCAGAGGTGACATCAGGGCAGGAATGTGGTGGGGAAGGGGCCAGGCTGTGTGGGCGGGGATTTCCCGGTAGGATCAGGCAGCGTGTAGCCCTGGATCAGCAGATAAAGCCATTCTGCTTTCACCAGACCCGATCCTCCAATCACCATCCTCCATCGCCTGGCAGCCAATCACTGACACACGGACCGGTCCTGCACAATCATCCTTTCACATAGCAGGCCTGGCAGATGCTTCACCTGTCTGTCTGTCTGTCTGTCTGTCTGCCTGCCTGCCTGCCAGTCTGTCTGTCTGTCTGTCTGTCTGTCTGTCTGTCTGTCTGTCTGTCTGTCTGTATTTATGAATGTCTCATGTTCATTGCTTGGTAACAGAGACTTGATTAACATTACCTCACCAATCAACTCAACTGGACATACCTGTTACCACCATGCCTGCGAGGTTTCCTGCCAATTATCCACAGTATATAAACCTGCCTAACTACTGTTCTCTCTCTCGTTTGTATGCTTGCATTTCGTTTCGGAGCTCCGTCGCCTACTTCCTGTTGGATTGTTTTGATGTTGTTACTTGCTGTCCGTCGTTTCTTCTTCGTTCTGCATTCTGGTTTATTGCCACATTTCTGTTTGTTCTGTTTGTTTACTTTTCACCTCGTTTCAACCCCCCGACCCTCGGCCGTGGCTCGCCTCTCCCCGGCCGCTCCCCCGGCCCTGGTGACCCCTCAGCCTGCTGCTCTCATGTCTTCCCCTCAGGGCCTCAACCGCCAGGGCCGCCCAGTCCTTCATCAGAGTGGCAAGATGGTTTGCAATAACTTCAACGATGCTGGCTGCAAGAGCTGTTACCTTATGGCGCAGTGACTCGAGGTGTCGGCGGAACATGAGCGACCTGTCCAGTGTCACACCGAGATAGGTTGGCTCGGCGCTGCATGGCAGGAGTGTTGCATCGATGTGCACTCGGAGCTCATGTTTGGCTTCCTTGTTGTTAAGGTGAAAGACCGCCGACACCGTCTTTGCCTCACTGAGCTTCAATCTCCATTTCCGGACGTATGCCTCTAGTGTCTGAATGTCCTGGCTCAAGGTCTCCTCCACGGCCTGCCAATCTCCAGCGGAGTGCACCAGCGCAAGGTCATCTGCGTAGGGCCAGGACAGATCCCTGGGGGACGCCGTTCTCAAGGCGTCTCAACCTGTTTCGCGGTCTGCTACCGGTGGTGAAGGTGAAGCTGCAGTTTTGTGACCATGTGCCTGTCCGACAGCAGGCAGACCAGCTTGCAGGTGAGGCTGCGGTGCCATACTGTGTCGTAGGCATCCGTCAGGTCTATAAAGACGGCTCCGGCTTTCTTTTTAGACGAAAAGCTGTCCTCAATGTCTTGAGTCATCAGAGTGACTTGATCTACGGTCGATCTCCCACGTCGGAACCCGGCCTGCTCCTGTGGGAGCAGCGGGTTGATGATTGGTTCGACGCGGGCATAGATGAGACGCTCAAGGATCTTCTAGGGGATACATAACAGAGAGACGGGGCAGTAACTTTTGGGGTCCCCTTCAGGCTTGTGCAACTTAGGGATCGCGACAACTAGGGCTCTTCTCCAGATTTTGGGGATGTTGATTTGGCGCAAGCAGGAAGAGAGGAAAGCTCTTAACCAGGACTTCAAGGCAGGTGTGGCATGGAGTATAAGCTTGGGGGAGATAGTCAGGCCCTGGAGATTTCCGTCACCCTCATGCCATTCATCTGTTGCCTCACATGGATATCCCTCTCCCAAAACTTTATCATCCGCACCGCACACATCCCTGGCCACCACAACACCATTGCGGACTCCCTGTCTCGTTTTCTCTTTCAGACGCTTGGCCCCAGACTCCCACCTTCATCCAACCCCGGTTCCTCCATTTTCGGCCACCATCCTCAACTAAACCCAGCTGTCCAAGTGACAGGTCACTAGAGACAAGAACCTGCCCTCTCTCAACGTCTGCCTCTCACCGCCCACCTTCTATCTGCCTGCGTCCACACCCTCCGATCAGGCTACATCAATCCCTCCGTCAACCTAACCCTCGAGGCCATGTTCCTGATAGACTTCTTTGGCTTCCTGTGGTGCTCAGAGTTCACCGCCAACTCTTCTGCCTTCAACCCTTCCATCCACCCATGCCTCTCTGATCTCCGACACCATTCAGATGATGCCCTCAACTTCATGCTCAAACACAGCAAGACTGACCAATTGTGTAGAACCTCACCCATCTTCCTCTTCCGACTGAACTGAGTCCTTTCGACCCATTAACTAAATTCCTAAACTCCTGACTCAACCAGCAGGCTTCTCCATCCGACCCTCTTTTCATCAATGAGACCGGGACTATCGCCAGCCGCTTCTGGTTCCCCCACCACCTCTGACTCATCCTCATCCGATCCGGGATCTCTCAAGAGCAATACTCAGACCACTCGTTCCGGATCGGAGCCGGCTCTACTGCGTCCCGATTCGGAATCTCTGATCACACTGGGAAGATGATCATATCACGCCTACCACACTTACATCCGACTTACAAGACCTTCGCCAAGCCCATCACATCCTGGGGACCGCGCAGTAAGTCAGGTGAGTCCGATCCTTTTTGGGGTCTGCTGAGTAGGGATGCATATCGTTAGGATTTTATCGATACCGATACTGATATCAATACCGCTTATCGATACCGATACTTATCGATACTCTTATCGATATTACTATACGTAATTTGGTGAAAATATTGAAGACGTGAAAAGATGTTGAAAAAAGTTTTTTTTATTACCTTCAAGGGGGTAACCCCAGCAACATTGTGAAACTCAGCAGTCAGCAGGAAAATCTTTTCTAGCTTTGAAGCTAAACTTTTACAAATGCTTCTCAGTGAGAAGCAAACAGAAAAAGATTAAAGGAGATGACCAAAGCTCTTGCCTTCATATATTCAACCCAACAGACAGTAGGTAAAGAAATGTAAACAGAACAATGTTGACTCGAGGAGGCGTGTATGTAAACAGAACAATGTAGAGGAGGAGCTTCACCTGTCACATTTGGCTCTAATAGTTTTTGTTCAGGAAAAGCACCATGTTTACTTTCTCTGGCAGCAGCCGAGATCTCTCTGGACAGAGTGTGTCCCCAGTGGTTGAGAACACTCTTTCGGACGGAGTCGAAGAGGCCTGGACACAGAGGTAGGTGGAGGACAGCTGCGAGAGTAAGGGGAGTGTGTCTGTCTTACCATACCACCAGTGGACAGGGTCGTTTTCGGTAGGGATAGGAGGAAGGCCTCTGTAAACTGCCAGTTCTTTTTTGATTCTTTCTTGGACTGTTCGACAGGACAGTTTACACTAACTTCAAACTTGTGCTAACACTACATAGGCTAGCAGTAAGCGATTTATGCTAAGCTAAGCTAACGTATGCTATTGCCTACCGTATCTAAACCACTTGGACTGAACTGTGAAGGGCTGCAGGTCCTTTACAATAAACTTGGTAACAGCCCTGTGACATTCTTCTTTTTTTTCCACTGTCATCTTCCCTTTGCATTGTTTGGCGATGGTAAAGGGGGTTGTTGGTGGAGCTGGAGCTGTATTGGCTGCTGCTGCTGGTTAGAAATGTTTAACGTTATATTTTTCCGTTATCGCACCTAGACGGTCAAGAGATGCCTGCATACGAACTAACTAACTAAACGTTATTAGCGGTGGTAAAATTGATGAAAATCCTGAACGAATTACCTTGACTTGACGACGTTGAGGCAGTCTCGGAGTCGGGAGGCTGGTTTGATGAAACGGGGCTGCTAACGTTAGGTATAGCCACTTTGTTTAGGAAGTCAAAAACGATGCATTCTTTCACCTTGATATCATGACTAACTAGGAGGTGTTTCATGATGTTGCTGGTGTTTCCCCCCTTGCACGCAACTACTTTCTGACAGATATTACTACTTTCTGACAGATATTACATCTGGACAAGTTTTCATTGTTTGCTAAAGTGAGCCCACACCTTTGATAGCCTTGCTCTGATTTTTGACATTTTAACTGGAGAGGACAGAGGGGGAGAGGGGGGCAGCGTCATCAGTCATCTCCTGGCGGATGCGACTCGTCATAATTATTTTTTTTAAAACCCAATAGCAGCACCGTTTGTCCAAAAGCTTAGCGGTATTCGGTAACCAACACAATAAGGAGCCGGTACCTAAAAAATACCGGTTCTCGGTATGCATCCCTACTGCCGAGAGCCTTGAAGCCCGGCCAATAACCCGAAGGACTCATCTGCCACACCCAGATTCTCATACCTGGATACACTCATCTCATTCATTCATTAAGACATCATGTAACTTTCATTGACTCAATCATTCTGTTCATAATTGTCATTTGTTCATTCCGTCCATCCCAGTAAACTCCCTTAAAAGTTTCAAGTCGTTGGTTTTGTCTTTTGAACTCGTGAAATGGAGTTAGATCCTAACTGAGGTTTGTGAGGAGAAAAAACAACACCACCACCGTTCCAATCTAGCCAGAAGCACCTGGCCACGCCTTGCTAATCAACTCAACTAGACACACCTGTTGCCCCCATGCCTGTCAGGTAGTTTCCTGACAATTATCCACAGTATAAACCTGCCTTGTTCGTATGCTTGCATCCCACCCCCTCCCCTCCTCTGCTCTCCAGCTGCTCTGCCTGCCATCCAGGGACCAGGCAGGGCTCTGAGCTGCTCTACCTGCCATCCAGGGACCACGCAGGGCTCTGAGCTGCTCTATCTGCCATCCAGGAACCACACAGGGCTCTGAGCTGCTCTATCTGCCATCCAGGGACCACGCAGGGGTCTGAGCTGCTCTATCTGCCATCCAGGGACCACGCAGGGGTCTGAGCTGCTCTATCTGCCATCCAGGGACCACGCAGGGGTCTGAGCTGCTCTATCTGCCATCCAGGGACCACGCAGGGGTCTAAACTGCTCTATCTGCCATCCAGGGACCACGCAGGGGTCTGAGCTGCTCTACCTGCCATCCAGGGACCACGCAGGGGTCTGAGCTGCTCTACCTGCCATCCAGGGACCACGCAGGGGTCTGAGCTGCTCTATCTGCCATCCAGGGACCACGCAGGGGTCTGAGCTGCTCTACCTGCCATCCAGGAACCACACAGGGCTCTAAGCTGCTCTATCTGCCATCCAGGGACCACGCAGGGGTCTGAGCTGCTCTACCTGCCATCCAGGGACCACGCAGGGGTCTGAGCTGCTCTACCTGCCATCCAGGGACCACGCAGGGGTCTGAGCTGCTCTATCTGCCATCCAGGGACCACGCAGGGGTCTGAGCTGCTCTATCTGGCATCCAGGGACCACGCAGGGGTCTGAGCTGCTCTATCTGCCATCCAGGGACCACGCAGGGGTCTGAGCTGCTCTATCTGCCATCCAGGGACCACACAGGGGTCTGAGCTGCTCTATCTGCCATCCAGGGACCACGCAGGGGTCTGAGCTGCTCTATCTGCCATCCAGGGACCACGCAGGGGTCTGAGCTGCTCTACCTGCCATCCAGGGACCACGCAGCGGTCTGCCGAGGGCCTCGAAGCCCGGCCGATAACCCGAACGGCTCATCTGGCACACGCATAGTCTCATGCCTGGATACACTAATTTCATTCATTAATACAACGTTCATTGTCAATCATTCTGTTCATTATTGTCATTTGTTCATTCCGTCCATCCCAGTAAACTTCCTTAAACGTTTCCAGTCGTTGGTGTTGTCTCTTGAACTCGTGAAGTTAGTAGTAATGTCGAGCCTGTCGTGTTTGTTCCGAGTTCTAGCTGAATGGTGCTGCAGAGATACAGACAGGCCTGGAGAACCCTGTCAGGGTAGATACAGAAAGGCCTGGAGAACTCTGTCTTCATCAGAGATCATATCTGGATGTGGTTGGAGGTCTATTCCTAGCTTCCTATGACATGAATCTATCTGACAGCTTTAACTGGCCTTTACCAGGGCCGGCATGATACAGGAGGAGAGAGAGAAAGAGAGAGAGAGGAAAAAGAGGAGGAATAAGTGAATGAGAGATGGACAGTGAGGGAGAGCAGGTAATTAGATAATGAGAGAGAATGAGTGAGAGAGAGAGAGAGACAGAAAGAGAGAGAAGAGAGACACAGAAAGGGAGACAGACAGAAAGGAAGAGACATGGAGAGACAGGGAGAGAGAGAGGGAGAGAGACACGGAGAGAGAGAGAGGGAGAGAGACATGGAGAGAGAGGGAGACAGGGAGAGAGACATGGAGAGTCAGGGAGAGAGAGAGTGAGGGAGAGCATGAAGGCCGATAGGAGCTACTGAATATACTGTACATCTCGGGAATGTGAGACAGAGAAAAGGCCAACCCAACGTGTCAGTTTGCATTTCAACTGACTGCTTGCACCTGGAGAGTTTAAAGCTGCTCTCCAGACGGAGCCGAGAGTACAGAGATGGTCCCACTCCCAACAAGGTCACTACTCAGGTCAGGCCTGGGAGCTCACAGACACAAGGTCAGAGGTCAGGTCTGGGAGCTCACAGACACAAGGTCAGAGGTCAGGTCTGGGAGCTCACAGACACAAGGTCAGGTCTGGGAGCTCACGGACAAAAGGTCAGAGGTCAGGCCTGGGAGCTCATAGACAGTAGGTCAGAGGTCAGGTCTGGGGGGGTCACAGACAGAAGGTCAGAGGTCAGGTATGGGAGATCACAGATAGAAGGTCAGAGGTCAGGTCTGTGAGGTCATATATAAACGGTCAGAGGTCATGTCTGGGGGGTTAGTGGGTAGTAGCTTATGTCAACCAGACAACGCAGACTCTATGGCTCTCAAAAGCATTAACACTTTAGCTCATGTGACCACGTGACTGTACTTTTACCAGCAACACTAACATTCTGGCAGGAAACAGGACACTTCCAGTCAAACACACGACTGGAGCCAAATCTGATTCCACGTATGCAGAGGAAGAGGTTAGAATGTGTCTTTAAATTAGAACACACAGGCTACTCTACCAAAACTCTGTTGGCGTATGATAACGACCATAACGCCGTGTAAACACAGAGTCAGCGTGTGACTATGAAGGGACTCCTTTTAACTGGTTCACTGCCAACCACCGATCATCCATCCAGATCAACACCAGTCTACCTCCTAACTATGTTCCTATCAGCACTCTAGTGTATGACTGTGTATCACCATACTCCTACTGTAACTGTGTTCCTAACCACACTCTAGATTCAAGATCTGTTTTATTAGCCATGTACTGTATATGATTCACACATACTAGAAATGTAACTAGGCTGATGCAGACGACATAGGACAGGGTGCAGGACAGGACAGTGCAAAGACATAACAGTGAAAAAACAGTACCAAAAACAGTACAAATACATCATATAGAGCAAACAAAATACAGTACAATATACAAAATATGATGTACTGTTAGAAAGGGAGGCATAAATGCAATTTAGGTCAAATATACAGAATGGAGTGTGTGACTGAGCCCACGCCTGTGTTCCTCACAGCACTAGTGTGTGACTGCAGCTCCCAGCCAGGCTGTAGACTGGACATCTGGTCACGTACCTGGCCGGACCATGGCCTTGTTACACTCATCCTTCACCTTATATTCCTCATCTTGTCTCAATAACACACAAAAACATTCAATAAAACCCAAGCTTCTGATACCCATGATAAACACAGAACTGTCCAGGAGTTGGACTCCATCATGTAGAGACATTCCAACACATCCAGCTGAACATCTCAGGAACAGTCTCTGTCCAGTTGAACCAGAAACAGTAAACAGCCCATGTGATCAGTGAAATTACAGTATGTGAACTGTAATTAATACGGGAGATTAGGGTTATGCATCCATAGCTGTTCGTATCCTCATTCAACACAAATCTCACATTCAATGCTATTTCCCGATCAATTAAGCAACCAACCAGACAGCAGTCAACCAGACAGCATGATCAATGAGATTCAGACCAGAAGCATGGTGTTTGGTGTCCACTGCCTTAAAAACGATTCAAGTTCAGAGAAGGAATGAAAGCATTTTTGTCCGGATGGTTCATTCAGGAACTGCGCTGCAGCAGCCAGGAAAAAGCTCGGATCTGGGCAAGCTTCTTCTGCGGGCCTCGGTCACTATTTTTAGTCATATTCCATGACTTCTCCTGCTGGCATTCAACCACGCTCACTTTCTTCCTCTCCTGCTCTCGCCAGTAGTAAAAGTTCGGATAGGAGGACTGAACGGCTACTGTGGGCTATTTCTTACGTGTATTTCTTGCGTATTTCATTATTGACTAATTATCTTTCTCACGGAATGATTTGACGACTTTATGTAAAGGATGTTATGCCCCCCAACCCCCGCCACACACACGCACGCACGCACGCACGCACACACACACACACACACACACACACACACACACACACACACACACACACACACACACAGCAATGCAAAGCATAGCCTACACATTATCACACACAACAGCGGTAAATAATACAGTTCAGATTAACTCCTATGACACTGTGGACAGAGCTGATCCAGAAAACTGTAGGCTACTTTCACAATCCCAATATATTATTTTCCATCTTCAGAGAAAGCTATAGTTACGGGCTAGCCTAGTCTTCCCGTCATCCTCCAGTTTATAACGCCGGCTATAGTCTCTACGGGGAACAGGTGCGTTACAACCCAGCAGTAAAAGTTCAGAGAGCGATGTGTGGGAGCGGAGTTTGCAGCATGGAGTCTTACCTCTGGTAGACATGACGTGGTCAGAGTTGAGAAATTCTTCTCTTTGAAAAAATGACGGTCCGACAGCGGTTAGAATCCAGAAAGGCTTCGTTGTAAAACGGGTTTTATGTGCGATGAGAAAGCGATCTTGGAGAGGTAGCCTACTTGAATGCGCCAGCCTATGAACACATATGAAAGTATGACGCGCTGTGGCTCTACTGAACAGCTGGACGACGTGATTCATCCGATGCAACGCCTCTCCTCACTGGGCGGGTCTAGCCTACTGCAAACGCATGTCTGTTTTTGATAGACAGTTATAGGAGGTTATAATAGCCTGTAACGTGTCCTACATTATAGGAAATTCCTTCAATACCAATATCGAGTCATATGGATTGCTACATAGTGTTACAATAGCACACTGTGTAGGCCTATAAACATGTAATTACTTTATTATGTTATAACTGTGACATCATCTCCAATATGAGTTTAAAGTTCTGTAGCCTGTGTGTTGCTGCCGGTGCGACCGGCATCTCCGGTTATGGGCTCGCGGGCCGCGTGTAACAGGTGTGGATCAAACCAGCCAGAGAGGTATGGGGGTATGGCTGCAGAGACACGCCGATGGTGCGGAACAGACTGTGTCCTGGGTGTGTGACCACGCTAGGGGAGTGTGAGCTCAGGTCAATGACACAACACATCTGAGAGCCTGAGGGGAATGTCTGCTGGGGGAGGGCGCCCTCTACTGGTGATAGGGCCACAGTGCGGATTTCCACGTCATGCTTTGAGAAGGGTCCAGCTGCAGATCGCAGCCGGGGTCCCACGTGTGAGGTGCCCATGGATGTATTAATACAACTGGATAGGGTCACTCCAGTGCGTTTACATGCACTCAATAAACCTTTCTTAAACGGAATATTGACAATATTCGGGTTGCGCGCGGCCATGTAAACATCAATAAACCGTTTGAATAAACGGAATATGGGCATATTCCGAATATTTAAAAAAACGAATACCCTGGTTTATTCCTTTTTCCAAACCGATTATTTAATTGGGTCATGTATACGCTTCTCGGTTTATTCCCACAAAAAGGAACATGATTTTGTGCTCTGCGCATGTTTTATTCGCAAGGAATCTTGGTTCTATAGATTGCTGAACTAACATTAGCCATTCTCAGAATGCAATACAATACAAATCTATAGTAGCCTTTATTTCATAGGTAGGCCTACAGTTTATTTTATTCTGCAAAATCAATTCTGTAATCATGTCTAAACAAACTAGTTTTGTACTGACAAAATGTAATTTTGCACACGCACAAGCACGCTACACAAATCTAGTGTATTTTATTATTCTATTTATTGCTGCTGTTTTGATTGTATTTCTGCTTGTTATGTTGTCTCCCGTTCTGTGATTGTATGTAGGCCTATGTAGGCCTATCTCCCACCAATCCTGGCTGCGAACCCGGGGGGCTCTGGTGTGAACGAGTGGCATATGAAAGAGAGCCACAGCACCTCTCGTTTTTTCCTTTCAGTAAGGAAGTGAATGAGGAGGAGTGTGAAGTGGTGTTGCTGGATGAGAGCAAGCACTATAGCGCACCACAAACATATTGCTATCGTTTCCATTCTTTGCTGTCTGGGGAGATAAACAGGAAGAAGAAAAGCGCAGAGAAACTTTCATTGCGATGACGTTCTCAGTGCGTCGCTGATTTATGGCGTGTTCCAGGCAACCCGTAACTCGTGTTTTTCCGACCTTCTACACGTGAAAATGCACTGTCAAACCCTTGACTTATGTAAAAAAAATATAAAAAATGAGACCATGAGGACAGAGAGGAGAACAGACACCCGCAGGACAGAGAGGAGGAGAAAAGACACCCACAGGACAGAGAGCAGGAGAACAGACATCCACAGGACAGAGAGGAGGAGAACAGACACCCACAGGACAGAGAGGAGGAGAACAGACAGGGCAGAGAGCAGGAGAACAGACACCCACAGGACAGAGAGGAGGAGAACAGACACCCACAGGACAGAGAGGAGGAGAACAGACACCCACAGGGCAGAGAGCAGGAGAACAGACACCCACAGGACAGAGAGGAGGAGAACAGACAGGGCAGAGAGCAGGAGAACAGACACCCACAGGACAGAGAGGAGGAGAACAGACAGGGCAGAGAGCAGGAGAACAGACACCAGGACAGAGAGGAGGAGAACAGACAGGGCAGAGAGCAGGAGAACAGACACCCACAGGACAGAGAGCAGGAGAACAGACATCCACAGGACAGAGAGGAGGAGAACAGACACCCACAGGACAGAGAGGAGGAGAACAGACATCCACAGGACAGAGAGGAGGAGAACAGACATCCACAGGACAGAGAGCAGGAGAACAGACACCCACAGGACAGAGAGGAGGAGAACAGACACCCACAGGACAGAGAGGAGGAGAACAGACATCCACAGGACAGAGAGGAGGAGAACAGACACCCACAGGACAGAGAGGAGGAGAACAGACACCCACAGGACAGAGAGCAGGAGAACAGACAGGGCAGAGAGCAGGAGAACAGACACCCACAGGACAGAGAGGAGGAGAACAGACACCCACAGGACAGAGAGCAGGAGAACAGACATCCACAGGACAGAGAGGAGGAGAACAGACACCCACAGGACAGAGAGGAGGAGAACAGACACCCACAGGACAGAGAGGAGGAGAACAGACATCCACAGGACAGAGAGGAGGAGAACAGACAGGGCAGAGAGCAGGAGAACAGACACCCACAGGACAGAGAGGAGGAGAACAGACATCCACAGGACAGAGAGGAGGAGAACAGACACCCACAGGACAGAGAGGAGGAGAACAGACACCCACAGGACAGAGAGGAGGAGAAAAGACACCCACAGGTAGCATTAACTCATGTGTGTCTTTGTCTGTCTTTATTGTGTGTACTTTCAGTAACCCAATAAGTGGAGAGAATGTTGAATATTTAAGTAAAGTTTATTTTTATTTGTATTATTATTATGATTTTTTTACCAACAACAGGTGCCTCTGGTTTTAATTATAGATAATGCATTTTGAATGAATAGGTTGGGTTGTATAACTAGGTGTCATTTTAGTATGAATTTTGCCCATTCAGCAAATTATGATGTGGTAGCCAAATTATAAATGCATAAGAGACCAGAGGGCTTTGGTGCACTCTTAAGGCCACACACCTGTGGTGCCCCCACGTGCCCCCACGTCCTGTAAATGACTTTGTGAGTGACTGACGTTGATCTCTAGACCATGGCTAGCCAGTTGCGTAAAAAAGTTGGTAAAAAAAAAAAAAAAGGACCTCCCTTATTTTTAAACCCTGGCTACAGCCCTAGCTGGAGGTGGAGGCTGCAACCGGCGGGGGCACGACCGTCAGGTCAAGGACCACTGCAGACTCCCCCTCCTCTGAGTCCCACCCCAAGTCAGAGTCTGGGGAAACAATTTCAGTCATTTTCTTTGAGTTTGTCTGTAAAATTTATTTTCCATTAAACATTTTATTGTGTAGCCATATTCATTTGATATGCGTTTCTGTTGGCAGCCAAATAAATGATTAAAGCCTCTGGAAACTCAAATCCACAAAAGTCTTCTAACTATGTAATTTAGTGTATTATGTACATAATAAACAACATGTAAAAGTATTAGTAATTACTTTCTATCAAAATTCGAAATATTCTCATTTAAGTTTTTGTAACATTCCTGACAGTGGGTTTGAAATGGTCGTTGTTTAATTCGTTTAATGTGACGTCATTATATCCGAGATCCAATCATTAAAAAATACATGTTAGTAAGTTCTACCTCCCCGCTACATCTGCCTCGTCGACAGCAAATTTGCAGTTAGATAACATATTTGATCCAGCCTAGTATCTTTGTCTATTTTTATCTATCCATCTACCGGTATCTATTTTTATCTATCCTCTATCTCCCCACCCTGTGCACCATCATGATTGTTTGTGCTGTCCCTGGGTGCTCATCGGTGAGATGACAACAAGTCATTCTTTAGTTTTCCAATTGTGTTGGATTTAGAGAAACAGTGGACCGCATTTTTGGTGAGCCGTGGTGGAGCAGTCCGGAAACATACCTTCGTATGCTGCGCTCATTCATTAAATTCTGCCAGAAAGCCATGGGTTTTGCACAACGGCTATGTCTTGTAGCTGGAGCAGTACCCTCTCTCCCTCCACTTCAGCCTCTCCCTGATGCCCAGAGCCTAGAGATCGATCATGTTAGTTACTTGCTAATGATAAAGTTTAAGTAAATATCATAACTGATGAATTAATCATTTTAATTGGGTAGGACGTATCAATACATTGATCTACTGTAGGTAGGTGTGCACTAGGTGGATATTTCTCTGTTTGTCACACATGCAGTTAAAGACAATCGATTGCTCAGTCTTACTTTCCTTTCAGAAATGTGAAATAATCAGCAGCTTTATATTCTCAAACGCTAACGTCCTGATCCGTTATCTCTGCAGGGCGATGGAGGCCACCGAGCCAGCCGAGCCCACCTCAGAGGTGTATGCTTATTATGATTCCTTCTGTGCTACCGGAGCCGGTCTGACTCTGGGTTCCAACTACAAACTGGTTCTCCTCGTCCTGGTGTTCTGTCTGGGGCTGATGGGCAACATGACCTTTATTGGGATTCTCCTTCGCTACATCAGACTCAGAACCATGACGGACATGTGTCTGCTGAACCTGGCCGTGTCGGACCTGGTGCAGGTTCTGACGGTTCCTCTCTGGGTCCATCACCTCCAGAACCCGGGCTTCGCTGGGGAGGGCCTGTGCAAGCTGATGGCAGGCGTGTACAAGGTGGGCCTTTACAGCAGCACGCTGCTTGTGACTCTGATGAGCGTGGACCGCTACCTGGCCATCGTCCATGCCGTGGCGGCCGTGAGGACCAGGACGCTGTCCTACGGGAGGGCGACCAGCCTCGTCATCTGGGCGCTGTCTATCGCCGCCGCGCTGCCCGCCGCCATCTTCACCACTGGGCAGGAAGACGACGCCCCGGGCTGCCAGCTCATTTACCCGGAGGACACCAAGGACTCATGGGAAATGTACAGTAACTTCAGTGAAAACGTAGTGAGCCTCTTCGTCTGCCTGCCTGTTATGATGTACTGCTACATGAACATTCTGTTTGTGCTGAAGAAGTCGAGGAACTCCAAAAAGGACGGGGCTATGAAGCTCATATTCACCATAGTCTGTCTCTTTGTAGTCTGCTGGGTGCCATACAACATAGTGGTGTTTCTCCAGACCTTACAGATGTTCCACATTGAGAACACCTGTGAAAGGACAACGCAGCTGGAAACAGCTCTAGATGTGACAGAGTTCATTGCCCTGGCTCATTGCTGTGTGAACCCAGTCATCTATGCGTTTGTGGGGAAGAAGTTTAGAAAGTGTCTGGGCAGCATGTTGTCTAGATATCCGTTCTGTAAGCAGCTGGGTGCACAGACTGCCTCCCTGAGCCGAGCCTCCGACAACGAGACGTCCAACACTGAGTGCTCTGTTCACCACCTGTGGATCTGGAGAGAGGTTCAATCTACCAAAACGGATGACAAGAAATCCCAAACAGATTACAAGAAACATGATCCTTGTGCACTGAAAAGACAGTTCACAAAGGTGAGAATAATGGGTTAAAAGCATGTCTACAATAAGGAGATATATACAGTCTATGTACAATCCTGAATTATACTAAAATTCAGATCGGGGCATCCCTAAGAGCATCATGTCTCCCTGTCTCATTCTTTCCTGCATTTCAGGCAATGGAGGTTGGTTGTCTTTTTTTGAGAGGCAACAGGGAGAATAATGTGTAAAAAAGTAATTGTTTGGTTGCTTAAGTAAATAACTAACTTTTTTATGAGATATCTGTTCTCTCATTTTAGGGAAAAAGAAACATTGAAATTCTGATTAAAATATTTCAACTGTGAATCTGGACATCTACATAATTGTATTTGGGGTTGTAATTGGGATGGATATATTATGCGCCATATATCTACTCACACACAGAAATTCTAGTTTCTAAACGCTCCAAAAAGCGTAATTTGCATATTAAAATCACTAAAAATTTCTTCCAGAGGAGGATGCCCCCGGACCCCCCTACCATAACTTGGTTTCGGACCTGTCACCTTTTTCACTCTTGGGAGTTTGCAGGTCTGCTTAACATGTAACAATCAGCTAGTTGTCAGAACAGTGTGTTTAGTCTGCATAAATGTCTCAATCACACAGCACAATACACTCTGCTGACTTGCACTGAATGGATCAGCCAGGGTTGCATAATCCTGACTTTTTTAGAGTTTCTGATTGATTTTGCTAGGCTAATCAGCCCTCTAGTTTACCCTGGTACAAAATAGATTGTATAACACGAGTTGTAACCGATACCTACAAGCCTAAAGAATGATGAAATCATCCCCCACATGATTAAATCATTAAAATTATCAGCTAAACTGCAGTACAAATCACACTTGTAATCTACAAAGTAGGAGGAGGAAAAAGATGCTCATTTGGACAACAAGAGAGGTGATGTGACTGCTTGCCTCTGATTCAACCTGCGTCATCAAATCGCCTTTTTTGTATGGCTTTTTTAAAAATGGCTCGAGATCTACAGTACCAGCATAGCCTCTGCTACTGGTTGGGCACTGCTGATATACAGTATATAGCCCTACATATACACATACATAAAATAGGAAAGAAAATAATAACAAATAATAATAACTAAGGAAATACTCGATCTGAGGAAACTATTTTCTCAGCCTAACCCTCTGATCTGTAAAGTCCCTCATAAAACTCCCTAAACACATCGTTGATATGATTTCTGACCAGGTTCCCCGTTTTTACACATCCTACAGAGCTGTGGATGTGGCAGTGCAGTGGGGGCTACAGAGCTTGTGTCTGTGTGACCCCCGGAGAGGACAGGAATAGGATGCAAAATACAAAATAGTAGGACGAAACATTTAAATCCGCACTGAACAAAGTTGAAATGGTGTCTAGCTTTAACAGTGTGACATTAGAGAGTTGGTGCCAAATGTGTTTGGTAAAATACACTAATGCACTATGCAGAATGTTCTTCTTTCAAGCACACTAGCCTAATAAAAGTTAAAAGCTATAATATAAAATGGATTTTAATTCTATCTCATACGTTGTGTGTGCTTTTTTGATTCGATGTTCCTGTAATTGTTTTAATGATGTGACTAAGTCCCTATAAGCCAGTAGGCCAGTAGGTGATAGGTTAGTAACACACTCTGCCCGGGCCTTTTTGGCTGATGGGCGGAGCCTGCAGCTCTTGAAAACCATTTGTCGGGTTGTCAGTCACTCTCTCCGGGTTTGGTTTACTGACTACACTAGGCTCTTCCTTCCAATCTGGCGTCGATAGGACAACTTCTGTGAATGTTTCCCTCAGTCATTAGCTCAACCACAACCTCACCTGTCGTGTTAGTTTGGTGCTGAGTTAACACATTGCATCGAGTGGAAGAGGATGCAGTAGCTGAAGGGTAAACGGAGAGGACGCAACACCACACCAAAGAATCTCTTTCTCTGACTTTTCATGAAGAGATGAGCGTGGCAGTAGGAGGAGGCGGGAGAGGAAGAATCATGGCTCAAATCCAGAGGGATCAGGTGGGGATGAACTGCAGGTCTACAATCGTTTCATGCAGTAGCATTAGCCTAATATGCTAGTTCTAGGGTTTCACACAGTTAATAAGCTTGTCAGGATGAGTAGTTTAAGCTTTCAACTGAGTCTGTAGCTTAAAAATTGAGAAAGTAGTGATCAAAAGGATATTTCATCCATAGACTCCCATTCATTTCTTTGCCTTTCGAGTTACCGTAACGTCAAAAGCATAAGTGATGTTAAAATAAAATGTAATAGCAGGAAGAAGCATGTAAAACTGCACTGAATAAAGTTTAGATAGGTGGCTTTCAGCAAGCACACTAATAAAAGTGTAGCAGTACGTTGTGTGTGCTTTTTTGATGAGATGTTCTTGTAATTGTTAGTGTGCTTGCTGAAAGTCAAGTTTGTTTGATACAGCACATTTCATGCGATAGACCCAGACTCAATGTGCTCAATGACAAAATCATTTTTTTTGCCTGCTTTAACACAGTTGTAGCAGACCTTAGCTCATGTATTAGAGAATTCCAGATAGTATGACTATTATGACTGAAGGCACCAGAAGCTGATTTAGAATATATTCTCGGAATACTGAGAAGACCTTTACTAGAAGTATTTTAAAATCAATTCTTTGTTTTACTGGGAGCCAGTGAAGAGAAATTAAAATAAGAGTGATATTAAATGTCTTGTTTTTTGTTACTATTCTGTAATCTAGTCTACTAGACATGCAAGCATAAACCCATTTTTCAGAATCTTGTGGTGACAGGAAGCATCTAATTCTAGATATATTTATATGATGATAAAAGTCTTTGAGCTAATATAAATTTGCTTATGGAAGTTAAGATCTGCATCTACAAGCACACCCACGTTTTTTGCATGCTCACACGGTTTTACTGACAGGGGAGTTAATAAAGGGTGAATCTGGTCCCTCAAAGCCCAAAATAATTTTGTTTTGTTTTATTCTTATTTAGCGGTAAAAAGTTAATGGCCAAAGTTAATGGCCATCCAATGTTTAATATCAGCAATGGATTGTATGAGTTTGCTAACTGGGCTAAGGTTGTTGGCAGAAACAGATACTATGTACAACTGTCATCAGCATAAGACTGAGATTAAATATCCTATTGCTTGATGATAGACCAAAGTGCGAGCATATACAAATTAAACAGCAGTGGACCAAGAATTGACCCTTGATGACTCCATATGAAATGTCGACTTCAGCTGAATCAGAGTTACCAATAAAAACAAGAAAGACCTTCCAGTAAGATAGGAAGACAGGCAATTAAGAACTGTGTAAACAACTCTAACAGGGCAGTTTCTGTACCGTGGTCCATTCTAAAACCAGACCTCTGTGTATGAAATGCACTATACAAATACAGTTTGATTTGATTTGATATACAATCTTTTCAAGAAATTTTCATAGGAATAGGTTTGAAATTGGTCTGTAGTTCTCAAGAACAAATGGGTCAAGATTGCTCTTTTTTAACAGAGGTGTTATAACAACACTGTGATGGACCAAGCAGCCAAAAAGATGAGGACATAAAGCTAATGTAAAGATAAGGGTTTTATTCACCCAAACAAAAAAGAGTTAACAAAACATCCTCCAAAGAATGGGCCCAAACCATAGAATGCCGAACAAAACAGAACTAAACAAAAGAGAAGCCCCCTAACAAATGAACAACTTAAGGTATATATAGGTCCTGGCCAGATACATAAACTTAAGAAGGGTATTGACTAAAAGTAATTTTACCCCAAATTATACTTAATTCAAATTAATTGAACAAACACTACACACACACACAACATCTGACATATATACAGAAATGAACAACAAATACAATGTTGACTAATAAAGAAATACATATAATAACTAAATTACAGGACAATGAGGCCCCCCCTGACATCTCCCGGGAGTTGGTTCGGTCCACCACCCACATCCTGGTATTTGAGATAGACCGGTCCCAGTCAGTGTTGCCAGATTGGGCGGGTTCACGCCCAATTGGGCTTCTTTTGATCACGTTTGGCCGGCAAAAATAGCATTGGGCGGTTGGGCTGGAAAAAATAGCATTGGGCGGGCGTTTAAAAAAAAAAAAAAAAATTTTAAAACTGACTGTGGTTTGTGCTTATGCACCGAACAGCAGTTCAGAGTACTCAGCCTTCCTGCAGACCCTGAGTGGAGTCCTTTTGGGGGCTCCTGCAGGGGACTCCAGTGTCCTACTGGGGGACTTCAATGCACACGTAGGCAATGATGGAGAAACTTGGAGGGGCGTGATTGGGAGGCATGGCCACCACGATCTGAACCCGAGTGGTGTTTTGTTGTTGGACTTCTGTGCTAGTCACGGTTTGTCCATAACAAACACCATGTTCGAACACAAGGATGCCCACAAGTACACCTGGCATCAGAACACCTTAGGCCGAAGGTCGATGATCGATTTCGTTATCGTATCATCTGATCTGAGGCCATGCGTTTTGGACACTCGGGTAAAGAGAGGGGCAGAGCTGTCCACTGATCACCATCTGGTGGTGAGCTGGTTTCGATGGCGGGGGAAACTTCTGGACAGACCTGGAAAACCCAAGCGTGTAGTGAGGGTGAACTGGGAACGTCTGGAGGAAGAGCCTGTCCGGAGAGATTTCAATTGCCACCTCCGGCGGAGCTTCTCAGGCATCCCTGTGGAGGTTGGGGACATCGAGCATGAGTGGTCGGTGTTCAAAGCCTCCATTGCTGAAGCTGCGGCTGGGAGCTGTGGCCTGAGGGCCATAGGTACCTCAAGGGGCGGTAACCCTCGGACACCGTGGTGGACAGCGGTGGTCAGGGAAGCCGTCCGACTGAAGAAGGAGGCCTTCCGGGATATGTTAGCCCGGGAGACCCCAGAAACAGTTGCAGGGTATCGACTGGCCCGGAGGGCTGCGGCTTCGGCCGTGACCAAGGCAAAGCAGCGGGTGTGGGAGGAGTTTGGAGAAACCATGGAGAAGGACTTTCGGTCGGCACCAAAGTGTTTCTGGAAGACCATCAGACACCTCAGGAAGGGAAAGCGGGGGACCATCCAAGCTGTATACAGCAAGGAGGGGACACTGCTGACCTCAACTGAGGAGGTTGTTGAGCGTTGGAAGGAGCACTTTGAGGAACTCCTGAACCCGACTAATCCACCCTCTACGAACGAGGCAGAGCCGGAAGATGATGGGGGGTCGTCAATGTCCTTGGAGGAGGTCACTGAGGTAGTCAAACAACTCCACAGTGGCAGAGCCCCAGGGACTGATGAGATCCGTCCAGAAATGCTGAAGGCGCTGGGTGTAGAGGGGCTGTCTTGGTTGACACGCCTCTGTAACATTGCGTGGAAGTCTGGGTCAGTGCCGAAGGAGTGGCAGACTGGGGTGGTGGTCCCCATATTCAAAAAAGGGGACCAGAGGGTGTGTGCGAATTATAGAGGCATCACATTACTCAGCCTCCCAGGGAAAGTTTACTCCAAGGTGCTGGAAAGGAGGGTCCGGCCAATAGTCGAACCTCAGATCGAAGAGGAACAATGCGGATTTCGTCCTGGTCGTGGAACTACCGACCAGCTCTTCACTCTCGCAAGGATCTTGGAGGGGGCTTGGGAGTTTGCCCAACCTGTCTACATGTGTTTTGTGGACTTGGAGAAGGCTTACGACCGGGTCCCTCGAGAGGTCTTGTGGAGGGTTATGCGGGAGTATGGGGTGAGGGGGTCCCTACTTAGGGCCATCCAATCCCTGTACACCCAGAGCAAGAGCTGTGTCCGGGTCCTCGGCAGTAAGTCGTCTTCCTTTCCGGTGGGTGTTGGCCTCCGCCAGGGCTGCGCTTTGTCACCAATCCTGTTTGTGATTTTCATGGACAGGATATCGAGGCGTAGCCGGGGGGAGGTGGGTTTGCAGTTCGGTGAGCTGGGGATCACGTCACTGCTTTTTGCAGATGATGTGGTCCTGATGGCATCAGCTGCCTGCGACCTCCAGCACTCTCTGGATAGGTTTGCAACTGAGTGTGAAGCGGCTGGGAGAATAAGCACTTCTAAATCTGAGGCCATGGTTCTCAGCAGGAAACCGGTGGCCTGTCCGCTCCGAGTAGGAAATGAGTCCTTACCCCAAGTGAAGGAGTTCAAGTATCTGGGGGTCTTGTTCACGAGTGAGGGAACCATGGAGAGGGAGTTTGGCCGGAGAATTGGAGCAGCTGGTGCGGTTCTGCAGTCGCTTTACCGCACTGTTGTGACGAAAAGAGAGCTGAGCCAAAAGGCAAAGCTCTCGATCTACCGGTCTATCTTCGTCCCCACCCTCACCTATGGTCATGAAGGATGGGTCATGACCGAAAGAACGAGATCACGGATACAAGCGGCCGAAATGAGTTTTCTCCGGAGGGTGGCTGGGGTCTCCCTGAGAGATCGGGTGAGAAGTTCAGTCATCCGGGAGAGACTCGGAGTAGAGCCGCTGCTCCTTTGCGTCGAAAGGAGCCAGTTGAGGTGGTTCGGGCATCTAGTGAGGATGCCTCCTGGGCGCCTCCCTAGGGAGGTGTTCCAGGCGTGTCCGGCTGGGAGGAGGCCGCGGGGTAGACCCAGGACTAGGTGGCGGGACTACATCTCCGCACTGGCCTGTGAGCGGCTAAAGATTCCCCAGGCAGAGCTGGTTGATGCTGCTAGGGAAAGGGATGTCTGGGGCCCCCTGCTGGAGCTGCTGCCTCCGCGACCCGACCCTGGATAAGCGGATGAAGATGATGATGATGATGATGATGATGATATTTTAAAACTGGCGGGACAGACGTTTCAATTTTATCCAATGATGTTAATAGGGTGGGAGATGTGCACCTGTCCAATAGGGGCGAGGGAGCTCTCCCTGTTCAATGCATTTGATTCACACGGTCAAGGAGAAGGTCGAGGTCGAGGTCGGAGTCAAATCTAGCTGGCTACCCCCGAAGAAACCTAAAGATGCCAATGTGGGATGTGGGATCAGCAGGTTTCTGTCATGATCACCGCATCGATGCCTTTTGGCTGGAGGTAGAGGCCTTTAAAGATGCCGGAGGAAATCTGTGCTTTCAGGATGTGGCACTTGGCGCAATCAGATTGCTCACTCTGCCCATATCAAATGCTCATGTGGAGAGAGAATTTTCCCAAGTGACGCTAAAGATGATGGCAGAAATCGCATGGGATTACTGCTGCTTTCTGCCCGCATGGACGTGCGCTCGGTCTAACACGGAGCGGTTTGACGGCTGAACGTTCCACCCTCCCAGACAGTTGTTGGGGAGCTTTCACTCAACCATCTATTAATACTTGCTAATTAGCAGGTTCACCACATGTACATAGTTTTACATTGACAAGTTACGTTAGAAGTTGGAATGGACTCTTGGCCTGTTCGGCGTGACGGTAAGACATTTTTATTTAATACTATACAGCAGGTGTTTCTGGATGTCGCATCATTGAGTGATTCATTACTTGTGTCTCTGCCTGCTTGCCTGCCTCAGCGTCACACTCCTGACTCGGTTATTGTAGGCGAGCAGGCAGGCTATTCATGGGTGGTTATACAGGTGGTTATATAGGCCTACCATTGGAAGTTGTGTAGCCTAGTCCACTTGTCACATTCTGCGGTTTCTTGTCACCACTAAAGCTCGTTATCTAGCTTGTCATCTTGAGTTGCTCTCTTGTCTATGACCGCAGCACTGCCGTTCCTCTATTCATGATAAAGCCATGCTTCTCATGTGTTATTATAATTTGTTGCCTGCATTATCATTTCTTTGACTATTTGATGGGATTACACATCTTTCTCTCTGTCGTAGGCTGTGTGTGTGACATATGTGTAGGCGTGTGTTGCAGTTTACCACAAGTTATTATTTTCGGTATTTCAACTGAAAGGCATTTTTCTTAGCATGCACTGCTATATATTATATACTATAATATTTGGGCGTTTTTTTATCACATTGGGCGGATTTTTAGCACTCATTGGGCTGGAAAACATCACACCAATCTGGCAACCCTGGTCCCAGTTCTCCTGTTTGCCTATAGCATGAGGTGGTGGCCGACTCCCGGGAAGAGACAAAGAAGAAATTAACAAACAGAACTAAGAAACAAATCCAAAGCAATTGTGACCTACAAAAATTAAGCTGCGTGCACTCAACTTAAACATGCAAGTCAGGACTGCTAATAAAGTATGGATGCGATATATGAACGAAAATCTATGTGCCGTGTCATTATATGAAATTGGGTATTATGTGCATTATGAATGTTAACATGTACAAATTAACCAACTAAACCAACAAGAAAGGTGAAAGGACTATAAGAAACAATAAGGGTGAGGAAACTAATGTAGCCTACTTATCATGTGCGGCGCTTGGACGCGTCCGTCACAAACACGTTTCAGACATAATATGGGAAAAATTCCAGAGTAAGGGACCTGAGAGCTGCACCACTGCTTGTAGTTCATTACATTGGATAGGAGAGAAGTTGGACAGAGTGCTGGCAACAGGGCCTTGAGCTAGGACTGTGTAAGAAGAGAGGTCACATACAGCAGGGGGGGCACAATATTAGCCCTACTATTAGAAATTCACTATCGATACAAACAAATTTTTTCGGTTTAATAAAAGTTGCTGAGTTTATCAGAAACGTATTAAAAATATTTATTAGCTGTGCCGCGGTTTCAAAACCCACTGCCTATCTTCCCGAAACCTTCCAACTTTGAGTACCTATGAAATTTCTCTGCGACACCTATCAGAGGAGCTTTTGGTTGCTGACTAGGCAGAGAGACTTAATGATATGATAATAAAAGTGTCTTTGCTTTGGAGGGATGCCAGGGAGGGGAGGGTGGAGATTTTGCCGATTGCATTCTTCAAAATTTTTCACATTTATAAGTCTTAACACAAACTGTATTAACGTCAGACTCGGCTGGATTGATTGCAATATATTAACAGAATCCTCTCCTACTTTTGAGTTTGCATTGTTTGGTGCAGTAGAGGGAACCTGCCCCTACTTCCCTCACTTCTTGCACATCTTTTGGTTTTGCTGTTCTGCATTTGCTGTCCTGTCTTGGCACTGTCCTGTCTAGTCCTTGCACCCTGTCTATTGTTATCTATCAATCAGTGTTATGCACATATACTGTATACTGTAGCTAGTTAGTTTCTATGTTGTTTTGGTTCTGGCATCTGACATTCAGGTTCACGGGCTGGAGCCAGGATACAGTAAGTGATGGAGTTGTTGTTTTTTGTGTTTTGTTTTTTTACTTAACTTGCTTTGGTGGAAAGACATTTCATCACTGCATGTGCACACAATACTTTATCTAAACTTCCATCTGGAAGCTTTATGAAATGAAATTCACCATGCCTAATGTGAATATCTGTTGAATGTCCAATATGAAATCAACTTTACTTCGGACCGTCGTGTTATCTCAGTGTTTACGTGAGTGTTTACATGACTGAATTACTACATGTGAAATGCAGATAACTTATCAGCGTTTCACATGCCTTGCTGTACTTCAGCCAGGTAAGCACTCGCGTATGGAATAACAGGAGGAAGTTGCGGTAATATGATTAATATACGTTCTTTTCTTTTTAACGTTTTTTTTTTTTTTTTTTAAGTTTCCAGACGTTTCTGCATTAACGTTGACAGCCCTACATGGAACCCATTAAATTGGATCGGATCTGTCCCGTGGAGGGCACCACAAAGCCGCCCAAACATGGCTGCCCATTCACCTCCACAAATTTTTTTGACTTACTGCACTGCACTTTGTATTGCATCGCACTTTGTATGTCACTGCACTTGTACTTTGCTTTCTTATATTGTTTTTAATCCGCCTTTTTAATCCCTATGCAGCACTCTGTGCATCTGTGCTGTGAAGAGCGCTATACAATCAAGTTTTACTTACTTACTAGGCTCAGGAGCAAAACATTAGCCCCATTCAATGCCAAGCATCATTTCTAGTTAGGCCTAGTATCATATCGTTCACTTCAAAGTGTTTCTGTGTCAAGCCAACACATTCCCGGAGATCTCCACCTACCAATATGTTTGGAGACTTATATTCAAAATAGTCGCCAGAATGGTGGTCGGAACGGACACTAAAAAACACCTACTGCTTTGGAATGGTTCAAACCTGAATAAACCTACGCACTAAAAAAAATTTTTTTTTTACTGTCTTTGGATTGGTTCTGCAATCCAAAGGTAAACATTCCATCATCAAAAGTAAATGTTTTGTGCAGACAGAAGTTTCAGAAGCATTCCCCTAGATAGTTTATTACATTCACTTTTAAGTTTATTTTAAAGGTACCCAATGTAGTTTTTGACCACTAGTATGGGCTCTAGAGCAAATTTGAGAAGGTGGTCCCCGACAATCGCGTACTACGTCATTGCGTCAATACGCGGAGAACATAATAGTTACGTTTCACACATCTTTATTGTTTTCAAAACATCTAAATATCATTTTGCGAAGAAATTACAAGGTAGGAAAGACATTCAAGTGATTCAACATGTTTATTAGACTGCAAGGAACCATATAATCGAGGAATTTCGAAAATAAACAAAGAACGGATTGTTTTGATTCACGTTTCGTTGGGTACTTTTAAGCACCAATGTGTATAGACTATTCACTTCAATTGATTGGCTTTATCTTTCCGATGCTCATAAATTAACATTTGTGCAACTTAAACATTGATCATTTCAGAGATGGATTCCCCAAGAAATCAATAAAAGATTTTGCAGCACCTTTGTAGAAGATTCCAGGTAAATACAATATCACGTTATCCTCCTCATATCACTGCTCATCTTCTGCTACTGTATGTTAAAATGTGTTACTCCAACAATGCAAGGTCAGGAGGCCAGGCACAGCACAGGCTGGACCAGGCTTGCCAGGCAGGATTTAATAAAAATAAAGCTTGACCTTTAAGATGAGTTGAAGTAGTTTAGGCTGTAACTGTGCTCTGGGCAGATTGAAGGTTAAAGCCAACGCATGAGGTGACAAATTTGAACCCTGACTCCTGTTTCTGCCATCGCTCCTCCATTTCCTGTTCCCGACTTCACTTATCTGTCCTGTTATAAAAAATTTAAAAAGCCTGTATCCTAATAATATAATATTAGTTCAGTAGTACTGACAGTAGTGTCTGCGTGTCTGTCAGGGGTTGGAAATGTGTTTTTTTGCGTAAAAACAAATATACCTGTACAAACCCTACAATCATGGTTCTGATCATACTGTCTTGTGCTCCCTCTGTCCATCAGTAATGGTGGGTGGTGCCAGTGTGGGAGGAGCAGCGACAGACATGGTTCAGTGTCTTCGAAGGACATCAGCACAACCGTCAGTCATTGGAACAGCGACCAGCACTCCTCAGAGCGCCCCACGGACGCCTTCGGACAACTGGAGTTTGTTGGAACCAGCAAGAGACGCAGCCATGTGGGTGTCTTGTCTGTCTCTCTTTCTGCCTCTCTCTCTGTCTGTCTGCCTACTAGGCCATCATTCTGTCCGAGTAATGTTGTTCACTTGAATTCTAACTTTAATTGCTGGATGGTTCTGTCCATCATTTCTCCTGAACACAAAATCAAAAGAGCAAACGATGAGTCCAAAAGCAACTAGAAATGGTGCTTGTAGCGCACATACCTACACCCATGAACGCATGCGTTCTGTGCACAGGCTTTCCCCACACACCACACACCACAGTCCAAACTCTGTGTCTCTAGCGCCCCCCCCCCCCCACCAAGGGGAGCTGGCTTTGCTCAAAGTTTTGTTTTAATTTGTGGATCTGCCCCATGACTCGGATCTGGTCCAAAATTGAATGGGGTCTTCTTTGGCCCATGTTATACCCCACCACAGAATTTCATGAAAATCTGTCCGATACCTTTTGCGTAATCCTGCTTACACAAACTAACTAAAGCCCTTTACATACATAGTTCCCTGTACATTCCTGTGAATTCCTACCCAGGGCCGCAAATTATTTTCTCCATTCATACATGAGCCAAATGCCACAACATTCCCGTGCTGCGTCTTTTTGGTGTGCAAGCTGCATACTGGACCTATAAGCAGGTCAACATAAAAAGACCAAATTACATCCCAATAAAATACCATAAAGAATAACGTATGCAAAGTAACAAATTACTAATGAATACTAAAGAACAATCAGCCTAATCATCACAAAAATATTGTCAATATGAAACCTGTCAGCAAAAAAGGCTGATCTGTCAGTCGAAAAAAAAACAATTATTTGGTTTTAGACAGCCCTAACTATTTCGTTCATGTTAAAATGATCAAAATATTATTTTTCCTATGGGTGAATTTTTGGGCTTCCAGTGGCGCCTGAAATCCCTAGTGTTTCATATCTTTCACCAGACTGACCAGCCGGTAATGTAACAGCTTCTGTTCACAACACAGCCTTACCGGCAGATTCCAGGGAATTTATACTTGGTCTTGACGTGGGAAATTGGCGGTGCAGATTTCCCTTGAAATCCTGTTCATACATGCCGCCTAACAGGTAAATGGGAACCCTTCTATGTCTGAATTAACAGAACCACCTACCACACACACAGCAGAAAACAACATGAGCCCTGCACATATACCAGCATGTTGTTTTATAAAGGGATGTTTTTATACAGATAATTGCACCCCACCTCATTCATTTTCTGTACAGTATACAGTACTGTATGACTTTTAATAACGTTTACAATGGTCAAAAACATGGGCACCTCTGTCTCCTGACTGAACTACCAATCACCTGCTGTCTTAAATACCCGATCCTTATAATTTGTAGATTTGTCAAGTCTAGGCACAGTCACCTCGAGCTGTCTACATATTTTGTCCACTGCAAACATAAAGTAAAATTCCAATTCCATTTCTCTTATGATCTCTCTCTCTCCCTCCCTCTCCCTACATCTCTCTAACATCCCCCAGTTCCTACGTATGTCGTGTAACACCCCCCCCTCCAGGATCTACAACGTGATGACAGACCACTGGGGGCTGCCTGCCCCCAACCTGGTGGTGTCGGTGGTGGGCGGGGAGGGCAGGGCCAAGATGAAGACCTGGGTGCGGGAGGTCCTGAGGCAGGGATTGGTCAAAGCCTGTCAAAACACAGGTACAGTAACTGTCAATAATAATGGTCCACTCTCTCATACAGCAATGTTGTCGTTCACGGTAGCAGTCAAGTCTGTCTCCAGAGCCACATACTGTACATATTAGATACCTTGATTTCCTTGTTTCTGACGTACTGACATACTTGTTTCATCCCTTGTTGATAATGTTTTCAAGCATTCTCATAATCATTTTGATTTTACCAAATGTAATATTAACAGAAAGGAAGCTACTAAAGCACATGTGCTAATCTATTTAAGAGTCAAGGCGAGACCTTGTGAAAGTTCCAATTCACACATTATAGTCTACAACATATAAAATAAAGAGCATTTATTGGGACATATAAGCCTAGTCTGGAACCTCTTGAAAACCCAGGAAAAAATTGATAATGATGATAGCTAATGATGATGATGATAGCTAAATGAGTGACTGATTTTGTTCACTTGGTGTTCTGAAAAGTTGGCATATAGAGCCTACCTCCTCAGGATGACCTACTACCCATTATGTTATGTTAAATTCATGGGTAGCGCGTCCTGTCAGATAAAGGAAATGTTGACAGATATTTCAAAATTTCCAACATGACAGGATACGCTACCCATGAATTAAACACAATATTGTTTTAATGCAGCCATGATGTATACACGAAGCACAAGTTGGCTGTGAGACACTAAATAGAAAGGGACCTTAATTAATTACCTGTGTTTACCCTACTATGGGTCTAGAAGGCCTCATTGGATTAATAAATTCGCCAGGACATCTGTCGGTATCCTACAGTAGCTATATACAGATAGCTAGAAAAGCTATGTCAAAATATTGTTGTTGTTGACAGATTGGATTATATCAGGCTATGGATAGTCCCTATATTTTATTTTGCTCAATGCAATTTTAAAACACAACATTCCCGTGATGTGTTATATAGGCTACAAAAACATTGTTTTCATAATTAATTTTCATAAAGTTTATTGTACACTAATGATGTAATTCGCGCAGGTAGGGTAGATAGATGTGTGCTATATTGCAACTCTCCTTTTTAAAAGTATAATTTTGCTCTAATCGGGCTAAAACTATAACGGGATGAACGGAGTGCATCGATAAGGGACAGATTATGATTGGTTCAGACCGCTCTTAAGAAAGTATCCCTTGGATAAGGAGGCTCTGGGAAACAGCGTGTCAGCTCCAGGGAGAGCTTAAGATGTACCTTCAGAAGGTACATCGTAAGCTCGATATCCGGTGTACCTTGGGAAGAGTTGTTTCCCAGAGCCTCCTTAGCCAAGGTACAGTAGAAGGTCAAGGGTGCTGCCCCCTCTATAGATCAAGAGAACTGACACGAACTCACTGCCAACCCTCAGAGAGAGAGAGAGAGAGAGAGAGAGAGAGGTGTGTGTACAAGCTAATGTATGGCATACACAATGTACAGTTATGCCCATGACTGGGAGTGCAGATTCTCGTTCTAGATATACAGTATACTTGCAGTTTGAATGCCAGTGGGTTTAGATTTGTGGGTTTTGAAGTTATTTGTCCTTCTGGGTTTCTAGACAGAGAGTTAGGGTTAGGGAGTGTCAGACGAGATGGTGAGAGACCATGTCCTATGTTGTGGTAACATCTCAATATGTATATCTATGTCTATACCTCTTCAAGAAGTACTACCCGGATCCTCCGTCTTAATAAGCACCTGTAGTATTTTTAGTTTGCTATTCTTCACTTTGCCTTCAACACTAGATTATGCTCTTAGTCACTTGTTTTAGAAAGGAGATGCACTTGTGAGTTCTGACAACTGACACTGACGTTTCCTACGGTAAATGCGATTATTGTAAATTGCTTTGGATTAAAGTGTCAGCTGTAATGTAATGTGTGTATATCAGCTCGAATCTGGGAAATAATGACGTTGAATCTCATGTTCTCTCTCTCTCTATTATTCTCCACCTCTCCTTTTTTCATCCTTCCCCCCCATTTCTACCTCTATGAATCCCAGGAGCATGGATCTTGACCAGTGGTCTTCATGAGGGCGTGGGGAGGTGTGTGGGGGAGGCGGTGAGGGAGTACGCCACCGCAGCCTCTTCCAAGACCCTGAACAAGGTGGTGCTTCTGGGCATCGCGCCCTGGGGGCTGGTCCCAAACAGAGACGAGCTGCTCAACCCCCAGGTAGGGTGGTATACACACATGTACGCACTCTGTACATCCACACACGCAGGAATGATTTCCACATCTTAAGTAGTTCAATGAGAGAGCACTCTTGCACATCCAGAGGGGGAGGTGCTGATCAAAGCAAGAAAATATATTGTAAGGTGGGGCCTAACTGGGGTGTGGAGCTGTCCGCTGCTGTGAGCACCACCCACCATGACAGCGCACGGACGGGGCACGCGATGCAGGCGAGCACTCTCCTCACTCCCGTGGGGCAGGGAGTAGAACATTCGCAGCTTTAAAGCCTGTGCAATAATCGTGTTCTTAACCACCTCGGGTGGGGACGCAGCTTTGCTTTGCTCGCATCACCAGTGATGATGAGGCATCCACACCCTATGCTTTCCGTCTCGAAAAAACACAATTATCGTAATTTTTCCAATGCAAAATTCCGATTGCCCCATTGATTTCCATTGTCGACCAGTGAGAGCTTGCAGAAATACTACTGTAGCAAGCTTGATCTGTGAAATTATGGTCTCATGTGTCAGGTTCATGGTAGACAGACCACAAATAAGGTCTAAGGTCCAAAATACTGAACTACATTAAAAATTACTTACCATTATTACTTTAATACTTTTACTTTTGATAATTACTTTATTAAAGACTTTAACAACTACAAGAATATCTACAACAATAACTACAACAATAACTATTTTAACAACTACATTCAGGTATCTAACGAGCCCTCGTCCTTCCGTCGGTCTCAGGGCAGCTTCCCTGCGAAGTACTCCATCCAGAACCCGTTTGAAGACTCCTGCTGTCTGCAAAATGACTACCAGGCCTTCCTCCTGGTGGATGATGGGAGTGTAGGCCGTAGAGGGGGAGAGACAAGCTTCAGGGTCCAGCTGGAGGACTACATATCCCGCCAGCGTATCAGCATCTGTGGTGAGAGAAAGAGAAGAAGAGAGGAGTGAGGATAAGACTGTATGATGGTTTTAGTCATACTTGTATTTTGACAATAGCAATGCGGTTGGCTTTCAGACTCTGTACCTGTAACAGACAGGCCCGAACAGTATTATGAAGTATGAAAACAGGCCCAAACAGTGTCAATCTGAAGTATGAAAGCTATCTCCAAATCGTGTGGGTTGTTGATAATGTCTAAGTCATTATTCTGACCCCAGACAGCGAGAGCATGGACATCCCTGTGCTGTGCATGCTGGTGTCAGGAGCGGCGACCATGTTGGAGGTACGTACCTTCTCAACGGTTATATTCTGATGGAAGTGACCTAGTAATAGCATACTCATGATCAACTCTCTCATCTCTCTCTCAATCTCTCTGCCCCCCCACCTACTTCTCTTTCTCTAATTTTCTCTTTCTCTCTCCCATTCTCCCTCTCTCTCTTGCTGTCTGTCTCTGTCTTTCTGTCTCTTTCTCATCAGAGGTTAGATAACTCTCTGAAGAAGTCCATGCCCTGGCTGGTTCTTGCGGGATCAGGGGGCGCAGCCGACTTTGTGAGTGAAATCCTGGAGAGTCTGTCAGAGGCGGGCCCTTGTGATGACCTGAGGCAAAGGCTGGCAGAGAGGGTCAGGAAACAGTTCCCCAAAGAGACAGAAACAGACGAACTTGTGGAGAGGGTAAGAGGACAATCATCAATCATCTAATGTTAATGTTACTAAAACATTTTCCAGGGGTGTATAGCAAAGCAATGACAATATCCATTTATTTAAAAAGCGATTTTAAGATATGGAGAAAGACGCATTTTCCAGAGCTCCTGCACAATTTGATATTTAAATGGCTTTTTTCATGCCAAAACATCTATTACACACATTACTATGTATTTTGCAGCTACCTTATTTATGATGATGTAGTACATGATAGCTATCATATGTAAAGGTGTGCCTTGGAAATACTTGTCATAAATGGTGAGGACCCAAAATGGAACCAATGCACCAATGGCATTGGTTATAGGCTTACTGAAATACCTATTTTTCCATAGGCATAGCCTACTTTCCCACCTCAAGCTTCACTTTTACCATCTTAATGTTTCATCTTAATCTCTAGTTCTAAACTCCTCTTGTATAGAGACATCACACTGTCTACTCCAGCCTTAAACAATTAAAAACTATAGCCTACATTTGCTTTATTTAAAGGTATAATATGTAATCGTGTTCATGAGGATATTGATAAAACAAAGGCAGTCTGCAATATTTTTCCAGCTTTCCTTCCTTCCTTTGGCAGTAGCGACTGTGTTGCGCCTGGATTATATAGTTTATATTTTTATAATATTGCTCCACTTGTGTAAAATGCAGAACTTGGTTATGCGTATTGTTTGCTGTGTCCATTGCCGTGTCCGAATAACCATACTATAAAGTATGCGATTGGTCATTTTGTGCAAATACCTCCCCTTTTACTGTGAACGTGCTCATAGCTACAGTAGATTGGACCAGATGGGTAGACTTAACGAGTTGATAGCCACCGTCATTGATTGTGGTTGTTTGGTTTACTCGAGCGAGCAAGCGAAAAGTTATCCTGGATTTGTTGAACTAGTTTCGTAGTACAGGGCTCTGGCACCGCAATGGTGGAATGGGGGACCCTGAATTCCCCACTGACGTCAGGACAGGAAAGTCGCTGCCAATCTTTCGCCGCAGCCTCAAAATTCACCTCTTCAAGACGTACTACCAGGATCCTACCTTTTAAAACACCCATTGTATTTATATTTTGCTATTCATGCACTTTGGCTTTAGCACTAGATTATGCTCTTAGTCACTTGTTTAGAAAGGAGATGCACTGGCGAGTAGTAGTACACGGACTACCAACATTAAATGCAATTATTGTAAGTCACAGAGCCCCCCAGGCTCTGAGTGTGTACCATAACCTCCCCCCTGTATCCCCCCCTAGGCGCTGAGTATGTACCATAATAGACATCTGATCACAATCTATCATGGAGAGCAGGAGGGGCTGGATGACTTTGCCACCGTGCTGCTGAAAGCCCTGGTTGGAGGTGATTAGCTGCAGTACACACACCTGACTGTCTAGTCCCTGTGATTTAGGCATTAGGCAATGCAGGCATCAGTGGGAACTATTATGTGTCACACTAGTTGGAGTAAGGACCAGCATGTTGATGTTGGCAACATGTACACCATTGATAATATTGTGCGTGTCTGTGTGTGTCTATCTGTGTGTGTGCGCACATGTGTATGTCTGTGTGTGTGTGTGCCTCTTTATGTGTGAGTTAGCCAGTAAACAACGTGTGTCCAGTGATTCCAGTCCCTACACTGGGGCGCTGAAGCTGGTGGTCACCTGGAACAGAGTGGACATCGCCAAAAGCGAGCTCTTCAATGGAGACCGGCAGTGGAAGGTATGGCTGGTGTCACGGGGCATAGACCCTAACCCTAAGCCTGTCTGTATGGCTGGGGTCATGGTGTACAGACAGACCCGCGAGAATGTGTAGAGATATTATGACCTGTCTGTCCCGAGACTCTGCTGAGGCACATTTCATGATAGATTAGTGAGAATCATCTTGAGAATGTAGTAATAATAATTGTCTTCTTTGGATCTTCTCCTTTTCTCCATCTTTATTAATGATCTCCCAAAAATATGCACTGATTGTAGTGTTCATTTATATGCTGATGACTGTTATTTATACATCCAACTCCGATATTTCACAAATACAAAGTTCACTGCAATCTGATTAGATTGTTGTTCAAAACCAGGGCTGAGTTTCCCAGAGGCATCGTAGCGCTATGTTCATCGTAGTGCTACGATGAACGCCGTAGCTTACGATGAACGTAGCGCTACGATGCCTCTGGGAAACTCAATCAAAACAACTCTCTGTGATGGATCACCACTTAAGAAAGTGGATGTATTTAAATATCTTTGTGTATGGCTGAACCGGAACTCTCCTTTAGGACTCTATATTGATTTTGTCATTAAAAAAATACATTCTTAGCCCATTATACCACTCAATAAATTGTTCCACCCTTTAGGTATGAACAAGAATAATTTCTCAGTTAGTACTACCCATTCTTGATTATGCAGATATCGTTTATCAGAACACATGTGAATGTCATCTGCATCCTAGTATACAATAGTCTGTGCAGATTTGTTCTGAGGTGTCCGTAACTTACCCATCATTGTCTTATGTACGAATCTCTTAACTGGCTATCTCTAAATTCTAGAAAGCATTTTCATTGGCTGCAATTTATTTTTAAATGTATTTTCTTAACCATTCTTCTTATCTAAAGCAATACCTAGTTCCAGATCCCCATATTCACTTAGACATGCCTCTTTTATTGTTCCCCAAATCATTAAAGAAGTCGGGCGCCTTTTAGAACATCACTATTGGCTCATTCGAAAACAACTTGTTCTTGTTTCTGATTGTGTTTAATTCTTCATAAAGGGTTTGTGATGGGTTGGGGAATTGTGAATGTGTGGGTGCCGTACTTCTGTCTGTTTTTCTGTAATTTTCTTTTGTGTTGTTGTACTGCTATATAAAGTTCAATAATGCAGTTTATAAAATAACAATAATGACCTCTAACCTTTGACCTTGACCCCTGCCGTTCAGTATGAGGACCTTGTGGAGTCAATGACAGACGCGCTGGTCAACGACAAGCCCCAGCTTGTGCGTCTCTTCGAGGAGAACGGATTCAACATCCTGGACTACCTGACTTATGGCCGTCTGGAGGACCTCTACAGCTCGGTGGACGACAGCACCCTGGCCTACACACTGCTGCAGAGGCACCGAGGGGCGCGGCCTGTAAGTGCAGGCTCGGTCCACTCACCGGCCAGCCTGCCGAAGACGTTCAGTCTGTTTGAGGTGAGGGGGGAGGCTCAGTGCTACCAGGTAGGGTGGGGTCAGCAAGGCGAATGGCACTGTATGGACTGAGATACAGAAATTCATAGATAACAAATGTAAATAACATTTCCATTTCCCATACCCCTCTTTCACCTCCACCTCTTCCTCCCCCTCTCCTCCCAGGTGTCCAAAGTGCTGGAGGGCCTAGTGGGGGATGTCTGTCTGGAGTTCTACCCCTTTGCTCAGATCCAGCAGGTTGGGTACCAGCTGCAGCGCTGCCTCAATCCCTGGGCCTCTCTCTTCATCTGGGCCTTGCTGCAGAACCGCAGAGAGATGGCTGTCTACTTCTGGGAGATGGTAAGGCACTTCCGGGTCACTCAGGGGTCACAGGAAGTTAATGTGTGATTAATTATGGTTCATGTAATAAAGACCCTGACACTTTATCTAACCTCTCTCTATCTATCTATCTATCTATCTATCTCTCTCTCTCTCTCTCTCTCTCTCTCGGTCTCCCCTCTCTCTCCTCTCTCCCTCTCTCTCTCTCTCTCTCTCTCTCTCTCTCTCTCTCTCTCTTGCTTTTCCAGACTGATGAGCCTGTGGTCAGTGCTCTGAGTGGCTGTAAGATTATGAGAAAGCTGTCCAGGCTAAAGTCGAATAGGGAGACCAAGCTGTCCATGAAGGAGCTAGCCCTGGAGCTTGAGAACCGGGCCCACGGTGAGACAGGATGAGATCAGGAACATTGAAGTTAATGTTTGTTTGTTTGTTTGTTTGTTTGTTTGTTTGTTTGTTTGTTAGATAGATGCACTATATATGTAGTTATGGTCAGATATTGTGTGTGTGTGTGTGTGTGTGTAGATGTGTTCAGTAAGTGTTACCAGAGCAACGAGAGCCGCTCCTTCACGCTGCTGATCATGGAGTCTCCAGTATGGCGCGGGACCACCTGTCTGAAGATGGGTTGGGCTGCCAACGCACGACTCTTCTTCAGCCATGGGGGAGTACAGGTGTGTGTGTGTGTGTGTGTGTGTGTGTGGTCTGGCCATACTTTTTCAGTTACAATGGAGTCCAGTTGTGTCTATTTCCAGTGTCAGAATGATCATATATTTATCTTTGAGCTTTGTATCTGTAAATAACTTGTATGTGTAAACCGATAATGTATCACTCCCTAAACATACAGTAAATGCAACAAACAAACAAAGCTGTTGTTTTCCAGGCCTTGTTGTCCCAGATCTGGTGGGGAGACATGCAGAGGAGAACGAAGGCGTGGAAGCTGCTACTGATCTTCTTCTGCCCCCCTCTGATCTACACGCCGCTCATCTCCTTCAGGTCAGCCATCTCCCTAGCCCTTACCCTAACATTATAGTCACCCTAACCCTCTTGGAACATGGATTGATAATACAGATGGTAGCAGCTAGTGCCTTCCTGACCCCCATCCCCCCCATAGGACCACCTTTTTTACCCTAAACCCCCGATCTACACACAGCTCATCTCCTTCAGGTCAATCATCCTCCCTAACCCTAACCCTAGAGTAACCCTAACCCCCTGATCTACTTACAGTAATAAGTAAGTAAGTAAGTGAACTTTAGCACCTTTCACAGAGCAGCGTCACAAAGTGCTTCACATGTGCAATATAATTGATGGTAAAAAAACAATAGCATAAAAAAACAAGGACATAAAGTCTTAACGCCAGACACATGAGTTTTTACACTGATAGACTACGGAAGCTATGCTTAATACTGCATGCTACTGATCTCTCTATGGGTCTGGGACACTTCATGCAAAAAACTGGTTCTCGAATCCTGGCAATTCATTGGTAGTGCTGGAATCCCGGCGACACCAATCAGTAACTGCTTTCGCAATCAGGCACTCCCACCCAACCTGGTCCCGCCCATCTAACCTGGGCTAATGTTTCTCTTTGCTGCCAGACTCAATAAATAAATATGACGTAAATCACTGTGCTCCGCATAACATTTCCACAAGCCTGCATTGAAACATTAACATTAGCTTAACATTAGCATCATACAAGTGGAAGACGATATTTTGATTGCATTCTATTAACGAACTGAAAGATCTCCAGCATTTGTGTTCGAAATACTTGGTTCTCATTGCTGCAACGAACTGCCGCTCTTTCAATTTTGACCCCTAGACCCGCCCTCGGAAAACCAGCCGGCAGAGCGAAATAGAACAGACTCTATTTTGTAGCCTACCCTTACCCTAACCTGATCTATACACAGAGTTCATTTCCTCCAGGTCAGTCAATCAGCAGACCACCAGGATCTTCTCTGTCTGAGATCTGTCTAGTAGACCTTGTCACTTTGCTCCTGTGTTAGTCACATTATTTTTCTGTAAAATTTGAATATTTCTTTTTAAGTGATTCTCTCAAGGTGTCATGCTTTTAAATTATCATTACCTTTCATTGCATTGTAGCAAACGGGAGGGAGTAGAGAACTCGCCAGAGCGCGGATCGCACCCACGATCCCACGCTGTCAAACCCGACTCGCTGACCGCAACAACTAATAGCTAGAACCATTATCGGAGCTGCTAACGAGCCTCATAAGGTCCTCATTACACTACCCTCTCCTCCATTCAGGAGTGCGTGCCCTCACGTTCCACTATATCAA
This sequence comes from Borostomias antarcticus, assembly GCF_949987555.1. NCBI lineage: Eukaryota > Metazoa > Chordata > Actinopteri > Stomiiformes > Stomiidae > Borostomias > Borostomias antarcticus. The sequence continues at coordinate 9,067,343 of NC_140255.1, read as the reverse complement.
GTCCATCATGTACTCACATGCCGCTTCGATGGCCTCACCGATGGTTCACCGCGGCCATCTCACTTCTGACACCAGTGTGACAAAGCTTTTTCCATAGCATGGTACGATTCAACTTAATTCGAATTGCTATATTTTTTTGAACAGCACTTTCCACTGCACATAGTGTGCCCTAAATGTAGCTGGTCATCATAGCAACGCCGCCTGACGTCATATAGAGGGGTTTCACCTTTCTCCACGCCACTCTTGAGCAATCGCTAAAGGGAATATATCACACATATAAACACAAAACTGCTTTCCAAGATCAATCAATCGGCTTCCACGTACTGATCCAGATGAAGTTAAAGTGCTCCGGTATTCAGTCATTCAATCATAGGCTACGATTCAGGTTTTCCTCAGTCCAGTGTCTAGTTCACCAAACTAGCCTAACTTTTCAGACTGTTTGCTTATGTTTGCAAAGGTTTGGTGCGAAAACAAACGTTATGCTGAAATAAAGCTTAAAAAATTTGCAAGGAACTTTCACAAGTGAAAGTGTCGAGTTGCATGCGCTGCTTGAGTTGGTTAAACTAGATGCTGGCGGACGATTTGCAAATGCACCTAATTGGCAATATTTCGGATTTAAACCCAATTTGCTAATACGGAACCTGATAACATTAATGAAGCAACCTGTAAACTAGAGCCATTTCTCCCTCTCCTTGTCATAGTTAAATATTACACCATTGCGCTCTACTGAGGCTGAGACCCACGTGCTGAGCGACAGGAGAGACAGACAGCGGGTCTCATCCCAACCGTATATTTTACTAATTAGTAGCCTACTTTTTATGTCATGAACGTGGGTGCTGACACGCGAAAATGAATACATAGTATTCAAGGATTATTTCATTGTTAGGCCTACATCCAATATACAAATAGCCATATGTTTAGTAAAATTGCCGAGTAAAATTATTGTTTTCGTTCCTCAACAGGATACAATACAGACAATCATAAAAAGAGTTCAGTGCAGTACAGTAGCAATACAGTAAGAATATGGTGTGTTCAAAATTTATAAAGTGTATGTTAATGATAATTAATAAATATAAATAATTAATTATTAGAAAAGATACCGCTGGTATCTGTATCGGCAGATATCCAAATTCAGGTATCGGAATGGAATCAGAACTGAAAAAAAGTGGATTGGTGCATCTCTTGTGGAAATGGGCCATACAGCTACAGTAGTTCCCTTAGTGAAGCTGTTAACAGGCTTGTTAAGGGGGTCATTACACTATATTTGATATGGAGTTACAGTACCTTATGATGCCCACCTGCTTTAACAGGGAGAAGGAGGAGCGGCAGCAGCATGAGCTGGGGAAGACTCTCCAAGTGATCAAAGAGACACCAGAGGACCAGCAGCAGGAGGACCAGCAGCAGGACAAGCAGCAGCAGGCCGAGCAGGGAGTGGCTCTCAACCGGTTGTCACGTGAGTCTGTCAACTCTGAGTGTATCAACTTTAGTACCACTGAGTCCCCAACCAATTCCACAGCTGACATGGAATCCTCTGTACGGTACGGGCTGTCAAATAAATATTTGACACTTCGAAACCCTCGGGAAAAAATGTGCACTCGATCCTCATTAGATTAGCCAAAAGACTGTACAGTATCTATCTAGGTGGTGAGGAAAAACCTTACTTCCGTAAGATCTGAGCGCGTCTTCTCGGCATGCATTGAATCTGATCAAGTGAAAGCTGAAAACCTTTGTCTAATGTTGAAGGAACAAATGAGGGATTCTCAGTGATGGGTGTTAGGAACAGAAGGTTATAGCACGCAGATTTGAGGCCCAGTAATAGAAAAGAAAATTTGGAAGGGCCAATCCCCCATCTCCCTTAGGTTTACAAAGATGTTTCTTACCTATCCTATGACTCTTATAGTCCCATATAAAGGAAAGCAAAATCGAATCTAGCTTTTTGAAAAAGGATTTGGCTATGAAGAAAGGGATATTTTGAAAAAGATACAATATCTGTGGCAGGAAAATCATCTTGACAGCATTCACTTTCCCAACTAAAGAGATTGGGAGAGACCTCCAGAAGAGCATGTTCTTCTTGAGTTTGGCCAGTAAGGGGGGGGAATTTTCATTAAAGATGGAAGAGTGCTGCCTCGTAACAGTGCTACCCAAATAAGTAAACCTCTCAGGTGAAATCTTGAATGGGAAGTGTGCCAAATTTCGTTTGGACACAAACGGGCATCAGTTCACTCTTATCCCAATTTATTCTATACCCAGCGAAGGTACCAAATTGGTTCATTAAATCCAGAATAGCTGGGATAGTCTGCTGAGGTTTAGAAACAAACAATAAAATGTAATCTGCGTATAAGGATATCTTCTCGGTAGTATATCCCTGTATAAGCTGGTCAGAGCGGACAGTCTCAGCGAGAGGCTCTATCGCTAGAGCAAAAGCAGGGGTGATAAACTACACCCCTGCCTAGTCCCACGATTTAGGTGAAATTGGGTTGACAACACTCCATTTGTGAGTATCCTAGCACAGGGGTTGGTGTAAAGCATTTTGAACCATGCAATGAATTTGTCGCCAAGACCTCTCCGCGTCTAAAGACAGGATAACAAGGTCCACATCTGACCTATTTGGAGTGTACAATATATTAAACAGGCGTCTGAGATTAAAGAAAGAGCTTCTACCGGGAATGAAACCTGTCTGGTCCTGATGCACCAATTTTCCCACCAAAGGACCCAGCCGGCTAGCCAAAATTTTAGCCAATATTTTTTTATCCGAACTCAATAAAGAGATTGGTCTGTAGGACCCCACCTCATCTGCGTCCCTACCTTTTTTATGAATCACTGTGATCACTGTCTCTGTTAGAGAGTGAGGAAGGGAACCATCATTGCATCATTTGTATAATTCACTGGGGAACCCATCTGGGCCCGGGGCTTTACTATTTCTTAGTGTTGAGATTGCTTTCTCAACTTCTTCTACCGTGATTTCTGAGCCAAGGAGACCACGTTCCTCCTGGCTCAGAGTCGGGAGATTACATTTCTCTAGAAAAGTATGCATGTTCAATGGATCTGTATGAGCTTTAATATAATGACTCATAAAATTGTTGAAATCTGTTGCTAATGTCTGTAGGTGACGTGAGTAAAGTACCAGTTTCTGATCTAACACTGTGAATTGTCTGGTAATTTTCAATTTTGCGAAGCTGTCTAGCAAGAAGCTTATGTGGTTTATCACCAAACTCAAAATACTTCTGTTTAGTAAAATGAAAAGATTTGCAAACTTTATTTGAAAGGATCTGATTGTATTTAAATTTAAGTGACAATATTTTTTATGTTTTTCAATACATGGGAGTTGCGCATTCTCTTTGTCTAATTGGCAGATTTGGTCCCCTAGTTCCTTTAGTACAGCCCTATTCTGTTTGGATTTGGAAGCTTGAAATTAAATTATACACCCCCTTAAGTAAGCCTTCATGGTTTCCCAGAGTAGAGATGGGCTAGTTTCTGTGTTGTCATTGGTTTCAAAGAAAAATAAAATTTGACCTCTTAAATAATCACAGAACGCAGGGTCTGTAAGGAGTTGAGGGTTAAGCCTCCAGGTCCTCTGCGACTGAATGGTGTTGTCCAGCTTTAAGGTAAATGTTAGTGGGCAATGGTCTGAAATCACAATCTCATGATATTTGGCATTAGAAGTGTATGGTAGTAATTTGACGTCAACCAGGAAATAGTCAATCCGGGTGTATAGATTATGAACGTGAGAACGAAAAGAGTATTCCCTCCCGGTTGGATTAGAAACCCTCCATACATCAAACAGATTTGAATTATAAATATAAGAATTTAGAAATTCACCAGACTTTGATGAGGGAGCCCTTTGCGTGGAGGACCTATCTAAGTATGGATCCAACACACAATTGAAATCTCCACCAATGATCAGGTTCGTCTGAGAGATATTTGGGATTAGAGCTAATACTTTTTTGAAGAATTGATGATTATCCATATTGGGCACGTAAACATTCAACAGAGTTACAGAAACATAATATATTTCCCCAATAACTATCACATAACGCCCATCCCTGTCAGCTATGGTATCTTTATGTCTGAAAGGCGTTCCCTTGCGTATTAGTATAGCCGCGCCCCTGGCCTTGGCGGAAAATGTGAAGTGGTATATTTGGCCCAACCATCTACCTCTCAATTTGGCATGGGAGTCATTCCTCAAATGGGTTTCCTGTAAAAATATGTCAGATGACAATGACTTCAAGTGAGCTAACACCTTGCCCGTCTTAATTGGATGATTCAGTCCATTTACATTCCACTTTGCCCCGCAAATTTATCTATGCACATAAAAGAATGAAGACCGGTATTTACCTGCAGTGAGGCCATCCTTCCAGAAAGTCCATTGAAGTAGCTACAATCTACAGTAGCACTACACCAGCACTAGAGTCGATCTCAGTTTGCCAGTTGATATAAGTAGACAATACTGTACACTGCTGAACACTATACAATTTACCCAAAATTGTAACCCTCTCTAGTTTGTTATACAATGGAAATAGTCATATTCCTGTGACTGTCTGACTGCCTTCAATCTAAGCAACTGCTGATAGCTTAAACCATTCTCTGAACTCTGTGCAGCCTCTGCTCATTTTGCTCACCTTTTCTCTGAAAAGCAGCTGTCTTCCTTCAGTATTCCTCCTTTCTCTTTCCTTACTGTCTTTTCTTTTTTGTGACCCTGATTTTGCTTTTTGAAAGGCATGATAACTGTTGCTGCAACTCTTTGCACGCTGTATGCAACGCGCGATCCTAGTGCAGGCGTGGACTAAACCATTTTGCGTTTTTTCTTCAGGCGTGAGGGGGGGCTCAGAGTGAATCCACTATTTTGGGAGGATACACACTTCAGTCTCTCAAACAATGTATTTATCCCATTGTAATTTAGTTATGACATTAATTTGAAATAAGATATATTACAGACAAAAGCAAACTTTCATTCCAGGATTTTCAGCCCCCCCTCCTCCATTGGGGCCCTGGGTACTCAGTCCTCCTTTTCCCCTCAGTCCAGCCCCTGTGTGCTGCATCAATCTCTAGCTGCTGCTGGGTTTGGCGACTAAATCCTAGAACAGTGGTTCTTAACCTTGTTGGAGGTACTGAACCCCACCAGTTCCATATGCGCATTCACCGAACCCTTCTTAATTGGAAAAATAAAATATGATTTTTTCAAATTCAAAACATACTGTAGGTATATATTTTACTGGTGCACAAAATGAACCGTGCATCAACATCACTGTGTTCAAAGAACAAAACCATCAAAACATGATTTTCACACAAAAACAAAAGCATAATAATGAATATTTACTGCAAATCAGTGTGACTTCTGCTGTTGCCTTTCAGAGACCAGTTCAGACCTTGGCAAGTGCCACTCTCATGTCATTTTCGCAACAAAGTCTGTTCCTTTCACAATCACATGACGTACCATCACGACAGTCACAAGTCGACTACTGAGCGCACCAAATTCCCTGCAGCACAGATAGGCCAAGCGATGTAGCGTGATCACCTGATCACCTGGCCAAGCGGGGCGTGTCATCACGAATCATATGAGTCGGGTGTGTGTCTTGACCTCCGCCGAACCCCTGAGACTGACTCACCGAACCCCTGGGGTTCGATCGAACCCAGGTTAAGAACCACTGTCCTAGAATATATAAAAACACTGTGAAGTTTATCAAACTCAACCTATGAGAGATTAAGCCATGATCAGATTACCTATATCTTATTTAACTAGCTAATATAATAACTTTTACATTCCTTAAGCATCTGTAGATTTTCTTCTGTCTCCACTCCACCCTGTGTCATTTCTTTTTTAGCTTTTAAAATAATATAAAGTAAGAAATAAAGGAAATATTTAATTTCTGCATTGTCTGAGTAGGAATAAAACAGAATAATCTACCCAGTTTGCTAACCATAAACTATACCTAGATAATGTAGCTAGCTAAAATGGATGTGATAGCTTGCCATGTTAGGCAGCTTTGTTTAGCTAATGTATACTGTAGCTAGCTGGCTAATGTTAGCTAACAGCTTGCCAGCTATTCCTGGCAGACTAAAATTGCGGTGTTGTTAGAGAAAACATTGTTTACTATGTGTCACTAGCTGTCCCCATCATGTCACATATATATCCTAAAATGGATTACAGGGATAGCTAACACATAGTGGCCTACCACGTAGGTAACATCTCTGTAACTTTATCTGCTCTACTGATTGATTTATCGTCTGCTTGATCGTCTCGTTGAGAGAGGTCAGGGAAGAATTCTTACAGTTCTCCTATATTGGCTCAAATGGGTGAACTGTTTTTTTTGCTTCCCTCTGGAAAATGAGGGTAGAGGATTAATGTACTGTACATCTCCCTTTCTCTCTGTAAAGCACATTGTGTTCCCTCTGTGAAATGTGATATATAAATAAAGTTTGATTTGATTTGATATCTCCTCCCCAGACACGGCCTGCTTTCTGATCTCAAGATGGCAACAGTTCTGGGGTGCGCCGGTCACCTGCTTCCTGAGCAACATGCTGATGTACATGCTCTTCCTCCTCCTGTTCTCCTACGTGCTTCTGGTGGACCTCAAGCCAGCGCCGCCGGACGGCCCAGCGGTCTCTGAGTTTGTGCTCTACCTGTGGGTGTTTTCCATCGCATGTGAGGAGATACGACAGGTGGGCGGAGAGCCAGGCTGAGGTCCTCTAGGTTCAAGAACCCTAACCCTCCCTACCCTATGCCTTCAGACCTGCTAGAATATGTGATACACTGGCATGACATTTGAATAAGTGTATCCTTATTTGTGTTGTTAATAGTATTGAACAGGTCTAATCACCTACCATTTTTAATTTGCATATCTGTTTGAATCATAATTCATTTATAGCAATTCAAGAATTAATGAGTTAAAGGAGTAGTAAAGGGAAAATGCATGTTTAGCCCTATTTTAAGGTTACTTATGATCATATACAATGGTTCAGATCAAAACGTTGACAAAACTAGCACTTTTGAGAAAGTCTGATAATTGCTCTACCACCGTTTTGGTCATACAATGGATGTGGGTTGGCACCTTGAAAAATCATTCAAAAAACATGTTAAACTCTCAATTTCAAAGACAAGAAACTCACCGAGGTGTTAGTTGGCGTTCTGACATATAATTCGCCATAAAGTAAGATTCTAGTTCATCTGGAAATGCTTTTTAAAATATTTAGCATAGAACTATTTAGTCGCAGCAAATACGTGTGTAAACTTCCGCAAACTAGGTAGCCTAGCAACATAAACAATAACAATAGCTACCGTAAGTAGTTCCGCTTCGTGAATCCTCTCTGCGGATTGATCTACACATCTACAACGGTCGCTTCAATACAAGTCAATGGATTTCATAAAATGATCAATAAAACCCTACAGGATTCATACTTTGCGGCGAATTTGACGTCAGAACACCAACGGACACCAATTACCCCCTCGGTGAGCTTCTTGTCTTTGAAATCGAGAGTTTAACATGTTTTTGAATGATTTTCCAAGGTGCCCACCCACATCCATTGTTTGACCTAAACGGTGGTAGAGCAATTATCAGACTTTCTCAAAAGTGCTAGTTTTGTCAACGTTTTGATCTGAACCATTGTATATGATCATGAGTAACCTTAAAACAGGGCTAAACATGCATTTTCCCTTTACTACTCCTTTAACATCAGCTCAGCAATGTAACATTTTGAATGTGTGCAAATAAGTCTATTCATTTTAAAACAGTAAGTCTTCATCTTTTCTTAAATTTGATGGGCTCATACAATATTATTTAAACATGTTTTTGATACATTAAAGAAAAATACCATAGTATATGTACTGCATATATATGCAGTATATATATATAGTATATTACACTTTCCCAAGGACCCCCTCTAATTATACCCCCCCATGTAATTATAAGACCACAGGGGGTCCATGGACCCCTAGTTGAGAAACTGCCATAGAGGTTGAACTGAACTCCTGTATCTCTCTGCTGGGTCCTCTCTCTCACAGACCTGCTTCATGGGACACCAGATGTGGCGCCAGGGCCTAAGACAGTACATCCAGGATGTCTGGAACTGGTTTGACCTCATCGCCATCACCCTCTTCATCATAGGCTTGTGCTGCAGGTAGGTGGAAGGATACAGCAGGTGTTCGTTCTTGACCTGTCAAAACTGCAACACAGAGATGGGAGTTTCCTTGAAATCCTTCAATTGCAGAGGAAATCTTCTTTCCACCACCCCTTGAGGTCTGCAGGGTGAAGGTGTGTGTGTGTGGGGGGGGGGGAGGGGGGGGGCCTGTTTTATTTTAATTTTTTAGACAAAAAGTAGACCTTATTTAGTTAACCGTATTTTATTCTCTCCCAGCCCTCTCTCGACCTGGCCACTTCTACTGATAAACAGGTTATTTTAACTTTTTCAGGTTGTCCCTTTGTCTAGTTGCCCTCCTCTAGCAGAACTGAAGTTAGGAAGACTTGTGATTTTTTAAATTTTAATTAAATTAAATTAACGGACCCGAAGGGGGTCTTCATTTTGCCACACGATGATCACACATTACATAGTGACCGGCGACACAGCACACACATGCAACTTTTGGGGGTTGCCGGTGGAAATTGTTCCCAGCATTTATCCCATTCCAACTGTCCTCCTCCAGGGGCAGTCAGGAGCAGTGGGTAGCCATCATTCAAGTGCTCATCCGAGTCCTTGTCAGGGACTGGACTAAAGAGCATCTGTCTTTCTGCATGTTTTTCATATTGGGTTCTTTGGGAGGAAACCCAGCAAACACGGGGAGAACATGCAAACTCCGCACAGAAAGGCCCGGAGACCTTCTTGCTATGAGGTGACAGTACTAGGTACTGCGCCACTGTGCCGCACGTGAACGATTTTCAGATTCAGCGTCTTGCTCAAGGACACTCGGCAGCCATGTTCTGTTAGCCATGTTCTGGGATTGAACCGGGGAACTTGCGATCCCCAGAGACCACTCTATCTAGACCGCTCTATCTAGACCACTCTATCTAGACCGCTCTATCTAGACCACTCTATCTAGACCGCTCTATCTAGACCGCTCTATCTAGACCGCTCTATCTAGACCGCTCTATCTAGACCGCTCTATCTCCTGAGCTACATGCTCTAGATCTCAGACTTGCTAGACTATTTTGACATCCTTACATAACCAGGATCTTGATGAAAAACTTTCATATTGACAAAACAGTTAGTCACTGTAGTTTAGTGTGTGTTTTACAACATTTGTGGTGGCAAAAATTACTCTTCATAACTTATGTTTCTGGATCTATTTTAAAGCTGCATACTGACCGAACTTTTGATGACATATACGAGCGTAAATGTAGCTGTGGTTATCCTTTAAATAAAAATACCAATCACTTTGAAGTAAGTGTGTGTTGACGACAGAGAAACATCAGACCACACCAATCACAAAGCTGCTCTGAATTCAGTTTGGACCTCAGAGGGTTATTAACCAGGCCAGGTAGAGCCTGGTTTATGTGCATGGCTGGCTTGTTTCTGTTCAGGACTGGTAGAACGGAAGCTAGTCATGCCACTGAAATAGCTGTGAATTGAAATGACATGAAATAATGTCTGATAAAGTAAGATACGTTTCAATGCTTCCAATGCTAATCCAGCACAATAAGAGCGGGATAGCCAGTCAGCTGATGAGCTCACAATAACTGATGATGATGATTTCTGTAATATGCTATTTTGCTGCAATTGGTTCAACCTCTGTTTCTGGACAAAGGTAAGGGATAAAAAGATTGGAAAGAAAGGGTGGAGGTTTGGGGTACAGTCCCATAAAGTCATCCCCACCGGGGCCTTGAACCCGGGTCTCCCGGGTGGGAGTCCTATGCTCTCACCACTACTCCCACCACTACTTGTGCAGTGGACATCGGCTGGTTGGTTTTGGTGTTCTTCTTCCAGTCCCTAGTGTGGGTTGGGGTTAGAATAAGGGTTGGGGCTAGAATAAGGGTTGGGGTTGGGACAGGATCTGACCTATAAGGCAAGGGGTAAAGGTTGGGGTGAAAAGATGAACATGTGGACATTTGGGGCATAGTCTCATAAAGTCAATAGCCTTGAACCCCGATCTCCCGGGTGGAAGTCCAGTGTTCTCACCACTACTCTACTTGTGCAGTGAAGGTAAGCGGGTTGATTTTGGTGTCCTTCTTTTTTTTGGTGTGCTGGGACTACTGCCTCTTGTGGTGCCAACAGAGAAATGCAGGTCAACATTCAATGGAGGGAGGGAGGGAGTGATAACCGGACACACGCTATCCTAGGTGTGCTGGCTTACAGCCACCCACAAAAAGGTACTTACTTTCTACCACTATGGGGTGCTGTTACAGTTACAGGACCAACAGCAGTTCCGTAGGACTCTTTTTTTTCTTTGGAAGAAATTAAACTGACAGAAAGTCTTCCATGTATGTTACGGTGTGTGCCAGGATGTTGGAGAGGCCCTACCAGTGTGGTCGAGCATTCCTGTGTGTTGACTACACACAGGAATGCTGTTAACTGTGTGTGTGTGTGTGTGTGTGTGTGTGTGTGTGTGTGTGTGTGTGTGTGTGTGTGTGTGTGTGTGTGTGTGTGTCAGGATGTTTGCGTGGTCCTACCAGAGTGGACGGGCGTTCCTGTGTGTTGACTACATGGTCTTCACCCTGCGCCTCATTCACATCGGTGCCATTCACAAACGAATGGGACCAAAGATCATGATGGTTGGCAAGATGGTGAGAAATTGGCAGTAAAGAGTAATTTCCTTTAAATCTGTCTATAACATTGTGATACAGGTTAATTTAATGATGGAATTTAGGTTTAAGGTCAAGGTCAATTTTATTTATGTTCATGTTCATACGAGCAAATGTAGCACACAGTGCTAAAAAGGATATTCATGGACATGTAAAAATGATATGTAAATCTGGTTTAATGTATACCATAAATGTATGCAATTTGGTGACATGGTATGCGTTTTGGTGACATGGCATGTTGTTACAGGCTAGAAATTAAATTTGATGCCAATACATTTTTCTTCCACTCAGATGAAAGATGTCGTCTTCTTCCTCTTCTTCCTGGGGGTGTGGCTGATGGCGTACGGGGTAGCCAATCAGGCGCTGGTTTACTCGTATGATTCCCACCCCGAACGGATCTTCCAGCGGACCTTCTACAAACCATACCTGGACATATTTGGAGTAGAGAACGTAGATGGTAATTTGTTTGTTTGTTTGTTTGTTTGTTTGTGTGTGTGTGTGTGTGTGTGTGTGTCTGTGTGTGTGTGTGTGTGTGTGTGTGTGTGTGTGTGTGTGTGTGTGTGTGTGTGTGTGTGTGTGTGTGTGTGTGTCACAGGGTGGGACCCAGGGTCTGGCAACACAACCCCAAGGTCTAACTGAATACTGCTGAGGAGCAAACAGAGGACACCCAGAGGCCGGTCACAGTACAAAAACAACTTATTGGACAACTGGGGAAAAACACTAAAAACTGGTAGTCCTAACTGCTAAAGGTCTTCAAGAGAGACAAGGGTTCGGGGGAATAGTTCTGTTAGCAGAGTGTCCTTAGCAGGCGGTGCCCCTAGGGGGAGTCACCTTCACCTTGCCGTCACCTTGCCGGCATGGCTTAGGTTGGTTCACTGGAGAGGAGAGGGGAGACTCTTATCAGCAGACAGTGACGTAGAGTGGGGGGGATAGCCAGGTCGATTTGACTAGGGACCCCTGACTAGTCTATACAGCAGGGTTAGCCTTCAATCTCCAACATAATACGATTAACTTAACTGCAGACAAAGACTACAACCCAAAACAAGAATATGATGAGCTGGGCATTCCAACATTAGCTCAAACACCCCCAAGGGAACAAATGTAACCAAATAAACCCAGTCGGCTACTGAAAAGCAACATAACACATGTAACTAACGGTGCAGAGGCTAACCCCAAGTAGCCATGTCTACTACGGTGTGTTGAGATCAGGCCACAGGGGGAAACCCTCCTCAGAGGAGCGGTGAATGTACTGTAGGCCGTAGACCACGCCAAGGGGAGGGCAGATAGAAGGACTACTTAACTCTGGGAAGGGCGCAGCATGCACCCTCCCAAATCCCCAATAGGCCTCTCGATTACAGCTCCAACAGGATGTCAGAATCCGTGAAGCTTGGCATTCAGCAGTCGGGTTTTCTGGTTGTTCTCTTGTGTTGTACTGGTGTGTGTGTGTGTGTGTGTGTGTGCTTCAGTGTCCATATTGCTTTTGACCATGACCAACCTGTGCTCTACCCCTCCCCAGTGGGAAAGGAGTTAGACATGCCGTGTACAAACAACATGACCTTGATCGACGGAGGGGCGGAGCCTTGTAAGAGCCAGTATCATAATTGGCTGGTGGTCATTCTACAGGTCATCTACCTGCTGGTCACCAACATGCTGCTCATCAACCTACTGATCGCCATGTTCAGGTATCAAAGGAGAGACTTGTTCATTCTCTCTCTGTCTGTCTTTCTCTCTCTTTCTCTCTCTCCCTCATTGAGCCTTTGTTTCACCATTGTCGCACACACATCACATTTTACCATCCCTCTCACCCCTTCTCTCCCATGTATCACCCCCTCTCTCTCCCCCTGTCTCACCCCCTCTCTCTCCCCTTGTCTCACGCTCCGCCTAGTTTCACCTTCTCCAAGGTCCAGGAAAACAGCGACATTCACTGGAAGTTCCTGCGCTACAACCTGATCGTGGAGTACCACTCCCGCCCCTCCCTGGCCCCTCCCTTCATCCTCATCTCCCATGTTCAACTCTTGATCAAGAGGTACATCTGCAAGGTTGCCTCTGTGAAGGTCAGCCATTTGGGTGAGATTCTGAATCTTTGCAATTTAATAGAAGTGAATCTGGACTTTCAGGATGTGTCTCTAGGCAAAAACCTGCTTGGTTAATACTTCACAGATATTGTTGGTAGTGTCGGCATTGACTCTGGGCTGGGCATTGATGCTAACTTGATAAGTGGAGGTTAATTAGCCAGCATGCTAAAACGTTTCCTCTGTTAGTACTGGAGATAAAGGCTGGTTAGCGAACATGCTAAGATATATCCCTCCTGTTAATACTGGAGCTAAAGGCTAATTAGCCAACATGCTAACACATTTCCCTCCTGTTAGTACTGAAGGTGACTGGGAAAGAGGCTTACAGGCTAATGACTTGGGAGAGCGTTCAGAAGGAGAACTTCATGACAGCCCAGAGCAAGATCCAACGAGGGACCGACTCTGAGAGGATCAAACGGACCTCAGTCAAGTGAGTGATCTCAATGTCATCTGTCTCAATGTTGACACTATTACAGACCCATGGAGAAGCTATAGGAATAAAGGGATAAACATCTTATGTGTGTGTTGTTGTTTACACATTGTTTTGGTTATTGTCAGGTTGGACCACATTCTGGATTCCAATCGCAGAATAAAAGCAGACATCGCTTTCAACATGAAGCTAATGGATGGAATTTCTATGTTCCATGACGATTACAAATGCAGAATGAGAGCTCTAGAATCAGAGGTCAGACTCATCATACTGTGTTATAACCATGTTACACCATATACTGTAGAATGGGCCCAGGTCATGTTGGTTATCCTCCTAAATGACCATATGTGATCCTAACTAACCTTGGCGCCCTCTTGTGTCCAGATGGAGTACTGCTCCGCTGCGCTCAGCTGGGTAGTGGACGCCCTCTCTCAGAGTAATCGGCCTCCACCTACACGTCCAGGTACCTCCGGTTTCTTTATTGATGTCAGTCTACTCAGAGTTGGCAACACATATATACAGTGTTTCTCAACTGGTGTGTCACAAAAGTGGGTCGCATACTTGTTATAATGGATTGTCATCACACTATTATTCTAGGGGATATCAATGATAATTTGTATCAAGTTAGTTGATGGCTGGAGATTTTGATAATTGGCACTTAGGCTAAAGAGCATGAGGCCATTCTGCTTGAACTGCTGATGAACCAGGAGAACAGGCACATACACACTTTGGAAGCCTTTCCAGTGCATTTACGCATTGCTGAAGTAGTGGATTACCTCAGACTTTAAAACTCTTATCATGGAGGAAAGCACATCCCCAGCTTCCCCAATAAATTGTAGAAATAAGTTTGCTTGGTTTGAATTATATGAAATTGGGATTAATAATAATCATAGAGAAATGTGGCTCCCAATGCCTGACCAGTTGAGAACCACTGGCCTACGGTGTCCAAAAATTAACATTGCATTCGTATTTAAAAAAAAAAAAAAGAAATTAAATAACGATTCACACCAGCTCGGCACAAACTTTTTAGGTTTCCAACCAATTTATTTTGGGTCAAAATGATTTGTGAACCGGAACCGAACCTGTTTCCTGTTGGTGGAAAAGTGTAGGCCTATACATAGTAAATAAATAGTAAATACAATTAAAAAAATAAATATTAAATAACCAGGAGTTTTTTCCTGTTTGCCATGTATTGTGTGCGTGTATACTTCACAGATATTGTTGGTAGTGTCGGCATTGACTCTGGGCTGGGCATTGATGCTAACTTGATAAGTGGAGGTTAATTAGCCAGCATGCTAAAACGTTTCCTCTGTTAGTACTGGAGATAAAGGCTAGTTAGCGAACATGCTAAGATATATCCCTCCTGTTAATACTGGAGCTAAAGGCTAATTAGCCAACATGCTAACACATTTCCCTCCTGTTAGTACTGAAGGTGACTGGGAAAGAGGCTAACAGGCTAATGACTTGGGAGAACGTTCAGAAGGAGAACTTCATGACAGCCCAGAGCAAGATCCAACGAGGGACCGACTCTGAGAGGATCAAACGGACCTCAGTCAAGTGAGTGATCTCAATGTCATCTGTCTCAATGTTGACACTATTACAGACCCATGGAGAAGCTATAGGAATAAAGGGATGAACATCTTATGTGTGTGTTGTTGTTTACACATTGTTTTGGTTATTGTCAGGGTGGACCACATTCTGGATTCCAATGGCAGAATAAAAGCAGACATCCCTTTCAACATGAAGCTAATGGATGGAATTTCTATGTTCCATGACGATTACAAATGCAGAATGAGAGCTCTAGAATCAGAGGTCAGACTCATCATACTGTGTTATAACCATGTTACACCATATACTGTAGAATGGGCCCAGGTCATGTTGGTTATCCTCCTAAATGACCATATGTGATCCTAACTAACCTTGGCGCCCTCTTGTGTCCAGATGGAGTACTGCTCCGCTGCGCTCAGCTGGGTAGTGGACGCCCTCTCTCAGAGTAATCCTCCTCGGCCTCCACCTACACGTCCAGGTACCTCCGGTTTCTTTATTGATGTCAGTCTACTCAGAGTTGGCAACACATATATACAGTGTTTCTCAACTGGTGTGTCACAAAAGTGGGTCGCATACTTGTTATAATGGATTGTCATCACACTATTATTCTAGGGGATATCAATGATAATTTGTATCAAGTTAGTTGATGGCTGGAGATTTTGATAATTGGCACTTAGGCTACAGAGCATGAGGCCATTCTGCTTGAACTGCTGATGAACCAGGAGAACAGGCACATACAGACTTTGGAAGCCTTTCCAGTGCATTTACTCATTGCTGAAGTGGTGGATTACCTCAGACTTTAAAACTCTTATCATGGAAGAAAGCACATCCCCAGCTTCCCCAATAAATTGTAGAAATAAGTTTGCTTGGTTTGAATTATATGAAATTGGGATTAATAATAATCATAGAGAAATGTGGCTCCCAATGCCTGACCAGTTGAGAACCACTGGCCTACGGTGTCCAAAAATTAACATTGCATTCGTATTTAAAAAAAAAAACAGAAATTAAATAACGATTCACACCAGCTCGGCACAAACCTTTCAGGTTTCCAACCAATTTATTTTGGGTCAAAATGATTTGTGAACCGGAACCGAACCTGTTTCCTGTTGGTGGAAAAGTGTAGGCCTATACATAGTAAATAAATAGTAAATACAATTTAAAAAATTAATATTAAATAACCAGGAGTTTTTTCCTGTTTGCCATGTATTGTGTGCGTGTATGCTTGATCAGCTGACACAATTCCCAGTCTCTGTGGCCAATCAACACCAAAGGTCACCGACCTAATGTTCTCTCTTTATCCCTCTTTATCTCTCTCTCTTTCTCTCTCTCCTGTCAGTCTCTCTCTCTCCAGAGGCCCCCTCCTCCTCCTCCTCCTCCTCCACCACCTGATCCTGTCTTTGTAGCAGCTCCCAGGGTCGTTGGAAGGGAAGTCTTGGTGTTGCTTGTTCTCCTTCTCTGTGGCTGATTTTCAGTACAGAAGTACATCCTTACGTACTGCTTGTCTTTACATTTTTTAAATGGCCGCCATGGCCAGTATATTGTTGTTTATGGTGTGTCCAATGGTCAAGTGTGGGAAATGGTATAACACTGGGAAATGGTATAGGTGCAATATAGAAGGAACTGAACCAGAGTAATATTCTGCTGTAATTGTGCTGTCTTGTTTTTGTTTGTTTTATTAACAGAGGAAATATATGACCAAATATACAAGATATGACTTGTTTTGATGCATTACTTGACCAACTTATGGTCAGTCAGCAACTGTACATTTTGTTAGTCGGTTTATTATTAATTAATATTCATTTGTTACGGTGACTAACTTTAACGCTACATTGGGGATGAATGCTATTAAAGGCACATTGTCATCTTACTGTACATTGTCATGTTATGCAATAAATGGTTTTTGAGAGCTCAGCTGAAATGATGGCATGTGGAGTGGCATGTAGGGTTAACAGTAACATGTTGTTTCTCGTGTTCCACTGACACTAGATTCTCACACACGGGCACATTACGATGTAACAGTGGATCTGGTACTTGGAAGAGCCTTGTTGTGATGTATAGCTAACATAGACATGTGGGTTTTATTATGGGCCAAAACGGGTAAAATAGTATGTGGGTAAGCGGGACCTAAGATGGGAATTGGACTGTATGTGTTATCAATCCCTCACATTTATGCAAACTTGATACTAACTAAAGACAAACTAATATGCTTTCCCCAGTAATAAACTAATGTGCTTGTCCCAGTAATAAATCAATCAATCAAAGCTTTATTTGTATAGCGCATTTCATACCCAGAGGCAACACAATGTGCTTTACAGAGAACAAGGGAGGTGGGCATACGACCCACCTCTACATATTCCAGAGGGAAGCAAAAAAAACAGTAATCACCGGGGGCCAGATAAGTAACAGATAAACCTGTAACTACAGCAGTAGTACAGCAAAGCCAAACGTTATTAACAGTATTAGACTGAGCAGAGGGATGATCTCTAGGAAACGAGAGGAGAGAGGGATGAGAGCAAAGAAGAGAGGAGAGACGGAGGGGGGAGAGAAGTTAGGAGAGAAAGATGAAGGGGCAGAGAAGAAAGGAGAGAAAGAGGGAGCGAGCAGAGAAGGAAAAGAAGGGTATGTGGTAGGTAGCAGAGGTGGGAAAGAAAGGGGGGTGGAGTAGCATGTGTGAAAGGAGGAGAGCTGTTGCAACATGCTAACACGCAGCTGAGCGCACGGCGACCAGGGGGCCTCCAGGGAGTCGGGAGCGCCGTAGGAGGAGCTGTAACAGGAACGACCCCCCCCCCGACAGGAGCCACCCGGGTTGTCAGGGTGTGCCCGGTAGCAGTCCTGGAGGACGCTCAGGTCCATTATGAGCTGGCGGGAGACCCAGTTGTGCTCCTTGAGCCCTCCCAGTCCACCAGGTACTGGTAACCCCGGCAACGGTGGTGGAAGTCCAACAGCCACTGAACCGTCCACTGAGGATGACCATCCACCATCTGTGGAGAAGGAGGAGCTGAGATGGGGCATTAGAGGGCTCGAGGAGACGGGCTTAAGCTTGGACATGTGGAACACAGCATGGACCCAGGGAGTTTGAGACGTACTGCAGTGGGCTTGATGAGGCGGTCGATCTCACAGGGCCCAATGTAGTGGGGCCCAAGCTTCCTGGAAGTAGCCTGAAGCAGGTGGTTGGAGGTGGAGAGCCAGACCTTCTCACCAGGCTGGTTGACCGGAGCTGGAGTGTGGCAATGCGTGGCCTCACGACAGGTGCACTCGTAGGAACAGAGTAGAGTGACTCGGGTGGACTACCAAACCCAGTGGCACCGGCAGAGGTGTGCTTGGACTAATGGACTGCCACCTAAGACTCCTGCAGCAAGAACAGCGGAGGTTGGTAATCCAACAAGCACTCAAAGGGAGAGAGGCTTGAGATGTGCTTGTGTTGGTGCCATTTATTGACTGCAGAGATATTCATTCATTATTTATTTAGTATTTTACGAATGCACATAGCCTATAGGCTACTGGAGAAATGAAAGTCAGAAGCACCGATTCTTAAAAAAAAAAACTTAGCCACAAAGAGGGGGGGGGGGTTACCAGTGGGGACGGGCGCTATGCAAACAATAGTAGCCTATCAAATATAAACACAATAGGACCACACAGCCAAGTTCTGTCTTCTACAGATGAACGTACTTTGGTCCGAAAAGTGCAAATCAATCCCAGAATAACAGCAAAGGACCTTGTGAAGATAATGGAGGAAACAGGTAGGCCTACAAAAGTAGGCCTATGCATAGTCAAGTAGACTAAAACGACTCCTATATCGACATAACCTGTAAGGCTGCTCAGCAAGGAAGAAGCCATTGCTCCCAGACCACCATAAAAAAGCCAGACTATGGTTTGCAACTGCACATTAGGGCAAAGATATTACTTTTTAGAGAAATGTCCTGTGGTCTGATGAAACAAAAATGTAGCTGTTTGGCAATAATAACCATTGTAGTGGAGATGGACATGACAAACAGTTGGTACTGACCATATTGTGAGACATCTCACTCATGTTGGAATGTTGGGGATCCTGATAAGAGACCCTCAGAACACATCCTGTCTCCCCCCATCCCCCGCGACCAGTAACCCAGGCCAGGCCACATTCCAATCCAGACCACTCACACAGTGAGACAAAGAAAGGACTTTGTCTTGTTTCTTTAATAAAGTGAAATTGCTTCATCCTAACCATGTGATGCAAACACCACGATGAATAAGAACTGGGAATAATGTTATTGTGTTGATGCATTGTAATTGTAACCAAGTGTTACTGTGTGTTATAAATAACTGATTCTATGCTGCTAAGTCCACATAGCCATGTTTGGTATCAGTCTATAGCTAAAATCATGAATCAGTTGATTATGCTTGTTGGGGAAATGTAATATCATGAATTGAAACCATAACAAGGATATGTGATGATTCCAACGGTTTTGTCTGTAGACTTGGACGAGCGGGCCGAGGAAGCGCATTCATAGGTAAATTGCATTGAGAGTAACAGGGCATTATCTGTAGGATATCGCCCTGGACCAGGTCTAGGCCAGGACCAAGGGGCCAGGAAGCAATTTACTTCCTGAAACATTTTGATCAGCGCCATCTTGCCGAATCGATCCCTTTTGACACACGCAGTTGTGCTTTTCTCAGACCCCGCCGCGTTCACAAACAGTTTGCAGGTTCCTGTGGATTTCCAATGCGCATTCACAGCTACCCCCCGCTCTGTTAGTGTGTCTGAATTAGCATTAAGAACTAGCTTGCGTAAAATACTGATTCTGTCAAATATATCGCAAAGTTGTGAACAAAAAAAATACCACATACGAGCAAATATAACCTGCTCCGATATAATGAAACTGTTAAAACTAAGATGCCTGGATAAAGAAATAATTTTTCTAAACGACATATTTAAATACACAGAATCGTGATTTGATGGCAGGTACTTAACAATGCTAATGCAGGGACACCAATACAGCGGGGGAGAGCGGTGGACGCGGCCGGGTCAACAAATCAAGTGGTTAAAATGAACAACTGCGCATGCCTGTGACGCAAAAAAAACACAACTGCGCATGTCAAAAGGGGTCGGTGGACCCTTCAAAAAGCTTCACTCTCAAGAACGAGGCGTCAACGTAGTCACCGCATCCAGTTCTATTAATACATCCATGGCCAGGACATGTACTTACAACCCGACATTGGTTCTTCTAGGTGTGCTGGCTTACAGCCAACGCACAAAAAAATTTACGTTGAACGGCATTTCTGATAACATAATCGCATGATTTTGGACGTACGCCTACGCAATTGCGTAACTGTTAGTAACGCGGCGAGCGAGACTTTTTTCCTAGGACGGCGACGGAATGACCCGCCCTACACTGCCTCTGATTGGACTTTACTAACAGTTACGCAATTTACGTAAATGTGCACATCTAGCGTGCAATGACACTGACACATCTGAAGGCAAATCAGCTACGGCATTTTCGTTGAAGCTATAGTCTATTGTTTTTTTCAAGATTGGAAAGGGGGTTTATATCATACCCTTTTCTGTGGTCACCACTACTGCAGTACATCCCTGGGTAACGTAGCTAGGCTAGTCAGGGCAGGGCAGTGTCCTGTGCCTACGACTTCCTACCACTCACTCTACAGTACCTGATCAGATGCCCTCCATCAGGAGAGTCAGATATTGCCTAATAGGTTTATTGCTGCAAGTAGTCAGGACGGTTTCATCAGCACATGAACGGGGTGGAGCCCTGCCATTTTGGCCGAGCCCAGCTGTTCTGTCATAGGCTGAGGGGAATCCTGTGTGAAATGTGGAATAGAAAAGGATAACTACAGAGTAGCGGGACGGAAAAGCAGGATAGAACTTGGGAGGACAAGAAGACATACTTGTGAGTCTCTCTCCATAGTGGCTGTCATATTTGACCCACTTTGTTTTTTTTGTTTGCGTTTGCAACTGTAGGCTATGCAATGTTTGTCATTCAAATCTAGCTACATAGAATATCATAAGCAAGGTATTTCATATTACACGATTTATTCTGTGGATGAAGTAGCCTATCCTTATCAGCAGCAAGTATATCAATGTATTAGTAGTAGAAAGCAGGTCTAAAGCAGGTCTTTTTTCAGGGATGGGGGGTGGTTACAGAACTATTAACATACAACATAATGTTAGTTATGTTATGCACCGAAGGTGAGGTATTTGGGAGGGACTTTTTGATGCATGGAAGTTCAGAACCATCTCTTTTTAACAAAGTTCAGAACCATCTCTTTTTGGTGGTGATGCCATTGGCTCCATCCATTTCCTGTGTCCAGCCTGGCCCTAATTCATATGTAGTGTGACCTGAATTGTTTGAGCTCAAGAAGTGAAAAGTAAACATAGAATGGTTAGTTGGTGACTGATCTCTCTCTCTCTCTTCCTCTCCCACTCCTCGGTATAGCTGCTTTAGTGTGGGCTGATTCCAAATGCTTCTGCGGAGACTGTCGCTGTGTGCCGGGCTCCCCCTGGGTCCTAGTACTCGACACGCGAACGTCTGCCCCCACCTCATCAAGGCATTGACACGAGGCAAGTTGCTCCATCAAAGTTCCAAATGCATGCACTACCTGTAGCCTATGTTTACACATCTACCCACCAGTCAGTGTATAAAAAGAAGAGAAAAGGGCTATTTGGGTTCATAATGTTAGGTTTCCTGCATCCCACCTCTCTTCCTATCACTCTCCCTCTCTCTGTTTCTCGCAATCTCTTTCTCCCTCTCTCCCTCTCATGCGGTTGGCTGCTCTCTAGCAGAGAGATGTGTACTGTCAGCATTGCCTTTGGTTCCTGTGCTGATGTGGCAGTTTGCCCCCTGTTATTTTCTGTCTCCAGGGTTACGGGGGAATTGCAGCGAGGTGTGTGTGTGTGTGTGGGGGGGGCTTACTGTCTGGAAACCGAACTATCACAATTCTCAAACTGCAAAAAATACCCTAAACAATACCTCACAGCAAAATGAATCTGCCTGTATATTGATCAAACCCTTTACCATACCGTTCGACCTGAATCACATTATTTTACAAATTCTCATAAGTTTTGGCTTGCGCTTCGTATCACACAAGTCACAGATGCAGTCCAGACGGGAACTCTCCAGCCCTAGACCCAAACCCAGACCAAGCGGGCAAAAATATTTAAATCAATGGGATTATCCGGAAATTGCCCAAAGGGGGCTTGGTCTGGATGTCTTGGTCTTAGTGGGTGACGAGACCCGGATCGTCAGATGTTGAATGGTCTCTGACTGAGACTCAGACTAAGACTGTTTATGGTCTTGAGACAGAGACCACAAGATCAAGACTCAATATCTGCCGCAAACTGCTGCCAACAACCCCATCTGCTACACTCACTTCCTGTCTGTCTGTCCCACTGTCCTACACTCACTTCCTGGCTGTCTTCCTGTCCCTTCACCCACTTCCCTAGTTGTCGCGATCCCTAAGCTGAACATGCCTGAAGGGAACCCCAAAAGTTACCGCCCCATCTCTGTGCTACAGTACGTATCCCCTTCAAGATCCTCAAGTGCCTCATCTTGACCAGTGAATATTGCGCATCGGTGTGGTGCCGCAGCGCTCACACCCGCCTCATCGATCTGCTTATCAACAAAGCCTTGCGCATCGTGACAGGATTCCTGCGTCCCACTCCTGTGGACAACCTTCCCATCCTTGCAATTCCCTCTCTCCTCTGCCAGTTCCCTCTCTCCTCTCCCAGTTCCCTCTCTCCTCTCCCAGCTCCCTCTCTCCTCTCCCAGTTCCCTCTCTCCTCTCCCAGTTCCCTCTCTCCTCTCCCAGCTCCCTCTCTGCTCTCCCAGTTCCCTCTCTCCTCTCCCAGTTCCCTCTCTCCTCTCCCAGTTCCCTCTCTCCTCTCCCAGTTCCCTCTCTCCTCTCTCAGTTCCCTCTCTCCTCTCCCAGTTCCCTCTCTCCTCTCCCAGTACCCTCTCTCCTCTCCCAGTTCCCTCTCTCCTCTCCCAGTACCCTCTCTCCTCTCCCAGTTCCCTCTGTCCTCTCTCAGTTCCCTCTCTCCTCTCCCAGACACAATCGCTGATTTAGCACCACTGGCTACGCGCAAGCAAAGGACGTCACCGCACACAGTAGGCCCCGCACCAAAACAAGTCAGGGCTGATCATTGACTACATTGAGGAGGGAGGGGGGGGGGTTTGGGGACCTAGACCCCATGTGGGGTGCTGGAGTAACAGGGGAGCTCCGTGTCCCCGCAGCGCCCCCGGTGCGTCCCCACCATGGCAGCTCCTTCGCCCACCGCGGCCAGCTCCGGCAGGCGAAGAGGATCGTGGTCAAGCTGGGCAGCGCGGTGGTGACCCGCGGCGACGAGTGCGGCCTGGCTCTGGGGAGGCTGGCCTCCATCGTCGAACAGGTGAGGAGCGTCAAACTCGCACAGGAAGAGAGGCTAGGGCAGAGGAGGGCCTACTTTTTGGCATTTGAACGGAATTTTGACCGTATAAAACATTGGTGGTGATTTGCCTAACCGGAGTGCTGCGTGTGGTGCAGGTGGCCATGCTGCAGAACCAGGGCAGGGAGATGATGATTGTCACCAGCGGCGCCGTGGCCTTCGGCAAGCAGAGGCTGAGGCACGAGATCCTGCTCTCCCAGAGCGTCCGGCAGGCCCTGCACTCCGGACAGAACCAGCTCAAAGACATGGTGAGACGGTGAGACGTAAAAAGGATGCGGTGAGACATAAAAGTGCATGGTGAGACGTGTGGAATACAGCGCAGCTCAGGCCGTAACCGCTCTGATTCCCTGTTAGCCTTTACCTGTACTGTATGTCTACAAGAGGCTGGTTGGATTCCAGGAGCCTCATTTATCAAAGACTGTGTAAAACGGACACTAAAAGTGGCCGTACACCCAAATGGCGAAAATCCTAATGAGGCCATCCCAGACTGCAGGCATTATTGCGCTCAGTGACGGCTGTGATATCCCAGACCTATAGGGAAAAGATTTAGCAGGATTACATCATTCCCAGCAGGGGCTTTAGACACAAGGGGGAACAGGTTAATGTTAATGTTATCATACACACCTGTTGGCTAGTTCCCGCTGGTATGCACCGGTTGCCAGGAAACCCAGAGTGGTTATATGTGATCTTACCATGGTAAACATGTGATCTTACCATGGTTAACATGTGATCTTACCATAGTAAACATGTGATTTTACCGTAGTAAACATGTGATCTTACCGTAGGAGGTGAACATGTGATCTTACCGTAGTTAACATGGTATCTTACCCTAGGAGGTGAAAATGTGATCTTACTGTAGGAGGTAAACATGTGATCTTACCATAGTAGACGTGATCTTACTGTAGGAGGTGAACATGTGATCTTACCATAGAAAACATGTGATCTTACCGTAGGAAGTGAACATATGATCTTACCATAGAAAACATGTGATCTTACCGTAGGAGGTGAACATGTGATCTTACCATAGTAAACGTGATCTTACCATAGTAAACATGTGATCTATCTCACCATAGTAAACATGTGATCTTACCGTAGGTCTTTCTCCATCTCCTAGTCGGTTCCAGTCCTGGAGGCACGGGCTTGTGCTGCGGCCGGACAGAGTGGTCTGATGGCCCTGTATGAGGCCATGTTCACTCAGTACAGCACCTGCGCTGCACAGGTAAACACACACACACCACACACACACACACACCACACACACACACACACACACACACACACACACACACACACACACACACACTATTCATCTTAAATCACTATTCCGCTCAGTGCATTTTAGCTGCAGTTCTCCTTTTCCCAGCACAGTGGTCCTTTGTGTGCTTAACGTAAGGGGGTCGTACAAAATCTATAAAAACAATGCTCTCCTCTGCTCTCAACTTTTGAAACCCGTCAACTCTCAGATCTTGGTCACCAACCTGGACTTCCAGGACGACCAGAAGCGTCAGAACCTGAACAGCACGCTGCAGGAGCTGCTGCGTATGAACATCGTACCCATCATCAACACCAACGACGCCGTGGTGCCCCCGCCCGAGCCCAACAGCGACCTCCAGGGGGTAAACGTGGGTACTGAGTACCTGGGGGGGAGTGTGTGTGTGTGTGTGTGTGTGTGTGTGTGTGCGTGTGTGTGTGTGTGCGTGTGTGTGTGTCTTCTCCCTCCCTCTTCCCACCACGGGATGGGCATGCATGCAAGACTTGAAAGAGGTGCATGCTGGGACTGTGGAGCTAGTGCTTTAGGAGAGAGGCATGCTTCTTTCTCTGGGATCCTGGAGTAAAACTAATTACTAAGTTTTTCTGCTCCAATACGCCCCCGATGCAGTACGCAAGCAACCATTAACCACAGTATAACTAATCTACATGTACGTAGTTGAACTAGAATAATTTGACCAAGATGCATGCCCAATTCCTAGTATGTTGTAAACTACTTGGAAATAAATGGATTCTGATTCCATTGTCCAGTAATCAAATAGCTAGATGCCTTAAATTATTTTATTTAAGAATGGCTTTGGAACTCATGTACAGTAGATTACACAGTTCACATGGATTATGGCCACTTAAAGGAGCACTTCCCTGATTAGCAATCAGCTTTGTATCATTACAAAATCTGCAGTATGTTACAATTAATTTGATTTTTCTTCCCTCAGTGTTGCCTGGTCTGAGCTTTCATGCTTTCAAAAAAACTAAAACTCCACAAATGTCATCAATGCATCATTTGACGTCATTTGTGGAGTTTTGGTTTTTTGAAAGTGTGAAAGCTAGGCAAGGAACACTAAAGCAAGAAAAACCAGCTTCATTGTCAATCAATCAATCAATCAAAGCTTTATTTGTATAGCGCATTTCATACCCAGAGGCAACACAATGCGCTTTACAGAGAACAAGGGAGGTGGGCATACGACCCACTCTCTACATATTCCAGAGGGAAGCAAAAAAACAGTAATCACCCGGGGGCCAGATAAGTGAGCTGATTGTGTGATTGTAACATAGTGTAGTGCAGATTTTGGAATGATACAAAGCTGATTGCTAATCAGGGAAGTGCTCCTGAGTAACCTCCTGGTCAGTCAGATGTCTTTTGTTAATGTGGCCCTGTGTGTTAATGTGGCCCTGTGTGTTAATGTGGCCCTGTGTTTATGTGGCCCTGTGTGTTAATGTGGCCCTGTGTGTTAATGTGGCCCTGTGTTAATGTGGCCCTGTGTGTTAATGTGGCCCCGTGTTAATGTGGCCCTGGTGTTTTCCTCCTGCTCAGGTGATCAGTATAAAAGACAACGACAGCCTCGCAGCTCGCCTGGCTGTGGAGATGAAGGCCGACCTGCTCATCGCTCTCTCCGACGTTGAGGGTACGTTACGACAACAACGCCTCAGCAGCCGACCTGTTTGGTAATACACCGTCAGTCTTGGGTTATAACACACCTGAGGGCAATCAGACTAACGCCTTATAAGAGAGTCAAATATAAATGCTCTATTGTGGTATTTTACTGAAATATTGAACATGTGACGTGGGTTGTGTGTTTGTGTGTGTCCGTCTGCTCGCTGTGGTATACGTCCCACACTGTAGTGTTAATAGTACCATCTAAAGATTCAATAGAAATGGAGGTTGTAAACTAAACTAACCCTAACCCTGGCCTGTAAACTAAACTAACCCTAACCCTGGCCTGTAAACTAAACTAACCCTAACCCTGGCCTGTAAACATCTGAGTCATGACAGTCCGCTCCTCCCAGGGTTGTATGACAGTCCCCCTGGGTCAGACGACGCCAAACTCATTGACATCTTCTACTCCGGAGACCAGCAGTCAATCGCCTATGGGACGAAGTCCAGGGTGGGGATAGGAGGCATGGAGGCCAAAGTACGTATCCACACTAGAGATATGGGACGTATAGTTCAATAGAAAATGTAAACGTCCATGTCATGCAACATGTACAATAAGTTACCTAAAGTTTTTTGTAACTCTTACAATAACATCAATGGGGGGACAGCATGTTTGCATTCAGGTTTGGTCAAAAGTAGGTCCACCAACCAAAAGCTGAAAAACATTTACCCCCCCCCCCCCCCCCCGAGGTGAAAGCTGCCATGTGGGCCCTGCAGGGCGGCACCTCAGTGGTCATCGCCAACGGTACCAACCCCAAGGTCACAGGTCACGTCATCACTGACATAGTGGAGGGCAAGAAAGTCGGCACCTTCTTCTCCGAGGTCAAGCCTGCTGGTCAGTTATCCTGTCTAGAACTCAAACCTGCTGGTCAGTTATCCTGTCTAGAACTCAATTTTAATCATGATTTGGCAACCTGAAAGGCACCAAACAAATGAAAATAATCAGCTGGTTTCCTGTGTGTGTGTGTGTGTGTGTGTATTCATGGTTGTCTCCTCCCACCACCAGGCCCCACAGTGGAGCAGCAGACAGAGATGGCTCGTCAGTCAGGCAGGACCCTGGCCGCCCTGCTCCCAGAACAGGTCACACGCACGCACACACACACACACACACACACACACACACACACACACACACACACACACACACACGGTCTCTTTCTCTCAAATTCTCACTACCCCTCAACCTAAAACAAATCTTTTTTTGTTCATCATACTTGATATTGTGGATATTCCACCAACCTAAATCATAACCCTGACTGAAATTACTCTGGTCTGTCCAGATGTACGTCCAGTCTTTAACATGGGGTAGTTTGGCTTTTCTGACCTGCGCGTGTTTCTTCTCAGAGAAGTGAGATCATCTGCCGCCTGGCAGACCTGCTGACCGAGAGGAAGGACGACATCCTGGCCGCTAACAAGAAGGACATGGACCTGGCCGTCAGCGCAGGTAGAGGACACTGCCCTAAATCCTATAGTCAATCAGGGCTGACACTGCCCTAAACCCTATAGTCAATCAGGGCTGACACTGCCCTA
This sequence comes from Borostomias antarcticus, assembly GCF_949987555.1. Classification (NCBI taxonomy): domain Eukaryota; kingdom Metazoa; phylum Chordata; class Actinopteri; order Stomiiformes; family Stomiidae; genus Borostomias; species Borostomias antarcticus. The sequence continues at coordinate 9,039,691 of NC_140255.1, read as the reverse complement.
AACCCTATAGTCAATCAGGGCTGACACTGCCCTAAACCCTATAGTCAATCAGGACTGACACTGCCCTAAACCCTATAGTCAATCAGGACTGACACTGCCCTAAACCCTATAGTCAATCAGGGCTGACACTGTCCTAAACCCTATAGTCAATCAGGGCTGACACTGTCCTAAACCCTATAGTCAATCAGGGCTGACACTGTCCTAAACCCTATAGTCGATGAGGGGTGACACTTGGTAGATGTACATCATTCAGCCGGACCTCTGAAACAAGTCAGCCTCCGTGCACTTGTCTTCACCCAGAACTCTAGTGTCACTGTCTCCCCCCTCCCGGGTCTGTTACAGAGAGAAGGTTTTGTGCTTGTCAAACTAAATAGCGCTCATTGCACTCTCTCTATCTCTCCCTCCCTCGCTCCCTCCCTCCCTCCCTCCCTCCCTCTCTCCCTCTCTCCCTCTCTCCCTCCCTCCCTCCCTCCCTCCCTCTCTCCCTCTCTCCCTCCCCTCCAGGCCACCTGTCCTCGGCCCTGCTGAAGCGTCTGAGTCTGTCCCCGGCCAAGCTCAGCAGCCTGGCCCTCGGCCTGCGCCAGATCTCCGCCTCCTCCCAGGGCAGCGTGGGCCGCGTCCTGCGCAGGACCAGGGTGGCCCGCGGCCTGGAGCTGGAGCAGGTCACCGTGCCCATAGGTCTGCTGCTGGTCATCTTCGAGGCCCGCCCTGACTGTCTGCCGCAGGTGTGTGTGTGTGCGTGTGTGTGTGCGTGTGTGTCGGAACGGTGGGGGTGTACATTTGCGCTGTTGTGTTGCGTTGAGTTGTGAGGCAGGTGATCTTTAGACATTTTGCAGTATGTGTGTGTGTGTGTGTGTGTGTGTGTGTGTGTGTGTGTGTGTGTGTGTGTGTGTCTGTGTGTGTCTGTGTGTGTGTATGTGTGTGTGCGCGCGCATTCTTGCGTCAGCAAGAGTCCCGGGCCAGAACGCTAACGTCTTGGAAAATTGTCCATTCCAGTTCTGATCTTGTTATGGTCTCCACCTCTCAGTGTGTGTTTCGGGGTCCAAGTCTCTCCTCCTCGTCTGTGTTGTGCAGGTGTCAGCCCTCGCCATCGCCAGCGGGAACGCCCTTCTGCTCAAGGGGGGCAAGGAGGCGGCCAACACCAACCGCCTCCTCCACACACTCACCCAGGAGGCCCTGGACATCCACGCAGTCAGAGAGGCCGTGCAGCTGGTACGAGGAAACAGTCTAATCTCGGAGGACTCCGTTCTCAGACAGTCAGTCAGTCAGTCAGTCAGTCAGCCAGCCAGTCAGTCAGTCAGTCAGTCAGCCAGCCAGTCAGTCAGTCAGTCAGTCAGTCAGCCAGTCAGTCAGTCAGTCAGTCAGTCAGTCAGCCAGTCAGTCAGTCAGTCAGTCAGTCAGTCAGTCAGTGTTTTGCTCTGGTCTGTTTCTGTTGTCTGTCTGACTTGTCTCTTTCTGTCACTATGTAAAGCGTCCTTGGGCCTCTTGAGGCGCTATATAAATATAATCTCTTCTTCTTCTTCTTCTTCTTCTTCTTCTTCTTCTTCTTCTTCTTCTTCTTCTTCTTCTTCTTCTTCTTCTTCTTCTTCTTCTTCTTCTTCTTCTTCTTCTTCTTCTTCTTCTTCTTCTTCTTCTTCTTCTTCTTCTTCTTCTTCTTCTTCTTCTTCTTCTTCTTCTTCTTCTTCTTCTTCTTCTTCTTCTTCTTATTATTATTATTATTATTATTATTATTATTATTATTAGAGACATGAGGCCATTTGTGTTGATTAATAAGATACTGTAATGACAGCAGAGATGTGTGTGTGTGCCTGTGCCGTGCACTACCAGACCTATGCAGACCTCAATGACCTGAGTGTGTGTGCGTAGCTCCCCTGTGTCATGCTCCGTGTTTGTGGCGGCCTCTCGTAGGTGAGCACCCGTGAGGAGGTGGAGGACCTGTGTAGGCTGGACAAGATGATTGACCTCATCATCCCCCGAGGCTCCTCCCAGCTGGTCAGGGAGATCCAGAGGGCGGCCAGGAGCATCCCGGTGCTGGGCCACAGCGAGGGCATCTGTCACGTCTACGTCGACGCCGACGCCAGCATAGACAAGGTCATCAAGATAGGTCAGTAAGATAGGTCAGTAAGATAGGTCAGTAGGCACACAGACTTGCAAACACTTGTACTGTATATAACACCTTTACAAACACTGGTACTGTATATAACACCTTTACAAACACTGGTAATGTATATAACACCTTTACAAACACTGGTAATGCATATAACACCTTTACAAACACTGGTACTGTATATAACACCATTACAAACACTGGTACTGTATATAACACCTTTACAAACACGTAATGTATACAGTATAACACCTTTACAAACACTGGTACTGTATATAACACCTTTACAAACACTGGTAATGTATATAACACCTTTACAAACACTGGTAATGTATATAACACCTTTACAAACACTGGTACTGTATATAACACCATTACAAACACTGGTACTGTATATATAACACCTTTACAAACACTGGTACTGTATATAACACCTTTACAAACACTGGTACTGTATATAACACCTTTACAAACATTCATACAGGAACAGAAATGCACAAACTGAGTCCTTCACCTTTACAAATCATAGGGACACAATGTGTGTATTACACACAAACACACGGTAATCCACATCATTTCGACCCTTTTTTTCAGGATTATGCAGATTACTCACACTCACACTTCTGTGGGTCTTAATTGTAGTTTTGGGCCGACGTTAACGCTGCAGTCTTCTTGCTCCAGTCAGAGACTCCAAGTGTGATTATCCAGCCGCGTGCAACGCCATGGAAACGCTGCTAGTGCACAAGGACATCGTACGAAGTGCTGTGTTCGACCAGATCATCAACATGCTCCGCACCGAGGGGGTAAGACACACACACGTACTGTAGACACAAACAAACAAAACAGACAATAAACTGATGTGGAGTACAGTGAAACAGACAGTAAACCAGCATAGGTCCCCTGTGCCAACAAATATGTGAAACAGGCTCACTAACAGAAGCTAAAGCACATTAACAGGCTCACTAACAGAAGCTACAGTGTAAAGCACATTAACAGGCTCACTAACAGAAGCTACAGTGTAAAGCACATTAACAGACTCACTAACAGAAGCTACAGTGTAAAGCACATTAACAGACTCACTAACAGAAGCTACAGTGTAAAGCACATTAACAGACTCACTAACAGAAGCTACAGTGTAAAGCACATTAACAGGCTCACTAACAGAAGCTAACGTGTAAAGCACATTAACAGACTCACTAACAGAAGCTACAGTGTAAAGCACATTAACAGACTCACTAACAGAAGCTAAAGCACATTAACAGGCTCACTAACAGAAGCTAAAATACATTAGTTGACATCTGCTTTTCTCTGGCCAACAAACACATTCAAATCTTTCACAAAAAACAGTGAAGAACTGACTGGCTATTTGATGTAACGATTCTTTCAATGCAACGCAGTGCAATACGATCCGCCTTTCTCTCTAGGTTTCTCCTGTTTTCTCTCTTTGTGCAACGATTTACAACGCAATACTACTGCTACTAAAAACTGCCTTTCTCCTATCTAACTGCAATAGAGGAGACTCCAAATATTTTGTCTGAAACAAGAAACACATGACACCGTTTGAGTGTCCAAACACACTGATGGTTAAAGATAAGACTGTCAGTTCAGCTCTGGACTAACAGAACAGTAATTAACGATTCTTCTCTGGTACCTGATTACACTCGAGAACAGACATCGTAGCCTATTGATTAATCAACATTCTTTATCAGTCGTCTGATTACCCCCGTCTGTCTGTCTGACCTCCCCTCCGCCAGGTGAAGATCCACGCTGGCCCTAAGTTCGCCTCCTACCTGACCTTCAGCCCGTCGGAGGTCAAGTCTCTGAGGATGGAGTACGGCGAGCTGGCGTGCTGCATCGAGGTGGTGGACAGCATGCAGGAGGCCGTGGACCACATCCACAAATACGGCAGCTCCCACACCGACGTCATCGTCACAGACAACGGTGGGACGGCACCCCGACCAGCCCATAATAGTCTTCAGTCTTTTTGTGGCCGATTAACCCTGATGAAGGCCCAGTAGCTGCAGAAACGTGGATTTTTTTCCCCCTTATTATTATTTTTTGCATCCGAGCATCAAGTGTGCACTTTTGTTAGTTTCATGTTGTTTCTGTTGGCCGGCCTCATCACTTCAGGTCTGTGTTTCTCTGACTCTGCACTTAACATGGTTTTAGCATGCATTTGTTGGGTGGCAATATACCTGTAGCACATGAACACGTACAGATGGTACAGTAAGGGAGTGTTTCCATTCACGCAGTCTTTCACTTTCTAACACTCTTCTGCTGCTACCTAGGCCTTTGTTACCTCTCTGGTCATCACATAATAGACAAAAACATTCTTATCGTCCTCTCTTTCTCAGTCCCGCTATCTCTGTAACCTTCTCAAACACATTGTTCTTCTCCTATACTTCCTGTTTTTGTATTTTTTTCCATTTCCTTCTTCCGTCTCGCCTGACATGGATGTGACTAATGAGAACTTTTTAGAGAAATGAAGGAATTCCCTGTTTCATTAGTTGAGGATTACTTCACTACAGGATTGATTTGAATGTAGACTTGGCGTTTTAAAATTTAAAGCACATCTCAACGTCCCGTCTCTCAAGTGTCCTAGACCTCTTCGATGATACGAATACTATAGAGAGCACATTTTGAACCATATCCATGACAGTTTGAAATGCAGCTGGTTGATCAGCCCATGATTTCCATGCAGACTACAGGGATTTTATTTTCGGTTAAACCCTGCCACCTAGTGATCACAAATGATATAGCAGCCAGAATAATAAGTATCTTGAATGACTGGTTGTGTGGTATCTGACATGGAGTTTTAATTGGTGCATGATGGGCTGGGTTAGGATTGTTCTTGTTGATGATGATGATGATGATGATGATGATGAGTCATGATCCAGTGTATTAATGGTACTGGGTATAATTATGATGATGTTCGTGGTGAAGATGATGATAATGATGATGGTGATGGTTCTTTCAGAGGACACAGCAGAACAGTTCTTGCAGCAGCTGGACAGCGCCTGCGTGTTCTGGAACGCCAGCTCGCGATTCGCAGATGGCTACCGCTTCGGCCTGGGTGCGTTTGCCGCTTCGTCGTCCTCCTGTCCCTTGTGTAATAAGCCCTGTTTTCGTCTGCTCCTCCCTCCTCTCTCACTCCCCTGCTCCTCCCTCTACTTCCTCCTCTCTCTCTCTCACTCCCCTGCTCCTCCCTCTACTTCCTCCTCTCTCTCTCACTCCCCTGCTCCTCCCTCTACTTCCTCCTCTCTCTCTCACTCCCCTGCTCCTCCCTCTACTTCCTCCTCTCTCTCTCACTCCCCTGCTCCTCCCTCTACTTCTTCCTCTCTCTCTCACTCCCCTGCTCCTCCCTCCACTTCCTCCTCTCTCTCTCACTCCCCTGCTCCTCCCTCTACTTCCTCCTCTCTCTCTCACTCCCCTGCTCCTCCCTCTACTTCCTCCTCTCTCTCTCTCACTCCCCTGCTCCTCCCTCCACTTCCTCCTCTCTCTCTCACTCCCCTGCTCCTCCCTCTACTTCCTCCTCTCTCTCTCACTCCCCTGCTCCTCCCTCTACTTCCTCCTCTCTCTCTCACTCCCCTGCTCCTCCCTCCACTTCCTCCTCTCTCTCTCACTCCCCTGCTCCTCCCTCCACTTCCTCCTCTCTCTCACTCCCCTGCTCCTCCCTCTACTTCCTCCCCTCTCTCTCTCACTCCCCTGCTCCTCCCTCCACTTCGCTCACCACCCCTCCCTCACCCTTGATTCTCCTTCTGTTACGCTGCGCTAACAACTCACACTCGACGGAGAAATAAGTGTCCGTCTGCCCTCCTCCTCATCCCTCTCTCTCTCCCTCTAGGTGCTGAGGTGGGCATCAGCACGGCGCGCATCCACGCCCGAGGGCCCGTGGGCCTGGAGGGTCTCCTCACCACCAAGTGGGTCCTGAGAGGTGACGGGCACGCGGCAGCGGACTTCTCGGAGCAGGGCGCCATGGAGTTCCTGCACGAGGACCTGCCCGTCACGCAGCCCCTGGCTGGACAGAGAGAGGCCAACTAGAGACAGACACTCAGTACATGTACACACATGCAGTATGTACAGTACACACACACACACACATGCGCACACGCACACAGGAAAACTCAAAAACACCCCAGTCTTGTCAGAGAACCTCCCAACCTCTTACTGCTAAAACAACTACCCCATCCTGTCTTTTGAAGACTACCGCACACAACTACCAGATATACACACCAAAGAGACACTCCCAACTCAAGACCAACCAATCAACTAACCCAGTTCTTCAGGTTCAAATAGTAATTGTACTACCTCAAAACTAGTATTTTATCTAATTGAATAATACCTCCTTACTGAGGTTTACAGGCCCTAGCTCAACAGAGGGTCCTGTCTCGTTTTGCCACATCTCCACATTGATTCAATTCCCTGTTTGAACTTGAAGGTATAGTCTTGACGTCAACAATATCATATGTAGATTGGCAGAATTAAGTAGATGCTCCTGTGCCTCTGAACAAGCAGTAAGGGCACTCTAGATTGGTAAATTAGAGGTTGCAAGCCTTCGCCTGATTGGCACAGGCCCTGCAAGGAATGATGTCTCATAGATTCCAAGGTGGCTATGATACGCAATAGGGATTCATCACAATCCCACCTTCATGACTACACTACCCACAATCCTCACAATGAGTAACATTGGTGGACACATGCAGAGTCAGTGACTACATTCTAATTCCATTGCTTCTTCACATTAGATTTTTCACTCTTGTGAAATCCTGTCGTGTCGGTGTACTTCTTAACTCACTGACGTCTTAATCAGCTGGCTCCTTTCCACAAAAGTATTGTCTGGACGCCACATATGAGACAAAATTGCATTTTGAATGAATACTGTTGTACAATCATTTGGCAATTGTTGTGGCCTTTTAATAGTGTTATTTAATATTAATCCTGTGCTGAATTGCACAAAATGTCTGTTTGACAACATGGTGTACAAATTGACTCATCAACAAGGTCTACTCATTATTTTGCTTTTTGGAAGAACCAGATACTGTGCTACAATATGCAATTTCTTATGCAGTTATTTTTAAGTGACCTGCTGCTATATGCAACATCTGAATGGGCAAAGCCTTTCTTGTCATAACCATATGGTATGAATGTTGAAATATACCTAATTTAGATGGTTAACAACACACAAAGAGTACAGAATACAATTCATTATTTTCAATATAACTTGTAATCCCCCGCTATCAATTCATGTAGAATCTACACTACAGTGCCCAGACCGTCTGTCAGGATAAGAACAGTAATTGACAAGCTGCCTCCCTACTCCTTCAGGGTAAATCCTGACTGCCTTCAGATTACGTGCTCTTAGCGTTCCAAACCAGGAGCTCATATCTCATGCTGCGATGCACAGTTAAAGGATCAGTTCAGGGCTTTTTTTAATTGTAATTTATAGTTGTATTGTAGAATAAAGTTTTTGTTGAATAAAAATGGCATTTGGATTTTCTTGCCTCCTTTGATTTGGAGATGAATATCAATGAATTTTCATCGTCTCAGATGTATGTTCCTTTCTGTCCTAGCACCAGTCTTTATACTTCCAACAAAAAAAAACAAATTAGCAGAAAGAAATCACGCTGATCTGAAAACAGCTGTCTAAAAAGGGTCCTTTTAAAGTTTCCCATCAGGGAATTGGCATTGCCGTAAGTGGGTCATGGAAGATGGAAGACAATACTGTAGAGGTTTAATTATCCAGCTATCAGAAATGAAAAGGGAGAGAGCGAGAACTGAGGCTAATAATGGAATCACAGAGAATGTTCTGTTTCTTCTCTTTCTCTCAACTGTCATCTAAAGAATTCACTCTCCAAAACGCACTACTTACCCTTCAATCAGCCTCGCATCTCAAGTCCAAAGGGTTGGGAGATGAAGAGTAGACAAGACTCGGATCTTCGGTCTTTGTCCTCTGTTATGTGAGGAGTGTAAGATATTGAGAGTACGGTTTAAATGACGAGTTAGAGAGGAAGGGATACAGGATTGTTGCAGAGTATTTTGCTATACTATTTGATCTTATGTACCCATGAGCTGTGCTATAGAGTGACATGAGCTATAGCACATCTCTGCTTTAGGTCTAGGGTGTTGCGGTTAGGTAAGGGTTGTTTAGATTTAAATGCGTACTTTGAAAAGGTTGTAATACCGACTGTTTATGCCACCAGAGAGCCACGCAGGTACAGTATGATGCAGATAGTGTTTTTATTGTTTGATGCCACTGTGCAGAGCAAATGTCATCCACCTTTCTGGAACTTGGGGCAGGTCCATTCATCATCACGTGTGCACCAAAGCCTAGTAATGAAGGAAGGCCTAGACTGATATTCATCAGGAAGGCTAAAGGACATAAATCAAAATGTAGTTCCATCTACCATCTGTATGTTTTACAGCATGATTCACTCCAGTTCTGGGTTTAAATGTTCTGATATTTAGATAACAAGATCATGTAGATTTAGGTCTGATAAATTGACTTTTTTTGTTAGTGTTATTTCTGTTGATGTAACAAATTCTTACTGTAAGAACAAGATGCACTGTATTAAACCCAGATGGTCTTATCCGTTCTTTATTTTGGAATACCCATAGCAGGGTAAACTCCTAGTCTTATAAGAAACCATTTTTATGCATTCCTAAATGCCCCCTATTTACCTCAGCAACAGCCATACTTGATGCTCTTGGCTGGTACTTAAATAATGGCATCCCCATGACGCCGTACTAACCTCCACTCACGACAGACAGGGGCACCCCTCCTGTCATCACTTATCTGGCATCATGCCGATATAAGCACAGCCAGGTCCCATGATGCACCCTGTTGATGCCCCGGCCTCCACTGGGGCCCAGAGTCCACTGATATCAGTGGGCAAATCACTGCCCATAGACAGTCCTTTAATTGAACATTACCCAAGGCCAAAACTCATATTTCTTGTTGCGCTTGATCTTATGAGACTCCCAAATGTACTCCCTGCAGGGCTTAAATTTTTTTGGAATCAATAATTAATGGTCAGTTATTTATTAATGTGTATCTTTGCCAATTACGGGGCATCTAATTAACAATTTCAATAATTGATATTTATTACTGAAAGGGTTTCGTATCTCTGGCTGATGAAAAATGCATGAGTTGGGGATGTGGACTGGGTTGAGTTTTTTTGTTTTTAGTTCTGAGAGAGCTCTACGCTCCAGGCTATAGTACCAGGACACTTTGACTCTGACTGTTTGAGTTCACTCCGGCCCTGTGATGTGGCTCTAATATGGGCCTCTTTCATGGACCCAAAGCGCCTGCTCGGCAATCATGTGATCTCATAAAGACTCCTACATGCCCAGCCTCAGATACCCTTTTTTGTTCTTTAATAACCGGCTTCAAAGAATAAGCTTCTGTTTCCTTGATGATTTGTGGATGGAGGGTGATGATGTCACGGCCGTCCACTGAAAAACTCTCGTCTAGTTGGACGTAGGTGGATTCTCTTCCACAGATAACTATGTGGCCCCCCCAAACTCCAATGAATCAACATTTAAGCGGGTACGCTAAAGAGTGATAAGTTAACACAACCTTCAGATTTGACATGCCGAATCCTATGACCCCTTTTTTTTTTTATAACAACAACAAAGTGATTTAAAGATGAAACAAAGGTCCCTTCAGTTCACTATCATCAAGTTAATTTATTTTGGCTTCAATAGAACAGGAGGTTGGGAACGGGCAAAGCACGCTGTTCTGCTTTGGGACAACCCAAGCATGAGACCATCGCCATTTACTTTGAGGATTGCTTGAGTACCGAGGGAGATGTACTTCCCCGACGGTGCAAAACAGCTCAAAAAACATTAACAGGCAGTCCAAAAAAAACCAATCGATGTGAGATTTCAGGGTTAAAACACAACAGTGTGGACATCACAGTCAAAACGAGCATGTGAGACAGGAGGGGGTGGGGTAGGGGGGTAAGTATGAGGCTGTATTAGAGTGGTGGTGGTGGGGGGGTTGAGGTGGGGGTCTCAGTTGACGTCAGTGAAACGTCTCAGAGATCCGAAGGTTGGGCTGCTGCTGCCCCAGTCGCTGTACCTCCTGTACTCGCCAGGGCGCAGGAAGTACTGGCGCCCCCTGTAGTGCGGGTGCTCGTGGAGGATCCAGTAGCCCTCCAGGACCTTGAGGGAGAAAATGTTACGGCTGTGGAAGAAGTCGTGCAGGTCAGGGCAGTCCTCCATCAGCTCCATGTTCTGGCCCCCGAACTCAGAGCGCTCGAAGATCTTCATCTTGTAGTTCCCTTGGTACTGGGTAATCAAGAACAATACACGAGTATAAGCTACCTTTGTGTATGAGGTGAATGCATTACAATACTATATGTTTGAACAGTGTAACCTCAACTATGTTTATGTAGTACTACCCTGCTGATTGTCAGTGTCCCTCTTGCCTTTAGTCTAGTTATTACTAATATCAAGCATGTAGCCTATACAGACGGAGGGCTCCTTGGGACACGTGACAGGACATTAAAGTGCACTCACGGGGGGGACCATGCGACAGGAGCGGATGCAGTCATTGAAGCCTGACCACTGCTGGTAGTCTGGGTACTCGCCCTTGTACAGCATGTACTGGTAGCCGCCATAGTTGGACTTCTCGTAGGCCACCCAGCTGCCGCTCTCCACCTTTATGGAGTTGCAGCGGCTGAAGTGGGTGTGCATCTCTGCACAGTCGCCGCTGCATTCATAGTTACGGCCCTGGAAGTTCCTGTCCTCGTAGAAGGTGATCTGCACAAGAGGGAACGGGCAATTATGACAGTTGAGACATCAACCGGACACGCGCGCGCACACACACACACACACACACACACACACACACACACACACACACACACACACACACACACACACACACATATACACAAGCACATAGTTGGTTCAAAATCTCACTATCCTGTTGAACATTCAATAACCAAAATCATAATCAGAAAACCTGTTTTTACCCCTCCAGGATTGTGCATTAAAGCCTAAAAAGTGTTGGTCAATTTAACCAGCACAGTCATTCATGAATGTCATTTGTCTGAGGAACTGGCCTTCCTGTAGTAGCTTTAAAAAAAAAAAAAAAAAAAAACAATTGAATGTGTGTAACGTTCTTTACAAATATAAATGACAATGGGATATATGCACACCTCCAGTACTTCCTGAAATTAGACATGCTTCTCTATTTCCTGTCCTACACTATTGGTGAAGTGATTAATCAGGTGTGCCCGACTGCAGCACAATGATCAGGCACAGCTGAATAATCATGTCATAGAAAAGCATGTATAATTTCAGGAAGAACTGGAGTCCTGCATATAGCCCGGTCCTGCAATATCAGGTACAGGTGATCAACCTGGTCTTTAATTGCATGCACGTGACTTACCAACTGACTCACTGCCCGCGAGAATCTATCCCTTCATATTTGCCAACAATTCCAACGAAATGTCTCTGACATGACTCCGCTTACAATTTACTTAACTAGTAGACTAATTAATTGAAAGTGTAGGCTACATGTTAGTAGGCCTATTTAGTATTCAACTAAATAGCTTTTATTTAGAAATATGTCCTGCAGAGAGAGAGAGAACAAGGTAAACTGCCCTAGCATAGCCACTAAGCAACTGGGGGAACACGGCCACTTGATGTTAGAACGGTTGCGCTGACAAACTCGCCCCAGTTAGTTTCAAATAATTTTCAGTAGTTTTTATTTTATATTATTTTCGTTTTTATCAGTTTAACTCCTGCGCTATATTCTCTAATCCACCTACGCTATATTCTCTACCCAGCGTTCCTAGCAAGGCTACCATGTAAACAAGAAGAAGAGGGTTAAAACGAAAATAATTACTGAAAATAATTTGAAACTAACCGAGGCGAGTTTGTCAGCGCAACAAGGGAACACTTAAAAAATAGTTTTTGAAGCCAACACGTTCAACTTTTGAAATGTAAGTAAAACGCCAAAATTCAAATATCTTTTAACGTGAGCTTTAGGCCTACTTCGGAAAATGGATATAGCCTACGTTGGGTGACTAGTTTTAGGAGACCAAATCAAATTTAGACCGGTAATATGGTCCTTTAGAACGAACATAGGCCCCAGATCATGCCTTTTTGATAATCAAGCACTTAGACGTTTTGCCAGAAGCTTCTTCAGAGCAGTCAACAAGACACAGCAACCAGAGACCTGCAGGCTTGGGTAACTCCTGTCATATTCTGTCTCCACCACCAGCTCCAGGTAGGCTAGCCTACTGTCGGCTTATTATCTAGTGTTGCATTTCATGGGTGGTTGCTATTTCATTTGTAGCCTAGGCCTATTTTAATGGTTTACACCGCAGTCCCTCATTCCCATTCATTCTTTGAAACGGCTTGACCTTTTCGCCCTCTCAGAAATTAACTCCTATTAAAATTAGCCAGCACTATTGACTGCTAACTTAAGCCATACTGAATATGGGAAACATACACTATTTATATGAAAATGTGTAAAACGAGGTTCTTTCCTGTCTTAATTCCTCCCTTCTGACTCGACATGTCATGTAGGATGCTTACCTTGCCCATAGTGACTGTGCTACGTTCTGACCAGGCCAGGCAAGGTGCAGCACCGGCCTTTATACGGGCCACCGGGATCAGGCCTTTGTGAACCAGACACAAAGCTTTGTCGCATCAGCACAACAGCGCTCTATGGACTGCACGCTACTATAGGACTGGCCCGCGGCAGCAGCCCTTTGTCCCTGTCTAAGCTGTGTGTCTATGGAAAGCACTGTACAACTGCACTTTTGGAAGATCTCACAAAAAGAGTTGCAACCTCTGCCTTTATTGGCACGGAGGCCAGAAATATAAAGGCACAATGACTCTGTGAGGGACGTTTAGGTGGAATGTGTAGAATTGCAGTTGTTGCCAAAAGTATCTATGAAAAATCTATTGCACAATATTGGCTTTTATGACAGTCTGTGATTAACGTTTGAGCATGATGCAATATGCCCCGTACCTTAGCAGTAGGCCTAGTCTTGCCAATGACTTGACTAATGACAAAAAAGTACCCAATCTGTGTAGGTTTATTGCACTCAAGTTGCTTTGGCCATGGGACATGCTGCCTAAATCGAATAGTCTATACTATGAAAGAACATCCCACAAAGACATCCATGTTTTAATAAATAGTGTTTAATTTCTCTAGATTATGGAGACGCGGGAGGGGGGGGGGGGGGGGCTCAAATGCCGCTTCTCATTCTCCTGAAGGAGCCGATGTTGGGGTTGTGGCAGCCCCAGTCGCTGCAGCCCCTGTACTCTCCGGGACGCAGGAAGTACTGGCGTCCCCTGTAGTTGGGGTGCTCGTAGAAGGCCCAGTAGCCCTCCATGATGTTGGAGGAGAAGATGTTGTGGTGCCCGAAGCGCTCGTAAACGTTGGGGCAGTCGTCCATGAACTCCATCATGTGACCGCTCATCTCAGGTCTGTTGTAGATCCTCATCCTGTAGGCTCCTCTGTACTGTTGGTGAGAGAGACGGGGGAGAGGGAGAGAGAGACAGGGAGAGAGTATAAGCCATTTGGAATCTCCTGTAGCATGTTAACCACAGAGGGTCATTGAAGTTCTCTGCACAGGATTTCTATCAGGGCTTGACCGATATAGGATTTTTGGCTCCAATATTCGATACCTATAGAGGAGTGGAAAAATTCACAGATTGCTGATATATTAGATTATTATATAATATTTTTTAGACCTGGAGAGAATGATAGATGTTTTTTTTGTGGATTGTGATCCAAAAGAGCCCTACAATGTATTCAAACCTAATTTCTTAGATAAAAACATATGATGTATAACTACTTTTAAATGGATGGATAAATCGCTCAGGCTCAAATTTGTATGCATCAATGCATGCAAATTTATGCTAAATTTGGTTAGAAAATAAGTAGGAACAGCTCTCTCAGCTACATGGCCAAATACTACAAGCAATAGTGAATAGAATAGAATGAAAATTAAGACACCAAGGCTTCTGTGGGGTGGATCCTATATTCCTTTTAAAGAATAAGTGATGTCCTTGAGGACCTTGCCGTTCAGAGACATCTATGCTTTGACCTGACTCGGTGTCTATAAACCACATCAAAAGTCTGATGATTGACGTTGATTTCTAAAGGGCCGTTTGATGTGTGGGCTGGAGGTGTAAACCAGACGGATCCATCAGGTTTTGACTGACTTACTGGGGGGAACATCTGGCAGGAGCGAATGCAGTTGTTGTAGCCCATCCAGCCATGGTAGTTGGGGTACTCTCCCTGGTGCAGGATGTACTGGTATCCCATGAAGTTGGGCTTCTCATAGGCCACCCAGGGACCCCCGGTCACACGGATGGAGTTGCAGCAGTTGAAGTGTCTGTAGGTGTCATAGCAATCACTGCTGCACTCCCAGTGCCTGCCCTGGAAGTTGTGGCCTTCGTAGAAGATAATCTTGCAGGGGGGAAAGGAAAGAATACATGAAATATGTTATATACAGGTTATTATTTTGTTACATGCCACTGAGTCAGTCTTGTCAATATATGTTTGACTGTGTGTGTGTGGATATGTTGGTGATCAACCAGTAGGGGACACTCCTCCCCTTTTCATCTGTGGTGAGCTACAGTCCAGTGTATTATGTGTCCTGTTAAACACTGCTGAGTAACCATATAGCTCTCATCATTTGAAGAATACAATGAAAGCATGGAACATCTGTTGTGTTTAAACGATAAACCTGCATTGTGATCGCATTGTACACTCTCATGCAAATCTTAAAACTCAAATTTTACACTCTACTATAGCAAATGTTGTACAAAATGTTACCAGTAAAGTTTAAAGAATAGGTTCTACTATTGACTATTAACTATTGATATCTGTGATAGAAAAATAATAATTATGGTGCATAGTCTAAACATGTAAAATCATTTGATCAAAAGCAAAATTCAATTTCCAAGTGTAGTTACTATACGTTCCTAACTCATAACTAGTACAGGTCTAGGTAACGTGCGTTTACAGGCTTCTCTTTGCTGTTTTTCCCTCTCGTCCTTCCAAATATTCTACCTTTATCCCAGCACACATAGCCCTCAAGGTTTTCTCCCTCGATATAACCGTACAGGAAAACAGCGATCCTAACATGTTTGCTCATACCTTTCCCATGTTTGGAGTTGCTGGATGTCTGCACTGTAGCCTTCCGCAGACTCACAGACCTTTTTTATACTCTTGCCCTGACAAGAGCACTCTGACGTGTCAAACTGACTAGACTTTACCTTTTTGGATGCCGTTCCCATTGTCTGAAAGACTATGGTGCATTTTTACCCATAAATGCTAGAGTTTACCTATAGAATTGACACCTCCCCTGGCCGCAACATATGCCTGGCCTATTCTCTGTTTGAAGCGCTCTTGTTCAGACATGACCTGGTGATGCAGCTTTTTTTTTTACTTCACACAAAAGGACTTGAGGTATGTGTGGAACAACAGAGCTTTTGACGTCTGCGGTCTCTGTTCAACCGGTAGCCTACTTAACTCTGCAATCCATCATATCATTAGAAATAATTGCTGGGATGAGATTAAATAGAGAGGTGATAATTGGGGTTGATAGTTAATTTAGATTTATTAACTGTTCTCTTAAAAAAGAGTAATTATATAGGCTATAGATGCATGCTTCTACCTTCCCTGACCAACACAGTTCAGCACATGCTGTGTTTTATAGCAACCCTGTTTGGGTAAGTGACTGTGATGGTATTGACTGAATCAATCTCTCAGTGTTGATGTAATGTAGAGTGATGCGTTGTCTCTTTTTGCTTCCATAGCCGGAAGACCTACTCTGATGCCTTGTACAGAGACATGTGTGTGTGTGTGTGTGTGTGTGTGTGTGTCTGTCTGAGCCTGTGTAAAAAGTAATAGTGCTTTGGACTTCTGTCTTTGGTGCGCAAACATACCCCAAAGCGGAAGGGGAACAGGCCAGGAGGAGCTGCCCTTGTGTGTTCTGTTCCCAACGCCCAGCTGATGCCAGAAAGGTCAGACTCACCCTTTAGCCTTTCATCAGGATAAAGAGCCCATGTGTGCCCCCTTTCCACTATGTGTGCTTTTTTTGCGGCTTCGACCCGAAACAAAGACAACATGTTTCCAACACAACACAATAGCTGTTCTGTTCCTGGGCAAAAAGCTGCTCATCTGTAACATAATCAAATGTGATTCATTTCAGATTTTAAGGAATTGTTTTGATAAGCATTTCATTATAATTATGTTTTTTGGATCAATCACAGCCTTGAAAGTCCCATGCACTTCAGTAGGTTTCATATTTGAAGCAGCACCCTTTTTTCTGTGACATAAGTAGATCATTGATATCCCTTCATCTCATCATACAGCATAATTGTACCAGATTATCAGATGGGTCTGTTGTTTTGTTTTGTGATTTTGTTTTGCGGCTTGGAGCAGTAGAACATATATACATATTTATATATATACACATATATAAAAGAGAGAAATTGCCTTTTTTCTCAATTGTTCATTGTGGTCAGTTCTTAGTTACTATATTCAAAATCTTCATCAGTGTCATGAATCTGTAGTAGCCTAACTAATCAGAACCTCTGTTGTGGTCTTTACCATCGCAGTTCTTTAGACTGTCGCAGTTCTTTATCGCTGTCACCATTATACTCATCATCTTCTCATTATTACCTCAGAATCTTCCCCAGAGCTCTCGGTCTGCGTCTTTCATTACCAACATCGTAATCCTCACCAGCACCACTGCCTCTGCTTTCCTTCTGCGTTATCGTTTTCATGGCCAGGAGCTGTTCATGGCCAGGAGCCCTCTCAGTCGTTACATGGGACCCCGGCCCCCTCAGCGGGTCCCTGCGGTTTGTGAAGGGGAGCCTTATTTCAGAGTGCCTCAAATGAGCGTCTTTAGCAGCGCTGCAAGACATCCCCCTCCCACCCTGAAGGGTAAGGAACATCACAGAAGGCCCTGCCTGCTAGCTCGGTTCCCCCCGGAGCAGAAAAAAGAAACTGCTGTGGAGCATCCCACTCTTCATCTTTGAATGGGGGAAAGATGGAAAGAGGGTGAGAGAGATTGTAAAGGGGGGGGGGGGGGTTGTAGCTCTGTCGCGTCCAAGGACATCATAGTGCAATATGGGTAACCACATAGGAGATGATGACACTGTTAGGCCACTGAATGACGGCCTGTGAGGGACTTTGGAGATTACTTTGCACCCTGCAGAGAGAATAGAAACTTGGACCGAACAGCAGCCCAATGCTAGTTAACTCTCAACCCTTTTTATCTTCATGGCTTCCAAAAGAAAGACTCATTCCACACATTTGATTTTTAATTAGAATGAGTCTTCCTGGTGGATTCTGCAAAACAAATTACAGGTTGAAGAACAGACATTGAATACAGCTCAAACAAAACATGTTTTGTGAAATACAAAATATGGCCTCTGATTCCTCAAAAAACATCACTATTTGCAGCAAAATATTGCTGGCAGAATGAGATAAGAGTGTACAGGCACTTGAGTAAGTCTCAAATGTGACCCTTTTTGAGGAGTCATAAAATAAAAAATCTGTGCTGTGTGCTTTAGGCCCAAACCAATGTGTCTGTGCAATCTGAATTTAACGGAGGCATCTCCTCAGATGAAGGCTAATCTGGCTTTGAAAGAACACAGCGTGACCGGACTGTGTGCTCTCTGGAGCCTCCTTTCACAGGGAGGAGAACGAGGACCTCTTTTGCCGAGAGATCGTCCTCCCTGTTCTCCTGTCAAAAAATAAATAAAATCTCCAGGCGTCATCTCTCTCTCTCTCTCTCTCTCTCTGCAACTGCCAGTTTGCTCTCTATCGGGACTGCCAGACGCAGGCACCGGAGCCGTTGTGAGCCGGTGCCAGGACCGGGGTTTACTGTGATGTGTCTGATGTGCTGGGTCTTTTTGCTGTGGGATAATTAAAAGAGGGAATGGTAGTGGAAGGACAGAATGGAGGGAGAGGGGGGCTTGGACCGCGCAAATGGATGCAGCTGTCAATTATGTTAAGTTGTTCATTTGCTGTTGTTGTTGTTTTTTTCACCCTGTGTGACTTTCATGCAATGTTTTTGTTTATATCCACCTCAGAAATTGTCCCCACCTCAGAATTTGTCCCACCAACGTGAGAAGAGACAATTCTGATAGTTAGTTTGTTTAGATTACAGCCATGGTTTGCTTATCTTATTTTACCTTTGTTTATAAAGCTACCTGAGTACTTCCCTAAATTTGCTTTATTTAAATCTTTCATTTGAAGATGCAGAGACAACAGTATCTAACTATAAAGGCAGAAATCTCTGTATGTCTGTCTGTCCGTGTCATGGTTATCTTGAGAACCCGCCGCTGTATGAAGTTGATATGCAGCAGGTGTATTGGTCAGGACCGAAGGCAGTGCAGTGTCCCGTGTGAAGTTGTTTGGATTCGTGGTTCTCGAGAAAGCTGCACAAAATCAGCCTGTTTTGGCCCACTCCGAGCAGTGTTCGTCGGGCACTGGGACCCTGCAAGCAGGGAGCTTGCCCTGAACGAAGGACAAAGATGGCTCAGGGTCCTGAGGAAGGCATGACTGAAGGACTTCACGTAACGTTCATAGCTCTATCAAACCAAGGTTATCGTCATTCAACCCAATCACCCATATGGATTATGCATAAACCCACAACCGGACAATAGTTGAAGAACATTTTAGAATCTTTTATGAAACCCAAACATCAATGGAAGCTCCAAAATTCCCCAAAAGGAAAATGTAAGTTTTGGTTAATTTAAGTTTTAATTAATTGGTTAATTAGAGTGGACTTGGCTAGCTAACATTCGGCTAGCCAAGTCCACTTTCTTGACATCAAGCCAACTAGCTAGTTAGGTATCATGATAACAATGACTGATGCCTCCTGTTTCTCAAATGTTACTGGGGTTATGTGTCAGCAGGTGTATTGCTCAGGACCCGAGGAGGCGCAGTGTCAAATGTGAAGTTGTTTTGAACGGGCACTGCACTAGGATTAAGAAAACAGTTTGTTGTGCCATGCCTTTCAGTGGATGTCTTTATAATGTGAGACCACGAGGGGTCTTAATTCCTTTAATTCACCACACAGCAAGTGACACACTATTAAACACGTGAGTGGCGACACATCACACAACACACATGCAATCAGGGGTCGCTGGTGTAAAGTGTTCCCTGCATTTATCCCATCCAATGCCATCCTCCTCCATGGGCAGCCAGGAGCAGTGGGCAGCCATTGCTCATGTGCTCAGTTCAAGTCTCGGTCAGGGACCAGACTGAAGAGCATCTGTTCTTCTGCATGCCTTTATCCAGATTTGAATGTCCCCTTTACCTGGGATGCATGTATCACTTTACCAGTGTCGAGGAATATATGCAATGCAATCAGGCATCATACACTGAGCACTATAACCAAGACTTCTGAAAAACACCCTTTCTGAGTATTCAAATGTATTTTTTTTCTGTGGGAGTCAATGGCTCTTGGCCTCTGTCAGACTGTCCTCATACATTCTAGTTTGTGATGTGTGACGCATGTCTCAAACACCAAAGCAGTATTGTTTAAAAAGCTACTTCTCTCACCCCGTGATCAACACACGTTTCAAACATGTCACGTTGTTTAGGCTACATGACAGAAAACCTTCTTAATCTACCAACGTACAGGGAAAGTCCGACACCTCCTGGGTACGTCTCTCCGCTGTGGAGCTAACGACAGTAGAACTTCAGAGGAACCTGAACAAACAGGAGATTCTGCTGTAAAGAGACCAACCTTTCAACCATCACTGGATTCATATTGAAACGTTGACGCCATTATTCACTTCCTCAAGTTTCTCATCAAAAGAAAAGGTTTTCTGACAACAGTTAGTGACAAGCGAGCCGGAGAGGAGGCGTGTAAATCTGCCGTTGCACACCATATCAATTATTGATTACTTTGCCCCCCCGACCAGTGAGTAGACTCCTTGTGATAATGAAATACACACTTAAAAACAGAAATAACAGACCGGGTCGGCCTCTATTGTCTTGAAAGCTTATGAGTTTGATTGACTGGTTGCACATTTCCTTCATCCGTGAGTGAGGCAGATGAAAGCGGGGACCTTCTTATTGCCCAGGGCCACTTGCAATTTATTTGGAAGGGGCTTCACTGCCGTCCCAGCAGGTAACTACACCGGGCGGAACCACTCAGGATGATCATAGCTTTGAGGTGTCCCTCAAATCCCCCCGGCCACACATGCGCAGGCACATACACAGACTAGGTCTGTGTGATTAAATACATCCTTATTACCTGATTTAATTTAGTTTCTAATACACCAGGGTCTGTCTCACACTAAATGCCCAGCTGTTTCCACAGAGATATTGGGCCTTAAAATATTTTATTTTCTGTTTAATGTAAACTATCATGATAAATGTTGACATGTCCAGATTGCACGTAGGCTAAATACATAGCAAACCAATTTCTATAATTGTCTTTTGAGTTTGACACATTTTTTCCTCCTATGGATAGATGAATTGAACAGGGACAAGTCCTCCAAGGCATTATTTTATAAATTAAAGGTTGTCTCACAAGAAGAATGATTCTTGCAAATGGCATACAAAATGAAATAGTTTTCTATTTTATGCTATTGATGGTTTAGATCTGGGCTGCAGTCATTTAAAAGGGGGTAGGCTAAACCACAGTACACTGGAGCAGGTGCAGGGGAAAGAAAGGATGTAGATAGATGTCGCATAACAGGAACGAGTTCTGTTTTTGCGAAAGCAAAGAACTGTCTTTGTAGTAGGCTACATGGCACTTATTTTGTTAAAAGGTGTTTGAAACCCCTTTCCTGTGTGCCACTGTAATAATACACCTCGGAGAGCACGTTATTAAGCACACACATATCCGAGTACGGGCGCGCTCTAGTGCCTGTGACAAAGCAATAGGGGTCTCAGATCCCCCACCAGTCAAAACAAAACGGTGAAAGCGAACCAATTTTATTCATCTGACAAACCCTTTATACTACCATTTCTTTTTAGTGAGGCCACCAAAAAAATGTTTTAACAGCAATGTGAGCTTTAAACTTTTACAACGGTGCTCTTGGTGGTTTTGTTGTGTGGATTAAATTATATTATTCCTGTATTACATCATAGTCTACTTTAGAAAGATACAGACAAATAAGCGATGTGTTGAAATCCCCCTAGATGCTTTGGCTGTAGCAGAAGCAAGCGTGCAACATGCAAATGGAATAGAAGTGCTATGATTAACCAAGACATTTCATGAGACTCAGGAGTTCCTTCTCCAAATTATAAAACATGTAAATAAAAGTCCTCTACAAAAGTCTCAAATCTTAAACATTGGATTATTTTACAGTGGTTAACCTAACCAATTTGTATGGGGAGCTCATACAGTAGTAGTAGTACTTTATTGAAAATAAATAGCAATGAATCTGTGCTTCTTAGCTACTTAGCTAACTTCTGCTTGATAGATTCAACATACACAAAGAGTGAAGTTAAGCCACCCAATGAAATCTACAAACAATATGAGTGGCCATCATCGAAGAAACACTCGGTTTAATTAAGCATTTATTTCATTTTCACTTAAGTTTTGGTTGATTTCTATGCTATAGAGTTATCACACTCTTGTTTTATTATGTTTTATGTTAAAGGACTAGTTTGGTATTTAGCATCATAAACCCTGTTATAAGGTTATTTACAATCATATAATTTACGGACAACGGTCCATATAATTTTTTGGGGGACAGATATTAGTATCATTGCTCAACATGTCACAGCTAACCATATAATGGATCTCTATGGACATATGTCAACCTCATGTGCATACAGTAGCCTATATATGCCCATCCATTGTGTCCTTAGCTGTGACATGAGCAATAAGCACTAATAGGCTAAGAGTGCACAATTTGTCAACATTTTATATGGACGGTTGTATACTATCGTAAATAGCCTTATAACAGGGCTTATGCTAATTACCTAACTACTCCTTTAACACCAAACTGCTCTTTGTACCTTTACGTCAGTGCACATGCTGCAATATACCAATCTCTTACAATGAATCCAAGTCATTTGAATATTAGATTTATTAAGTCTACTTTTCATGATTGCCATTGAATTCTCCATTTCGTTGCAATTCTGTGACTATTCTTTTGTCTTCAAACATTTATCAAGTAAAGCAAACGTTTATTAGGCATCATGCCATACACACACACACACACACACACACACACACACACACACACACACACACACACACACACACACACACACACACACACACACACACACACACACACACACACACACACCAAAACACAACTAGGCTACACCAGTGAATGTATCTTAAATAGCTGTCCGGGGTGTTGGTTCAAAAGAGCTGTAGTGGTGGGTTGTTGGTTGATGTCGGTTCCTGTGGTACAATTCATTTGGCATTGAGGTTTTTCTTTCAGTCCTGTTGAAATCAGATGAACCACTAGAGGGCACTAGAAGCCAGAGCATAGACACCTCTGTTCGCCTGTCTCCTGCCCGGCTATACCTGGTCCCTCGGAGGGGGCTAGTAGAGAGAGACAGAGAACATACAGAGTAGATGTTAGTTCTCTGGAGTAGATGCAGGGCATGATGCTACACAGATCTGTTTTCTCGTCTGCTGTGGTCTCCCAGCTCCGGCATCCTATGTGTGCAGTAACACACGGGTGTGTGTTTGGGATGTGGAAGCGCTTCCAGGTCTGAGAGAGAAGAGGAGAGAGAGCCTGGCTGTCTCCTCTGTAGCCGGTCTGGTCCACCTGTCAGAGGGTTTGACACGAAGGCTACCTTGATCTGTGACACGCAACAAAAATACGCATGCATACGACGTATGTGTAGGCTATCCGCTTGACACTTTTGTGTCATGCTCACAGTCGATGCACATGCCAGACGCGAACCATATGGCTAGCCTATACATCACAGTCCTTTTTTTCCTCAAACATTTCATGGATACGTGATATGATCATGGATGTAGCGCGCGCTCACTCTCTAGCACACACACCCCTAACAGTTGCATTTTTCCTCTTTTCTTTTTACCAGTAGGCTACTGAAACTGAAAGATCAGTAGGCCTAGGCTACACAACCTGCAGGACTGCAAAGACGGCAGTTCCTTCATGTGGACTGTGGCCCAGTCCACGCCTTTTGTTTTTGGGGACCATTCACTAGTACCGTACTAATCCACATGTGCAAAAGCCCCAGCCATGCCAACTGATTATTTGAAAGTGTGTCCCCAAGCCAGCCTGTGTGCACAAGCGTAGCCTACAGCATGTGTGCCGTGCGGCTTCATCCAGCTCGGTCAATTTCTCAGATGGAGGAACAGCTACTGTAGCTGAGATACAACACCTCGTTTAGGACTTTAGATTATGTATCTAGATTTAAATCCAACCATCCTCCTCTGCGTTGGAGATTTCCTGACAACCGCCTCATATTTATGAATTCTACGATTTTTAGCGGCGAGTGGTGGTTCCACTATACCAGTGGGAATGAATTGCACGAGCATGAAGCGGAGGTACACGGGAACCGAGCGTGTTATTAAGATTCACGAGCGGTTGATTTGAGTGTGTGGATGGGTAGTGAAATGCATAAGAGGGCCTGATTGTATGTGATGCGGGCCTCCGAGGAGCAGTGGGGGGTGGGGGGGAGTGCGCTCTCATCCCTGGACTAGGCTACAGCAGATCCGGGCCGCCTAACGATATCCCTGGAAGACCCAGCGCTCCACTCACACAGGGGAGTTTCAACTAAATTAAAAAACAATGATACGCTGGGGGGGATTGTAATGCCAATTCCCACCATCAAGACCCACATTCCTCTTTCTTTTCCTTTTAACTTTTGTTTCTCTCTCTCTCTCTCTCTCTCTCTCTCTCCTCTCTCTCTCTCTCTCTCTCTCTCTCTCTCTCTCTCTCTCTCTCTCTCTCTCTCTCTCTCTCTCTCTCTCTCTCTCTCTCTCTCTCTCTCTCTCTCTCTCTCTCTCTCTCTCTCTCTCTCTCTCTCTCTCTCTCTCTCTCTCTCTCTCTCTCTCTCTCTCTCTCTCTCTCTCTCTCTCTCTCTCTGCCTCAGCCTTGTTTTCTTAGTTTGTTTTCCCGTTCGCGCTCTTCTGGCTGTCGCCGCGCGGCTGCAGCCACTTTCAAAGGCTCGGCTGTCACGCGCCGCCTTTGAGTACCCGTTTGAATTTTTCACGTCCATGTTGTCAGGGCGCAGTCAGCGGTGATTGACGGCTCCGTCCCAGAGCAGCGTCGGGCTCGGCTGGCTGGCTGCCTGTCTTTTGTCGGGAGGCAGCTGAGAAGAGGCAACAAAGGCAGGTGCAGAGGAGAAAAAAACACATAAATAAAACAAAACTGCTCTTACCCGTTGCTCGGTAAAAGACCAAATTAGATTAAACTTAAGGCAGGCAGACTTGAAGGCAATAGACTTGATATAGACTTGATATTTTTCTGTCTTCTTATTCCTACCGTTGACAGCATGCTGTTCCGACGCCTTCTCTGCAGGACACAAAAGCAACACAAGGGTTGCATTACATAGTGTTTAATACGGGGCTTTGCAAGCAAGAGAAGTTCAAAGATTTCATTTCCAATCTAAGGATTTGATATGCCTAGTAGCCTAGGCTATAGGCTAGGTTTAGGCCTATAGCTGAGATAGCCTATATATATTTTTTTTTTTACCTCCACGATAACTTCATTGAGGACTGCCGAGCTACATTAACCACGTGGGCGTGGGCCTGACTGTAGAAATCACCAAATGTTTAGGCTACAGGATTAAGATGGCTCACACACCCTAGGCTACCCATATTCAAAACAATTGTCTCTCTACCTGTATTATTAGAATACCACGGTAGACTCAATGTTGAGGGGTCTACAGTATCCATAGGAAAACTATAGCCTACAGTAGACCTATGTTGCAATATTTACACACTTCCACATTGATCTCTCACCATTGTGAGGATGGGAGATGGCTTTAGTCTGAGCTGAATAGTGGGGCCAGGAGAAGTTGATAAGATGTATTTATCAAGCGATTCTGCCTCTTCTATGTGTGACGTGTGTGTGTGTGTGTGTGTGTCCGTCCGTGTGTGTGTGTCTGTTCTTAGCATGAGATTTAGTAGTGAGTAGCCTAGGCAATACCGTTGCACACCGGCAGAGGGCCGTAGAGATTGTGCATAAACCTGAACCACTTACTTCACCAGCTGGGAATTATTTTTTTCTTCTTGTCTGCATTTGTCTCATCAAGCTGTTTGGCACCGTCCCTTAATTCTCCCTTCTCCCCAAGCTAAGCCGTGCAGAGGATGAGCAGGGAGTCCACCAAGTAACATCAGCTCAAGAATTAGGCTAGAACACGAAACGCAGCGTGTATTACTGAGGATCTGGTGTTAAACAAGTTGTCTCTGTCACTCCAGGGAGACGTCTGCGCACGTCACTCACCGTGAACCTAATATGGGTGGCACAGTCGTGACAGGGAGGCCTTGAGCCAGTTCAGAACAAAAGCAAACAGTGTATCGAGGGCACAACCTGTATGGGTTACGGATGAGAAGGCACAACTTTCCTGTTGTCGAAGTGTATCCTACACTAGGAAATGTATGAAATCACTCCCAAACAAAACATCATTGCTTGGTGTTGAAACCAGGCTCCACAATGAAGTGTCTTTTTATTTGTTTAAAATTGTAGGAGTAGTTTGAGGGATTTTGTCCAAATAGATTCTATATAATTTCAAGTGAGAGCAACTTAGCTAACGCCAACAACTGCAGATTTTAATTGGAGGTGAAGGTTGAAGGGAAGGAGGCTTTTTCACTGTGTCTCGGAGGACCACAAATGATGGAAGACCGACTTCCACTCACTCCTGTAAAGGTTAGGCTCTTCCTGCTGCCAGCGTCTTTTCTGAAGAAAACATCTCTGCTGTTTGATAACTCCTTGACATTTGACAGTCTTTTCAGACCAATCAGACGGCGGCACTTAAAAAAAAAACACACACACAAAAACTACCCAACTAGAGGAGCAGCAACGAGGGAAAAATGTGCTGTCACTCTCCTCAAAGACGGGCCTCGCCACAACGATCAACATCAGATACTACTGCCACCATCCTCATTTTATATTTATTTTATTTTTCTGTTATTTATTTATTTATTTATTTATTTTGCGCAGCCAAGTCTGTTGAGACTTCACTGCTAACATCTGAGATGAACTTTGACAGAATGAAGTGCCCCACTTTCCCAGGTACTGTAGCTCACCATCTAACCCTCCTGCAGCGTTGCCAAAACGTCACACCGACGTCGTCCTAACCAGGGGCCTCAGGGCCAACTCTTTGCTCCTCTGCTTTTATTCTCCGCGGGGCGGGCCATTGTCGCCATATCACCTCATCACGCCATCTCGGAAGGAGTTCTCCTGAAGATGATCCATTTGAAGTTATCTTGGAGGCAAGGGGAGGGCTTGACTGAGGCAGCAAAGCAGCCCTTCTCTCTACGTTCCATAATTCATACCAGCCATATTCAAATAAAATTTAACACATTGTCATTCATCCAAACGCAAGTGTGTGCTTGTCTTTGAAAGCACAGATAACTCCAAAGTAGTAAATGAATAACTCCCTATCATGGGAGCGTGAGGATGGGCCCGTTTAGTTATTCTGTTTGACAACAACAAAAGGAAACAGCCGATTCCACCCGGGTGTGGAAATCAAATCTCACACTTCCACTGGTTCACTTCCACTCCCTCCTCCAAAACGCTGGAGATGGGAGTCTTGCACTGGCAGTGAAATGGCTGGAAACAAAACAAGTGCAACTTTTGCTCCTGTTACTTCACCTGTAAGAAATGAAAGAGGAAAGGTGAAAGTGCATACGCATACACACACACACAATAAACACCTAGTCCTACACTGCCATACTCTCTGTACTGCAAGTCTGCCGCTAGTCTGTGAACAGAGTTCCCAGAATGCACTGGCTTGGGCATCATGTGAAGTGTGAATGAAGTTTTGATTAAAAAGAGAGCCAGAGAGATACTGTACACAGACATCTCACTTATCACAGCTCTGAAGTCAGCCAGCCAGGTGTCTGAGAGTGTTGGGGAGAAAAATAATTTGAAATGCCTGTGTGTGAGACAGAGAGAGGCGCGTGTGAGGAAGAGACTATTATCCCTTCCCCGGTTATGAGTAAGAACAACGCTTTCCCAGACAAACACACTCTCACATCTCAAACAGGAAGTCTCAAATGCGTGCGTTTGATTCTTTTTATCGGCAGCGTTTTCCTCTCTTCATTGGCATGAAAGGCGTTTTTCAATGCATTCTACCGTAGCCTGCCTACCGCCATATGTGCATACAGGATCTCGTTCTCTGGTCTTCAGTTTGAGATGATAGAGAGACTGGCTAAACGGACGGGATGCTGAACAACGCGCCACTCTTCTTTCTTTCCTTTCGTTCTGTTCGTTCCCCGTTGTCTGGGGCTGATCTGACCCCTTGTTTTCCGTCAGGTGTGGATCTCCTTGATCCCGCTCCCCGTCAGCCCCATTTCCACTCCCGCCGCCCGCAATGAATGATTCCCCCCCCCCCCCCACGCCCAGCCCCCCCCTCAGAGCATCATAACCGTGTTGACTGCAGCCCTGCTTCTACCTCCTCTCTGATCTCACATGTTGTGTAACGTGGAAAAACCCTTGTGTTCTCGTACTTCTTTTTTGTTTCATGCTCTCTCTCTCTCTCGTGTTCCCTCTCTCTTTTCTCTCTCCAAGTTACATTCGGTATTGACTGTTTATGCTTTTTAATGTTGCAGAGAGAGGGCCCCGGGCTTGCGGACGGGGGGAAAAGCGCTCTTCTTGACACTCTTACGCCCCCGTAGTGAACTCTAGTTCCCAGTGCTCTCGCAAGTACAGAGACCCTCTCTTCCTCTCGTCTTTCTCCCTCTTTCCTGCTCCAACCTGGAGCTCCTCTGAACATCAGCACCCCGTGTTCCTGCTCTCCAAAGATCAGCCGAAAGAGGATTAAGACGCACAAACACATGGGCAAAATATTTACACAATAACCCCCCTGTTGCTTCAAAGACGAGGCTGTTGGGTTCCGTGGAACTATCCCAGGGGGTTGTGGGAAGGCGCCAGAAAGCGCAACCGTCACCCCCTGAAAAGGGTAGGCATTAGGTCAAACTTGACAGGGAACAAATGTGATCTTTCACTTCGTCTTTTTGTCTGTCGCCATCCCTCTGTCCGTCTCTGGATCCCGCTTTGATTTCTCCTCTTTCTTACTCGTCTCATGATGCCCCTCTGGCAGACCGATGGCCCGGGACAAGTCCATTGCATTATTCTATTTGCAAATGTGTATTTTTTTCTCTCTCTCTCAGCGATATGCCTGCCAGTTTGAATTAAGGGCCTCGACGTGTGTGGGTTGCCGTCGTTGATCAGAGTGTACAGAGCTGAACTGTGGGAAGATAGATAACTCCCAGTAAGGCTCGGTCAGTCAGCCATGTGTTACATGGTGGGCTTTAGAGGGTCAGCCAAGCCTCTTGAAGGAGTCTCTGGACTCGCGCTATGCGCTTACCAAACACAACTGATCTCAATTTGACCCAAACTCTATCACGCGCCTCGGCTTAATACGTACAGACAATATTCCACCTCTCTGGAAGGGCAGTGTCTGTGTAGGTGTGTGGGAAAAAAGTCCACAATGGCAACCATGAAAGACAGTCTGAATACACAGCCCCGTGCTGCGTGACTTTTTTTTTTTTTCTGCAGATACGCAGTGCTTTGATATCCAGTGACTGACTCCTAACTGACATTTCAGAACGAAAACACTTTTTCAAGCCCAGCACATGTGCTTAAAGAGCATTTGATAGTAAAATATTTGCGTGCTGCTCTCCCTCTCTCTTTCTCTTCCTCTAATGGAGTGGGTTTGAAGCCTGTTTAGAGTGTGTTTAATGAACACTGGTATCCAGTCACACTCATCAGAGTGGCACTTTGCAGTGACAAGGATATCCTGTAATAATGTCACTGTTTAGAGATAACACTACAAATTAAACAAGCACATCTGTCCTGTCGCACCCACAAGGGAATATATACCTTAAAGAACACACACAAAAAAGGAGAACACAGCTTTGTCCAACATCGGACCAGTTAGAACAAAGTTGAATTCTAATCTGAAAATAGCCAGGGTCCTAACCTGCTCCTTCATCATTAAAGTGGGATGACAGACCAAAGACTATCCTTACACTGACTGACAAAAGGAAGAGAATTGTAGGACTGTGGTGGGTTAGTAAGGAGCCATCTGTGTGTGTGCGTCCCCAGCTCACTACCCCCTACCCTAGCCCCTCCCATGTAAACTAAAGGAAGACATCATTATGATTATTATAAGGACTCCTTTAGTGCGCCCTCCCCGGTGTTACTGCTAGCCGTAGGCCACCACAACACCAGGCCTGGCCGGCCACTCAAAGGGACCCACGCCGCTCACACATTATCGATCGTCCGTTCAATAAAAGGTCAGGGGGGCTCCTCCTCTTCTGTGGGGTCCAGAGCTCAGCGTAAGCCCCTTCTCTGTCTCTCCCTCCCTCTACACACACAACAATGCACACACGCACCTACACACACACACACACACACACACTCACACTGCTGTCCCCTCGGTTGCTGCTGCCGCATCAGCCACCTGGGGGATAAGCAGGGCTTGCTAACAGGCTAATCATCATCTCTCGCTCTCTCTTTCTCTCTCTCTCTCTCTCTCTTACACACACACACACACACACACACACCTCCTAGAATAGCTGACAAATGTCAGGGTGACTTGTATGTTTTTTTTTAAAAGAAAATGATTTATTAATTGAACTGGTTAATTGGGTCCCTAAGGCCCGCAGGCTAATTGCGAGCCGCAGAGCTGGCGAGGCAAGAAAGGCAAAACAAAAGAGGACTGCTCAAACACACACACACACACACACAAACACACACACACACAACTGTTTACATTTTTTCTTCTTCTCGGGCTTCCCCCTTCTCTTGGCATAATTCCGTGACCTGCCAAATGTTCTCCCCATCTTGATGTCCCGGAGATGGAGAGAGACGCACAGCCACTGAAATCTGCCATATTGCACAAAGCATCTGTCTCCACACAACACCCTGCATTCATTAAGTTTGTACCAATTAGCGACCATAACTTAGCACAAACATCCATTTGTGCCTCCCACTTTGAAAAAAATCCTCCTGAAGTGAGCGTGTCCCTCAATGTGCCCTTGTATCCCCTCAACTTCCATCCTCTCTGAGTCTCTTTTTCTTGCATAATTAGAGGAGAAATCCATTTCTTCTCCGATCTTCTCTCTGGCTCTTTTTTCCGGGTCCCTTTTTATATATTTCTCTCTTGTGCACCTCGAGGGCTCCTGTGCTTTGTCAGAAAATCACACCAAGGTTGTCTGAAAGACTAGAGACAGAGACACAGGCGGAGGTTGATTCGGGGACCAGAACAGAGGGGGAGGCGCACCGACTCTTAGACAGGTACACCTGTTTCAACAGTGAGTCACTGCATTGTGAGCCAAGCCCTCTGGATCCGTCTGTGGTAGAGTTAACTGAAATGAACTGAAAAGTTCTGAATTTATGATACAGCTGTGCACATTCCAACTTTCAAGCCCCAGTTCCATTGTATTGACGGAGAGGAAGCCACTAATAGACCTAATAGAATTCGGGTGCCAAGTGATTTCCCATCAATCATTGCTTACCGTTATGCCCTTGAGCAAGGCACTTAAACCCAGCACTAGTACATAATTGTAAGCCACTTTGGATAAAAGCATCTGCTAAGGGACTAAAATGTAAATGTGAAGTACATGTTTTTTTGTTTTCTTTAAATCCAGGATGGTGGAGAATACTTTAATTTCTCGGTGCATTATAATAACCAGGTATTCATTCCACAAATTCACTGATGATAAAACAGGCCAATTGTGTTTGCCATATCAGCCCATAATGATGATGTTTTAATATCCTCCACACACTGTAAACAGGAAATGCATAGTATAGTATCTGTCACTTTGGACTGATATGTAATTTTGTTGGAATGCAAACTGTTTGGTCTCCTTGTCCACAAATAGTCCAAACTGTACCAGTATCAAACTGTACCGGTATCAAACTGTACCGGTATCAAACTGTACCGGTATCAAACTATCAGTATCAAACTGTATCAGTAGCAAACTGTCCCGGTATCAAACTGTACCATTATCAAACTGTACCGGTATCAAACTGTATCAGTATCAAACTGTACCGGTATGAAACTGTACCGGTATCAAACTGTATCAGTATCAAGGTGTTGACTCCAGCAATGAAAAAATTCAAGCTGTGCACAACTCAGATGACGCTAATCCTCTGAATACGACCATCCCGTTCTGCATAAAAGGTCAGCATGTGATTTGTGGGGTAATTTTGGAGCCCTTTGTAACAACCCTCCTTAACATTCATAAGCATCCGTGACCCCAGAACCTGGAGAGCTATCACAAAGTGCTTGCCTGTTCTACTCTCCTGCGCTCTGAAAAATGCCCCCCGGCGTTTCAACGTTGCCCTCTGCAAACTTTGCCTCCGACCTACAATCCTTTGCTCTTGAGGGACTGCTTGTGTTAGAACTCCGGAGGGAAAGGAAGGCTGGTGGAGCAGCGGTCAGCAGCCAGAGAGCCAAGGAGAGAATGTTCAAATAAATGGACGGATAAATAAATAAATAGATAAATGAACTGCTGAACTGAAATCAAAGAGGAAACACGAGAAAGGACTAAGAGACTAAGAGAACTAGCAATTACATTTCACTGGAAATCACACCTGTATGATATGTCTGTGACTTTGACTTTGAGAGAAAGGACCAAGATAAAAGAGTTGGAACTAAGATAAAGGCTAAAGGACTAAGATAAAGGCTAAAGGACTAAGATAAAGGCTAAAGGACTAAGATAAAGGCTAAAGGACTAAGATAAAGGCTAAACGACTATGGAGGTAAGGGAGATAAAGGAGGAAGAACTAACATAAAGGACTGGGAAGGACTAAGGTAAAGGACTAAGAAGGATTGCAGGATTACAATTCCTTCTCCCCCCAAAAAGAAATACACAGTGGGGGCTTGCAATTTTCGAAACAAGACAGGAAAAGATCTGTTAATTTATGTCTTTCTTCACTCATGGGGAAAGGGTTTGTGTAGAACTTTACCAAGAACATAATGACCTCATATTTAAAAAAAGACAGAAAAAATAAATTGTCCTACTAAACATGACTTAAGTGTAGTGTTTGTGATTGGCAACTCTTATGGCTGAGTCCATCTGCAAAGCTGAGTTAATGATGTGATTTGGCTTTGAATGCATGTTAGACGCCTCACGGTCTTCACACAATAGAAAGCTCCCTACACAAGTCCTGCTGTCCCAATCCCCCTCAGACCGGCTAATATCGATTGGGGTGTTATTGACATGACACCTGCCGAGCCAGGCTTTAGCTATTGATAACCGATGCTATTTCTACTGCAGATCAAAAACCGGACGCCAGCTTTCATGTTGGTAAACAGTATTGATTTGCATAATAACCTCAAAATTTAGTCGCTGGGATTAGGCAAGGACAAACCTGTTTCAGCGTGTGTTATGATTCGTGCAGCATAGACCTAATTTGAAAAAAAAAAATAAAAAATCCAGCTCTGAGTAGCTTGTGATCGCCTTGACAACCGGGGAGCGTCGCAGTCTGCACCTTTCCAAATGCCACTGTTAATGAAAGCCATCTTTTTATTAAATAAAAACAAAACAAAAAAACGCCTCTAGATCTCGGCAGACAAAAGCGCTGATGCGTCAGTTTTACACAGATGCAAATCTTCATCGCTGTGTGTGACGCTCATTTATTCATGAGAGGGGCCTCCTATCTGGGTTCACCTGTGAACGGCGTGTACTCTCTCCCTTCCGTCACGCGACGGCGAGAGAGATGTCAGCCTCCAGGAGTGAGGAGGAGATGGAGATACTAAGGAAACGGCACAACGACGCCTCTTTCTCGAGATGGGTCCAGTTTAATATCACTGAATTATGCATCCCCCATCTGTCAGAGTCATAATATTACACATCGCTGTTGAATATCTCCATTTCCTGTCTAAACAAACAACCTGACTGTAGTTAGCTCCTGTTGTGGTATAGGCCTGCTGTAGAACCTGGTAGCATCTACCGGGATTTGCAGCCATTATCATCTCTTGCATGCATTGAATGCTAATTGAGGCAATTCATTTTAACACAGTTAATTTCAGTTTGTCGCAATGGCTCCAATTGGACTCATCACAAATGAATGTGCTGGACCTTCCATGCCAACTCCTAGTTGTGGACTCTTATCATATAATGCACTGCAACAGCATTCCAGTGAGAATTCCCCAATGGAAGATGCCAAGATAATAAAAAAAAGCCACAGCTTTATGGAAAATTATGAGCTAGTGGTGTCTGATGAGCTTTTAAATCTAGCACAGCCGTCCCAAAGAGAGGGAATGCCCATACTCATCACACAAATGTAAAATACTTGTTTTAGTGTGCTGAAGAAAAAGATCATTACAGTAGGATGGGTCTCTGAGCTAGAATAGACTTGGATAGCTCACCTATTGGACAGTCCACCATATGTATTAAAAGCCTTCATTAGAGGAGAGATGCAGGAAAGAGAGATCTGGGTTTGGACCTGATAAGAGGAAGGAGAGATCTGGGTTTGGACCTGATAAGAGGAAGGAGAGATCTGGGTTTGAAAGAGAGGGTCTGGGTTTTGGATCTGATTACATGAAGGACAGTTCTGGGTTTGGACCTGATAGAAAGAGGAAGGAGAGGTCTGGGTTTGGACCTGATAGAAGGAGGAAGGAGAGGTCTGGGTTTGGACCTGATGGGAGGAGAGATCTGGGGTTGGACCTGATAACATGAAGGACAGCTCTGTGTTTGTTGGTCCTGATAGGAGGAAGGACAGGGTCTGTGTTTGGACCTGATAGGAGGAAGGACAGGGTCTGGGTTTGGACCTGATAACATGAAGGACAGGGTCTGTGTTTGTTGGACCTGGTAGGAGGAAGGACAGGGTCTGGGTTTGGACCTGGTAGGAGGAAGGACAGGGTCTGGGTTTGGACCTGGTAGGAGGAAGGACAGGTCTGGGTTTTGACCTGATAGGAGGAAGGAGAGGTCTGTGTTTGGACCTGATAGGAGGAAGGAGAGGTCTGGGTTTTGACCTGATAGGAGGAAGGACAGGGTCTGGGTTTGGACCCGATAGCAGGGAGGAGAAGAGTGGGCTTGGATAAAGAGGGCTTGGAATAGAACCGTTACACAACATACCGAGATAGGGAGGGTGGTGGGGGCAGAAAGTGCGAGAGGGTATCTTAATGTCAATCAGAAAGCCCACGTGTTGATAAAGCAGATTGCCACAGCGAAAATGGCTCTCCCAGACCAGCCTTGAGAAAACGCCATATGTGTCTGCTTATTTACGAAGTGCTGACACAAGGGCCTGAAAGAATTAGTATTCTGTTAGGTAAATGTTTTCCTCTGGGCTCCCTCTCTGCAACAGCTTACAGATGTTTCAGCCACGCAGAGAGAGAGCGAGAGCGCTTTTCCCACCACGCTGTGAATGAAAAAGCATGTTGAGCGCTCGGGCCCGGCCAAACCCCGCCCCTCCGCAGTGATCTATAGCTTTTTGTTGAGTCTACGTTGCTCCGCACCCCCCAGCATCGGCAAAGACTTTTTCTGTCAGAGATAGTATTTAGTGCCGGTTCTATAGACTCCAACGCATTATTGTTTGCTACAAAGGTTTTGTGGATCTGGCCAGGGTCCAGCAGCAGTTGTGTTGGCAGCGAGTCTGTAAAAATGGGGGAAGGCAAAGGCCGGCCAACACCACATGGGCTCCTAATACAGTTAATGTTAAAAGCAGGTGACAACGAGTGCTGGGCGGGCTGGTCGCCCTCTTAGCTAGGACGACTTTTAGGTGTAAAGAGGTCACTGGGTGGAATGCGGATGCCTGTCTCTGATTGTGGACCAGGCAGTGACCTTTTTCTGGACTTGTGAAAAGTTTTGACTTTAGGGTTTTAGGTAGACCAGAGATGCAGGTATGCAGACACGTGCAAGTGGGCACACACACACACGCACACACATAGATACAGTCCACACACACACACACACACACACAGACACACGTACATACAGTACACACACTCAAACACGCATTCTCACATAGACACAATCACACATAGAGATTGCTACACACACACACACACACACACACACACACACAGAAAGGAGACGTGAAAGAAAGCGACCCAGTCGTGTTTATGAGGAGTAGCGCGGTCTCGGCTCAACAGCCGGTCTTGACTCCCATTTATTAGTAATAACCGGGGGAAAACATTCTTATCAGCGGAGGGAGATAAAACCCCATCCAGAGGAACCAGGGAGAGAGAGCAGACCTGCCGGCGGCCAAATAGAAAGATCCTATCTGCTCCTACCCAGCCAGCCAATCAGCACAGCAACACGCAGGCTTTCTACCAGGGAGATGTGTAGGGAGAGAGGGCTGGACCAGGTCTAGCATTTACACCACTTCGGTTGGGGGCCGGGGGGAGGGGGTGGGGGGGGTCGGCGGACCTTGAAGGTCTTTCCGGAGACGGTTCAGAGGGGGTCCAGGGTGTAGACCGGGGTTTGGTGACAGGAGGGTCTTGGTTTGCCGGGGTTTGGCGGTGTGCTGTAGTCCGGGTCTAGAGAGGAGGAGGAACATGGTGGATGTGGTTTAGGGGTTGAGGTGGAGGTTTAGGGGTTGAGGTGGAGGTTTAGGGGCTGAGGTGGAGGTTTAGGGGTTGAGGTGGAGGTTTAGGGGCTGAGGTGGAGGTTTGGGGGTTGAGGTGGAAGTTTAGGGGTTGAGGTGGAGGTTTACGGGTTGAGGTGGAGGTTTAGGGGTTGAAGTGGAGGTCTGGGAGAGTGAAGTATCTGGTCAGTGGACAAGGAAAGGCTATAAGAAGACGGTTTTGCCATTAGCCTCAGGCTCGTTGAACAGAGCCAATGCACCCGGGGAGGATCATGACTAGAAGATTGTGAAATAGTATGTGATTTACATTTTGGTCATTTAGCAGACGCTCTTATCCAAAGCGGCTTACAATGATTTGAGCTGGTGTCATGGGCTAAGTACCTTGCTCAAGGGCACAACGGTAGGCAAATATTGCCCTCCTAGCCCGGTCTCATGCTCAAACCACAGGGCTCCCTACCTACCGCCCCCAGTGTTCGACATGAGCAGCAAAACGCCACATCTGACTGCTGCTTTAGGAGAGTTTTGCACCAACACTTTTAGTGTCCTCTGATATGACTTTTCAAGGTGGACCGTTCTCGTTTTTTGATAGAATATGGAAAAAACACACTATAAAGCATGAAATTTACAGCCATCACATTTATGATGTTACCCTTATGTCCTCCTCGCTGTAATTGCCA
>NC_140255.1:8965747-9000747 GCF_949987555.1 Borostomias antarcticus | reverse complement strand
ATAGGCCTACAAATAAAGTAATAATACAAATCACAATAAAGTGAACAGCCTGCACCCAAGAAAAAAGTAGGCTATCAGTTGACATATGCACAGTAAAGTTGTAGGGAAGACATGACCACGCACAGGCTACAAATAAGAGTATCAAACCAGACTACATATATACAGCATAATGTTTGTGATGCAGAAGTACGAGGGGATGTAATTTTACTCCCTGAGGTGGACATGGACACTTCCGCCTTCTTGATCGATATTACTTTAGATATAAAGTAGGCTACTATCACATCACATATGTACAATGCTACTAACCTGATGGTAAAAAATGATGATAAAGATAATAATAACTATAGTCTATAGAGAGTAGCCTAACTACAAGGCTGTGGCAGCCCTAGAACTGCATTTAATGTTGACTAAAATGCAGTGTTATAATAATATAGGTATATAAATTATTCAGACTGCCTAGGTAGGCCTATCCTAGCTCCTACTCACAATGACAGCAACCCTTTATGCTCTCCTCTTCCAATATCTGTAGGCTACTATGTTTAAAGATTGTAGTAGCCTTTATAGCCTACGGCCTATTAGATGGATGAAGCTTTCCAGTATCTGTAGGCTATATGCTATGTTGAAAGATCGTAGTGTGTGTGCATGCCATCGTTTGAAAGGTCTGTCATGATAGTAGGCCTATAGTCCTAGGTCTACACGGTGATACGATTTCTGGGATACCAGAAGGAGCCTTCTATTCAATCTCTGTTTCCACTTTGCTTTGCTTGAAAGTTTTTATTCCATTGCTGTTAAGATGCTGTGGACCAAGGCTGTGCAACATTGTTATCTTCAGAATAGACACACGTGGCATTGTGCT
Source organism: Borostomias antarcticus (assembly GCF_949987555.1). Taxonomy (NCBI): domain Eukaryota; kingdom Metazoa; phylum Chordata; class Actinopteri; order Stomiiformes; family Stomiidae; genus Borostomias; species Borostomias antarcticus. Next base: position 8,999,891 of record NC_140255.1, on the reverse strand, counting down.
CCTAGGATGTTCAGGACGGCGTTGTTCTGTGCAAAATAACTCCTGAAAGAATCGCGGTGTGTCTGTGCAGCCTAGAACAGGACGAGTGTCTCCATGGCAACTGTACGCAAGTCAGGTAAAAAATATGGGACTGAATATGTTTCAGTGTTTCTGGACAAAACCAAGGGAAGTTAGACGCTGGAGTGGAAACACGTAGGACGTCCTTTAGGAAAAGGGAAAGAGAGGATTGGATAGAGAGAGAGAGAGAGAGAGAGAGCGAGAGAGAGAAAGAAAGAAACGGAGACAGAGAGAGAGAGAGAGAGAGAGAGAGAGAGAGAGAGAGAGAGAGACGCGGCTGGTGTCGCGTGTTTGTCGGGGATCCGTGTCTGAAGTGACAGCGGGACCAGGAGCTCATCTCCATTCCGGTGCATCGCGACGACGACGGCGCCCAGCGGGAGGCCTCGCTCCTGCACCCCCCGCCCCGCTCTCCGCTGGCTCCACCGTGCTAATCATTTAAACAGCACAATCAAAGGAAATAAGATGTTTCACACGAGGACAAAAAGGGAGGGAGGAAAGTGATTATTAGTGTTTGTGAGAGTCGGGCGGAGTGATTGAGCTGAAGGGGACTTTGATTCTGGGGCTCTACTGTTTTCACCGTGACACCGGGTTCTGGTTTAGTCTTCTGCAGGAAGCTGAGTTAGCTGTCATCATGTTGACTGGAAGGTTTGGTGCTACCAGTAGGCAGTCTGACTCAAACGGAGGCCTAACCATCCGTTTGTGTCATTTAGGCACAGAATGGTGTTTTTCAAAAGCACTTTGATGCGTGTGTTACAGTATTATTTAAGGACATCGTCATTGTGTTTCTCATCTTATTTTGCCTTCAGTGGGCCTGGCATTAGAGAAGAGTTTGATAGAGATTGCAATTCAAGCAGTTCTGGGAACAGTTCACTGTGAAAATCACATCTGAACGACCCACGGTTAAAAAGAGCTGTGGCCTTGTTCAAGTCAGTTTGTGGACTACACAAAATCCACTATCTGGCAACACACACACACGCACACACACACACACACACACACACACACACACACAGCAGTGGAGATGAATCACCTTGGCTTGTCGAGAGGTTAGTTAATAGACACATTTGATGTCACACGGCCCACTCGTGTTGAAAGGGATTGTGTTAGTGTGTTCGGTATCACTCGTGTTGAAAGAGATTGTGTTAGTGTGTTCGGTATCACTCGTGTTGAAAGGGATTGTGTTAGGCTAGTGTGTTCGGTATCACCTCCTGTGCATAAAGCGCCACTTTAAACAATAAACAGTGGTGCATGCATCCAAGCCTCCACAGTTTAACCGGCCTTTGATAGCTGACACCCATTACTGTGGGGCTTTATCTAATGGATAGCGTTTTTCATATTGCATTCCAGTGCTGTTTTAATAGCACAAACCTTCACAGACATGCAATGGCGTCTACCTGTCAGACTATACCTGCCGGACGGTACAGGGTTTCTATGGTAGTGAAGTCGAACGATGGGGATTTGACCTTTGCACTGTAGTTGATAGATGGATCCCTGATGGCTGGACTGGGATTTATTTGAGAGAATCACCAGAGATGTTGTTATTTACAGAACATTTGTTTGCATTGATATCTAGAAATAAAATGAAAATCTGCAACATACGGTAGTCACCAACAGACTGTCATGAGCTCTTCCTAGTTTCTCTGTCCACAATTTAGGCTATTAATTTGCAGTTGTTCATGGCTATGTAATTCAATTTTATTCACATGCCACAAAAAACAGTGAGAAGTCCACAACATGCACATGGAATTCCTGCCTCTCTGTAATTTTCAAACTGGATGACTGTTGAATATCTTGTCTGGTTTTGTTTTGGAGGGCCACAAATATGTTGATGCGAAATTGGCTCTCTATTGGACTGAGCGGACTCTCTCTCTCTCTCTCTCTCTCTCTCTCTCTCTCTCTCTCTCTCTCTCTCTCTCTCCCTCCCTCCCTCTCTCTGGTGTTTTAGAGCAGGAGTGTTGAAGGAAGCCTGGTCTCTGACACACTCCAAGTCAAGTTTAGCAGCGCTCTGTAGCTTGGGTTAACCCAGAAGCTCACTGACTCCCAATGTTCTGAAGTTCCCTGACGAAAAAAGAAGGCGAAATTGTTAGTTTGGTCGACAGATTGTGTATTTATTCTTGCATTTCCTCCCCTCTTCAGTTAAACAGACCAAGCAAAAATAACCTCTCTACCAGGTCTATATAACGTTTCCGTTCAGCTGAAATGATACTGTATGAAGCGGTCTGTATGTCTGGGTGTGGCTGGATTTGTGTTTATGTTTATCCTTTTATGGGATGTCATTGGTAAGTATACAGTAAATGTGATGTCTGCCTTTGTAATGGGGATGTGTATAATTGTGTGTGTGTGTGTGTGTGTACTCGTGTGTGTGTGTGTGTGTGTGTGTGTAAAAGTGTGTAAAAGTGTGTTTGCAAGTATGTGTGTGTGTGTATTTAGGCTTGCGCATATATTTACTGTTTACAATGTGTGTATGCGTGTGTTTGTGTGTGTGTGTGTGTGTGTGTACTGTGTATCATTTGTCTGTGTCTGGGTGTGCATACAATATGCCTCTCTCTCTCTCTCTCTCTCTCTCTGTGTATGTTTGCAATTACATGCCTTCAGAGCTGTGGCAGTAGCCGGCTGCAGACGTCTCTGACAGCACTAACCAAACCGCTCCTGGAGGGACGCTCGGCCTGCAGCTGTTTGTTTGTGTTTTACTCTAACTTGTAATTACTCTGTGACAGACTGTGCCATGTCAGAAAACCCCCATCTGGCTCCAGTCACTAGCCAATTATCGGAGGCCGCTGGCCTTCAGTCCTGATTACAGTTGGTTCTTCAGCCCGTGCCATGGAACCGGGTCTAGCGAGGAGGGATATAGCCGTGATGGAGATCATATTCATCTCTGTGTGTACAGCAAGGTCACGCTCAAGAGGGCGTACTCGCGGGCGAGCCTGTTCCACTGCAGCTTCCTGTACAGTTGAGACAGCCCACCTATTCAACATGTCTGAATTGCTGCATCTACATACTGTGATGTATCTGACCTGCAGTACGTGTCGTCGAATTCTTCATGGCTGAACGCGTAGGAGTCCACCTTGTGAATCCATTGCCTTTTTTCGCACCGTTTTGGAAATCACCGCCGGTCCAGGTGGATCCGGATTTCCGCTATGCGAGGAAACGGCGTGCTGAGCCCCGTGTTGAGTTCTCTGTGGATGTCATGCCCCCCCTGTTTCCCATCCCAAAGTAGATCTGACGACCTCATCACATCAGGAGTTGGCCAATGTGCCTGGCTGTCATTATTACCCATAATGCACTGTAGAGCTGACTCGGAGAGAGAGAGAGAGAGAGATGGAGACGACAAAACCACAGACCTCAAACAAGGAGCAGGAAGAGAGAGACTCGACTTCACAGCGATGACACAAACCCAACTGAGTTAGACCGCCCCCCCCCCTACTCTCTTCTCTCCCCTCGTCTCTCTCACTCGCTAGTTTAAAAGTTGTCCTGGCTTTTATTTTCAGAAATATTAATTTGGTAGAGGAGTACGGCGGTGCATCTGAACACACCAAAAGGAAAGAGAGAGAGAGAGCGAGAGGGAAAAAAAATGCAGAGGGAGAGGGAGAAAAGGAAGAAGAGAAGAAGAAGAGAAAAAAAAACGAGGCGCCATGCGTGCGCATTTCTCTCTCTTGACGTTTTGCTGAAGTTTGTACGCCACTTGAGCCCGCCGTCTCCAGCGCTAATGATACCAGCGGAGCGTCTCTGGGGAGCACCGTCCGTCGCGCGCCTGGCTTTCACATTTCCAGCGCCGGGGTATTTTAGGAGGCACAAGCGGGGCCTACGAGGCACATCATTTCCAAGAGCTCATCTCGCTATAGCTCTCTCTCTCTCTCTCTCTCTCTGTCTCTCTCTCTTCTCTCCAGCCTGCTGCACTCTACCCTCCTCTTTTTTTGTTGTTGTACTTCTGCACACGCATACATTCTCAGTCTCAATCAGTTGTCTCCCCCTCTCTTTCCCTCCCCCCTCCCTCTCTCTCTCTTTCCCTCTCTCCCTCTCTCTCATTTTTTTTTGATTTGGTAAAAAAGGAACGGGTGAAAAAGAAACGGGCGTGTGTGGAGAGTCTTTATTAACTTATTCATTGTATATGAAATCAAGAGCTTTTTTCGCTCCCCTCCTTCTGTTTCTCCTCTTGGTTAAGGCAAATGAATGTTTAAAGAGGTAATTTATTGGGCCCTGGCAAGGACCCGCATTGTGTATCACACAAACACCGGAGCCACAAAAGGAAATTCTAATCTAGACGGTAACGGGGCTGCACAGAGGCTCCTCCGCCGGGGGTCCGGATGAATTATACAACAATCTGTGTTCTCCCTCGTTTAATTTAAAGGTCTAGTTTTCAAGGCTATCACCGCCTCCACTTCAGACGAGAGGGCTCGCCCACTGAGGTCAAGCCCATATTGACAAATATCAAGAGGCAAGAGACAGCGGCCCCAAAACGAGGATATGAATAAGTAAACGACAAATAAGCACAACGTGGAGCGGCGAGGGAGACCGGCTGAGCAGATGCGTTGTTGGCCATGAAAATGCGCCGGGGCCTCCGATTTTGCGAGGATCTAAACGAAACATGAAAACGGTGCGCTCTTTTCTTTCATGTGTAAAATAATGGTTTGTTTTTACGGCGCCGCTGAGCCGCCAAGGTCTCGTGTGTTTTTTTTAATTTTTAGGCGGGAGGTTGAGTGCCAATGTTGGAGTACAAAGCAGCCTGTAAGGAAGTTGGGTGTATGGCAATGTTGAGATTAAAGCCAGTAACACTATAGGCCCCTGTGTCCGACATCATGCAAACTCAGTACTGCTACCTACAGGCTACTATAAACAATAGCAGTGTTAGGATTTAAACCTCAGTAAAGGATTTTAAGTGGGACTGGGTCATCCATCCAAAGATCTAGCTACAGTGGATATTCCATTAATTCTCCTAATGGTAAAATGGGAACATTCTAGTTATTCTTGGAGAGACTGTCCTCCTCTCTTCCTCCCTGAAGACTCTTCCTTTATAAAGACTGTCCTCTCTTCCCATCTAAAGACTGCCCCCTTTCCCTCTTAAGACTGTTCTTCTCTCTTCCTCTCTAAAGACTGTCCTCTCTTCCTCTCTGAAGACTGTCCTCTCTTCATCTCTGAAGACTGTTCTCTCTTCCTCTCCGAAGACTGTTCTCTCTTCCTCTCTAAAGAATGCTCTCACTTCCCATCTAAAGACGGTTCTCTCTAAAGACTGTTCTCCTCTTTAAAGACTGTTCTCTCTAAAGACTGTATTCCTCTCTAAAGACAGTTTTTCTCTCTAAAGACTGTTCTCCACTCTGAAGATGGTTTTCCTAGCTAAAGACTGTTCTCTCTAAAGACTGTTCTCCACTCTAAAGACTGCTCTCCTCTCTAAAGACTGATCTTCTGTCTAAAGACTGTGCTCCTCTCTAAAGACTGTTCTCCTATCTGAAGACTGTTCTCTCTTCCTCTCTAAAGACTGCCCTCTCTTCCTCTCTAAAGATTGTCCTCTCTTCCTCTCTAAAGACTGTTTTCCACTCTAAAGACTGTTCTCCACTCTGAAGATGGTTTTCCTTGCTAAAGACTGTTCTATCTAAAGACTGTTCTCCACTCTAAAGACTGCTCTCCTCTCTAAAGACTGATCTCCTATCTGAAGACGGTTTTCCTCTCTAAAGACTGTTCTCCACTCTAAAGACCATCCTCTCTTCCTCTCTAAAGACTATCTGAAGACGGTTTTCCTCTCTAAAGACTGTTCTCCTCTCTGAAGATTGTCCTCCTCTCGTGTCCTCCAGGACGCTCATCTAAAGACCCCCCCCCCCCCCCCCTTCTCTCGACCTTCGGCCGTGTGTCATTGGGTGTCAGGCTGTGATGGAATAACTCAGCCACCCTGAGACACTCCGGTGTCAGCACCCATTTCCCTCATAGCTCGCGGGACCTGTGCACTCACCACGGCCGTCGTCACAGTCCATCATACCCCGTCGAATCAACAGGTCAACACACCCCCCACCCCCCCCCCGCCGCCCACTCTCCCACCACTTGCTGCCTGTGTCGTCCTGGCAGGATGAGTTTGACCCCTGACCTCTGGAAGCAGACCGCTCAATTGGCTTTTTGTGTGGCCGCCCAGAGCCGCAGCGGTGTCTGGTCACAGCGTCCGGCCGCAGTCCGGCTGCTGAGGTCCCATCTGGTCTGACGCTTCTCTTTATAATCTCACTGAGAGAGAGAGAGAAGCAGCTGTTCCCATGATTTGAAAGTGTAACTCCATTGACCTCCAATCAAGTCATTTTAGGCTTATTTTCATGTAAAGCAGCAATGTGTTAGCACTTCATATACATAGTACAGTATATATTATGGCTGTCAAACGATAAAAACAAATCTAATTAATTACATGATTTGTTATTAATTAATCTAATTCATCGCAAATTGATTGCCTTTTTTTTTGCTGGCAGAAGATATTTAAATTCAGCCACCAAACGAAGATATTTAAATTCAAAGACATTAAGTTATTGTTTATGCCGTGGCAGCGGTCATCTGCCAGTTCTGTATCAAGAGGATGAAGTATTCTGTCGTGGCCTGGTGACTGAGGAGATGAGCAGCTACACTGTGTTACAGACTCACGTGAGATGGTGACCGAGGGGTCGACTGGCGCGGTCAAAGGCAGCGGAAATCGCGAGGAGCGAATTCTTTTGACCACACATAGAGACTCTTGTGTCAATTACTATTGACTTATAGGAACTGATTTTAAACCTGAACTGAACAATCTGTAATGGAGGATTGGTCTGGCCAGGACGCTAGCCAGCTGGTTGAAGCTGGAGTGGAAGCATAGGCTGTCAGCATTGAGATGATGAGTTAGGGTAGAACTGTTCCTATGGAATGCACATTCTTTCTTGGAGATATTGCACACAACCACACTGTTATTAACTGTCCCATCTGAGAGATTTTTGAAGGTAAACTTTCCGTTTAGGCAATGATGCTTTTGCGTGACATTTGACGTAGCCTACGGGGTCATTCAAGTCCAAATTAAATTTGCCTCTTCAATAATGTTAAATCAGGCAATGACGCGGCAACTATGCCACCTACAGCTGGATTAAATTGATGAATGCGATTCATTTACATTCATTTTTATTAACGCGTTGTTTACATAATTAATCAAATTAACATTAAATTGACAGCCCTAATATATACGTATTGCTGCTTAATATATATATATATATATATATATATATATATATATATATATATATATATATATATATATATAAAGGCTATATTGCTTTCAGAATCCCTTGTCCGAATCTGAAAGTGTCTGTGTGTGTGTTCTGGAGAAGTCCTAACCTGTAGCTATACAGTACCTCTTAATTATGGAAGCGCTTATGGGAAAACATTCACTATTCGGCCCAAGCGGCAGAATGGAGCCAGGAAATGAAGTTGGTTCCTCTTGGAGTCGTGCGACTGATTGAACCTCCAGGGGGCCCAGAGATCACACGCTCAGGGGAGCGTTAGCGGTCTCTCCAGAGGCCGCCCGGCTCTTCTTGATTCCTCTGGCTCTGACGGGAGAACAGGAGGTGGGATAAGAGCCGCCATGCCCGCCTGTGTGTGTGTGCATGTGTGGTTGTGTATGCATGCGCGCCTGTGTGTGTGTGTGATTGTGTATGCATGCGCGCCTGTGTGTGTGTGTGGTTGTGTATGCATGCGCGCCTGTGTGTGTGTGTGCGTGTGTGGTTGTGTATGCATGCGCGCCTGTGTGTGTGTGCGTGTGTGGTTGTGTATGCATGCGCGCCTGTGTGTGTGTACGTGTGTGGTTGTGTATGCATGCGCGCCTGTGTGTGTGTGCGTGTGTGGTTGTGTATGCATGCGCGCCTGTGTGTGTGTGTGTGGTTGTGTATGCATGCGCGCCTGTGTGTGTGTGTGGTTGTGTATGCATGCGCGCCTGTGTGTGTGTGTGGTTGTGTATGCATGCGCGCCTGTGTGTGTGTACGTGTGTGGTTGTGTATGCATGTGCGCCTGTGTGTGTGCGTGTGTGGTTGTGTATGCATGTGCGCCTGTGTGTGTGCGTGTGTGGTTGTGTATGCATGCGCGCCTGTGTGTGTGGGCTTCACAGGAGGGGAAAAAGTGTGTCATCAGCAAAAATATAAAACTCTTGTTTCTTTCTGCCCGCGTTCGTGCCTGCGTGTGTGTGCGTGTGTGGTTGTGTATGCATGCGTGTGTGTGTGTGTGTGTGTGTGTGAATGTGTGTTTTAGGCAAGGTGCCTGCCCTGAAGCTAGATGATGAGCATACAGTAGAAGCAGATGGGGTAAGTGAGTGCAGATCCACCTACTGTAGGAACACAGTAGACTCACCAAGTAGAACCTGTCTCAGAACTACCCCAGCCCTGGTGGAAGACAGGGCTCACTCACTGAGGTTGAAGGACAGTGTGTGTGTGTGTGTGTGTGTGTGTTCTCTCTCAGTGCATCCACATTTTATCCCCCTCACACTTTTTAATACCTCCATCCTGTTTCTGACTGTCTCTCTGATAATTATGATATACAGTGTCAGTGAAGATACTGTAGTTGCAAATATTTGCAGATACAACGCAACAAAAACTACAATAAATCATTGTAAATATAATTTATAATTATAAATATAATTTATGTTGGAGGAGAAAAAAAAAGAAGGACAGTCATATATGTAGAAATATCCTGAAGAGTAACCCAAGTAATAAATCACTAACGACGATATCAATGACGATATCACTTAACGATATGGGCATGTACTACGTTATCCTGTTAAGGATCCCAGATCACTCGGGGGCCAGTTCTCGGGGCGTGTAAATCAAGTCTTCCCCATCCCGAACCAGCCAGGGGTTAGAGGGGGCTTGTAACGGCTGAGCCCGGCAATGAGAAGCACATGTTGCTGCTTGGTGGGTGGGGGGGGGGCGGGGGTCTCGGGGGGGGGGGGTCATAATGAAGTGAGCTAGATGCTCTCCAGTACTCCGACAGACGGTTGTCTCATCTCCCACGTTCTGTAGAAGGAAAAACCATTACCACAAGCCGGAGAGAAGGATGGATGGGGATGACGGACGAGAGGGTGGTAGCTGTTTTTGGGGATGGTATGCGGTTATCAGGGTCACAGAGGAGGGGGTCTGTGGGGGCGGGGTTAAGTTGAAACTTACATTTTTGGAACGGGAAAAGTCGATGTTTCATTTTGAGTTCCTGACCTGGATTGAACGGCTCCTTGGTGTGTATTACAGGAGGAGCCAGACTGACCTACTGCTGCGAGCGCCGGGGCCTGGTCCTGGTCCAGACGGCCTGGTTCTGGTCCAGACGGCCTTGTCCTGGTCTAGATTGACCTACTGCTGTGGGTGCTGGGGCCTGGTTCTGGTCCAGATGGCCTGGTCCTGGTCCAGACGGCCTTGTTCTGGTCCAGACGACCTGGTTCTGGTCCAGCTCAACACATTGCTGCGCTTTGCTGCTGAGGGTACTCAAAATGTTCTGACGTCTGAATATTGTCGTTGCTGTCCCTCCGTCCATCTCTGTCTCTCTCTCTCTCACACACACACACACACACACACACACACACACACACACACACACACACACACACACACGCTCCCCTCCCCTCCCTGCAATGCTCAAGTTTGATTGATGAGGAAATAGCTGGCAAATTGCAGTGTCCATTCTGATGGATGACATCATTTGCCCGATGTGCTGATCACGTATGCCAAACACCCCCCCCCCCCCCCCCCTCCCCTGCTTACAATTGATCCGTCACAGCCTGTGTGCACTACTAACAGTCTCCTTTGAATTGAATGCATAAGGAAGAAGACCACAAGACCAGCCATCTTGTACAGCCCGTCTCCAGCCTTCTGCCGACACAATCCATCTACGTCTGGGCGGCCGCCGGGCGTGACGGAGCTGCGTCGGCAGCGCCGGGCCGTTCACCTTTGCAGGGCGACCGGCACGACCACTCAGCGTGCGTTAAATAGACACCGCGCTTCAGACGGAACACTGTTTGCGGTGCAGATTATAGGTGGCAGAGGCAGTGTTTTATGAGGGGAGTGCGGCATAGAGAGTGCCTTTGAGTGTAATCTGTTGACTCTTGACCCTGCTCTAGGCATCTCTCTTGGTCTGAGTGAGGGGTGACTGAGAGACAGCCGGAGGAGGTTCTTAAATCTGCAAAACTTCCATTTTGTAATATAAAGTGATACAGTACCTTCCACGACATATAACTCAACACCCCGCCTGCCTAACATGGCTCCATCCTGTCTTCATTCAAATTGTGACTGCAAGTGTCCTCAAGTACCTTGAAAGGTGCAATCTGTTGTCGACTAACAATGCCAAAAATGTATCTGTTTCAGAGTTAATTTGTCTAAGAATCTGTTAAGGGTGTGTGCGTGTGTGTGTGTGCGTGTGCGTGTGCGTGCGTGTGTGTGTGTGTGTGTGGCGGGGGTAGAACTGTCACATAGTTTTGCTGGAGAGCTATGCATTTTCCTCAATCAAAATGACGGGCCCTAACACATGTAACCGGTTTGGTGACACCTCATTCTCCCAAAGGCTTATTTGCGGGAGCCATCCAAGCGCCAACCTTATATTCAAATGTGTTGACAGGGAGGGAGGGGGGCGGAGACGAGGTGATTGATGGGCGAGCGGAATATGACGCCGGCCAGGTTTATGAGCCGGAGAGAATCTGAATATTGAGAGCGCTCCCATCATGTCACCCCCAGCCATATTAAGAGTTATTTGACAATGCATTACGTTAGAGTTCTGTCACGTGAAAGCGATGTGCGGGCCCTCCCCCGTGGATGAAATTATGGTCTGTGGTGCAGTGAGTAACACCCGTTAACCCCCCTCCCTAAACCCCGGGGGGACTGTTCCAGAGCACGCCCCCGCTGGCGCTGTAGGCCACACCCTTTTCCACACCAGCTGCCATTAAAGCCAAACAATTTTCGGCACGTATGGATTTCATTGTTTATTTGTTTATCGAAAACCATTTGTTTCGTCACATACAGTAGCTTATTGTCTGTTCTGATAATAAAGGTAAATTTAGCATATCTACGCAGTCTGAAAGGAAACTACAGAACAACTACATCAAATAGTAAACACATATTGACAAGCTAAGATACATTTGTAACTGAAATATCAGAAACAACCTCTCAACAAAATGTAGTGTATTTTGACTAAATCTTAGAAAACACACGCGTGGTTACCTGGACCGTGTGTCTAGCCTGTACATCCATCAGATCCACAACGCACCACGTACAAACTGGTGACTGATATTTAACGCGCTCCCAGTCTGCGTGGTGGTGGTTTATGTAGGGAAGCTCCACCCGGGGCTGTCACTAGGAGGTTACGGGGCCCGTAAACACATCAGCCCTGGTCCGTCCTCAGACCTCCGCTGGCCGGGTTACCGGCTGGGTGTGTAGGCTACAGCCAAGCCCTCATAAAGACATGGTGTTACCTAATGAGAAGCACATGGGCGCACGACGCGGCCACACTGATGAATCCCACATGGGCCGTGAGGGAGGGAGGGATGGATGGATGTAGTGGTCGCTGTCGCAGCGCGGGCCTGGTTGGATCGCTCGTCTGCTCATCTGCTCGTGGCAACGTTGGCAATTAGCTCAGGTATTGGGTGGGCCTGGGTGAGTGTGTGATCAGTGCACTGGTGATCTTCCTTGATTTGTGTGTGTGCGTGTGTGTGTGTGTGTGTGCGCGCGTGTGTGTCACCTCATTATTAGGTGTGAACCTGTTTTATGATTGGGAGCTTTAATGAGTGGAATTAACCCTGGGGTGTTTTTCTCTCTTCTCCGTGCCACACAGCTCACACAATTGAGCCTCACAGAAACCAAGAGCTTAGCTTTTAGCACTAAGCTATATGACGCACACGCTGGTGTAAGAGTGTGTGGTAATGACTTCAAGGTGCTAATCTGCTCTTTATTTGGATTCAAAATGTGGAGGGAACGGATCATTCGCCCTTTAATAATGATCAATGTCTGATTTCCACTTCCACATCTGGTGTGTGTGTGTGTGTGTGTGTGTCTGCGTGCGTGTGTATGTGTGTGTCTATGTTTGTGTGTACACTACCGTATCCCTGCATGTGTGCAAGTGTGAGCCATGTTTTTACTCAGGAGGTCTCTGTGTTGACCTCCGACCCTGTTTCTCGGAGGACACTGAGCTAAGAATGAAGCAGCATATCAAAGAGGAGAAGGGCACGGGGAGGCCAGTGGGTTTCTGGCAAAATCATCTCAATAAATAAATATCACAAGACACTGCCGGTGGGCGAAGCTTTGATGTGGGGGTTGAACCCCACTCTCTATCCCTCTCTCCCTCACTCTCTCCCCCTTTCTCTCTCTCTCTCTCTCCAGTATCTTTACTCACCCCCAAAAAAACAACCACTCGCTCTGACAAAACATGTGAAATGGTGCTCGTCAGCCCGTCCGTCTAGCAGCATTTCAGTTGCTTTCACCAAGGTCTGTTGTTTTCCTCCAAAGAGACCAACTGTGGTTGAAAAACCCACCATTTTTTGTGCCATCTATAGAGACTAGGCTTGTGGTGATAAGGATCTTTATCAAGGTTCAACATTCTAAAAGCTTTATTTTTTAGGTGTAAAAATTTAAATAATTTTAAATGAAAAGGGTAATCTACACATCTAGGTGAAGCGAACTGTATTTTTAGACAGTACCTTGAAGAACAATGTACGCTAGGGCTCACATCTTGACTTTTTCAAACAGGCCAATCCTGTAAGCGAAGGTCAAACACGTTAAAGGACAGGTTCGGAATTTAGCATTATAAGCCATGTTATAAGGTTATTTATAACCGTATACAGAGGCCGATATCAGAGTTTCGTCAAATGGTGCACTCTTGAGAAAAAGCCTGTCGGCGCTAATACACTCAATGGATCCATAGGTGCATAGACAATATCCTTAAAAAATGCCCTGGCTAGTTGCTAGCTATGGGCACACTCGAAAAACTTCACGCTGTAAACCTCTGCGAAATTTGGATTGGGATGAATTTCAGACGAAATGCAGAGGCGAAAGGACCTATGGTGTTTACAGGACGACTTCAGAGCTTGGTAAGCATAAACCATGTAATTCCTGAACTTGAAATCTACGTATATCATACTTTTTAGAGTTTTTCGAGTGTGCCCATAGCTATCAACGAGCCAGGGTGTGAGTGCCGACGTTATTGACACAGAACTCTGCACTGCACAAAACAGAAATATTTTAACCTGTACTAGTCAGATACATGCCAGTATGTATGTATGTATGTATGTATGTATGTATGTATTTATGTATGTATGTACTGCGAGTGAAAATAGTTCTTTGCTAAATTATAAATAAAACCCGATCGGAAGCATACTTTGTGGCGTTTTTTTTGTCAGAACATCAATGGACACTAGTGACCACTCAATTGAGTGTCCTGTTTTTGAAAACGAGAGTGTATGGTGTTTTTGAGGGATTTTGTCTATGCACCTACGGATCCGTTGTGTTAGCCGTGATGGGCTATATCTTCTATTCTCTGTTTGACAAAGCTTTGATATCAGCTGTTGCATATGATCGTAAATAACCTTTTAACATGGCTTATAATGCTGAATTCCGAACCTGTCCTTTAAGAATCACTGAAATATACAGTTTTCTAACAAAACGCAGAGAGTGAATTTGGCTGCCTTGCCTGACGACAAGCCTTTGTGATAAAGACATACAGTAGGCCCCTCATGAGCTTCTCACATACGATATGTGAACAAAGCAAGAGAATGAGTTCTCCACAATGTCAGCTGGCAACCTTTCTCCGTTGACATTGATAGAAAGACTGTGACCTTGTTTAGCATACAAGAGCATAATATTTACAGTGCGTCCTCAATGGTAGGACAATTGCACCACACACAATGTACGTGTCTCCAAGGCCACACTTCACAACAACAAAAACAATACAGTTCTCTCAACATAAATCTCAGCCTCATTTGATGATGATGCAGACGATTAACTGTGCAATCCACTATTATGGTTAACTACGCTCAGAGCAGAACATTCACCAGGGAGCTCTTTTTTTCCTTTTAACATTGGGAAAATAATCTCTAAGCAAAAGCAATACAGTGAAGTTTTTCAGTGGAATTGCATGTGTGTTGCCTGCCGTTGCCTCACAATGGAAACCAGACGTTGTTTGTTTGAGGGAGGCCCAAAGGGCAGGTTGAAAAGTTGTTGTTTTTCAAGTTTGTCAAGTGGAAGTACAGTCAATGAGAAACACTGGAGAGATGTTTGTTGTTGTTTGTTTTGTTTGTTTGACTGTTGTTTTAGCGTCACAATAATAGTTGCTAGCCCTGTCATTGTGTGACCGGAGACCATCGCATTAACTGTTCCACCAGCGTTCTCTTCCAGGAACTACAGCCCTGTAATGATATGATTAGCATTAGGCTCTAGTACCTTAGTCAGATACCGCATGAATTACCCTATTAACCATATTACAAGATTGTGGGAACTGGTTTATATCCAGACAAACACGTCAGTGCTTAAAAAATAACCAGTAAGCTCATTGTGTCAGTGTGGCATGACATTCATCACTATTACAGCTCACTGAACGACACATTTGAGACATCCCACATTTCTATGACTCTTCTGTATATTTCCTGTAATTACAATTCTGTTTGTCTCCTGGTTTCCATCTGCGGTTAAAATGACCCATCATCAAGTAGAGGCGAAATTTATTTTTTTATTTAAGACATATTTATTATAAGGAATTCATTGTCTCACAGAACATGTTTGGGAAGATCCATCTGTTTTCCCTCAGTAAATCATTGAGTAGAACACTTTTTCCAATCACAGATAGATCTGAGCGCAAACAGCCTAATAGCAATAACACAGTGGCAGAGCCCGGGGGCTGCGATAGTACATTAAGCTCAGTAAGTGGTCAATAACACTTAGTCCCTCAATATTGAGAAGTGTGTGTGTGTGTGTGTGTGTGTGTGTGTGTGTGTGTGTGTGTGTGTGTGTGTGGAGAGCTTTAACACATGACTGACGAGCGGGGTTAACCCACATGTCTCCAGGGGGAGCATGTTATTGACTGTTGAACAGACTAAATTAATTTTCAACAGCCCTCTTCAGTTGAACAATGACGGTGGATTATTGTTGTAAGAGGGGGGCCCCGGCCCCGAGCGGTCTACCCCAGGGCCTCCTCCTCTCCTCATCCCTCCCGGAAGAAAGACGCCAGCGCTGTTCTTCAGGCCGACAGCGGTTCTCTTTCGCTATTGTTCCACCCATACTTCATCCATGTAGTATACTGCTTAAGTGTACAGTGCTATTTGTTTTTTTTCCTCCTCAAATCCAATGAAATATCCATTCAGATGACAGGCTGTGGGCGGGACTGTGCTTCACAGCGTGACGATGGCGTAGATGAGAATGTCTCTGTTTTGCTTTGCTCTACCAGACAGAGGGGTGGAGGTCAGGGAGTTGAACGAGGGGTCTCGGCTCTAATTGAAGCTGCTCTGCTTATTAGTTCGGGCTTCATCTATTTCACTCTCACTTCTTCCCCCTCTCTCTTTAAATGGGGGCCGAGACACAAAAGGCCTCCCACACCCAACACATATGCTACGACTCTGAAGTGACGGCATTGATCTGCTCTATAATGGCTCTCATGTCTGCCCGACACTCACAGCATATTGTCAATAACCCTAATTGTCTCTGCCCCGAAGGTTCTGTTGTCGTCACACTTTAATCTGCTGGTGAGATATTCAGTAAACTCACTAGATACTCGTGTTTACAGCGAGAGACTTTTCATGCAGAGGTTACAATACTCCCATCTGCAATTTAATTCAAAGAGTGAAACTTTCATATATTATAGATTCATTACACATGAAGTGAAATACTCCAAGGCTGATTGCCTCCATGTTGCTCCACGTTGATGCAGTCATTTGTGCAAAAGGAGCCCCCACCAAGTATTGAGTGTATACATGAAAATACTGACCATACAGTACAATCATGAAGATTAAAACAAAATAGGCGTGAAATATTTCACTTTGTGTAATGGATCTAGAATAGCCTACATGGAAGTTTCACTTTTTGAATTAAATTACGGAAAATAATGAACTTTTTCACAATATTCAGATTTTTGGGGATGCACCTGCACATTGGTTACAAAACCTGGTATTCACTGTGACACTTTTAATAGTTAATTGCACAGCAAAAACATATTGCTCTTTTTACTATTTGAATTGACATTCCAACCAATTATGTATGTACTATTGGAACTATGGAATACTTGGTGTTTCAAATAAATGACCTTAGTGCACTTTCGATTCCAAACCAGCTGAAAATAAGAACATCTGAAGTGGACGTTTTCCTTTAAGTGCAGAGCGTACTACTTGTTCTAATGGTCCGATCTTTGGCCTTCTGGTCCAAATGCATGCACACGTTCTCTTCCAGTACTTGGCCGTAATCTCCCCGGGATCTCAACGTTTAGCAGGGGAGTTTCCACGGCTCAGCAGATGGATCCCGGCAGATGTGCCGAAGTGATAGTGACTTCAATTTGTTTTTACACGGACTATAGTTCAAGGTCAGCTGCGGGACAAAGCTCGGGGTTAGGGGTTCCCACTGTCCCGATACCGAAGATGAAAAGACAAATGGAGATATAGACGTTTGGCAGCGCGGAACTGTCGGTGCAGCTTGGGAATCATGAGGAACTGGGAGGGGGGGGGGGGGGGGGGTGCATTTGAACTACACTGCTCCCGAGTCGGAGTACAGATTCACAGCTGAGGTAGTTTTCCCAAGGTCACGGGCCTGGATGATGAGGGGTAGTAGTCTTTACATCTGGACTCCATTACAGAAGGCTGCGCTACGTCCCCCCCCATCTCTCCTCCCGTATCTTGGTGGAGAGATGGAAGACAGACAGACAGCCTCGAAATCCAGGCCTGTCCTCCCCGCGCGAGAGACATCTTCTATCTCTCTCTTTCGACATTTTTCTGCTTTTTCTCACATTTCTTCTGACATTATGTCACAGAAACGAACGGCAACGGCAGCGAGAACAATGCTCAACTACGCAGACTAACATGAGAAAGTGATTCTGTAGAAGATCCCAGAGTCCAGCTCCTGTTTCCAGAGAGAAGGTCACCACCCCCCCATGTTAGGCCACATGGCTGAGAGTCACATCAGTGTGGTTGGTTCCTAACAGAAGAGTCACGTCAGTGTGGTTGGTTCCTAACAGAAGAGTCACGTCAGTGTGGTTGGTTCCTAACAGAAGAGTCACGTCAGTGTGGTTGGTTCCTGACTGAGAAGAGTCACATCAGTGTGGTTGGTTCCTGAGAAGAGTCACATCAGTGTGGTTGGTTCCTTACTGAGAATCACATCTGTGTGGCTCCTAAGTGTGAGATCAAGCTCAATGTTATGGTGTGTGTGTGTGTGTGTGTGTGTGCAGGGGTGGGGTTGTTTGAGGGGTAAGTGCGGGATATATTTTGCACATTTCTTTCAGATGTGACCAGAAAGGTCCACTGTGACCACGCCTTCCCTGTGAGCTCCAGGCTGCTCTGAAGACCAGGTGTCGTATTAAAGCGTCTGACCTGGGGTTCATCATCGTTGCCTCATCCACATCTGTAGATGATGTCAAGGATCATAGTAACCTAACTACTCCAACTTACTCCACCCGCAAACAAATTTGAACTTTTGATTCATTCAAATGATCTGTATTTGTTATTGTTTTATCCTAAAGGCCCATCCACGGTGTAATGATAACTTTAAAATAGATTTAGGATTTATACTGTATATAAATGGATAAGTGGATGAATGCATGTATGTTTAATTATAAAGTGTGACTGTGAAAATATCAGTGATAGAATTGAAGGTATCTGCCCTTCATAATACTGTAGGCCAGGCTTGTGGAGTGATGGGTGGATTGACCAATCAGATTTAGATTTTGAATGGTCGGGAGTTTATTTTATTTCACCACTTCTTCCAAGCATTCTCAAGGCCCAGGTACAGTATATACATCACTACTGCCCTAGTACAGTATATACATCACTACTACTGCCCTGGTACAGTATATACATCACTACTGCCCTAGTACAGTATATACATCACTACTACTGCCCTGGTACAGTATATACATCACTACTGCCCTGGTACAGTATATACATCACCACTACTGCCCTGGTACAGTATATACATCACCACTACTGCCCAGGTACAGTATATACATCACTACTACTGCCCTGGTACAGTATATACATCACTACTACTGCCCTAGTACAGTATATACATCACTACTACTGCCCTGGTACAGTATATACATCACTACTGCCCTAGTACAGTATATACATCACTACTACTGCCCAGGTACAGTATATACATCACCACTACTGCCCTGGTACAGTATATACATCACTACTGCCCTAGTACAGTATATACATCACTACTACTGCCCTGGTACAGTATATACATCACCACTACTGCCCTGGTACAGTATATACATCACCACTACTGCCCAGGTACAGTATATACATCACCACTACTGCCCTGGTACAGTATATACATCACCACTACTGCCCAGGTACAGTATATACATCACTACTACTGCCCTGGTACAGTATATACATCACCACTACTGCCCTGGTACAGTATATACATCACTACTACTGCCCTGGTACAGTATATACATCACCACTACTGCCCTTGTCTTTGAAATTGAGAGTTTAACATGTTTTTGAATGATTTTTCAAGGTGCCCACCCACATCCATTGTATGACCAAAACAGTGGAAGAGAAATTATCAGACTTTCTCAGAAGTGCTAGTTTTGTCAACGTTTTGATCTGAACCATTGTATGTGATCATAAGTAACCTTAAAACAGGGCTAAACATGCATTTTCCCTTTACTACTCCTTTAAGCAGCACACGGCCGTCACATCTTGGACGTGTTGCTGTCGATGGTCGTTTGACGGTGATGGCATTAGGCTATCTGCAGATTTTTGGTTCCTCTGAAGGCCTATGTCCAAAAGTCACAGTTTACCGCTGATAACAAGTGTTATTTTCGCTAGTCCTGCGGTATCCATTGAGGCCTGAAAGAGAAGTCTCTTACTGGAGTTATGTTATTGTAGAGCCCAGATGATTAATACTTATTAACACTTTACAGTAGTCTCATCGAGATTCCTTACGTAATATGTACCACACAACATATGATGCATTCGGCAATGATCACCTGTTTAAAACCTAACAAAGGTACAGCATTTATTGTTAAAATGTATAATTGTACTGTAAAATACCATGTCAGTTTTTAAATACCTTATGAGTTGTTTTTTTAAGCAGGTGCTTAAAATGGGAAAAAAACTGTTTAAACTCTTCAATTCACTATCTGTCTGTGGTAAATTATACTCGTAAGCATATAGCCATGAAAATGACAGTGCATTTTAGTGTAGTGTATCTTATAACCAAAGTGGAGTTTGATTTGACCAAATTCTAGGTGAGTTGATGTTGATATTTCTTCACTGGTCGGTGTTCCATTTTAAGACACACAGCACCGATCTGTCCCTCCTGTCTAGAGAGTTGAAGCACCTTGAGAATTCTGAAGGTGACAAACAACATATCAAAAATAGACTGTGTGTGTGTGTGTGTGTGTGTTTTCTCAGGCAGGCGTCTCCTCAACAACACTCAAACCAAGCCTTGTTATTATGCAGTGGGGATGTCACAGAGTTACAATAGCCAGCTTAATGAGGGACAGTGGGAAACTTTCAGGCAGGTCATAATATGAATTATTTGTCATTGGGAGTGTGTGTGTCTTTGGAAAGGGCCGGTGTAAAGCGGGATGAAGGAAGGCCTTGACGGAGAGATGTGGCACTAGCCTCGGGGCTGGCTCCACCGCCAGGATAGTTAGCTCGCTAGACTGTACTGTACACCGCCATCATTAGAGACTGGGGTAGGCACAGGGAAGGTGACACACACACACGCACGCACGCACACACACACACACACACTGAGGTGCACATGATCCGCACATGCACACGCGTAGGAGCCAGACACACACACACACACACACACACACACACACACACACACACACACACACACACACACACACAGAGACAGAACACCTGAATAGCCTTGTATAGTCTCACACACTTCCCTTTCTTGGTGTGTATAGGTATGTGTGTCTGGTTGTTTTTGTGTGCATAGTCTGTGTTCACTTATGCTTTTGTATGTGTGCGATGTGTGTGTGTGTGTGTGTGTGTGTGTGTAAGTGTGTGTGTAGTGATCACTCATAGTACATTTGTGCCTCCAGTTCAGACTCTGTCGCTACAGAAGGTATCTTCTATTAGTCTTGTCTTTCTAATTTTAGTTTAGTTTTGGATGAGCGTACAAAGCTCGTTTTACGAAAATATGTATTTAACACATTTATTTTTATATGGATCATTCTTTGTGTCCTTGATTAAAGATGGCTGCATCAACAATACATCCATTGTGTTCGGCGTTCCCTATTTATTTCTTAGATGGAAAAGACTTTCAAAATGTAAAAAGATAACCTTTTGTGTGCGTCAAGGTCTGAGGACATATGTATGCCTCATAAAAAAGATTGAGAGCATAGAATTTAACCACGGGGGAAAAAAGAAAAAACGTTTGGAGTAAAATTCCTCTCATAAAAGATACACCCTCCATTCTTCTCGTCGGTTGGAAAGGCTAGCGCAGAGCGGCACAACTGAAACCTGAGCATTCTTTCAGTCCCTTTGTTGTTAGATTTCGACGTAGCGTAACTTTGTTTTGAATCACTGAAAGCAGAAAAACCCAA
Source organism: Borostomias antarcticus (assembly GCF_949987555.1). Taxonomy (NCBI): domain Eukaryota; kingdom Metazoa; phylum Chordata; class Actinopteri; order Stomiiformes; family Stomiidae; genus Borostomias; species Borostomias antarcticus. Next base: position 8,979,110 of record NC_140255.1, on the reverse strand, counting down.
GAAGTAGCCTAGCAAAAAATCACAGCTGTGTCACACCTGGATGGAAAACTGAAGCAGTACAGTAGGACTGACCTGTGGGCAAGGCTTTGATTAAATTACGTCCACTTTAGAGAACCGAAAAGCCGAAAGTTCCAACTAAATGTGTTGAGTTGAAATTAGTCTTTGTGTGGGGCGGGTTGTAACAGAAAATGTCACCTCGTTTATAAACTCTATTATACTTCCTGAGGTTGCCTGGAACTGAAGGTGAGGAGGAATGGTACTGTCACACTCTGTATCCCTCACAAGGAAACATTCACCCCAATATCCACACACACACACAGGCACACACACACGGAAAGGTACAGTACCAGTTCTACAGCTGTCACACGATTCCTCAATGGCGCAGCAGTTGCCTCCAATCAAAGTCAAGTCATCATGTCATCTAGGACTCATGAGCCTCTAGCGAAGGCATTGCTCAAATCATTAGAAGGCTACAGAGTCTCTTTGGGATTTCTACCTTGTCTTTCTCTCCCAGTGCTCTCCAGACTGACACACACACACACACACACACACACACACACACAGGAACTTTTCTATGGTTAAAAGTGGCCGGTCTCTAAGGGGCCTGTGCTGGAGGCCAGATGTGGATGAAGTGACAGTACTGTAGGAAGCAGCGATGATCACTCTGCATTCACTGTACAGTACAGCCCCCCCCCCCTTCAAACCCCCTCGCTCCCTGGTCCTTCCTGTCCAAGCCAGAGACGCCATCTTTTCTCACAAGAGCGTCTGGCGCCCGAGTCTCAGCTGGGCAGACTGCAGTTACCAAGTTTCCATGTTTATATGTGTATCAACAGACGTTTTTTTTGTCTAGTTTATATCCTACGAAATAAACCCTGTTCCATTTTGAATGACCAGGAAATAATAAAATGTGATGTAGAACATGATGTATAACAATACATAGAAAATATGCAGTATAGCATTAATGTCCAATAAAAGCAACTTACAATGTTTTGAGCTAGTGTTGGGGGTTGAGTGCCTTGCTAAAAGGCACAACAACAGGCAATGACTCGAAACACTTGGGTCTCGAAACACCAAGGGCTCAGGTCAGCTGCTTTAACCACTGGGCTATAGTACCCCCCCCTCACGGTGAAGATATGAGAACCAACAAAATATCATTTAATTTATTCTAGTGGTTTAAAAAAAATTGTGATGATGCACTTTGGCAGAGGTAGTTCACCTTCAATCTTTGGTGTTTTTTCATAAATAAATGCAACAGCCTCAATGTTCCCATAATCCCCCATGAATTATAACACATTTGTGTATAGTATTTCGCTGCTTAAGTAGGGCAAGGTCATCTTTCAGTTTTTATTTATTTATTTATTTTACAGATTATGGAAGGGTAAATTGTTAACTTTCAAATCATATGCCATGCATTGAAATCTGCAAATATTTGTAGACGATATGCTTCTGTGAATGTTGTTACTGTACACACATCACTAAGCAGAGAAAAAGTGCCTCAAATATTCTGAGCAGTTCACACTTCTCAGTCAGGTTATGGGTGGGAACAGCTTGCCTTCGTTAACAAAATATGTCTATTCAGTGATCCTAAAACTGATGTTTGTTTCTTGAGTGGTTTCAAATACTTAAATATTTGTAATATGAAAAAAGGTACACTGTAAAAATAAATAAATGTTTTACTTCTTTTTTTTTTTTTTTTCCACTAGCACATTTCGACGACTGCCAACATAAGGATCAAAACACCGGACTGTCACACTTTCTTGATCTGGCGATGTACTATTCATAAACCTTTATGACTGTACTGATGCATGTCTTTAAATGTTACCCTTTATCATATATAGTAGTCCAATTCCAGCTGTGTTTGTTGACTTCCAAAACCATATATTTTTTAATGTAAGCTTAGAAAAACAAGTCCCCAGTGACACCTGATTTATAGGATAATAACAGTGCTACACAATAGTCAACAACATTATTACCTACAATTTTTTGTAGAAGTACTTGGTACTGTGTACTCACATTTACCTCCGAATGTCCTTCATTCAATGACACCAGGCTGTTTTCTCCTGGAAGAAGAGAGAGTGCTCTAGTACTCTATGCAGTTCAAGGGTAGAGCCCATGCAGGGAATGAAAAGGGCCCTGAATGCATGCGTACATCCAGCGGTCATCAACAGAGGAGCTCTCCTTTTCTTCAGCATGATTCATTGGTCTGTGATTGTTTTCCTTTTCGATTTCCATTCAAAAAGCACTTTACGCCTCCATTAACGTTGGTGGGCTGTTTTTCCTTTTACAATGATGGGACTGATAGATATGGATATGTTTTGGGACTGAAGGATAAGGGTTATATCCAGGAGGCCAGATATCGGGCTTGATCGTTTGTTAGTGTCATGTCTACCCAAACCCATAACATTGCTAGCGTTGGTATAAGAGTGCCATTCACTCTATATAGTTCACTACAGTTCCTATCACAAAAGGTAGACACAATTTGATCTGCACATACTAAGTTGCTTTTATTAATACAGAACTGCATGCTACAGAGACTGTACAGCATAAACATTTATTCATTACAAAAACATGGTTTTGGAACCATTTGAAATAACAGGGGAGAAGAAAACAAAAAACAAAACAAAAGAAGATAAGAGCATAAAATAGACCAGGAACATCACAGCCGTTAAGGAAACATTCAAACTATTCATCATTAGCATCTTAATAAACCAGAGAAGAGATCGACAGGTTACAGTCGCGTCATGTCAACTACGATGGCACCGGGTGGATGATTCTCTTGTAGCTTTTTTTTTTAACTTTTTTTTTTACAGCCTCTTGCAACATCAACATGCCTATTTTTTCTATCTACCTATATGTAGTAGTGTACTTAAAAGTGGCAGTTTGTGTATTTTTTTGTATTTATTTAATAGTTTTTTTATGAACCTCCTAATATACATAATTTGGCCCTTGTGGGTTTTATACAGTATGATGTCCGTCTTTTTATTCAGTTTAAATTTTTATATTTGACAATCTGCTACCAAACACATTTGTTATAGCAACATTTATACTACATACATAGCAATCTATGTAACGTCACAGCAAAGAATGGTGAAAAACAAAAAACAAACGACAAAAAAAAAGAACCCTACAACTTGGTTAGAGGGGGAGAGGAAATTATCACAAAATTTGGCACGGAAAATCTGTACAGGAACCTACAGTCTGATAGAGATGAGACTGTCCAATAAAAAAGATGGGCTTTAAACACTTTCCAGACTACTGAAGACACGGTGCCCACTGTCCTTGTTTCAAGTTTTCTTTTCTTCTTTTGTAAAATGGCTTATAGACGCATTTCTTGAAATGAAGTTGTGCATACTTCTGTTGTGAGATCTACACAGTACGTTGGGTGGAATCCAGGTTTTCAGTAAGGAAAGAAATGAACTTGTCAATAAACAAAACAAAACAAAAATCAAATGATTTGCCTTTAAACCTCCTCATAAAAATGGATCATTTATATATAAGTTGCTTACGTTAAGAAAAAATATTTGTACAATGTTTTAAGAAAAAAATATTTAAAAAGGGACAACATACAAGATACAACAAGCAATCTCTAAAGCAATAAATACTAATGGTCCTAGTGTTTGTATCGTAATACCCACAGCACCCACCCACCCACCCCTAACAGCCCCCCCTCAGTCTCCACTCCCAGTCCAACCCCCCACCTGACTCCACCCCCAAAGGTAAACAACAACAAAAAATAAAAAAGACAACGCAATGGAACAATGTATATTAACACAGTAACCCCCCCCCCCAATATTTCTGTACATTTAAACAAGAACAAGTAACATCACAATTAAAGTTGTTCCTCACTAAGAGAGGTGACTCCACTCTCCTCAGCCCCTCTGGGGTTTGAACAGGTGTCAGATGATTGGTTCGCAAGCTCGTATTTAATACAAATAATGATGGAGAACCAACTCTTTCAAGAAAAGGGCTCACTGAATAATCTAGCCTACCTTTTTATATCTGTTAAACAAGCTTAAGTTGCACTACATAGCATTTCTGTCAGACTGTTGAACACTACAAAAAAAAAGAAAGAACAAAAACAAGTCATAGAAATGTTGGCAGATTCACAAAGCTAGACTACAGCTCATGGTTTTATTATTTCTTTATAATAATTATTTTTTCGATAATGATGGGTCAAATATTGACCAATGAACTTTGATAAAAACAGGAACTAATTTTCAAAGCCATGTGGCACAGAAACAAAAGAAGAGACTGAACAGAACGGTGAGACAGAAGGAGGGGCCAAGTACAGGTGTGCAGAGCTAGAAAAGAGTGTGTGTGTTTGGGGGGGTGGGGGGGGGGGGGGGTGGTGAACAGGGCGTGACTATTCTATAGACTTGGTCACAAGTGACAGAGGCTGCGGGGTGGCGGAGCCGGGGAGGAGCGAGCGGGAATGACACAGTGGCGCCGAGGGCCGCGCCGCCGAGCCGGGCTGCCGCGACGAGGACGAGACGTCGCCGCCGTGCTCCGACGAGGCGCCGCCGCCGTTGTGGGCGGAGCCACTCGTCTTTCGGGCCCTGGCGGCAGCAGCAGCAGCAGCAGCAGAGTTTTCCAGCAGAACCAAAGATGGAGGAGGAGGAGGAGGAGGAGGAGGCCCAGCCAGCAGGTGCGAGTGGTGGAGCGTCTGGTGGGCCGGCTTCATAGTCAGTGAGAGAGGTTGCATCTGTTCAGTCTGAGGTTTGGACTCTTTCGAGGACGGGGAGGGGGCCACCGAGGAGGGGGAGGAGGGGGGGGAGTCTAGTAAGCTTCCTTCCGAAGAGGGAGGACTGGCACAGCTGCCTTCACCTTGGATGTAGCGAATGCACTTTTTTTTTCTCCTACAAGGGGAAGGGAGAAACGCGTTGTTTAGCACATGAATGATATTCTAAGATCTCTAACCGCACAATCTCCAGGCCTCAGCAGCAACTTCAACACACCCGTCTCCTTTGTCTTTTGCCGTATAATATTACCGCTTGTAACGCTGTTACCAATCCGGAAGCCATTTTATAGATCACAGGAAGTGTTCTCCGGCTGCATTGAAGTGGATGCTGAGGCCCGTCGCTAAGACAGGATCTGGGTCCTAAAGGTGACCGGGTCAGATCCTCCATCCCCCACAGTATGACGAGAAACACCAGACAGGCACAGAGGACAGGACTGAGAGCAGAGGACACACGGGTGATGCCATGAAAATGAGGAGAGCGGACGAGGTGACGAGGGAGAGGAAGTCGAGACGAGGAGGAGGAAGTCGAGTCGAGGAGCCGTTTCCGAGCTACGGTCAACTCTGTCTCGATCTTTTCCCGAGGTGCTTGTTTTGTTGTTGTTCTAAACGCTTTTCGTGAAAGACCCGCAATCTCCGCCGAGACAAAGAGCTTGGCCTGGCGCAGAACTACCGCTGGGGATAACCCTGGTGTTCACAGCTGCATGAAATCAGTACTAAACCTCCCTCCTTCCTTCACTATTACCTTCCTTCCTCCCTCCCTCCTCCACTATTCAGACTAAACCTCCCTCCCTCCCTCCTCAGCGCCGTCTTCACTACTCTGACTGTCCTCTCTCGGGGGTGAGGAGGGCGAGTTAAGATGCAGGGGTCAAAGGTCAGAGAGATCCACACTATAGGCTGCACCTGCCCCTAAGACGTGTGTGTGTGTGTGTGCGTGTGTGTGTGCACGTGCGCAGGGGTCACAGACCCCTCCCCACGGTCTGCTGTGCCTGCAGCCAACCCCACTGGTCTGAACAAGATCCACCATCCCGACTCTTCGCTGGGCCTAAACTCTTAAGGCATTGAAAATAGGTGTGTGTTGTGTTGTGTTGTGTTGTGTTGTGTGTGTGTGTGTGTAAAAATCTGCCCTGACCCCTCCCCCTTTAACTCCCTTTTCATCGCAACGTTGGCGGCTGCCTGAAGGACGAACTGCGGCGTGTCAGACTCTGAGCCGAGCTCGCTCGCTGGGACGGGAGGAACAGACGAGTCTGAGGTGTTTCAAAAGGAGGGGGGGAGGAGGAGGGGGGGAGGGTAGGGGGGGAGGGGTTAGAAATGAAGCCAGCGAATGAAAACAAGGTTTCAGTTTAGCTGGTACTTTGAAAACCATGGCGTTCTACGATCTATTGTTTGAGGTTTCAAGGTAAGGCCTGTTTCTCAAGTCATACCCCTGAATGTACTTCTGCAGGTAAGGGTTTCTAAACAAAATAAAGTGTTTGAGAGAGAGAGAGATGGAGCGAGCGAAGGAGAGAGACAGAGAGAGAGAGAGACTGAGGTAGTAGAATGGAAAGCGCTAGTGAGGAAAGAGACATTTTGGATAGTCACACAACAATTGACGCTGATGGCATGCGCAGACAAAAGAAAGGCATGCACGTCGGAACGTCTGGACAGTCAACCCTGGGACCCCCACACCACATTTGTACGCACGATAAGTACACGTTAACACAAAAGAGTTGCCTTGAGTCGTCTGCTTGGCTGTCGAGTACTTTGTTATACTACTGCGCAGTATTGACTGCCGGCTACGGATATAAATACCATCATTTCTTCACCAGGGCTGCCGATGCGTATTGCTGCAGTATGTTGTCAAGTGATAACTGCCTGTCAAACTGCTACAAATGAGCTAATATCCATTTTCTAGCAGATGTATTGATTTATAGCATGTGCCCGTGTAGAATATTGATTTCCCCGCCTCCAGGGGGATTACGCAAGATGCATCTTTCGGGAAATGGAGCCCAACGAGGTCTTTTAACCTCTCAGCTCTCTAGATGAAGACTGAATTATCTCTGGTTTTCCCAGTCCTGGTTGTCTAGATGAAGACTGAATTATTCCTGGTTTTCCCAGTTCTAGCTGTCTAGATGAAGACTGAATTATTCCTGGTTTTCCCAGTTCTGGTTGTCTAAATGAGGACTGAATTATCCCTGGTTTTCCCAGTTCTGGTTGTCTAAATGAAGACTGAATTATCCCTGGTTTTCCCAGTCCTGGTTGTCTAGATGAACACTGAATTATCCCTGGTTTTCCCAGTCCTGGTTGTCTAGATGAAGACTGAATTATTCCTGGTTTTCCCAGTTCTGGTTGTCTAAATGAAGACTGAATTATCCCTGGTTTTCCCAGTCCTGGTTGTCTAGATGAACACTGAATTATCCCTGGTTTTCCCAGTCCTGGTTGTCTAGATGAAGACTGAATTATCCCTGGTTTTCCCAGTCCTGGTTGTCTAGATGAAGACTGAATTATCCCTGGTTTTCCCAGTTCTGGTTGTCTAGATGAAGACTGAATTATCCCTGGTGTTCCCAGTCTTGTCTTGACCCCCCTGCTGCTCATGATCTCACATTAACACCTCAGCGCCACCAAACAACTACGAGAACCAGTGAGAACCAGCGATTTCAGTCGGCGGTTTGACAAACTCTTTTTTTGGGGGGGGGGACAAAATGTGACGCAAATCGGTAGGCCAGCGGGGCTTCTCTGAATGAGACGAGGCGACCTCGCTGTGGATTTGATAAATGCTGTAACTGTAACTACGGAGCAACCCCTCGCCCTCGGCAGACAGAGAGAACTGAGGATCTGAGGATATGTTCTGGCGCCTCAGGAGGAACAAACGTACGTATAAAAATAGGACGTTGTCCACATGCTGTTCACAGTGACGTACACCAAACGACGATGGTTCACATTATGGCGAGGCTCTAAGCTAAGGTCGTGGAGAGAGTTCGAGATGGGGGACAGGACAAGCCAGACACAGAGAAGAAGGGTATTACTTAGCAGAAACAAATACCTACCATGAAAACATTCCCAATTCAAAGACTGCTTGTGTCAGAACAGAAAGACAACAGGTAGGGACTAAGTAAGGGTTATCAGAGAGGAGTGTGGAGGAAGAAGAGGTGTTGGAGGAAGAGGAAGAGGAGGAAGAGGGCATAGAGAAAAGTGTCACTGTGGTGCCCCCAGAGAAACAGGGCCAAGTCTGAACACGACATGGTTATCAAGGGTGCCACTTAACACAGACATGACAGTTTAGAAGGCAGCCACTTACTGTTCATCTCCTGGGTAGAAAATGGATTTCAACCGTTCAATAATAGTGGGACGTTAAATCAATTGTGCATATATAAATACTGCATATAGTATATATACCGCATAGCTATACTAGTATAGCCAGCTGTATGTTTGTTAAGTCCAATCAAGAATGTCCTATGATGTTACGATAGCAGACAATAATCTGTAAATCCATTTTCTGCCACTTGGCGCCAATTTTTTCAAAGGCAAGAAGTGGAAAAATATGACCTGCTATATATTGGAGTAATATAGCAGTTTCCCTGACAAGAGGAAAGACCAGCTGTTCGCCATCCGTTAACACACCGAAGGAAACATACTGTTAACCCTTTTTATATAGAGAGAGAAATCATATCAAGGAGAAGGCGACAGTCATTACGATTATCTTCCTCTCAAAGGAGCTACAGGGGGTATACCTGCACGGTTTGCACCATAAACCCAGCTGGTCAAGCCCGAACAAGGCACGACACTTCTTTGGGGTATTTGCATCTGTTAGCCAAAGAGGTAGACACACAAACGTACACACAAGACACAAAAAAAAAAGAAAAGAAAACGGACACGTCATTGGACAGACAAAACACGTAGCCAGGGACTTGGGTCAGGGCTGCCCTGACACTGGGAGCTCCTCCTCCGTAGGGGTCAGGCCGTCGCTCTCCCCCAGATCTCCTCAGACCCTGCTACCGCCCCCTTCTTCCACCGAGGGGGGCGTCGTCTCAGATAAAACACACCCGCCCGCCCCCCAATCTCTATTTCCCGCCGGGATCAGTCGATTCGGGCGCCTCTTCGAAACAACACGCAGACACACGCCATTCACACGCGCACAACGGCACACGCACGGTTAATGATATCCCTCTATCCCAAAAACAGCCGGTAAAGATCAAACTGGACTTTGGCAGGGCAGAGTCGGAGGCAGTCGGGAGGGTGGCGACAGCCTGGCGAAACAGATAGGGCGGGGTAGGGGGGGGGGCGGGGGGGGTAGGGGAGGAGGAGGAGGAGGAGATCCCAGCTCATCCGAGGGAGCAGCCATCACCCAGGCCCCGGCACTTGTGCGAGCTCCATACACACCTGCATGGGCCGCACCAGTTATTCTGCTGGTCGAGCCCAAAGCGCGCTCTACACTTCTTAGGAGCACTCAGGTCTGGTGCCACAACAGGGGAGGGAAGCCAGCAGAGAGGAGGAGAGGAAGCACCAGGAGGAAGAGGGGAGGGGCGGAGGAAGGAGGAGGAGAGAGATAAAGAGGGATGGGGGGGACGGAAACCAGTGAATCTGTGAAGCTGGTGATCACGGCATATTGAGCTATTTAATAACCCCCCCCCCCGCCCGCCTCCCCTGAAACAGGCAGATGCAAGTCATTCTGCAGTACGTCTTCATAGGGACGACAGTCGGAAGACACGGTTAGTGTTTCAGACATTAGTAAAAAATCAAACTCAGGCAAAAAAAAAAAGTCAAACGATAGATAAATGTGCAACGGTTAAGTAGAACTGTTTTTATTTTATTTTTTATTTTTTTTATATATATATTTTAAATCTCCATTCTGATTCAAGGCCAGTGCTAATAAAAAGATTGGTTTGTTAAAGGAGCAGGATTATACTGAGGGGAAATGCAGATTTGATTACGTCTCTGCTAAGTGTCATCGGCAGTTACGTGGTCATTCTCCTAGGAGGAAAGGACAGGGCACAGGTGGCAGCAGTGGGCAGCAGTAACAGACTGTTAAGATGAGCCGAGTTAGTCCCGGTCAGGGGGAGCGCTAAGGAGTTTAAGCCTAGTGGGTGCAGGGAGGGAAAATGGCTACTGAGACCTGGATTCTAACACCTGACAGACGTTTCCTCAACATTGACCTGCCATTCCACATGGGTGTGCCACAGGTGACAGAGCTTGGCCCCAGTATTATAGCAGGACTTCAAAGTGCCACCAGCGCAACTGGCAGGTCAGACTGGTGAGGAACCCTGTACTGGGCAGGTTGGAACCAGGTCTGGGATTGGAGGTTTAAAAAGGGGGCGTGGGCCAAACTCATGCTGGCCAATGGGAGAGGCAGAAGCGCAGCTACGGAAGCAGATAGATTAAGGAGGTTTACCCTGGCAACTGTTACCCTGGCAACTTTCGGTCATACTCAACAAGCGATTTATTCACTTTTAACAGCTCTAGATTAACTTGCATATTGATTTTGCCAAAAATAGGGAGAACGTTCTAGACTGAATGACTTTAAAAAACAAAAGCATCATTAAATAAAATGTCAGTAAATAAAATTAAACATACTTTTACTCAAGGTGAAATATATAAATAAATGGCAACATAAAAAAAATTAGCAGCAAACAAGTATATTTCAAGAATACTGCATTTAGCTGAGAAATATTATAGTTCTAAGATTAAATACTGCACATTCATAGCTAAATAAATACATAGTAAATGGAAAAAGGAAAAACAACGTTAGTAATTTAATACTTAAAATGACATTAGCACCTGTAATCGGAGGAAGTGAAAGGCAAGGGTTTGGAAAATATTCTCTGTGTTCTGAAAAAAAGAACAGATAGAGAGGCCTTCAAGAAGGGATCCGTCACGAGACGAGCGTTTAATAAATACATGTTTACAATTCCGCATCTCTTCTTCTCAACTTGTCAACAGTGTAGAATCAGAGGAATATGAATGATAAGAATATCAAATAAATCAATAGCAGAATTAGCAAACCTCCTTAATTTTTAAGACGTGGGTGATTATTTTTCGTATGTTTATATAAAGGCATGCAGGAAAACAAGCAGGGTGGGGGGGGCAGCCCAAGTTACAATCAAACACACACACACACACACACACACACACACACACACAAGCGCAATGTATCTGCAGGGCACAGGCATTATAACACACAAACACACGCACACACACTACTGGAAACGTTAATGGCTCTCACAATGCTTAAATTTCACATTCTCAAAACACACATATCACAGTATCACAATGCTGGGGGCAAAATACGGACGGGGGTGTGAGATGGGGGTGGGGGGAGGGGGGGGGGATTGTCATGCATATTCAATGATATTAGCTATGGAGGGGATGGGGGGGGGGGTTACAAGCAAGTCTACCATTTAAATATTGCATTGGGTAGCATAACTATATACAGTACCAAAAAAAAAACACAAGCCAGGCAAAAGAACAAGAGAGGGGTGTGGAGGGAGGGAGGAAAGCAGAACACAGGCTGGTCTTTTATCTGGGGAGATGCCACACAGTCCTGGCGCGTGATGGGCCTCCTCTAATATCAGGGATAATTGGCGCTCACTTACCATTGCCCTCTCCCGGCTGCTTATCCCGTTTTCTCTTCTTCTTCTTCCCCTGTTGGTTGCCCGCCAAAAACAGAGAAATAGACAGGAACCTTAGTTATTATATTGCACAAGAGCCCGGGCATGAAACAGAACAAGTGGCCGCCGTCTTTATGTCCTGTTATTTATTAATTCCATCTCTCTCTCTCTCCCTCTCCCTCTCTCAGTCTGTCTCTGCTGGTGTGTACCAGCCCCCGCGGGCCGTAGCTCCTTGCTTCTTTTGTTGTAATCTTCAGTCTTATTTTGCTCTCGTTGGACAGCATTTGGACGGGCTCTGATCTAGTCGGGGTGGCAGATTTCTGTAAGGCTGTGTGTCCACCGGCGAGCTGCGCGTAGCTGAACAGCGCCAAGCTCACAGCTGCTTACAGCGCACTAGATCTGGAGTTTACAGCTGGCTACCGATGTTTTACAGCTACAGGTACGTTAGCAACGAGCGTCATGTTTTTGCAGACTGCAGATTAACTAGCCGGTGTTAAGATAGCTAGCTAATGTTAGCGGGACGTCATAGTTCAGCGGTCATGTTCTGGTTTGACTCAATCCACTATCGAATCGTGGCAAAACTGCCACAGTGAACTTTTGTCCGAGTCTAGTATTACAGCAGGGGAGATGGATCTTAAAAGGGCATCTTGTGGGAGAAGTACAGGGCGTTACTAGCCTCTTGAGACCATCCTGATCTCGCGAGCTCACATTCTGTTTCACTCCAGATCAGTCAAAAAATGGACGAGCCAATCAGCATTCTACAAGGAAACACCAGCAGCTACGCTGGGCCTGGTTCAGGTGTGACACCGGCAGAAGTTAGCGCGCGATAGACCGTGATAGACAGATGGTTCATCCAATCACCTGCCACATATTTTTTGACAGTGCCCAATAACGCGTGATAGACAGATGGTTCATCCAATCACCTGCCACGTATTTTTTGGACAGTGCCCTTTTCCAAACAGTTTCCAACGGAGAGTTCTGGTGGTGCGTCAGGGTACGGCCTTACGTATTGTAAACTTAAAAACTTACATAGTTGTCTCGCGCTGACCAGCCTGGGTAGAGCTGCATGTGCAGCTGTCGTTCTTTCCTGGCCAGTTCGTAGTATTTTGCCTGCTCCTCCCGCGACAGGGCGTGCCACTGCAGACGGACACACGGACGGGCGGGAAAGGGGGGACAACATTCCATGGAGATGAGTGAAAAGGTGGAAAGATTTAACTTCGTAAACATGAATAGATTTTCATCATTGCCCCGGTGTCTCGAGGGGTAACTGTCGTTGAAACTGAGTATAATGCACCGCTGTTCAAAAACAGCTGTTTATTAGTATTACTATTAGCAGGCTTAGGAAAGGTATGTGTGTTGTATACACTGTACAGTCCCTCGGTACAGGGAGCCGGCGAGCTAAGCTATATGTATATATCTGAAAACAACCCTAATGGCTGCCCGGCCCTGGCTGGCCTTCCTGGGGGCGTGTCTTCTTACTGGGGGCGTGTCTTCTTACTGGGGGCGTGCTACGTAGGTATCTCTCTTACTATTTATCTACTTTATTGATAGTGTTACATTGTCTTTTAATTAAGTATTTATTCCATGCTTAGTGTTCCTAGCTAATATAATTCAACACTTTCCAGGAGCTTGCTTGATCGTCTCGTTGAGAGAGGTCAGGGAAGAGTTTTTACTCCTATATTGACTCAAATGGCCGAACTGTTTTTCTCTGAAAATTAGGGTACAGGATCTACGTAATGTCCAGCCCCCTTCCCTCTCTGTGTAAACCTCCGTGTGTAGCCTGGGTGTATGAAACGCGCTGTATAAATAAAGCTTGACCCGGTGCGCGTCCGGCACGAGCGTCTCACCCTCCGGCCCAGGATCTGGTTGATGGCGGCGCTCTCCTTCAGCGTGCACTCGGCCACCACCTTGGCGCGCATCTCCTTCATGTACAGCATGAAGGCATTGAGCGGCTTCTTGATGTGCGGCTGCTTCTTCTTTTCCTCCTCCTTTTTGGAGTCGGCGTGTTTCCTGCGGAGGAGCAGCAGCAGGGGGAGTGGCAGAG
>NC_140255.1:8953247-8960747 GCF_949987555.1 Borostomias antarcticus | reverse complement strand
TCATCCCCTCCCTTTAAAGCCTGTATGTGTTTATTTATCTGCCGAGCTGTGAGAGGGAGGACACGCCCGCCTCGCCGCAGAGCTGGCTGACATGCAGAGGGGGTAATCGCTCTTCAGGGGCCTCATTAGAGAATGATAAATATAATTAATATTTGAGCGTGTTAGCCGGGGCACACGCTGGAGAATTGGGCCCCTTTGAAAAGTAAGATGGGGAGTGTGAGCTTTCTCCTTAAGGGAAAAGTTTATGACGCCGGAGCTCTTGCGTCGTCGCCCTACTGTCTCTGCGTGTGCGCGTGTGTGTGTGTGCGTGCGTGTGTGCGTGTCTGTGTGTGTGCGTGCGTGATCTCCAAGGACTGAGCTCACCTTGACATGGATGCGTTGACGGTGAGTGCGGTCGGGTAGGGGTGTCTGAAGCCCCCTGTCGTGATTGGGTAAACAGGTTGACCTTGCCTGGGAAGAGGAGAAGAAAGCCAGAAGTTAAAGGAACAGGGTTGATGGAAGACAAGAAGGTAAAGACCCCCCTCCTCCCCTCCCCTTCTATCTCTCTCTCTCCCTCTCTCTCTCTCTCTTTCTATCTCTCCCTCTCTCTCTCTCTATTCCTCTCTCTCTCTCTCTCTCTCTCTCTCTCTCTGTCTCTACCCGTTGCATGTCTCTTTATTCTCATTTGATCAGGACAAAAATCTAGGGGATTGCGGCGCGCGGATCAAAGCCAGGCAACCTCCGAACGATTTGAATGCCACAAATCTTGATGGGAACGGCTAATTAAATTTCATAACCCTCGCTCGGTGTCGGCGGAGCGCGGCCCTTCCTCCCCGAGCTGGAGCTAGGTGTTTTGTTGTGATAATTAAAGACGGGGCGCGGGGACCCTTTAATGGAGCCGTCACGCTAATTGAGGTCTACACATTCAAAGACAAACAAATAATGAATGTAAATTTATACCAAAAAATAAAGTGCGGCGAATTAAAGGGGGCGACGCCAACGCTCGGGGGGCCTCTCCCGGTATTTAGATCACGGTGAGAAAACATTAAATTAACAGAGCTTAATTTGTAGCCTTTTGTCATATTAACAACTGTTGACAAGAGTTATCAGGGGACGGACCCCGTGTGGAGTTGTGGGTAAAATACGGGCAATCACGGTTCATAACTCTAATTGGAGAATACAGACGTTCGCCACAAAGAAATGAGTCGGGGTTAGGGAGGGGCTTGAGGGAGCCGCGGACCATCGCAACGTTTAGTCGCAATGTTACTCGAATGTATAAACTGGAGCGGGAGAGGTAGATCTTCACAGCAATGAGGAGTCAGAGTGATGCCTGATCAAAATGGAGAAGACCCGGACAGAGACGGTCCTATACGCTCATAGGGATGGACAGAGACAGGAGAGAGACGGTCCTATACGCTCATAGGGATGGACAGACAGGAGAGAGACGGTCCTATACGCTCATAGGGATGGACAGAGACAGGAGAGAGACGGTCCTATACGCTCATAGGGATGGACAGAGACAGGAGAGAGACGGTCCTATACGCTCATAGGGATGGACAGAGACAGGAGAGAGACGGTCCTATACGCTCATAGGGATGGACAGAGACAGGAGAGAGACGGTCCTATACGCTCATAGGGATGGACAGAGAGGTCAAGCAAATTCAACTGCTGAGAGATGGAGAGGGTAAAAGCAAAATACTAGCTTCAAGAAGTTCAAATCCTTATTGTCCAGCCAAGGTCAACATATTGCTGGTTCAACACATTTAACATGGGGCAGCAGATTAGGACTGGTCTGACAGCAGAGTTGTGTAGATTAGGACTGGTATAACAGCAGAGTTGTGTAGATTAGGACTGGTATAACAGCAGAGTTGTGTAGATTAGGACTGGTATAACAGCAGAGAGAGAGGGGGTAGTGGAAGGTCTTACTGTGGTACTAGTATAATAGCAGAGAGAGAGGGGGTAGTGGAAGGTCTTACTGTGGTACTAGTATAATAGCAGAGAGAGAGAGGAGGTAGTGGAAGGTCTTACTGTGGTACTAGTATAATAGCAGAGAGAGAGGGGGTAGTGGAAGGTCTTACTGTGGTACTAGTATAATAGCAGAGAGAGAGGGGGTAGTGGAAGGTCTTACTGTGGTACTAGTATAATAGCAGAGAGAGGAGGTAGTGGAAGGTCTTACTGTGGTACTAGTATAATAGCAGAGAGAGAGGGGGTAGTGGAAGGTCTTACTGTGGTACTAGTATAATAGCAGAGAGAGAGGGGGTAGTGGAAGGTCTTACTGTGGTACTAGTATAATAGCAGAGAGAGAGGAGGTAGTGGAAGGTCTTACTGTGGTACTAGTATAATAGCAGAGAGAGAGGAGAGGTAGTGGAAGGTCTTACTGTGGTACTAGTATAATAGCAGAGAGAGAGAGGAGGTAGTGGAAGGTCTTACTGTGGTACTAGTATAATAGCAGAGAGAGAGGGGGTAGTGGAAGGTCTTACTGTGGTACTAGTATAATAGCAGAGAGAGGAGGTAGTGGAAGGTCTTACTGTGGTACTAGTATAATAGCAGAGAGAGAGGGGGTAGTGGAAGGTCTTACTGTGGTACTAGTATAATAGCAGAGAGAGGGGGTAGTGGAAGGTCTTACTGTGGTACTAGTATAATATCAGAGAGAGGGGGTAGTGGAAGGTCTTACTGTGGTACTAGTATAATAGCAGAGAGAGGGGGTAGTGGAAGGTCTTACTGTGGTACTAGTATAATAGCAGAGAGAGGGGGTAGTGGAAGGTCTTACTGTGGTACTAGTATAATAGCAGAGAGAGAGGGGGTAGTGGAAGGTCTTACTGTGGTACTAGTATAATATCAGAGAGAGAGAGGGGGTAGTGGAAGGTCTTACTGTGGTACTAGTATAATAGCAGAGAGAGAGGGGGTAGTGGAAGGTCTTACTGTGGTACTAGTATAATAGCAGAGAGAGAGGGGGTAGTGGAAGGTCTTACTGTGGTACTAGTATAATAGCAGAGAGAGAGAGGGGGTAGTGGAAGGTCTTACTGTGGTACTAGTATAATAGCAGAGAGAGAGGGGGTAGTGGAAGGTCTTACTGTGGTACTAGTATAATAGCAGAGAGAGAGGAGGTAGTGGAAGGTCTTACTGTGGTACTAGTATAATAGCAGAGAGAGAGGAGAGGTAGTGGAAGGTCTTACTGTGGTACTAGTATAATAGCAGAGAGAGGGGGTAGTGGAAGGTCTTACTGTGGTACTAGTATAATAGCAGAGAGAGGGGGTAGTGGAAGGTCTTACTGTGGTACTAGTATAATAGCAGGGAGAGGGGGTAGTGGAAGGTCTTACTGTGGTACTAGTATAATAGCAGAGAGAGGGGGTAGTGGAAGGTCTTACTGTGGTACTAGTATAATAGCAGAGAGAGAGGGGGTAGTGGAAGGTCTTACTGTGGTACTAGTATAATAGCAGAGAGAGAGGAGGTAGTGGAAGGTCTTACTGTGGTACTAGTATAATAGCAGAGAGAGGGGGTAGTGGAAGGTCTTACTGTGGTACTAGTATAATAGCAGAGAGAGGAGGTAGTGGAAGGTCTTACTGTGGTACTAGTATAATAGCAGAGAGAGAGGGGGTAGTGGAAGGTCTTACTGTGGTACTAGTATAATAGCAGAGAGAGAGGGGGTAGTGGAAGGTCTTACTGTGGTACTAGTATAATAGCAGAGAGAGAGGGGGTAGTGGAAGGTCTTACTGTGGTACTAGTATAATAGCAGAGAGAGAGAGGGGGTAGTGGAAGGTCTTACTGTGGTACTAGTATAATAGCAGAGAGAGAGGAGGTAGTGGAAGGTCTTACTGTGGTACTAGTATAATAGCAGAGAGAGAGGGGGTAGTGGAAGGTCTTACTGTGGTACTAGTATAATAGCAGAGAGAGAGGGGGTAGTGGAAGGTCTTACTGTGGTACTAGTATAATAGCAGAGAGAGAGGGGGTAGTGGAAGGTCTTACTGTGGTACTAGTATAATAGCAGAGAGAGAGGGGGTAGTGGAAGGTCTTACTGTGGTACTAGTATAATAGCAGAGAGAGAGGGGGTAGTGGAAGGTCTTACTGTGGTACTAGTATAATAGCAGAGAGAGAGGGGGTAGTGGAAGGTCTTACTGTGGTACTAGTATAATAGCAGAGAGAGGGGGTAGTGGAAGGTCTTACTGTGGTACTAGTATAATAGCAGAGAGAGAGGAGGTAGTGGAAGGTCTTACTGTGGTACTAGTATAATAGCAGAGAGAGAGGGGGTAGTGGAAGGTCTTACTGTGGTACTAGTATAATAGCAGAGAGAGGGGGTTAGTGGAAGGTCTTACTGTGGTACTAGCCATCCCAGCGGATGTGGAATCTGTCCTACGCCGCCGGGGGACAGCGGGTAGTAGGGCGATATGTCTGAAGGATGAGGAGGCCTGGGGATTCCTGAGGAGAGAGGGAGAAGGAGGCAGGAAGGAGAGGGCAGACAGACAGAGGAGGGGACGGACGGACGGACGGATAAAGGGAGAGAGAGGGAGAGCAAACGGTTATCCAATCGTTCCGACACGGTCGCGGTCGTCTTCGCTGAGATCCCGGGCAGGGTTCAATTCATCCTCGGTGAGTTTCACAACCGAGCAGAGGCAACATCACAGGAAGCTAACTGGGGGTGGGTGGGGGGGGGGGGGGGGGGTGGAGGAAGAGGGGTTGCACTCGCATGTACACAGAGTTAAATCACACGATCTGATCAAAGCTCTTTGAGGCGACGCTGGCAGAACGCGTTGAGAGAGACGGGTGGTGGTGGGGGGGTGGGGAGGGCACACACACACACCCCCCCCCCAACACGGTCCTGTCACATTTGTCTATTGAATCAGAGGATTAACAACAGGCGATAATTGAGGTTTTAGAAGTTAACAAAACCAATGCCGCCGTTGCATGCGCCGGCTGGTAGACTCTCATACATTAGGGATGGGATTCAGCCCCATTCGCTTCGGCATAATGAGATCTGTCCCTATGATCTAAGAGCCGTTTGAGGCTTGCAGGTAGAGGTTGTCTCCATGCACGGGATCACACTGTGTTTGAATTCTTCATACACTGACTACACAATAGTGACAACGTACAGTACAGCTACAGTACAACAGCAACACGCAGCAGCCCGACTACCAAGCATCAGGTGGAACTGCTGAATCACGTCAGATCAAAAGATGACATGAGCTGCCTTGAACTGATGGCTCTTTATGACGTCTTCTGAGCTGCTTATGGCAGCGTAAAGTAGGCTACGGTTAGAGGAATAAAGCTTCATTTATACTCAGTTCACAAGCGTCGTACGACTATTGTCTGTCGACAGAAAAAAAAATGTCGACCGACGTTTAGCATTTATACTTCAGCCAAGTGTCTGATCACCTCCATGGTAACTTGCAGACGCGTGGTTGATTGATCCATGGCAACGGACATACATTCTATCTAGCTATCCAATCACAGCTGTGCAACGAAAGTGACGGCATCTGCGACATTAGAAAGTTTGGCAGGTGCAAGACACCCCTGTCAGACACAAAAAAGTGTCGACAGTGACGTCGTTTCT
The DNA here is from genome assembly GCF_949987555.1 of Borostomias antarcticus. Lineage (NCBI taxonomy): Eukaryota > Metazoa > Chordata > Actinopteri > Stomiiformes > Stomiidae > Borostomias > Borostomias antarcticus. Next base: position 8,955,220 of record NC_140255.1, on the reverse strand, counting down.
GTCTGTCGACACTTTCAAAAGTGTCCTACGGCGAAGTATAAATTGCCCTTTTTTAACCAGCAACATTCCGGTCTTCATCTCTGAGGTAACGTTGAGGAAAAGAGATGGTTAAATACTTGTTTTACCTGACGAACGATGTTCAGAGATGGAGGACAGTCTTCACGTAACTGCTGATGTCGCCTTGGCCTACTGTGGCAACTGACTGGGCAAAGAAAACGACAAGCAGACTATCTTTCCGGAACATTCAGTCCTTGAATAAAGGTTTTACTCCACAGCCGTTCAAAAAAACCAACTCCCATTTTCTATCAAGAAAGAGTTGAATGAGGAAACGTCTTTTCCGTGTTTCTAGCTTGAAGCGTTTTTAAGTCAAGTGTTGAGGATCCGCTGGCAGGGTGTGAGTGTTGAGGTTCCACTGACAGGGTGTGAGTGTTGAGGTTCCACTGGCAGGGTGTGAGTGTTGAGGATCCGCTGGCAGGGTGTGAGTGTTGAGGTTCCGCTGGCAGGGTGTGGCGTCTCGCAGACGGCCTGCCGGTTGCTGGTTCAGCTCCGGAGGCGAGGTGGGGGGGGGGCGGGTTTGGGTCGATATGGTCCCACCGGGCCCAGCTGAAGAGTTCTGCAGAGCTGACCCTGTCCTCCTCACAAACATGTCTGCAGCCGGCGCGGGCGTCACACCCAGAGTCGCTGAGCGGGGGCCAGGTATTTGGGAATCGCACCCCGGAGAGCGCTTCCTGTCATCGCTGCCTGACAGGTGCCTACGGAACATTTTGTGCGTCCAAGAAGACGTCGTCAGCGATGGGCCGTGTTTACATAAGACTGCAAGGGGGACTATCCTCGAGAAATGGAAGATGCGTTCCAAAAGAAATACATTTGCGTTTTATTGGAATGCAAGGGAAAATTATTCGCCTGTGTTTCAAGAACGGTTCACTTCCTGGTAACGGCTGTAGCAGCGACTCCTCTTACGGGGAGCGGAGCGCGTTCCCAGTGTTCCACTACAGCCTCCCAGTGCTTAATCCTTAATATGCCTCGTTAATTAATTAAACACCAAGCTCAATTAGGCAGCGCCATTAACTGCCACATTAAACAGTGACTGGCTTGTTATTGGCCCTTTGTGGAGATGATCATAATAGGAGACCATTATTCCCTAAAATCACAAACAAAGCCCACCAGAGACCCTTCACAAACAGGAAATAATTGAACCCACACAGAATAAGTGTATGAAATGGTGGCTTCCAGTGCCCAGGGATACATGCGCTATAAATCTTCCTACAGCTACAGTAGCGTAGCCGCCAGGCAGTGAGCCGACCTGGGAGACTGACTCACTATCTTCACCTCCCTTCCTCCTCGCTGCCAGGACACGCAGGAGAAAGAGTCCCTGCCAGAAAAAGAGAGAGACTGAGAAAGAGCGACAGAGCAAGAGAGAGACAGAGACAGAGAGAGAGAGAGACAGAGGGAAAGAGAGAGAGACAGAGAGAGACAGAGAGAGAGAGACAGAGGGAAAGAGAGAGAGACAGAGAGAGAGAGAGAGCAAGAGAGAGAGAGAGAGAAAGAGAGAGAGACAGAGGGAAAGAGAGAGAGACAGAGAAAGAGAGAGAGCAAGAGAGAGAGAGAGAAAGTGAGACAGAGGGAAAGAGAGAGAGAGAGACAGAGCGAGAGAGAGAGAAAGAGAGAGAGAGACAGGGGGAAAGAGAGAGAGACAGAGAGAGAGAGACAGAGCAAGAGAGAGAGAGAAAGAGAGAGAGAGACAGAGGGAAAGAGAGTTCACCCTGACTGAAGGCCCTCCCAGCAAACAGGCGTTTGAAGGACTGCTGCCCGTTCCCCGGATGCAGAGGACAGAACGCCTCCACCATGATGCTCCTACAGCCCACGTCTGACAAGACAGATGGCCTGTGGATGTTCTCCACCAGCGAGTGTCTTCCAGGGTATAAGACCTCCATGTGGGAGCCAAGGTCACAGCCACACTGTCACATGGCCTG
>NC_140255.1:8930747-8948247 GCF_949987555.1 Borostomias antarcticus | reverse complement strand
CAGCGGCAGTATCCGGGGTCACGACCTCTGGCTGTGACCCCACTTATGTCAGGGCCCTGTGGTTGACAGTGCCTGTGTGTGTGTGTGTCTGTGTGTGCGTGTGTGTGTGTGTGTGACACATCTCGGTTGCTACGGCAAGGCCATGTCACACTCATTCAGCATGAGTGTCTGTTAGCCTCCCGCTCGCTGACCTCTGACCCCGAGGCCTTCCCCTCTGTTGTCCGCCCAGCGGGGGCTTGAGGAGAACGGGACCGAGCTCAACCCTCTACGGCTCAAACCAGCGCACCGTCCACCACCAAGAATAACAGCTGACCATCAACACCTATTACGCTAATCATTACACTACTTATGCTACATATTACACTACATATTACACTACATATTACACTACATACACTATGACGCTATATGTATGATGCTGCATATTCTTGACAGCCCAAAAAGAGAGAAAAACAACAACAACAACACAGACAAAAGACAAATAGATCTCTGAGCTGCTCTGAGAGAATCAGAGAAAGAGGAGAGAGAGAGAGAGAGAGAGGGAGAGAGAGAGAGAGAGAGAGAGAGAGAGAGGGAGAGAGAGAGGGAGAGAGAGAGAGAGAGAGAGAGAAAGAGAGACAGAGAGAGAGGGAGAAAGGGAGGGAGATAGAATGTGAGCAAGGGAGAGAGAGAGACAGGAGGATAGAGAGAGAAAGAGAAGGAGGGAGAGAAGGAGAGAGATAGAGAGAGAGCGAGGGCCTGTGGGGGAGCAGATCTGGATGGGGTAAAGCTGACGTTGTTGCGTTTCCGCCTGGCGGCACCTCGCAGGGCCAATCGGACGCCTGGATGGGAAGGTGGCGACCTTGCGCCCCCCCTCCCCCCCAGGGAGGGAGGGGTCCCCTCGTGTCCCCCTGCGCTCCGTGTCATGATATGATGAGTTGTCACAACGGCTTGCGGGGCTCTAATGAGCTATAGAGGGATTGGGGGGGGGGGGGGGTCGTGGTAGTGGCGGGGGGCTGACAGCGCGGTGATGGATCGGGGTCTTGTCAGGCCTACAAATTCCAGCGCAAGCAGAAAAAGCTGCCAGAGCCCCCCGCGCCTCTCCCAGAAACCCCTGCGCCTCTCCCCCAAACGTACCAGTGGCCGGGGTCCAAGCAGCACAGGGAGACACCCCCCTGCACATGCACTCACTACTGGGGTGGGGGGGTATGTGTGACTGGGACTCTATCAGACACAGCAAATCACACTGGGAACTGTGAAGCCCACCGTCGACACAAGTACTGTGTTTCCTTAATATCAGGGTCTATAGTAAATTCCATGCCACAGCTGCGAGACTTCAAACATTATAAAGCTTAGTTGTTATAGATCCAATGTATATAATTAAAATAGAACAAACACTGTAGTTCAAAGCTAGTGTTGTATCACAATGAAAAACAAAATGTGCTGAATTGGATGATGTAAATATCAGCTGAATTGGATGACTGACTGAATTGGATGACTGACTGAATTGGATGACTGACTGAATTGGATGACTGACTGAATTGGATGACTGACTGCGTGGAAACAATTCAAAGGTGTTTTTTTTCTAGAGCTGTGTTTCCGGCTTCAGCAGAATACTACAGATATATCTGAGATCTCAATTCTAGGTCAGAAAAAACAACAAATTAAAGCAGATATTATTGAGGCGTCGATCAGTTTTGCTATTCCACAGAAAAAAGGCCCTCTCCAGGGACAAGTCGCTCAAGAGACTAGGACTATTTAAAAGGTAATCTATGCACTTTTCTGCAGTGACACGCTTGCTGATGATCAGAGGACCGAACAGAAATGTTATCTGGGCCAGAGTCTTCGCGCTCAGTCTCCAGCTCTCCGCGCTCAAATCAGAATTCAGCATCATGTCTTTGATATTCGATATTTCAGTAAGAACTATGAGATATCACAATCTAATATTCCATGGGTAAAAAAAAAAAAAAAGCTCAATGGCTGAAATATTGAGGGGTTATTGAAAAGGAGCCCGTGTTGAATGTGTTGGTGATAAACACATGTAAACATGCTGCCTAGTGTGTGAGTATGAGAGGACATCCTGGAAAGATAGACTGTATTCTGAAATTCTCTTTTGAAATGCAATCAGCCTCTCACACGTTCAGTTGAAAGCAAGGCAATTATGCATTTGGACTACACAGCAACATTAAGATAGGAATATGTTAATTTGTGGGGTTTTAGCATTTATATTTTACATTTCAAGGTTGGAAAGGTGCATGATCAAATCAACCTCGTTCTACCAATTACAATTATATTAAAAATAAAAAATAAGAAATAAAAAATTTGAGGAACTGTGTACATATATATATATATGTTATTGATACAGTATGTATGTATATGTGCTATATATGTGTGTGTGTGTGTGTGTGTGTGTGTGTGTAAAATATTTTGGACGTCAAAAAATTGTGCCAACACAATGTGCCAACCAAGCCAGATATTACTAGTGCCACTAATTGTGAATGAATAATCCATATACCCCCTGTGTCTGCAGCAACGGAAGAAATGTATACTGATCATTAGCATATCTGCTATTCCTCATCACACACACCCACATCAAAAACACCCCCTACCACTCACACAACAACAGACAAGGCTGAGAGCCATGTTTGAGAGGCAAAGACCTCTTTAAAGACATCAAGCAGATGACCACCATCCTGTCAGGACTGCTGGAGACCCCCCCCCCCCCCCCCGTCCCCCTCCCACAAATAACTACAATCATCTGTCTGATGTCCACCCAACGTGCAGTAGGGGTAGGCAAAAAAAAAAAGAAGGGAAAAAAAATTAACACTTTATTAAGCATTAGTTTATAGATACTATAATAGGGTCCTTATAAGATGCGTATAAACATTAATATGTGTTAATAAGACTAAACATGTTTGTTATATTATGACATTAATTATGACATTTATAAGAAATGTGTTAACAATTGATAAACTGCTTAAGAATGTTACATACTTACCGGTATTAGCCGTTAATTATGCACTTATTATGCACGTTACTATGCAGCTACCAGATCTAAAGTGAGAACATAGAAACATGCATAATGCATTATAACGGCTAATAAGTATCTATAAGAAAGAAACTAATAAGGCTCTTATTAACATTCTTAAGCAGTTAATAAACTGTAAACACGTTTCTTGTAAATATCAATATGTGCATGATTAACGGCTAATAAGTATGTTTCAGAAACTAAAAGCTTTTATTAACGTTCTTAAGCAGTTTATAATACGATTAACACTTATTAATAAGAATCTTATAAGGACCGTATTACCTATTAAATGCTTAATAAGAGGACGTTAATATAAAGTGTCACCAAAATAGCCAGAGGCAATGACAGAGCATTGTAAAGAGAGAGAGAGACAGAGAGGGGGATGATTGAAGACAGAGATAGAAAGAGAGAGAGAGAGAGAGAGGGAATATGAAGGAGGAGAGAGGTAGAAAGTGAGGGAGAGAGAGAGAGAGAGAGAGAGAGAGAGAGGGGAGAGGTGGGGGGTGTTACTCACCCAGCCTCTGAGAGAGAGATGGAGGAGGGAGAGTCCGTGGGCCCAGACCGACGCCCCTTCAGCCCCCCTCTCCCCATGCCACCCTGAAGCTCCATCCCCGGGGTACATGACCCCCATGACCCCCCCTACCCCCACGACCTCCCCCACCCCCCACCCCTGCCTCCAACCCTGTCTACTTCCTGCCCGCCACCCACAATCCTCCAGGCTCACTGCGGCGTCCAGAAACCCGCCCGCCTGATTCGACGCCAGCTCTCCTCCCCGCGCCGTCTTCTTCTTCCTCTACGTCTTTGGCCTCAGCCCTCGCGCCTTCCTCCACGACGGCGCCCGAGTGTGCATGTGCGTTTGTTCGTACCCCCTCCCCCTCCGTGCCTGGGTGGCATCGCCGACGGAGCTTTGACTCTCCCCCGGGGTTAGCTGGTAGCCGCCGTAGACGTATAGATACCTCAGAGGATCCACTGAGGGGCTCCGGACTTGGGGCCTAGTGTGCCCCCGTGCACCCTCCCTCTGTCACCTCCCCCCCTCTGTCACCCCCCCCTCTGTCACCCCCCCCTCCCCCTCCCCAGAATCCTCCCCTTCTACCCGCTCCTTGCGGAAGCCTCCTCTCTCAGGAAAGTTTGCGGCGGTTTACAAAAACCCGCGAGAAATGAAAGCAGAGGACGAGGAGCGAGGTGAGAAAGACCGGCGCCGGTTCTCGTCAGCGCAGAGGTCAGAGGTCAGGTCTTCCCTTGTGTGGGCTCTGCTGTGCCTTCAGGATGCCCAGAGAAGAACTGGCAACTTGAAAAGCTTTGGCTACAACAAGGTAAAAGCAAGCTTTGTGAGGGAGAGAGACAAAGAGGAGGAGAGAGAGAGAGGGAGAGAGAGAGAGGGAAAGAGAGGGAGAGAAAGAGAGAGAGAGAGAGAGAGGAGGGAAGAAAAGAAAGGAGAACACAACAACATCCACAAAGGGGCGAGTGGGCCGAGCGCAGTGCGGGGGACGGTCACTTATCCTCGCGGCGCTGACAGTCCCCTCTCCAGCCCCGCTGTCCAGGGAGAGAGAGGTATTTGTCTTCACTTTGACACCGGCGTGACATCTACGAGGTGTACCCCCCCTCAGGGAAGACTCCTCTCTCTCTACTCCTCCTGACCTCCCGTCAGTAGAGAAACCTCTGTGCAAGGCCTCCAGACCCCCCCACCCACCCAAACTACACTCCTTGGCTTTTTCGTGAATATTGGTTCCCCACAGCGGTGCTGCAGCGTGAGCTCCGAGGTGCTCGGCGCGTCTTGGGTCTGCAGGCCATCACCCACCAGGGCCGCTGCCCACCAGGGCACGAGGAAAACACTTCCTCCACCAAGGTCATACAGCACCAATTCAATTGCTTTAAAAGGAAATTACTACTATTATTATTAGAATTTATTATTATTATTATTATTATTATTATTATTATTATTATATAAGTATTTAGTTCCTTTTTATTAAGACATACTAATACTAAGCATTATTTTTGCTAATGGGCCTATGACAGGATATAAAATACTAAATTGAATCATTATTTTTGAACACACAAATTGAAGTCACATTTTTGTAATAAATTATAGGAAAATAAATCAATCATTTGAGACAAACGCCCAGCTGAAAACGGCACCAGAAATAATTTTAAACCTGGACCTGTGAATCTTTAAAAAGTGGTGTTAAGTACCCCATCGTTTTTCTCTCCTACTTGTATTCTTTTTTGTGTGTCTTTTTCGTCCTGACTCGCTCTCTCTCGCTGTCCGTCTCTCTCAGAGCCGCCTGCTCTGCCGCGGCCCTCGCCAAGCCGTCCTGAGGCCCTTAATGCCAAAACAAAGCCCAGGGAATGTCCTTTACACGGCTCCCACAAAGGCAACCAGGCTCAGGCTTGACAAGTAAAAGAGCCCCAACAACGTGCCGGCTAATTGCCTCCCCTCCCTCCATTCAGCGCGGCCGCCACCCTCCCGCGCCCCCTTTGTCCCGCGCGCTCTTCCTTAAGTAAACTGCCGCTTCGCTCGCGTATGACGGACAGCTCCCAATCAGCCGGACACAATAGCAACAGTGCGGCCAACAGGAGAGACGACCTCGCGCAGGAAGGGGGGGCGAAACGCCCTCCGTCCCGCTCCGCTGTCTGCGCCGGGCGCACCCGTCCCCAAAAAAGTGTGCGGCGAAATAAATTAAAGAAGAGAGAAAAGGTCTGCCGGGAAAAAACGTGAGTGAAGCCGGAACGGACAGCGGCCATTATAAATCCACCGCTATGGAAATAACTTCACTGAGCAAAATCTGAGAGGGTATTAAAATAACTACACACATTTCTCACATATCTCCTACCAGTGTCTTCAGTACTGTATGACCTTGTAATATGATTGAAGATTAGTGCTTTTGATTTAAAAAAAAAAAAAAAACTATATAAAAAAAAGTTTAAACAAATTATTTGAACAAAATTAAAAAATGCTGATTTATAAAAAGATTTTTCAATTTTAGAAGAAGCTGCTAAAGAAAAATATTGGATCAATTGCATGGCATTCAACTTAAAGAATATAACTTGTGGAAGCCATTCATTTTTTCATATCCTAAATAATAATAGTAATTATACTGCCTTGTATCGTCCATATTAATGTTATAATAAAATAATGAATAACAACAATATCATTTTAGATTGGTGATGTCTTGAATTACATCCAATGCGATCCTGTCAGACTGTCAAGACAAAGCAATCAAACACTGCCTTTCATTATCCAAATTGTCAATCTGTCACTTAGCAACTTAAGTGTTATAAATTGATAAACAGAGGACACAATGCCACAAATAAGATCCATGCCAAATATGCATTTAAAGCAGAACAAGCCTTCTCAAATTGTCTTAACAATAATGCACAGAGGTAATAAATAATGTTGAAGTCTTACCATTTAAAAGAGCTGTATTTGGGATGCTGCTCGGTTCCTGGTTAAAACAAGCATGCTGGCGCTTATGGTAGCGCGCCGACTACAACAAGACTCACATCACCATGTCATCCAGTAATCCACTGGGGGGCAGCACCTCGTCTGTAGCAGCCCCTGGCAAACCAGCCGGCCGGCCGCCTCCACAACAGAGCGGCCGAGCGCTGAGGTGAGAGGCAAGGGAGCAAGGATGGAGCTCCGGGCTTCCTCCCGGTCCAACAGAGCAGAGAGACGGAGAGAGAGAGGCCGGAGCAGGGCTGCTCAGACTCAGCCCTCTCATTCATACACACACGCACACACACGCTCTCTCTCTCTCTCTCTTTCACATAGCGCTCGTCTTCTCCCCGTCTGACTGGGAGACCCTCTCTCCCTCTCGCCCATCCTCATACCACCCCCCCCCCACACTAATAAGCCCTTTTGTGTCCATCTCTCTTTCTTTGATAAGTTGAAAGAACAACAAAAAGAGTGAGAGAAAGAGTGCGAGAGAGAGAGTGAGGCTTTCCGTCAGCGGCTTGGCAGACATTAAGGTGCTGGAGTGGCTTCTATAGGAGTTGCCCTAACTTGGCTAAACTCGGGCAGCGGGGTGTCCCTCCACATGCCATTAATCCCCGACGCTAGCCGCTCTCCATTGACTGCCGGTCGCACGAAATTAAACGCAAAATAAAAAAACACAACACAGGGCAAGAAGTGTCTCGGAAAAAAAAAGCCACAGAAAGTAATCCTCTGGCGGGGGCGAGCGGGCAGCGTGGCGGCCCCCCCCCCACCCCCCGGTCCCGGGCTCACCGGCAGCCCCAGATCACCATGAAGGGACCCAAAAGACACACCACCACCACCACACACAAAAAAGACCAAATCTGACATTTATCAACAAAAGGACTCGCCGTGGCTTTTCCAGCTTCGCCGGTTCAACTCTCTTGCCTGTAATCTCTAAAGACAACCAAGAAGAAGAAGGAGTCCCAGCTCCCAACGCTGAATAAAGACCGACAACATACCAACAACAGCAGTTTACAATAACAAAAAAAGAGGAATAAATCAAAAACCAGTCTGTGGTTTCTGGAGAAGTTGCAATAGAAAATTAAGCCCGGCCAACTGATGGCTTGAAGGGAGGAAGCCCACTCTTAAAGCCGTGATCCGACCAGCCAACCATACAACCGCTGTGAGCCTTTTAACCATAGGAGGAAAAAATGACTATTGATCTTCAAATGGCGATAATTGAAAAGATCAAAAAGATTAAACAGAAATGGTGAATGTGCTGACTTACCATGGTACGCTCCTTTTTTTGTTGCTACTTTTTGTTTAAATAAAAAAAATATTCGCTCAAAAGATGCGGCATCGGAGGTGTCAGATTCCGTCGCCGTCTCTTGATCGTATTACTTCCGCAGTCCCGGCTTCCAGTGCGTCTGAACTTTTCCTTTCTCTTTTATTTTGTTTGTGGTACGTAGCTTTTTTTTCCCTGCTTAAGACTTTAAAAGCCTTCAGCTCCGCAAACCAGCACAAATTATCTTGCCACCTTGCGCAGCTCTGATGCTTTGGCCGCTAACTTTGGAAGGCCCTTTACTACTGCATCAAAATTAGCATTGTCAAAGCAGTTAATGAATATTAATATTGTATTTGTCATTGGAGCTGGCCCATTGCTGAACTCCAAGTCATCCATCAGGGACAAGATTAAGCACACAATTATTTCTGACTGACAGGGACCAAATCTGGGAGCTTTTTTTTTTTCCTCCAACAATTTAAAGAAAAAGATACAACATCATCTTAAGGTGCCTCCCCCGAGACAAGAGACAAGATTAATACACTTTTAATGAAGCAAGATTTGAGTGTGCGTGAGCTGGAGAAACATCAGGGAAAAAAGACTGAGAAATACAGAAATATTCGGACTCTATTTTAACCGTTTTACTAAAAAGGATCTAAATTGAAAATGTCAAATATTTTCTGTGACAGCAGTCTAAAGTTATGATTCAAAGTATATTTTCTTACTTTTGATCAAATCAGAATTTTAAGGAACATTGCTTCCAGCCCCCTGGAATATTATTTTCTTGGATCTGCTTTCTAACAGGAGCTGAAGAGGAATGAGAGCTGTAGAACCCGCTTGGTAAATAATTCCTGCACAAATTTGCCGTGACACATTTATCAAAACCATGGACCTCCAGTGCTCAGTGCAGAGCCCAACACACACGGCCGATCGCTGAAGACCACACAGGCGCTCTCCACCAGAACCACCACTAACACCATCTCCAACGCCAATGGGGAGACCTCTCCCCACACCGACAACACCACCGGCTTACAAAACCCCGTTTCTAACCAGAACCTTTCTGCACATCGCGCACAAATTTAAAGACTACTTTATACAAACATCATCAACTGTACTGTTTATACCCCAATCACCAGAAATCACAGTTTTCAGTTGGGACTAATAAGTTCAAAAATATCCACACAATGGCCAGAAAACATTTACATTACTAGAAACGGTTTAAAAAACAAACAAACACAAAAACAACAAGCGCCTTGACCAGCAGCATCCTTACCTGAACTGGACTCCCTGAGAAATTATGGAGGGAACATGCCATTTAGTTCAGTCCTACTCTCAATCAAAAACCATTGTGAAAAATGATATCATAGTTTTGAAGAGCAACGTGATGATGAACACATATGCGCTGTCAAATATAAAATGTGCTCTGAGGCATGAAGGACAGCGTGAATGTTGTTGTAGCCCACCAGGCCAGCCCTGTTCCCCGCTGCCCCTTCCCTGTGTTCGGCCGGGAGGGCGGCAGAGGACCCACCTTATTTACAACGCGTTAAGACTTTCTTTTTGTCTTTTCGGGTGAAAAATACAACTATGAGATATTGTGAGAAGGCTTTGAGGGGTGTGTGTGTGAGAAATGGCAGATGTGCGGGACTAACGCCAGCGGGCCGGTGAATGGGTGCGGGTCGGGGGTCAAGCTGTGGGCGCACCTTGGAGCGCCGAGCCCCTGCAGACCGCCCCGCCGGACCCCTAATACCATTAGCAACCCTCAGATGAACAATCTAAATTGGGCTTTTGTTCTGGACGTGCTGATCGGACCCCAACAACCACCAGCACCACGGTTCTAAATACAGATGGTGGTATCTTTTTACCCGAAAAAAGCGAGAAGGCGCGTTTTCCTCTCCCCCCGCACGCCGCCGGCACGGCCAGGTGCTGTTCGGGAACGTCATGTGAAAAGTAACAATCCTTTTCACTGATTTTTTTGTGTGTATTTTTGTTGTTTATACTTATTTGCCATTCTACATTTATTAAATGCTCTTCTTATAATTAAATACATTACTTATAATTAAAAAATATAATTTTAATTGGACTATAAAAATTAACATTTAAACAAAACATTACACATAAATGTAACCAATTAATTTATTAGTTTATGTGCAGCAACATAGTTACTGTATTTCTACACATCAAAATATAAGCTGGAATGGAAATATTATTATAATAATTTCATATTTAAATATTTACTGTTTTGAAAAATACAAATCATACAAATATACAGTCTTCTAGTCAGACAATTAACAGCTCAAAATCTAATTATTATTAACAATTTCAATAAATTAGCCCAAACTAAATATTATTAATATTTGATGAATTGTCTTTTCATGTCAGTGATGCCAGCACACAGCCCTCTCCATTCAGGTGAAGTCTGTTCTCACTGAGCTGAAGAGCCGTGGTCGTCTTAATGCATGTTGAGAGGGTAAAACAGGTCCAATTTAGGTGAGGAGACAGGAGAGCGCCTAGCAGGCAGCTCTGTGGCCCAGCGTGATCACATCAGCACTGGTATCAAATTAACTCTCCCACTTTGAAACTTATTGATCTGCTATTAAGACACTAGTGAACTTGATGAAGTGAGTGCTGTAGGTGACTCTGGGACTTCAAAGTCCTGCGCGAGCCACATAAAACAAGCTGCTTTGATGCCTCCCGCACCACGGATCTGGAGGGGGCTTCAGAGGCACCCCCGGTTCCCCTCTCCTCTCTCTGTCTCACCCGAGGCCCGGGCTTCAGTACCGGCTCTCTCTCTGTCTCACCGCTGCTCTGGAGCCGCCCCAAGAACTGGCACAGCACTACAATCACACACTGTTAATTGTGGCCGATTCAAGGGAATATTATCAATGCCGAGAGTACAGTGACATACAGTTGTGCGGATCAATGTGCAATGAAAAGACCCGCACACTCACACACACACACACACACACACACAGGACTACGCACCGCACACTATTATGCATCAGAAACGGCCCAGCCGTATCCGGAATGTGCTCGTATCTGAAGATGTCGGCGCATTGAAATTCACCGCTTATAAGGAGAGCAATGTCGACTGAGTTTACAATGTAGAATATAGTAAGGATAAGAGGAACAATGCAGAGATCTAGATATAGCCGTGCCGTTGTGTAGTTAAAATGCACCCCCCCCCCCTTCCCTCAAGGCAAATCTTCACACCCACATTAGATGCAGCACACTGCCAATCATATCTGCAGTAGTTTTTTTATTTATTTTATTCTTTCACTTTTTGCCACTGGGTGGAGGTAGCACTTAATGTTTTTGGCTACCAATCGTAGACCTATATAGAAAGTTATTTATTAAGACCAGACAGTCGAACATATTCAGACCAAAAATCTCCATTCAAAAACACCATAGCAAAACCTCATCATTTATAAATATATATATATATATATATATATATATATATATATAAAAAAAAACACAGCATCTGCCCTTCTCTTTCTCCGTCAGGACAGCGGCATCTACGAGAAGGTCTGGAAAATGGATTTGAACAAGCCTCAGTGTAAACACCAGACCTCAGGTTCGGGCTCCACTCCACGCAGCCAACATAGAAACACCGACTCAAATAAATATTAAAGGCTAAATGAATCATCGGCTGGACAGTGTTTGTGCTGAGGCCTCAGCAGTGCAGTGGGGTGTGTGTGCGTGTTTGCGCGTGTGTTTGTCGCAGCACTTGGGAGTGTCTGTTTAATTAAGAAGAGTAAACAGAAGACAAATGTGAGACAGTTAAACATTTAATGTGTGTTTATCTCTCCTCTAGCGCTGATTGATTTATCTCAGAGGGTCTCCCGAGTGGGTGGTGTTAAAGACGGAGGGGAGAGACGGGCACCGCATAAGAACGGTTAGAACGCAGCCCCGTTACCGTGACAGTCAGCAGGCATGCACACACACACACACACACACACACACACACACACACACACACACACACACACACACACAGACAGACGTACAGATAGACGCACACAGATTCCCTGACAATTGTTTTGACATCTCTCACTGTTCCAACTTAATTCTGTTTGATAAAAAGGAAAAGGTTTACGTGATGAATTAAATAAACACTAATACTTATTCTGGCGCGCAGCTGTTGACTGACAATTACATTCAAAATTCCTTGTCATAATGTAATTTCATGATAGAAGCAAAATAACTTTTTAAAAATGGGGGATTTCTATTACTGACACTATAATGCCCAATTACAACACCGCAATTAAATTAAAGCAATTACATTTCTGACTTCGCAATCCCTTGAATTATCATCACCTGATAATGGGATTCTTTTTCCCAACGCCAGCTATCTCTTGTTGATTGTACGTTGCCGAGAGTCAATGTCAAACCCCGACTCCAGTGGCCCCGTAGTCAGAGCAGCGCCGAACGCACCTCACGACGCCCGCGGCGCCCACAGACTTTTTTAACCCACTTGCAATATCTAACTAAAAGTCATCATTTCCATTGTGACAATGTTCAAGTAAAAAAAAAAAAAGATGGGAGGGTGGATAGGGAAGGAGAAGCAGTAACAGGGGGGCTGCTAAAAAAGAGGGATGGGAGCAAGAGAAGAAGAGGGGGAGGCGGTGGTGGAGGAGAGGGAAAAAAGCGCCCCTGTGCCACGAGCATATATAAGAGAACTTTCACCAATTAGTGGGTAGAAACGGGAGAGGGAGCTGCCGCTGCGCCGGCACTCAAACACCCAGGCCTCGCGGCGAGGCTGTCATGTCAGCAGGATTGATCAACAGGCCTGCTATTTCTAATGGCATGTTGTCATGAAGCCGCAGCCGTGGGGAGCCACCTGCCTCAGTCCTCGTAGACAGCAACGTGTGTGTGTGCGTGCGCGTGCGTGTGTGGATTATAAAGATGGGTTTGGGAGATACTGCAGCATCCACACCTTTCCTGCACCCGTATGTCTTCTGCTAACAGTTTGAGAAGGTCCTCAGTTCTCCCTCCGTGCCTCAGACTGGCCTCTCCCCGGAGGGAGGAGGACCTGCTGGGTTTGATTCTCCCCCAGCCCAGCCTCTCAAAGCTCCCAAAGACACACTGACAACAAAAACAATGTGGATAATGTCCTCAAAATAGAAGCTAATATTAAAACGTACTAGTGGGTCGGCGAGTATCGTTAACGGGGCTTAAATGAAATTTATTAACAACTTTATTAACATTTTTGATCTCGCTTATATTAGCACGAATATCCTTTTCATGGAGTTATAAATTACCATCTCAATCCTCGTCTGTGACATTCTGCATTAAGTATGAAAATAGCATTTCCAGTTATCATCTGAAAGGCATAGTTTTTGATTAAAGCTATCTTTACTTGAGATCGACTTTTTTAAGCAATGGGAAATTAGTCGTTGACGCAGAAAAAATGCAATCAAACAAGGTAAATTGTTTAATCAAAATTTTGTCACGTTATGTTTTTCAGAAATGCGGCAACAATACCCCGCCCCCTCTTTAAAAACCCCCAGAAGGCTCGCTTTATTTCACCGCTCCGTCGCCATACAACGTGTGGTCTCGCTAACAATAAAAAGTCAAATAAAAGTTACAGAACTTTCCGGTTCAAGGTAGCGCCAGCTGCTTGGAGAACATGTCACGTACAGGTAACCTTTTCATGGGGTTTGCCTCTGGTCTCATCACTCGATGAAATTCTGCGCCCGCGGCGACAGCTTAGCTGAGTGACACGGACCAATAGAAAGAGATTTCATTGTGTTAGCATTTCAAATGGAGAGTGGAGGGCGGAGGGGGCGGTTGTTTGGAGGAGCAGAGGGAAGAAGCTCTAACCGATCATTGCCAACAGAATTAATTGGCTATTCCGAGAATAATGTCCCTTACCCAGGATCCTCGGAGGGGCCAAACGCTAGCGGTGGCCACTTTTTTTTTTTGTTTTTTTTTTTGTTCGGTGGCTTCAAAAAGAGGACCGCTTGGGGGTACTGGGCGTATTAGGGTTTTAGCTCAGTCCCCTAAAGGCCGCAGAAAAATAATCAGAAGCGCTGAACCAAACTCGGCTAATCCGCATCCTAATTAAAAACTCGGAACCCTATTACACCGCTCGTAACACCAATCGACAAATAAATACTTAAATAACAAAAGTAATTAAAAAAATAGAATTTGAACTCGGTGATAAAAAATATAGAAATTAAAAAACCGACACATCTTCATAGTTCAAATACATAAAATACAAGAAACGAGACGAGAGAGGAAGAAATAGAAAATACGAGAAATTAGCCGAGGAAGAGAGGAAATATGCAAGGAGAAACGTAGAACAAAGACCCGGGCTCGCCTCGGCTCCCAGCCAGCACTCCAGAAATGGCTGAAGATGGAGCGCCCTCGGTGGGGCTTCATCCTCTTATTCAAGGGGATTTGGGTTTGAGCTCTGTTACCCATCGCCCAAGCATATGCAATGACCCTCACTGATATCGGTGCATCTTTTAGCTAAAATCTTAATCTAGCCTTTTTAAAGCTCTGTGGCTTTTCAGACTCAAAATAGCATGAAGAATGAGCATTGTTCAGAGCGGGAGAGAGGAGGCGGCCCTGGGAGACGGTCTCAGGACTGTTGGGCCTGCTGGTCCAAGGCAGGAGCCCTCTGGATAAACAGCTGCTTATGCGCACGAAAAAAACTGCCAAGAAAACAAAGATTAGGATTGGGGGAGAAGCATCCGAAATGCTCTCTCCATATCGAGCGCATTGGGCCTGTAGTGTGCAGGGTGTCAATCCCCCCCCCCCGCACCGCCCTCCCCACCGAAGACGGACGTGCGAATTCGCAGCGGTCCCCATTACACGCCTCGACTTCGCTCATTGTGAATTCCGTCAACGAAGTCAATCTTATTAACTTCCGCGCTGGTTCACACATGACATTTTCTTCAATTTTCTCGCCAACATCAAAAACATCAATTAGCAACTGGAAAATGGGAAGGAGCGAATGACAGAGTCCGATAACGCCGACTTATTTGAAGCTGAGGGTAAATCTATTCTCCGGTTTCTGAATGTGTTCATTACAATTGCATTTTCAAAGAAGACCTCCAAATAGCAAAGAAATTAGATTTATCTTGGAGAAATGTCCAGAATTTTTTATTTTTTAATCCTGTGTCTATCTCTCTGCCTCAGTAGGCAACACAAAGCCTGGTGGCGCTCGTTTCCTCTTTCTCGTTAAAGCAGATCACAACTTCCACAGAAGTTGAAACCATGTACTCTCACCCCAAACCCAGCCCGGAAAATAACACATTTAAAGATATCCCACATTTTCTTGGGATTGAAGAAGATAAAAGATAAAATAACCCTAAACTGACCTGAAGTTAAATCTCAATATGCTGTGATGATTTCATCACTACTTTATCCAAAAAGCATTTAGGCTTAATAACAGATTATTGGACAAAAATAAATGGCAATTATTTAGAAAGTTATCAAATGTAGCTGACTGTAATGTTTTGATGATACCCAATCTTTATAACACAACACTAGCTTTAGGTTTCTCTATCTACAAGGCACATGACTTTAGTGATCTTGGGTTATGTGACATGATATCACCCACCTACATACAACATTTAAGCTTTCTTTTCATTTTACATAAATACCGTTTCGGAATGATATAGATACCCACCATACAATGAAATAAAATATAAAAAGTTACCATATTAAATACAGTCTATCAGGTCTCTCCATTGATCATTTCCTGCCTTTTGCATCATGCATTACATCACAAAATATGTGGAAATCTGAACCTGTCCATTAATAAACCTCTCTTTCCCCAACTTTCCCCCCACGCTAGTAATGAACATGAAACCCAATAAACCTTGGCTGGTAACCTTTAAGTAAAAGGCTATTTTTTGCTGATATCAAAACATGGTCAGACAGCTTCCTTGTGCTTGAGTTACATCTCTGAGGGGGTGAAGAAAAGCAACTTTAGTGGCTTGGGAAAGACAGTGGCGGAGCGGGGGGGGGGGGGGGGTGAGGGGGGGGCGGTATTACCGACCCCATGCTGGGACGCGCGGATCACGTTCCTCCGGACCATTGATTTCTGATCTTTTGACATTATTTAGTTGCTTTTTATTTTCTGGCCCTTCTTTTCTTCCGCGTCACAATAGACAGGGATGTCTAAACATGCTACGGTGGGGATATCTACTATCTGTCAGAAGAGCAGGCTTTTCGGCACTGGAGCGGGAGGAGTGCTCTGACACAGTGCCGAGAATCTGCGGGATGAAAATATCACTCTTTATAATGGGGGCTAATCAGATTTCGGATGCTGCCGTGCGCCTTCTAGCCGAGGGGAGACGACAGGCGAGGAACAGGGAGACTGAAACCAATACATTTCCTCCTGCTCCATCACTATCCACATGTCTGCACCCCCCGAAACAACACTCTTAGTGACACCAGCTGGGTTTATTAATCTGAGGTGCAACTACCTGATTTAAATCAAATGAAATGTACGATTGATGACACGACAACGTGATTTTCTAGGTTGGCCACAACGATGCAGAAAACATGGGGTTAGACAAACAAGCGCGCTGAACGCAGGATGAAATGAGGAGAGGAGTATTTGTAATACTGCAGCTCTGCTAGATGAAGGCTTCACTCACAGCAGTGATCATCTCCGTTAAGCAGGGATTTGATCATCTTCCACGGGCGCTTCCACGGGCCTGTTACAGATTAGATCACCGTGAAAATGCTCACATCGTTGTATTTGCCTCCCTTTAATTATTTTGATGCCGATGACAGAGATTGTGTGTGTGTGTGCGTGCGTGAGAGAGAGATAGATATAGAGATAGAGAAAGAATAAGAAAGAAAGAAAGAAAGAAAGAAAGAAAGAAAGAAAGAAAGAAAGAAAGAAAGAAAGAAAGAAAGAAAGAAAGAAAGAAAGAAAGACCACAAGGATTTGGGTTCATTGTTTGAGACACCACAGACACAAACACAGACAGAGAAACAGGCGCACACACACACACACACACACACACACACACACACACACACACACACACACACACACACACACGATAAAAACCCTCAGAGCTGAGTGGTACTTCCAAATAGCATTAACCCATTAGATTGTTTTAACAAAAACCTTACAAAAGACCCGTAAGGGTAAGTGATTGTGTAATACTGTTTCAGGTGAAAGAACGGGCCTGAGCAAAATTATCCTGCCTGCAAGTAAAGTAATGGCAGGTAGTAATGTTCTCCATGGCGGGAACCTAATGGACTTTAAATGAGATATGAAAACACAGAAACGCTGGGCCTCCGCACCACGGCTAAAGCTCACTTAATGGATGTCATTTCAATGGCCGACTACTGCTGCTCTACAGTGCTGTACATCTCTCTCCACCTACATGTCACAAGGATATCCACATTTATTTCACAATTTTTCCCCCCAGCCTATTAAATTATTATTACTTTAAGATTTGGTGAGCTTCAAAACTTGTATTATGTTAGGATTTACGTCATATATAAAATTATAGCAATTTCAGCCTGCTGTTTTATTCTGTCTTTTTCATTCACTGTACAAGCAAGCGATTCAGCCTTCCTTTGTGTTACAGTTCTACTGTATTTACCATGTGCACGATCTTGACAAAGGCTTTGTAAATTACAGCATTATAAGGGGAAATTACACTAAGAATTTGACTGTTTTTTGTCTCACAATGGTGAAACTAAATTTACACCAGGGATTCCCAATCAGAATGACAGGCAGTGACCCTGAGTCCTCCTTCGTGTAAAAGGTAACGTGGAGGCTAAATTCCTGAGCTTTCACCAACAATGGTGGGTTTCATCG
>NC_140255.1:8915747-8923247 GCF_949987555.1 Borostomias antarcticus | reverse complement strand
GAGAGAGAGAGAGAGAAACAAGAGGGTGTGAGAGAGAGAGAGAGAGAGAGAGAGAGAGAGAGAATGAGAGAGAGGGAGGGAGAGAGGGAGAGGTACACACCCAGACAAAGGCGGACAGAGAAACACACACACACACACACACACACACACACACACACGCACACACGCACACGCCTCCCTTCCAGGAGGACTCCAGTGACTCGGGGCTGACCCTGCCTCCCAGCCCGGCCAGCTGCTGGGCCGGTGTGTGACGTCAGCTCCGCCGGCGTGGGGCGGGGTCAGTCCCGGTTCAGACAGGTACGTGCTTTCACCGGCACTGCCGAGCATGTGGTCTGCGTTAGCTACCGCAGGGAGCGGCCAAAAAGAGCTTAAACCAGCATTTTAGCAGCAGTCAAGACAAACATATGAAAAGAGGCTTCTCATAATGAACGCTGAGGCTGCTGGTATAGCAGCTTATCAGCTTCCTAGAACCATACTAATTGAGTCCCCCCCCAAAAAAAACAGTTGGGTTGAAAAACGCAAACAAACGTATCGAGTCAACTGCGCCGCAAACACAAAAGAGTCGCGCCTCAGCGAACCGCGAGCTGCTCTCTTTGTCTGATGCTCCAGACTTTCGCTGGAGAATGAAGTATATGAAAAAAAAAAACACACAAAAAAAAACAAGAGTCTACGGAGTCTGTTGAATGCTAGTGAGAATCAGCCATTCAGGCTGCCGGTGGGTTTATCCACGCCTCCCTACACACAAATCAGCTCTCCCAGGATGCACCAGCCAGTCACTTGTCTGCCATTTCAACGCAAGATGGAGACAGCGCCAAAAGTTCCAATTAAAATCTCCATTCACCCCCCCGCCCCCCCCCCCCACAAAAAAGGAAAAGTTGGGCTTTTCTAGTTTCTTGCAAAGCCTGCCGAATATCTGCGGACAAGCCACATTATCCTGGTTCCTGACACCAAAGTAATGGATGATTGTGAAGTCTGTGTGTGTGTGTGTGTGGGGGGGGGGGGGGGGTCTTGTTTTGGAGGAACAGAGCATGTCACAGATAAGAGGGCCACTGCGTTCAGAGAAAAAAGGCAGGCCGGTAAAAAATTTTCCGTGGATCCGACGTCGTCGCCTCTCATCGTCGCTTAATGAGCCTGGAGGGAGAGAAGCCCCTGTCGCCTGTCCGCAAACCGCGCCTGTCTCCCTCCAATCACGGCGCGGCGTTCTTTATTCAAATCTCACACGCGCGGCTGTCATCGAGCCCGGGCTTCCACCACTCTGTTTATTTATGTTAACAAGACAAATGAACGAATGAATACACAAATAATGCATTTAGATCATGTTAATAATGTATCGAATGTAAGCTCCCTTCTTGGCAGGTACTGTATATCTCAACGACGAGGAACTTGATGACTGATTATTGCTCCCTTGTGTTTTTCTGGCTGCCTGTCAGGCTCCGAGCCTGGTGCCCGTGAGGCAGACCTGCCAGCCCGTCACGGCCGCCAAAGGTGTTTTTTTCGCCGGGCTGTGCGTCACTCATCTGCCGGGAAGAAGTGGTCGTATTCAAAAGGTCTTAAGCCACCTTGACGTGATACGCTAACGTCGTTCGTCATTCGGAAGAGGATTGATTCCCGCGTGCTCGTCCGCTGCCCCGGCGCCGTTCTCTGACTGATATCGACGGCGTCTTAATAAGCGGCGTTTCTGGCGAGCCTGGCGAGGCCGCCCAGGCGGGCGAGGCGTGTGAGCGCCTGCAGAGGTATGCAGGGGATCGGAGAGCAGCGTCACGCGTGGCGGCGCTGCCCAAGCCTTCGACAGAACCCAGGAGGAGGAACTGACGCATACAAAAACACCACTCAGCCTCAGGAAACACAACCACCAAACATAGAAACACAACCACCAAACACAGAAACACAACCACCAAACACAGAAACACAACCACCAAACACAGAAACACAACCACCAAACACAGAAACACAACCACCAAACATAGAAACACAACCACCAAACATAGAAACACAACCACCAAACACAGAAACACAACCACCAAACACACAAACACAACCACCACACACAGAAACACAACCACCAAACATAGAAACACAACCACCAAACATAGAAACACAACCACCAAACATAGAAACACAACCACCAAACAAATGCAAGTTCAGAGACATCTTCACTGGAGCTGCTGAGGGGAGCAAAATAAAATAAATTGGAGGTTAGTCTCGCTCAGGTGGGGCTGACACACACACACACACACACGTCTGAAAACAACAGGACAGCGGAGAGGAGAGGAAGAGGACGATGCAAAACTATTCAGAAAGCGAGAGAGCGCTCGCTCCCTAAATCTCCCACCGTCCCACCCGCAATAGAGCAGCCGGAGATAAGCCCAGTTCAGGCCAGCTTAAGTGCTCCCTGGAAACTGTCAGCAACCCACCGCCACACACACACACACACGCACACACATGCACGCACGCACACAACCATACACAGCCACACGCACACACACACACACACACACGCACACAACCATACACAGCCACATGCACGCACACACACACACACACACACACAGACACACACACACACACAGAAACTCAAACACACACAGACACACAACCATACTCAGCCTCACACACACACACACACACACACACACACACACACACACACACAGAGAAACCCAAACACACACACACACACGGAGGGTGTTCAACTGCCGCAGCGTATTCAGCCGGAACAATAAATTGTTCTTTCTTTCGGGGTGAGGGGTTTTCACAGACGACGGGGGTTTTAGGGATCGGCTAGGGCGGAAGCCAGGGTCCCCGGAGCGAGACCGCCACACACCAGGCGTCAGGCTCCACCACCGGGGGCGCTGTGCGAGTTCCAAATGGCGTTGACCGGCGCGTCGGGAGGGCTGGCGACCGAGGAGCATGACGGAGGGGTAGTGTGGCCCGCCGGTCAGCGCATCTGACCACAGAGACCGGGAGGTCATGGGTTCTAGACCGGGGCCTGGGCCGCTTCACAATCATTGCCTACCGACGTGCCCTTGAGCCAGGTACTTAACCCCAACACTAAGCTCAAAACCTCGTAGACATTGTAAAGATAAACGCGTCTGCTGAGCGACCTACGGTAATCGACCTTTGACCTGGTGTCTCTGCATGTGGCCCTCCTCTCCATAAACATTCCTCGCCGCTCACATCCCCGCGTTGAGCCAATATGAGGTCAAGAAAGTTCATGAAAAAAAAAAAAAAGTAGGTCATTGTGTAAGAATGTAATACGCTGCGTAGATAATGGCTGTTGTGGCTTGCTTTTTCAACACTGGCTCTCGGCCCCTCACGTATAACACACACGCGTTACTGTACAGACACGGCCCAATCAAGCACACACACGCAGGGCCAGCTCGCACAGCCAAGCGCCGCTCAAAACTTTCCAGAAGGACCTGAGGGATATTTCTTGAAATCACATTCACCCCTTTCTCTAAGAGTTCACGTGAAATCTTCTCGGAAAAAAAATGGGGGCGGGCGTTTGTGAAGTGCAAACAAAGTGAGGAGTTAAGAGGTAGAAATAAACCTGGTGTGTAATAACCCTGGTGTGTGATAACCCTGGTGTGTGATAACCCTGGTGTGTGATAACCCTGGTGTGTGATAACCCTGGTGTGTAATAACCCTGGTGTGTAATAACCCTGGTGTGTAATAACCCTGGTGTGTAATAACCCTGGTGTGTGATAACCCTGGTGTGTAATAACCCTGGTGTGTGATAACCCTGGTGTGTAATAACCCTGGTGTGTGATAACCCTGGTGTGTGATAACCCTGGTGTGTAATAACCCTGGTGTGTGATAACCCTGGTGTGTGATAACCCTGGTGTGTGATAACCCTGGTATGTTATAATCCTGGTGTGTGATAACCCTGGTGTGTGATAACCCTGGTGTGTAATAACCCTGGTGTGTAATAACCCTGGTGTGTGATAACCCTGGTGTGTAATAACCCTGGTGTGTGATAACCCTGGTGTGTAATAACCCTGGTGTGTGATAACCCTGGTGTGTGATAACCCTGGTGTGTAATAACCCTGGTGTGTGATAACCCTGGTGTGTGATCACCCTGGTGTGTAATAACCTTGGTGTGTAATAACCCTGGTGTGTGATAACCCTGGTGTGTGATAACCCTGGTGTGTAATAACCCTGGTGTGTAATAACCCTGGTGTGTGATAACCCTGGTGTGTGATAACCCTGGTGTGTGATAACCCTGGTGTGTGATCACCCTGGTGTGTAATAACCCTGGTGTGTAATAACCCTGGTGTGTGATAACCCTGGTGTGTGATCACCCTGGTGTGTAATAACCCTGGTGTGTAATAACCCTGGTGTGTGATAACCCTGGTGTGTAATAACCCTGGTGTGTAATAACCCTGGTGTGTGATAACCCTGGTGTGTGATAACCCTGGTGTGTAATAACCCTGGTGTGTGATAACCCTGGTGTGTAATAACCCTGGTGTGTAATCTCACACAGATCAGATCCTTGGACTGAGAACAGACTGAAGCAAAAAAAAAAAATCATGTGTTTGAGCTGGACGGACGTGTGTGTGTGTGTGTGTGTGTGTGTGTAAACACTCCCCTCTGTACCACACTACACACTCACCACCACCACACTGATTCAACTGTATTTAATGTTTCACTAGCACTGCCTTAAGATAACTTTCAAAGCAAGAGAATAGAAGAGTGGAAATGTTATCGTGTGCCTCCGAGTCATAGTCAAGCTTTTTCATAAAGTTGAACGCCCTCAGGTCACTTTAGCAAAATAAGCCCCTCCCCTTTATATATGCCCCTCCCCTTTGTGTAAGCTCCGCCCCTTTCATATCCTCCTCCACTTCCATCCTTTTCTCTGCCTTTCATGTAATGTTCTACTGTTCTCCTCCTCTCCTCCTCTTTCTCTCCTCCTCCTCCTCCTATCCTGCTACCAACGTTTCTGGGAAAAGGAGGTCACCAATCAAGTTACCCAGCGTCCCTCTCTTTGGAGACCAGAGACCCTCCAGAGGCCCCCCCACACCCCCACAGCCCCCCTTTTCCCATCTAATTCCATCACTCTGCAGAACCCTGAACATCCCATCACCCCCCCCCCACTTCAATCCCCCCCCCCCCCCCCCATATCCCAACACTAATGAGTGAATCTGTTGAACCCTGAACATCCCATCACCCCCCCCCCCCATATCCCAACACTAATGAGTGAATCTGTTGAACCATGGACGTCCCAACAATGAGACACCTGGAGCTCTGTCACAACAAGCTTCCGTGTGGAACAGCCTCAAGTGCTCCTACAGTAACGCGCTGCCTCTCCATCACACACCGCAACGCCACGGACCCGGACCCGGACCCGGACCAGGACCAGGACCAGAACCAGGACCAGGACCAGGACCAGGACCAGAACCAGGACCAGAACCAGAACCAGAACCAGGACCAGGACCAGGGGACAAGTAGGGATCGGACCAGGACCAGGACCAGGACCAGAACCAGAACCAGGACCAGGACCAGAACCAGGACCAGGACCAGGACCAGGGGAGGAGGAGGAGGGATCGGGCCCGGACCCGGCCTAGAGGAGGAGGAGGGATCGGGCCCGGCTGGATACGGCAACAGGACTGGAGCGTTCCGGCGCCTCTCCACCCGTAGTCAGGCTCCCGACAGCCCGGCGGCGCCTGACGGAAATCTGGGATCTCAACGCCCTACTTTGTGTCATGGACGAGGGTGAAACTCTGAGGGGACGATCGGCGGGGTTTCTTCATCTCTCAAATACACACACGCACAAACACAGTGCCAGCCGGTCAGTGCGTCTGTGAAATCACGTGCAACTGTGCTAGACAACCTTAAATACTTACCTCAGACTGCTGGACTGGCACACACACTCTGCACAGGTGCACTTACGCAATCACACCTTAGACAGAAACACAGACAGACACCCGAAAAGTATGCAGACACACTTGTGCAGACAAACACATATTTAAGGCGCTCTCGCACAGAAACACAGACACACCCAATAAAGATCCTGTCCTACCTAGTCAAACAAGTTCTAGCACAAGGATTTGTATCAGAGGGAGGGAGGGGGGGTGGGGTGAGGTGGGGGGGGTTGGAACAAGTCTTCCTCCGCTTACATGATTACATGAAAACATTTCCAAGGAGGGATTCTCTTTCAACAGTGCAAAAAAAAAAAAAAAAAAAGTCAACACAGTATTTCTTTATTTCAATGACAAGCTCTTTCTGCGGGCCTGAAGCTTATTGGTGATGAGCGAACAATACGCAGCCCACTGATCTCCCTGACTGAAGTCCGCTCCGCAGGTCAAGGCTAGCCCATTCTGAGTCCCTGCATTCCCTCCCTCCCTCCCTCCCTCCATGCCAGCCTCTGTTTCACTCTCTCAAGGAGGGGGGGGGGCGGTACTCCACGGAGCCGCTCGCAGAGGACGACAACAACGGAGCGCCGGCGCCGGACAAAGACGCAAAAATCTACCTTTTTTCGATTTTTTTTTTCACTCGGGTGGGTGAATGTTAGCGTTGACGACCGATTCAAGGGGCATCGGGGGAAAAAAGCTAGACAGCCTCGACCGAGCCCCGGCGTCGGCGTCAACCTCGACCCCCGCCTGCTACATAAACACGCGCGCACGCACGCACGCACGCACAAAACACACACATCACTCAACAACCCAACTTCTCGCTGGCGTGTATTCAACGACAGATGCCGATTATAAAGAGAGAGCTCTTCAAGACAGCTGCTAAGAGAAGTAGATGAATAGAGAAGGAAAAAGAGATTCTCACTGCCGGATGAAGATTCAACACAGAATCCAGTCCTCCAGCAGAACACTGAGGCGTTGAGAAGAATGACTGGCATCTCCACGCCGCCTGACAAAGGACCCCACGAGAGACAGGATCAATGCACGTTACACACAGAGGCAGAAACCATGATTCTAAACTGTGTTCAATTAGCAGAGCTCGGATCCAACAGACAACCGTCACTAGTTGCACGGCCAAAGAATGCGGCGCTGTATCTGTGAGGACCGCAGCCTCGAGCCGCCTTTTAAAGACGGGGACAATCGAAAACCGTTTCCACCAGAGTCAAAGCGGAGCCTGTGAGCTACGGCCGTCCCTGCATACCACGAAGACGCGCTGGCCAGCACGCCAGCAGGTAGCCACACAAAGCGCAGTTTGTTCGAGGCTATTCAAAGTACAGACAATACATGAGCTGGTGTTTAGTGGTGGTGGTCTGGTTAAAAGGTCAGGAGGTTTATCAGTCAGAAGTAGCTACCATCACCACCAACCCACAAAAAAAACATTTGCTATTTCTGAGAAAACAAAGCAAGTCAGCAACACAGCAGCACGCAGTCAGAACAAAGAACAACATTGCAGGATTATTATCAAGATTAAAAGTTAATCATTTTACTTTTTTTTTCTTTTTTTAATCATCATTATTATCATCATCATTGTCAGTTGTTAATTTTGGCATCAACCAGCAGCTACAAGATACTTGGAAGGTCAAAGTTCAAA
>NC_140255.1:8903247-8910747 GCF_949987555.1 Borostomias antarcticus | reverse complement strand
AAGTAAGCGGAACAACTCGCGGCTAACTGACCTATCCAGCCAAGAAAAAAATAAATATGTATTTTTATTTTTATTTAAAGTATAAAGCGCTGGTCTGGTACTGGTCTGTCCCTGCGTCTGGTACTGGTCTGTCTCTGCGTCTGGTACTGGTCTGGTACTGGTCTGTCCCTGCGTCTGGTACTGGTCTGGTACTGGTCTGGTACTGGTCTGTCCCTGCGTCTGGTACTGGTCTGTCTCTGCGTCTGGTACTGGTCTGGTACTGGTCTGTCCCTGTGTCTGGTACTGGTCTGGTACTGGTCTGGTACTGGTCTGTCCCTGTGTCTGGTACTGGTCTGGTACTGGTCTGTCCCTGCGTCTGTCCCTGCGTCTGGTACGTCTCTGTGACGCTGCGTCCGTCTCGCCGTCTCCGCTGCTCCCTGTCCCTGTCTCTCTGTCTTTTGCTCCCTGTCCCCGTCTCTCTGTCTTTTACTCCCTGTCCTCGTCTCTCTGTCGTCGTGTCATTGGTCTAAGGGTCACTCCAACTTCCGATCGCTCTCCTTATCTCCCTGACCAATCCGCTGGGTCCCATCGCCGTGCCTGCAGAGGTCAAGGCGCCCAGGTGTTCCTCGCATTCGGAAAGGAGAGAGAAACTACCGTTTACAGCCCAATTTACTGATAAGAGAATCACCTTGCAAAACATATACGCCATCTGGGCTTGAAGAAAACCAGAAAGCAGGGCTTGGAGGTTTTACAAGCAGTGGGAGATAGATGGAGAGACCGGTAGGGAGGATACAAGCTACGCATCCCGTTCAGTCTGACCCCTCCCTCTGCAATCTGATCTGACCTGCCCCGCCCCTCGCCTCCTGATCCAACCAATCACAGATCGCGCCGATCGATCGGAAATAAACACGGAGTAATAAGTATTCCATATGGACGAACGAAGATATACACGCATTGCGAGTGAAACAAGACTCGTGACTGCGTTTTGAAGAGCTACAGTTGGGTATATGAACAGGAACTGTGCCGACTGTCCTTTCAAAAGTACTCTTTCGCTAGCCGCCGGCAAGGGAGCAGGAGAAGGCACGGGTTTCAACCTTGTGACTCACTGCAGAATAAAACCTGAAGTATTTATTACCAGCTTCATAATTCTCTATTTACTGCCTGCTTCATAGTTCTGTGGAGGTGATTTTTTTTGGGGGTCCTGTCTCCTAAAATAACGGAGGGAGGAAGGCCTCTTGAACTTTATGGTAAAATGATAAACTGGCCCTGGCAGTGGAGGATAAGGGGAGGCCGAGTTTGGTTTCTTTGTTCTTTAAGAGCACTGTCATCACCACTGCTTTGTCTGAAACACGACGTTTGACAGCGTTTCTGTTTCAAATAAACACCCCTGTCGACTCTGGCTATTTCCAAACCACGCTTCGCTAAACTGGGCATGAGACCAGGGAGCTCGGTTGGTTTGCAAACGTTCTGTTACTGTTTAACCGGAAGTCATTTACGACCGCATTTATTTTATGCCATTAAATCTGACCCCATTTATGAAATACCGAAAGTGACTCACCAAGACATGATGTACAGTACAAATCACAAAACTCTTCACTTCACTTGTGTATCTCCTGGAACCAAACACTGCAGTAGGCCTACTGACTGTCACATACGGGTTAGGTATATAGTGTAGAGTGAACAAGCTACATCCATAGTGTGAACTTTAAATATGCCCTAAAATGATCTCTCTATCTATGATTTTGTTGGTGTTCATATCTTGCGGGCACCACGTCCAAAGACAAGCCTCTCTGCTCTGCACTGACCTGCAATGGCCGTGAGCTGTGTGTGATCACCTTGCTAACGTCAACATTCCCACCACACGTCTCTGACTCGTCTCTGGCCACCTCTCCGTGACCCGCGGTAATGAACTCCGCTGCGCTCCCACGTTACACCGGCCCTAAACTTTCACTCCTCAGAAAACCACCGAGAAAACCTATCTGGGCAGGATCCAGAGCTACCTTTTAAATACTGATGTGGGATAATACTGAACAAGATGGTGCTGGTAGCTGTGGTGCCCTTATCACTGCCTGGGCGCTATCTGGCCTGTGCTCAATGAGAAGCTAGTGCTTCATATCTGACCCCACGCTGCCCTCGAAGAGCAAACAGACCAGCAGGACAGAGGCTGTGGGTAATCCTCCGAGAGGTGTGGCCTATGATCCTGGGTAGAGTACTATCCTGGGTAGGGTACTATCCTGGGTAGGGTACTATCCTGGGTAGGGTACTATCCTGGGTAGGGTACTATCCTGGGTAGGGTACTATCCTGGGTAGGGTACTATCCTGGGTAGAGTACTATCCTGGGTAGAGTACTATCCTGGGTAGGGTACTATCCTGGGTAGGGTACTATCCTGGGTAGGGTACTATCCTGGGTAGAGTACTATCCTGAGGTAGGGTACTATCCTGGGTAGGGTACTATCCTGGGTAGGGTACTATCCTGGGTAGAGTACTATCCTGGGTAGGGTACTATCCTGGGTAGGGTACTATCCTGGGTAGAGTACTATCCTGGGTAGGGTACTATCCTGGGTAGGGTACTATCCTGGGTAGAGTACTATCCTGAGGTAGGGTACTATCCTGGGTAGGGTACTATCCTGGGTAGGGTACTATCCTGGGTAGAGTACTATCCTAGGTAGGGTACTATCCTAGGTAGGGTACTATCCTGGGTAGAGTACTATCCTGGGTAGAGTACTATCCTGGGTAGAGTACTATCCTAGGTAGAGTACTATCCTAGGTAGGGTACTATCCTGGGTAGGGTACTATCCTAGGTAGAGTACTATCCTAGGTAGGGTACTATCCTGGGTAGGGTACTATCCTGGGTAGAGTACTATCCTAGGTAGAGTACTATCCTGGGTAGAGTACTATCCTGGGTAGAGTACTATCCTGGGTAGAGTACTATCCTGAGGTAGGGTACTATCCTAGGTAGAGTACTATCCTGGGTAGAGTACTATCCTGGGTAGGGTACTATCCTAGGTAGAGTACTATCCTGGGTAGAGTACTATCCTGAGGTAGGGTACTATCCTAGGTAGAGTACTATCCTGGGTAGAGTACTATCCTAGGTAGAGTACTATCCTGGGTAGGGTACTATCCTGGGTAGGGTACTATCCTGGGTAGAGTACTATCCTGGGTAGGGTACTATCCTGGGTAGGGTACTATCCTGGGTAGGGTACTATCCTGGGTAGGGTACTATCCTGGGTAGAGTACTATCCTGGGTAGGGTACTATCCTGGGTAGGGTACTATCCTGGGTAGAGTACTATCCTGGGTAGAGTACTATCCTGGGTAGGGTACTATCCTGGGTAGGGTACTATCCTGGGTAGAGTACTATCCTGGGTAGGGTACTATCCTGGGTAGAGTACTATCCTGGGTAGGGTACTATCCAGGGTCAGGCCTGCTGTCGCTGTTGAGGCCGTCCAAACATCAAAGGCCACCTGTCGCTGTGGCAACCACTCTGTCGCTGTGCCAACTACTCTGTCACTGTGGCAACTACCCTGTCACTACACCTCCCTTTTAATAACAATGATCATAGTAGATATGAGGAAACCCGCACACTGTCTAAACTTGCAAAGATTTTAATAGGTGATCAGCTATGAAAGGCCATCACCTATTAAAATCTTTAAGTTTAGACAGTACGATGTGTCCCTCTTCTACGCACCTGCCTTTGAACCAGATGTGCGAAGTATTTCCTCGTTCCAAAAAACAATGATCATAACAATAATTGGTTTTATTAAATGGCGTGTTTCAGAGCGTTCTGTCCTTTCTTCCTGTCCCCGTCACTGCGTCACACCCGCCCGTAAAGACAATACGTCCCAAATACTGCACACGGGCACAAAAAAAAACGTGCTTCCAATTAGCCTGACAGTTAAGATGAAACTGGCCAGGTGGGTCTGTCTCTGTCATCATGAGGAGTTAGTCACCCACATCCACTCAACAACAGGGCTTTAGTTTAGTAAAAGGCCGGGTTAATCCCAGAGGCAGAGTAGGACACAGGAGACAGGAAGAAGGGAGGTCTTTCTGTCTGAGAAGAAGAAGAAGAAGAGGGAGGAGAGGGAGAAGAGCTGGGGAAATGTGTGTGTGTGTGTGTGTGTGTGTGTGTGGGAGGGGGGGGTGTTACTTACGACGATGTGAGCTGGTGACGGGGAGCGGGCGTCTTTAAGTGCTTGTCTGCTCTGCAGACCGCCGGGCTGGACGTCCAGCAGAGGCCACTTCATCTGCAGGTACTGGACGACAGAGAGAGGAAGGGAAACAACATGTTAACAATGCACAACGCAAAAACAACAACAACAACAACAACAACAAACTAAAACAACTTGGGAAAGGGGGGTTGGGAGGGGGACTTATTCGTAATAATGACCACGCGGTGCAGGATGCAAAAAAACACACAAACGAGAGCTCGCACACACACACACACAAACACACACACACACACACACACACATACGCATACGAGCACACAAACACACACACACACACACACACACACACGCACACGCACACGCACACACACACATATGCATACGAGCACACACACACACGCACACACACACATATGCATACGAGCACACACACACACACACACACACACACACACACACACACACACACACACACACACTTCA
Source organism: Borostomias antarcticus (assembly GCF_949987555.1). Classification (NCBI taxonomy): domain Eukaryota; kingdom Metazoa; phylum Chordata; class Actinopteri; order Stomiiformes; family Stomiidae; genus Borostomias; species Borostomias antarcticus. Next base: position 8,906,118 of record NC_140255.1, on the reverse strand, counting down.
CTGGGGGTTGAGAGGAATCTGAAGATTTGACCTACTGTTGGCTTGAGCTAATATTGGCTGCAGCTGGCAATATGATTCCTGTTGGTTTTGTAACACATGCTGTGTTCACACTGAAATACTGATCAAGTTGAACCGGTCCAGGTTACACAAGCAGAAGAGGAACTGATCCAAGAACCGGACCAGTTCCAAATCTCAGGCGTGAGTCACCGCTGCCTTTCCGCCAGGGAAAGGGAGCCTACTGTACACGGGCTACGCTTTTAAGATGACTCCACGCCATGGGTGACTTTTATTGGTTGGTCCTGGAGCCCGTAAACAGGTAAACGGCGTGGAGTGAGTCTCCGCACGTCACCGTTCCATGAGTCAACCGAGCGCCCGAGAGACCGGCCGACCGTCTCGGTGAATGATTGACACGGCCTTTATCAGGAGCGACACACTACACCGCCAGAGACAGGTGATACTGTAGGCCAGCGGGCTAGGTGCACACACACACCACACACCACACACACACACCACACACCACACACACACACACACACACACACACACACACACACACACACACACACACACACACACACACACACACACAAACACCCCCTCAGTGAAACCTTGGCGGCTCAAAAACCCGTTGGCGGCGTGCTGACTCGTCTGGGTGGGCCGTCCGCGGCGCTACGCGAGTCCTCGCTCCCGGAAGTGGGCGGGGCGGCAGTCACCGCTCTCGCCATCGCGAGCTCGCCCTTAAACCGGAGCGACGCACGGCAGACGCGGCCAAACGTCCGCTTTACGTGACGTTTTTCCACGGGACATTCCGTTGACGGATTTAGGAGGACAGGATCTGACGTGATTCCCAGATACCGGCGCCTCGCCCGTCCCTCGCTGTCCTCGTCTTTTGTCCTCTCTCTCCTCCCCCGGCTGCGCCGAGCTACTGTGTTTTCATTGGCCGACGCCCCCCCACTCTCTCCTAACCCCCATGATCCTCGGAGGGGTCCGAGCAACACTCGGCTTATTAATGTCACGGCCACCTAGCCGGCAGGGCCAGAGAGGTCACCTCGGCCCCTGACACTCGGGGAGGCCCTGGACATTAGTACAGTTACAGGGAGGTCGAGGGGGGTGAGACAGGGAGGTCGAGGGGGGTGAGACGGGGAGGTCGAGGGGGGTGAGACGGGGAAGTCGAGGGGGGTGAGACGGGGAGGTCGAGGGGGGTGAGACAGGGAGGTCGAGGGGGGTGAGACGGGGAGGTAGAGGGGGGTGAGACAGGGAGGTCGAGGGGGGTGAGACGGGGAGGTCGAGGGGGGTGAGACAGGGAGGTCGAGGGGGGTGAGACGGGGAGGTAGAGGGGGTCGAGGGGGGTGAGACGGGGAGGTCGAGGGGGGTGAGACAGGCCCTTATTGTCGGAGTGAAAAATGGGAGGCGGCATCTGGGCTCGGAGCGTTCGGTATCTCTGACCTTTGGAATCTGCTCACGGCCACAGAGAACATTGAAACAGACATCCAAACAACGCGCTCATTAACGCTAACGGGACTTCTCTGAGTTTGCATGCGACGCAACACAAATACGACTGAATCGGTTGAAAAACCGAAGGCAAAATTCGAAGTAAAAACTTTTTTTTGTTGTTGTTTTCTGTAATAAGTTTCACTCTCGGCAACACTCGAGAGGAAGTGAAGAGAATATGAACAATGTCAAAGAGCAAGAGAGAAACGTGAGGCCAGAGATCAACAAGAGAAGAGAAGAGGCCTCCAGGTTACCCCAGGACTGCAGCCCTGCTCTCACTAGCCTGAAGGCCAGAGTGTGTCGAATATACTTGGATTTAACTCCACATGAAGAAGACGCATATTTTATACATATATATATACGCTGCCTGTACCAGACCACCGGGCCCCTGAGGAAACCTCCGACAAGTGAGCCGAGTTTTCTCCTGATGTTGCCAGGATATCGAACCGCTGGAGAGGGATTCCTAAAACATGACCTCAGTCAGAACGGAAACGCTGTCATCCCATCTCCGTCTCTGTCCTCACTCACAGCGGCGTGTCTCAGAGCTGCCCTGTCCCTATGTCCTGCTCCGGCTTCAGGGGGATTCGTGATTAAGGCGCAATATCATTTCACAAAAATGTCTAAAATATCGATAATAAACACCCTACCCAGCTCTGCCCACAACACCCACACCTCTACTGTTACTGCAAGTGTTTCTGTTGCAATGTCAACGAGAGTGTGTGTACGTGTGTGTGTTTTGTGTGTGTGTGTGAGTGAGTGTGCACGCGCACAGGCGTGTGTGTGTGTGTGTGCACACGGGCTTGTGTGTGTGTGTGTGTGTGTGTGTGTGTGCCAATGACGCGACCCTTCCTGAGACATGCGGCTAAATGAGCGGTAATTAGCGCAGAGTTCACGGCAGGGGGCCTGGCTACGGTCGGAGCTGGAGGAGCCGCGCATCGACTCCCCCCCGTCATCCTCTGCTCGCCACGACTCCACAGGCCCCCCCGCACGCCACACATCCCCCCCCCCCGACAAGCCTTTTACCTCAGCCTGGCTCGTTTGCGCTCGTATGTGTGTCTGAGGATGGAGAACTCCAGAGTTGTGGTCTTGTGGGCTTTAACAGACCCCACACATTGGGTATTCATTGCCATGAAGAGAGGGTTGGGTTGGGTTGGGTTGGGGGGGCGGGGTGGGGTGGGGTCGGGGCTGGGGGGTGATTGGTGGAGGAGGGGTTGGGTTGGGTTGGGTTGGGTTGGGTTGGGGGGGTGGGGTCGGGGCTGGGGGGTGGTTGGTGGAGGAGGGGTTGGGTTGGGTTGGGTTGGGTTGGGTTGGGTTGGGGGGGTGGGGTCGGGGCTGGGGGGTGATTGGTGGAGGAGGGGTTGGGTTGGGTTGGGTTGGGTT
>NC_140255.1:8880147-8903047 GCF_949987555.1 Borostomias antarcticus | reverse complement strand
AGACAGCGGTAGCCTGAGAGGCTACAGTAAAGATCCCCCCCCTCAAGAAGGATGAGAAAACATACATGAAGACATTACTACACCGTCAGGGCCTGAACGCTGCTAGGATCCAAATACGTATGACGTCTTTAAACGTTGCGACTACAATAAGTAACTGAAAAGACATGTTGGAAACAAGACACTGTGTGTAGGAGCACTTTTCTCCAATAAACCCTGGATGGGGATATGAAACGAGACTCTGAAAACAGCAGTTCGCTCTCTGGGGTCCGGCAGCCCCGGAGTGGAACAGACCAGCGCAGACTGACTCCAGACCAGCGCAGACTGACTCCAGACCAGCGCAGACTGACTCCAGACCAGCGCAGACTGACTCCAGACCAGCGCAGACTGACTCCAGACCACAGCAGACTGACTCCAGACCAGCGCAGACTGACTCCAGACCAGCGCAGACCGACTCCAGACCGGCGCAGACTGACTCCAGACCACAACACACTGACTCTAGACCAGCGCAGACCGACTCCAGACCACAACACACTGACTCCAGACCAGCGCAGACTGACTCCAGACCAGCGCGGGGCTGTCAGCGGAGGCCGGCCGTCTCTATTTGGAAGGCGGAGCACCCTGTCATTAGCGTGGAGGCTCGCCCAGTCCCTGTCGCTGGTGCCACCTCACCCCGGCCCTGCCAACCACACTGCGGCGCCGCCAACCAAAACCATAGTAATTAAAAGGGTTATTTTTGTTGGGGATCTTTTTTTTTTCTACCCCCCCAACCCTCCCTCCCCCCCTCGCCGTCGGTCCTGGTGGAAATATCGCAAGACGCTGTCCCAGCCCACACTATTCAGAGGTGTTTTTTTTCAGCCATCCTGTGTTTGTGTGTGTGCGCGTGTTTGTGTTTGTGTGTGTGTTTGTGTGAGTGTGTGTGTGTGTGTGTAATGATGGCATAGCTGTTTCAGTTCTCCCTTTGAACAGGGTGTGTGTTACCACAATGGGGAAACAGAGAATAGGAATACCACACCAACACACATACGCGCACACACACACACACACGGGCGCGCAGACGCACGCTCATTAGCTCTCTCTCCTTGTCTTTAATGTCCTGTTTACGTCACGCGACCAGATCAGGTCTGAAATCCAATTGCGCTCCGTGTCCGGGCCCTGCAGTGGGGGGCAGGTGAGCAGAAGCAGGCTCGGCTCGCGCTGTCGTCTCTGGACCGCCGCCAAGAGAAACTCAACCTCGGGAGTCCAAACAGAACCACGCGTGAACCCAGAGTCAGACCAGACCCCCGCCCCCCCCCCCCCCCCTTCCCCCAACACCGCTTCCAGCCCAGGCACCCCTCCCACCTCCTCCATACACAGACAGACACACACACACACACACACACACTCTCTCTCTCTCCCCAGTTACACCTCCACCACACACACACACACACACACACTCTCTCTTCCCGGTTACACCTCCTCCACACACACACACACACACTCTCTCTCTCTCTCTCCCCGGTTACAGCGCCTGCACACAGCGATCACCCGGAGCTCAGGGCGTCCTGCGGGGCCCCGCCCCCCCGTCAGGCGGAGCGTGGATGGGCGGCGGCCGGCTCCCGGGCCTCACACACCCACGCAGAGGAGATCGGCCCCACTCTGCCACTCCTGCTATCTTGAGCTCCTGGCAAAACCGCTATTACCCCCCCCCCCCCCCCCCCCCCCCTCCCCCCCACCCCACACACACACACACACCCACACACACGCTACTTTCATACAGGATGGCCCAGCCCTGCGTGCGGTTGGCACCTTCCCACCGACGCCACAAGGTCACACGTTTAATTACAGGCAGGAGCGGTAATCTGAGCAGACAGATGGCGCGCAGGCCGCCTCTCAATTACTTTATGCCCAATTGAATCATTACTGATGTTATTTGCTAAATGGTGGCGGACGAAAACACCACAAAACAGGATTTGTACTACAAGTGTGTGTGTGTGGGGGGGGGGGGGGGTGAGGGGGTAAAGCAGATGTTCCTCTCGCCAAGCGACTGTGACGGAGATCAAAAAGGTGTGAAGAAAACACATAGTCTATAATACTATAATCAGCGCCAGTCAAAACAAACCCTTATTTTTTTAAGAGAAAAAAAAAAAACACACACACACACGAAAATAAAAACTAGGGCTCCGTGTTGAACTATCTCAGCTCCCAGCAGGCTGGCCTGGTCAACCACATGACAAGCCCAGTTTAAAAAATAAGAAAGTTTCTGTCTCTTAAAACGAGAGAGAGAGAGAGAGAGAGAGAGAGAGAGGTTTTTGGTTTTATGGGTTCTTCACCAGGAACGTCCGTTTGTCTTCTGCGGGGCGTCGTCCCCTGGCAACCCGGGGTCCAGCGTGCGACCGCTCGCCCCCTCCCTCGCCCGCTCTGCGACCGCTCGCCCTCCCTCGCCCGCGCTGCGACCGCTCGCCCTCCCTCGTCTCTTCCTGCCGACGGCTTCTGTGAACGATTAGAGGTCGGCGCTCCCGACGTCTCCGACCGCAGCGGCCCGAGCGTCTCAACCCCCCCGGGGCAGCCGGACCCCAGAGCGTCTCAACCCCCCGGGGCAGCCGGACCCCAGAGCGTCTCAACCCCCCAGCGCGGCCGGACCCCAGAGCGTCTCAACCCCCCCGGCGGGGCCGGACCCCAGAGCGTCTCAACCCCCCCAGCGGGGCCGGACCCCAGAGCGTCTCAACCCCCCCGGGGCAGCCGGACCCCAGAGCGTCTCAACCCCCCCGGTCCAGCCGGACCCCAGAGCGTCTCAACCCCCCCGGTCCAGCCGGACCCCAGAGTGCGGACGCTGAACGCTGACGGCCGTTAGACCGCCATCAATAAATATGTCAATATGTGTATTGATGGTATCAACAGTGATGTCTGCACACCTACACATCTAATCACTTGCCAATATGGACACCAAAAACATCTGGCCAGTGTCAGTATCCCCTTCAACGCCAACGCCAACGCCAACAAACGCTTGAACTTGGGCCTTTGGTCTCCAAGAGAGATACCAGACTTGGGCTGTATTGTAAGTCCTCCGGCTGATTGGACCGGCTGTTTGGTCGCCGGGCATACATCTTACCCTGATTGGTCTGTTCCCAGGTCGCACCCCGGCTGTCATGTTCAACGGCAGGCCATGCCAGGGAGGGGCGGAGCCTAGACAGGGTGGTGGGACGTCTATAAATCTGGTCAAACTGACACGGGGAGGGGAGGGGGGGGGGCGGGGAACGCCGCAAGATGCGACGCAAACATTTCTCCTCGCAACGAGCACGCCGGCGACTCCCAAAACTACAGTAGTAGCCGTTCGTTCTCAAACGTTAGCTAAGCTTTCGGAGGAGGATATATAACTGGAGATACATGTCCGCCGAGTCGAGTCGTTTTAAGGGCCGGGCCAGGCCCCGTCTGAACCCGTATATAATAGCTGTCAAAAACACGTGTCCCTCCCGCGACCCTAATAAGACTGCCAGCTTCGCACTAACAGGGAACAGTTGCCCCCGGATGGCACGTCCACCGCCCTAATACCATCCTGGCAGCACACACAACGCTCCCGATGAGTTCTGGAGTCCGGGTGAGGAATTCCACCGGCCTATAGAGAGCGGCCAGCAGTTGTTCTCCCAGGAGGCCGTGCGACCGTCTGGGGAGGGGAGGAGGAGGAGGAGGAGGAGGTGGGGGGGGTGGGGGGGGGGCGTCGAGGGGAATGGATGGATATCACCGACCACATGGCTGGCTGAAAAACAGGCGCCTCTCTTCCGTGAAGGATTTGGGAATGCGAGGGTTCGCAAAGCGATCCCACAGGCCCCGGGATGAGGGGTTTGGGGGGGTCACTAGGAACACATATAACATCCCTGGGCCTGATGAGGGGCTCAGAGGAAGAAGGGGTGGGGGGGTGCGGGTGGGGGGGCGATCACTCTCCTGCACATCCACGACGCTTCCCTGTCAGAGCAGCTTTCGGAACGCGGCGTCCGAACCCCCGCTCACGGGTTCTCTAGGGGGCGGAGCAGACGGTGTGTGTGTGTGTGTGTGAGATCACATTTGGGTCAAATCAGCGGGAACATTGCATGAGCAGGGAGTGCAGTGATACATAATGTTTCCTTTAAAACATTGAGACGATGAAAACAACTAATGCTCCATGTCGCCCGAGTCCACTGCTGCTACCCGACCACGGCCCTATAAATACACCCACATCCTTCATAAATCACATTCCAACGCAACCCCACAATATTGAGTAACGGAAGTAGCATCTAGTGCCTGCTAACAGCGCTAAGCTGCCGGACTACAGCAAAGCCCTTCCTGACTGATTCTGCTCCACAAAACCTTCTCCCATAGACAACTCTAGGAGACAGACTCCCATAGACAACACTAGGAGACACAGACCCCCATAGACAACACTAGGAGACACAGACCCCCATAGACAACACTAGGAGACCGACTCCATAGAAACACTAGGAGACAGACTCCCATAGACAACACTAGGAGACACAGACTCCCATAGACAACACTAGGAGACACAGACCCCCATAGACAACACTAGGAGACACAGACCCCCATAGACAACACTAGGAGACCGACTCCCATAGACAACACTAGGAGACAGACTCCCATAGACAACACTAGGAGACAGACTCCCATAGACAACACTAGGAGACAGACTCCCATAGACAACACTAGGAGACAGACTCCCATAGACAACACTAGGAGACACAGACCCCCATAGACAACTCTAGGAGACAGACTCCCATAGACAACACTAGGAGACAGACTCCCATAGACAACACTAGGAGACAGACTCCGCCCCTCCCAGCTGCCGTCCGCCGGGTCACTGGACGTGTCGGTATCCCCCGACGACACCTGTCTCTCTGACGAGTCCCAGCATTCACACCTGCTCTGGTTTCCTGAGGCCGGCGCCGCCTGGAGGTCAGGTGACAAACGCTAACATACAGCCCCTCTGACGGCGCACGCACACACACACACACACACACACACACACACACGTCTGAAAACAAGCACAGAGCAGCACACATCTCGAGAAACCAAGAGACACTTTTAAGTGTGATCTCCGACCACTTAGGAAGACGGCGTTGGGGTGACAGAGGCCACATCTGATATCAAACCACATGTCCCCTTAACCGCCCCCCCCCCCCCCCCCGGAATAAGGAGGCGGAGCTACAGACCACAGCTTCCCCTCGCCACCACTCGCTCCACCACGACCACCAGCTCTGCATACTGACCAGAGCGATTTCCCTCCTCGCCAGACGGTGAGTGTGTGCGGAGCAGAGACCACCGAGTCTAGCAACTTAAACACAGAGACCACCGAGTCTAGCAACTTAAACACAGAGACCACCGAGTCTAGCAACTTAAACACAGAGACCACCGAGTCTAGAACTTAAACACAGAGATTGCCAGAGATTAAAAGACAATCAGCAGCCTGCTTAAAATGTTTTAGTTTTTTAAAGAACTGAACACACACACAGAAAAATAGACTTGAGAGTTTGGAGTCCTAGCGGTTCCAGGACTTCCCGTGGAAAAGCGGGGAGAAGCCCAGACAGGTGAGGCTGCCAGCGGGCGGGGGGACAGGGCCTCTGCGTGCCTCCAGTAAACATCGGCCTCCACGCCGTCATTCTAACTTAATTGTGAACTTCCCCTGAGGTCAGCGGGAGTTTCCAGAGTTGATCTGGGCCAGGGGGTGTAGGCTCGCTATCAACTTGTCCAAAAAAACAAAACTACAGCTGACGAGCGCTCATGTAAAAACGAGACCTCCTCCCACGCTTCACCGTTCGCCGGGCTCCGAGTATTACGAGCCGATTCTTTATTATTATTATTATTATCTGGCCTACTGCTGCTGCCGGAGCGGACGGCGGGTTGGGCGTGGTCGAGGGGTGGACCGGCGGACCGTGCGTGATTGAGAGCTGCGTTCCCCCCGGTGCCCGGCGAACCACAGACGCCACTTCCCGCCTCATTTCCACGGCCGCGCCACCGTTCGCCACAGTGCATCTTTCTGTCGTTTTTCCAGCCCGGGGTCCATTTGTAACGTCTGCTCACACGGCAGGAGAGGGGGGGGGGGGGGGGGGCGCGGAGGGGCTCTGGTCCCATGGAGACTGTTTTGCTAACGACAGCAGCTAAACCCCCCCCCCCCCCAACCTCCTCCTCCTTTCCTCCTCTGACTAATGTGCCCTGACACTCGTACATCACCCGTAAATTGGCCAAATGAATTAACCACGACCCCTGCTCAGCGTTACAGGCTTTAAATGGATTTTCCCTCTCCAGGTCCGCCCAATAATTGCACTTATCCATCTTGTTGTGGCGGCGGGTTTTACGCGCTCGCCAAACACCGCCGCCGCTGCCACTCCCCCTGCTGCGTTTCCCGCTCCAGTGGCCGGAGTGAAGGGGAGGTTTTGTCATCGGATCATAACAGGTAATTCAAACAACAATTAGTTGAGATTGACTCCTCCGTGGTGTCAGCGCCCGGCTCCTGGGAGGACAGAGGCCCTGGTGGAGCGCTTCTGTTTGAGGAGGTGATTTGAGCCTGCCGGTTCTTCCCTATCCATCGTCCTCCAAACCCCAGGCTTCAACCAACAACAACCGGGCCCCTTGGACGTCGACGGGGCCTGTGAGTGTGTGTGCGAGTGTGTGTGTGTGTGAGCGTGTGTGTGAGTCAGAGCACTTCTAGCGCTGTGAACACTAGCGTTGGTGGAGGGGCAGGGGGGGCAGTGTTTGAACAGTAGTGCATTAGACACTCCGGGGCCGGCGGGACGATCCAGCTATGTAAACACAGAGGGACTTCCTTCCCTCCAGTGCTGCCGGCCGGCTCTGAGACCAGCCCAGCGTCGGAGCAGGCCAGCCTAGACCCCGTGGGCAGCAGCTCGCACGCTGGCCCCGCCCCCTCGCAGCGCCGGCCACCTGGCTAGACGCTCCACTTCGGGGAAGCCATCCCCCACGAGCCCGGTAAAGACCCTGACGGTCCTACGGAGATACGAGCCCGGTAAAGACCCTGGTCCTACGGAGATACGAGCCCGGTAAAGACCCTGGTGGTCCTACGGAGATACGAGCCCGGTAAAGACCCTGGTGGTCCTACGGAGATACGAGCCCAGTAAAGACCCTGGTCCTACGGAGATACGAGCCCAGTAAAGACCCTGACGGTCCTACGGAGATACGAGCCCAGTAAAGACCCTGGTCCTACGGAGATACGAGCCCAGTAAAGACCCTGGTGGTCCTACGGAGATACGAGCCCGGTAAAGACCCTGGTCCTACGGAGATACGAGCCCAGTAAAGACCCTGGTGGTCCTACGGAGATACGAGCCCGGTAAAGACCCTGGTGGCCCTACGGAGATACGAGCCCAGTAAAGACCCTGGTCCTACGGAGATACGAGCCCAGTAAAGACCCTGACGGTCCTACGGAGATACGAGCCCAGTAAAGACCCTGGTCCTACGGAGATACGAGCCCAGTAAAGACCCTGGTGGCCCTACGGAGATACGAGCCCAGTAAAGACCCTGGTCCTACGGAGATACGAGCCCGGTAAAGACCCTGGTGGCCCTACGGAGATACGAGCCCAGTAAAGACCCTGGTCCTACGGAGATACGAGCCCGGTAAAGACCCTGGTGGTCCTACGGAGATACGAGCCCAGTAAAGACCCTGGTGGTCCTACGGAGATATGAGCCCAGTAAAGACCCTGGTGGCCCTACGGAGATACGAGCCCAGTAAAGACCCTGGTGGCCCTACGGAGATACGAGCCACGCGGTCGTCAGCAGACCCATCCAACCGTTGGCCGGTTAAATGATTCTTGTTGTTTCGTGTCGTCATAAAGACGCTAGAGGCCGATCACCCGGACAGGTGAGCGAGCTGGCCCGGTCCACGAGGGGTTAAAACTGGAACGTTTCCGTCCTGAAATCTCGCCACTTGACGCCACCTGTTATGACAGAGAGGGTAATTTATCTTTATTGATGTTTGAAAAATGCAAAGCGCGACGGCCGTAAAGATATGGTGGTGGGTGGGGGCGGGGGGGGGGGCAGGGGAGGGCGGGGCGGGGGGGGGTGTAAAGAGCTGGAAGATAAAGAAACCACTCGTTCTAAAGGGCACGGTGGCATGGCGGCGCGTGGTCACATGGTCCAGAGACGCCCGCGCTCGCTAATCAAATCAAATCAAATCAAACTTTATTTGTATAGCGCATTTCATACACAGAGGCAACACAATGCGCTTTACAGAGACCAATGGGGGGGGGGGGGCACAGGTCAAACCCTACGTATTCCAAAGGGAAACAAAAAAACTGTTTCTCCCGCTTCTCACTCACACCGACACAAAGCTGCTCAGTTTTTATTTTACAAACCCAACACGCCAATGTCCGATGTGTTGGGCCAATTCTCTGAAAAAGTCACTCCCATGCACACCTCCTGTTAAAACCACCCAATATATACACACACACCACAATGGGAAAAAAAACATTACTTCCTGTTCCCTGTGGACGTATATATGGGAACGCTATCTGACCTAATAACACGCTGAACCACTCTTCATTATTTCAATCAGGTGTCTCAGGATGGCCACAAAAAAAAGAAACACGACAGAATTGTTTTTCAGGTCAACGGGGCTAAGTTGTCTCTGCTTGTCAGTTAATTTGGATCTCCAACCGCACCGGTCCCCTCCGGGTGACAGGGAAGGCCACTCATCTCACCTCGGGGACACTTGTCCAAACAGACTCTCCATTCACTTTGAGCCCTTGGGAGAGCCAATTGACAATTCACTCAGTGCCAGGAGTCAATTTGTTCACTTTTGGAATTGACCCCAAACACTGCTGTCCCTCGCTGGGTGACAAGAATGCATTAGCATAGGGGAGGCTTTACCACACACACGCACACACGCACGCACACGCACGCACACGCACACAGTGTGTGTAAATGTTATGGAGTCTATGGTTTGCTTATGTGTAAGAGAATTCCATTCCATTCCGGGGCCTGGTCAGTGTCCTGGGAGTGTAGTGCACCGTGTCATGTGGACACGTGACTCATACAATTCACATGAAACATTATCTACTGTACACAATTGACAGCTGTCTTTTTTAAGAGGGGTAATATTCTTGTCAGTGAACAGAGATGTAATCGGTGGTTTAGGAGCTGACAGAGGAGATTCTTTCAGTCTGTTTTCTCCTGCTATTGCTGCACAAACTAAAAAAAAAAACTCACACTGCATATATGCACGTAAAGGGCTTACGTTTTTTTTTTTAGCCTTCTGCATTTTTTTTTTAAATACAGTAATCTCTCCAACATTTTGTTCTAAGTCCTACAATAATCCTGAGATTAGTACAAGAATGTATTTCTGCTGTGGCTCCAGGCCTCGCTCACCTTCCACAGCAGTTATGAATCCGGCACCTTCAGCAGCAAAACAGCACACAATCACCTCATTAGTGCTCTCTCTCTCTCTCTCTCTCTCTCTCTCACACACACACACACACGCTACTCAGAGCTTATCCTGTTGCAATTAAAAGTTTAATTAGAAGATTAAAAATACAAGGACAAGAGTTTTAGCACCTTTCACTTCTCAATTATGTGTTTAGCACACACAAAATGCCCCCTGGTTTCTGAGGGGGGTTTGGAACAGACTGGCTGGTATACAGGAACATTTCACAATACGAATTTGGGCACACAAACTGTGGGGACAGATAGACATAGCTTGACATATACCATATTAGCCAAGCTCTTTAGGAAAAGGACAAACCATTGTGAGTTGTGAATATCTCATACTGAATACAATCGATATAACAGGATAAATTGACTGCAGCTTTTTAGACAGGACTTAACATTGTAATGACAAGAGCTTAGTACCTGTCATTCATATTTCCTTTCATGTTAAAAATAGACTTCGATAGATTTTGTTGACGATGATAAGCAGAGAGAAGGAAGCGTGGTTTTTCGCCCAACATTGCAGATGACTAATACTCACTGTGTCAAATAATAAAACCACCCATCCATGAACAAGATAGTCACTAGATAGTCACTAGAGGTAGTCACTAGAGATTGTCATTAGAGATAGTCACTAGAGATAGTCACTAGAGATAGTCAATAGGGATAGTCAATAGAGATAGTCATTAGAGATAATTAGATATAGTCACTAGAGATAATTAGAGATGGTCACTAGAGATAGTCAATAGGGATATTCACTAGAGATAGTTTCTAGAGATAGTCAATAGGGATAGTCATTAGAGATAGTCATTAGAAATAATTAGATGTAGTCAATAGAGATAATGAGAGATGGTCACTAGAGATAGTCACAAGAGATAATTAGAGATAGTCACTAGAGATAATTACTCTAGTCACTAGAGATAATTAGATATAGTCACTAGAGATAATTAGATTGTCACTAGAGATAATTCGAGATAGTCACTAGAGATAATTCGAGATAATCACTAGAGATAATTAGAGACAGTCACTAGGGATAGTCATTAGATATAATTAGAGACAGTCACTAGAGATAGTCACACTGTTGAACCTTCTAGAGCATTCCACTACAGCTGTTCACTTCACAACGGCACTCTTACTGTAGATATTATCTAGCCTGGCATGATCCTTAAGAGCTGTGATGGCATTATAAAACCACGCACACCCACACACACCAACACACTCTCTCTCACACACACACACACACACACACACACACACACACGCACACAGACTCAAGCGCTCCTATCACTCGTCATAAAAAGGGGTCAGAGGAGCAGCTCTTTTCCCAACAGAGAGCATGTCCGCCCCAGTGCCCTTTGACCCTCCCCAAACACTCTCCAATCCAAACACCAGAAAACCGCCGCCGCATAATTCCTCTGCCGTCACCCAATCCTCTCCAGTGCTTCTAACGGCGGGGACGTCGTGATGAGACGTCACAGGAGCAGGTGGAGGTTAAACATTGAAGGGAAGAAGCCAGATTCATTAAGAGAAAAAAGCCCCACACATCGGCCTGTCCGTCAAGTGTGCCAATAAACTTGCCCCCTGCCCCCCCCCCCCCCCCTCCAACCCTCTTTCTCCGGGTCCCGCTGTTTTGTTTTTTAGGGAGATAAATGTGAGGCCTGGGGCACCATTGTTTGGACATCTAACCAGGAACTGTCGCTGCTCGCAATGCCCCGGCATTAACAGCAATTATGCGCCCTATTCAGCCGGCCTTTGTGCAAACCCTCCCCCACCCCCCCCCTCCCCACCCACACACACACACACACACACACGCACACACACATCGTTGGACGCATTTCCCGCTTTTCTTAACCTCCCCCTGCCTCCCTCCTGTGCATTCTCCGCGTCTCCGCTGGTAAACTCCTCTCGCAGCAGGGAGACTCGGGGCATTATGAACGGCCTCGTAGAAATATGCACACTCAGACAAAAGGGCTGGAGAAAGGCTACACGCCCGCGCGGTTATACCTGAGCTCATTAACGTACAAAATTATCATGATTTGGTGTAAAATCGCAGCATACGCATGAAACAGAAGATGAACAACTCAAATGAACGAGTCACCGACAATAGTCCAAAACTATTACAGCATTCCAGTCAGTTCAGCCGATAAACTACGTCATCTGACGTGTTTTTACATACAATTGTTTTTCACCACGAAATGTAGCACTCTAAAAAAAAAAATATCACGAAACGGACAAGCTGCTACCGTCGCTCTGTAGCTTTGTACTCGCTGCTCTGTCATGGACCCGGTGTAAAAAAAATAAATGAATAAATAAATCAAATGTAACCGGGATGTTGAGTTGAAATAAAGATCCCAGAGATGTTGCCCTTCTGAGGAGACTTCCTGCCCGCTACGCCGGGGGAGGTCTGACGCTCACGCTGCCGCCCCGCAAACATGGCCGTCCGTATCCAGGGAACGCACAGCAGAGATGAATGAAACCAAACTACACACGGCCCAATGCAGGAACTACACCTCCGCCAACACACAGTACAGAACCTCCACGCGCTTCACAACCGTCTTCCCAGGTCTGGGGATTAGAACTCAACACACACCAATATCCTTTAGATTCCATGCACGTAAATGTATGTGCGTGTGCACATATGGTCTATACATGCAAAGAAACACACACACACACACTCTCTCTCTCTCTCTCACACACACACACACACACACACAGGAGGAATAATCTGATTTCCATGTTTCAGGGAGCCTCGAGCCCCACGGACCAGAAGAAGAGCTATCCTATATTTAACAGATGACAAATGTTGCAATCCAGATGTACAGTGCGATCTTTGTGTTGAGCTCTATGGAAATGCATGGGAGACAGAATGGTGTGTGTGTGTGTGGGGGGGGGGGGATGGGGGGCGGGGGGGTCTGCATGTGGGGGGGCCACCAGTGCACAGCTGCTTAGCCAATGCTGGGTTTTTTTTGAGAGAGAGAGAGAGAGAGAGAGAGAGAGAGCAAGAGAGAGAGAATAGCACACAGCACTGGGGCCCAGTGATCGGCCTCTGGAAGCTTGGGGTGGTGGGTGAGGAGAAAGTACATTTCAACCAGTTTCACCAGTAATAGTTCTATAGATTGTTTTTGTCTGTATAAAGAAAAAATGTCTCCTTCTATAAAAGAATATTTGAATCATATTAACATGCCCTCAAAACATCACACAGTTTGGAACTACACGTCAGATTAGCAGTCCTGCTTCACAAAATACAACTGAACAGATAGGTTTGATAGTTTTGTAGTTAGAAGGCTACAAAAAAACAAGGGTTGTATGTGTAGTTGAACGCCAGCTAAAACCTAACTCAGCTAGCAGGGCCACTGGGGAGCTAGCTACTCCCTTCACAGTATTTAAAAACCTCATTAAAAACACGCCCACAAATGTGTTGGACTGAGTTTTTTTTCCGTTTTTTTTTGCCTGTGTGTTGTTTCAAACGGAATGACAGAGAGGTTTTCATACGTGTTCACACAGCCCAGCCCAGCACGCCCTGCCAACATCATCAGCATAAGACAATTAAGCCCTGCTAGAGAGAAGGGGAAAAAAAATCTCAGTAAATATTTACAGCGCAAATCTTTTCCATTCATTCACCAGGCGCTAACAAAACCTTACTGTACTCTCTCCTCTCTCTCTTTCTCTCTCTACCCCCCCCCCCACCCCTTCTCTCTACATCTGCGATTCATTGACTTTACAATTTACCACATGTCGAGATGGGAGAGGTCGAGCCTCCATCTGAATCACGGCACAAATATGCGAGTGATTTATTGTCTTAAAAACCCCGGGCCGATTTAGTGCAACTCCACTTTCCTGAGCATTACTCCTATTGGCAGACCATGAACAATTACAGTTCGGACTAATTAAGCTCTGGGAATGTGCTGTGTGCCACTAATGTTTAGCAGACCCCAATTTTAGTTTAATGGTGCCAAACTTTGCTCCCCCAACTTAACTCCCTCAAATCCAAAACAGATTGCACTTTTTATGGGTGTTTATCGAGCTAAAGAAAAAATAAGGTCTTTTTTCTTTCCCTTGCATGGGATGAGAGAAACAGAGGAGAAGAGAGAGAGAGAGAATGAGCGAGCAGAGGGAAAGCAGAGCGAGGGAAGGATGGAGAGAGAGAGAGAGAGAGTGGGTCCGGCTTCTGCCGTACTCTGTAAACAACCGTGATTTGCAAGACAAAAGGAGTGCAACCTCCTAAATAAATTCAGACTGCATTCTGTGGCGAGAGGCAAAAGATGTGGGTGCGCAGAGCCACAGACCCCCTGTGGATTGCAATTAGGCCCCATTAACATGTAAAGCCAATTTGATAAGGTACGGGGTCTATCCCTTAAATCCGCATTAAACTATATCTCTGCTCACCTCGCAGGGGCCAGCTATTCAGGGCAGCATTGGGAGAACGTAATCCATATGATATACCATTGTTATGCGTATGCTGCTAACAGGTTTAAAAAGATACTGTCTGTGTCAATTATAAAATATAAGCCATTCCTGAGGCACAAAGGAGCTAACGTTACATTCAGGTTGGCGGACAATTACAACTGCTAAATAGGATGTTCAATCCATTAATCGTCCCACAAAACCACCCATCCCTCAAAAATATGTTTAAAAAAAAAATGGTACCAGTCACTGACTTTTTATGAAAGTGCTATATTTTTTTTAATAGGTGGGTCCAACACAATAGGGCAGATACGGGTGCAACAAAACAACTGACACAAAGAGAGAAATGGAGTAAAAAGCTTTTGTTTCAACCACACAAAACCTCTCGCCGGGCTTGTTGTGGATGCGCCACGGGTTTCGGGATCATCTTTTTTTCCCATTTTAAATAGAGCAGTGCATGCTGGGTATTGCGTTGTCTCCCTTTTTTTTGTTCTTTTTTAAACTACTGGTAATTATACGTCGAAACCCAAAACCACTGCCAAGAGTCTGCAGGCCCCAGGAATTATGGGACCAGGGGTGGCGTCAAATATCTTAACATTCATAAGTCCGAGAGGCAGTAAACAAAGCCACTGGATTTACGGCCCCAATGCCCCAATGCCAGAGAGCTGCACACCCTGGCTCTCCCTCACCCTCTCCCTCCCTCCTTCCCCTCTCTCTCTCTCCCTCTCTCTCCCGACCTGCTGAGGTGTGATGTTAGCCTGTAGCGCCGGAGTTAACCAGTCGCCTTTTCGGCAAGCCCCGCGTTACCATTAGCACTGGCAATAGACAGACCTGAGAACGATGGAGATGGAGAGAGACAGGGAGAGAGAGACAGAAAGAGAGAGACAGAGAGAGAGAGAGAGAGAGAGAGAGGTGGGGGGGGGGGGGGGGCGGGGGGGAGATGCAAGAGACGGCAGTCAGCACCCGGGGTGCGCTGGCCAGGCCACTTCACCGATTCAACCTGCTCCAACTGATCCAGGGAGCCTTTGTGTGCGGTTTAGGGAGGGGGGTGAGGGGGTGGGGGGGGGGGGGGGGCAGAGGGAGGAGAGGAGGGCAGGGAGGCTGACACCCCGGCCACCACGTCATGTCAAATTGCTAAATGATACCAAATTGTGAGGCTCTTTGGACTAAGGTGGCTGTTAAAACAAACTCTGGCTCATTATAGCCCTCTGAGGTCAGACAAATTATAGTAACCTCCACACGCATGTTTATATACAACAAAAAATATTTAAAGACCAAAAAGGCGTGCCAAAACTCAAAAAGAGGAAAATGAAATGTTGATGGAGTCAGCTGATAATTTAGACGTTGGGGAAAATTCAGAGAGCACAAAGAAAAAGGTTCGGAGGAGAAAACTGCTTCTTCATCAAAGACCCCCAGAACAATAGAAGCACGTAGCCGTTCCTCATCACAACAACCGGACCCCTGGTCACTCTCAGCACCACCACCGCCGGCCCGGCAGCATGACAGCTAATCCATGGACAGGTGAATTATTTATGGCGGGTTTAAGTAATACATTTATGAATACGACCGCCACCAACTTGAACGCCTGGATGACGGGACACGCGGGGTGTGAGAAGCTAGCGCTCCGGAGGTGGGCCGCGTTAGAGCCGGAGGTAAACGCTCACATGTCTGAAAGACACAGAGGGGCCGGGCAGTCCTCGCTCTGCATGTACTGGATATATCCAAAAATAAAGGTTTACATTAAGAACAAGAGTGTTGTGAGGCCTCGCATTTCCAACACTCCGTTGTTACAGTATATAAACCAATTACACAATAAATACAGCACGCTGAGACAATTGTAAAATGTAATGTTTTGCAGTTCCCAGTCCCCCTGGCGTGGAGTGTGGATGGGAGGGACATGAGTGAGGACACGTAGTAGGACAGATCAACGAGGCCCGTGTGAGGAATGCTCCCCGTGTTGAAATGCATCTCTCACACAAACAAAATTCCTGATATCAGATCAAGTTATGTATCCAGTAAAGGACAGCGTTGTGAGAGCGTGAGGCTGCTCTTTCAAGGCATTCTGATCCTTTACACACACACAGCAGCAGGGTGCGTTCGGATCGCCTGACGAGGACATTAAGGGGACACGTACCGGCTCTGGCTTCGTGAACGTACTATAATGAATAGGTTGTATGGAAGAAAAAAAAATAGAAGCCTGGTTCATTTAAACAAGTGTCAGAGAGCATCCCGGGTGCACACAGGTGAACAGACTCACGAGCGTTATAATAAACCACCGATCCTGCATTCTGACCCGTACCACTAAAATGGTTCTAGACTCTACTGAGTACGAGGTGACGAGCAGCATCGACACACAGCAGAACCGGGGGAAATTGAATTTAAATTAGGATACGTCAATAATTCAGTCGATAATTCAGTAAGCTCTGAACGCTGACATAATATTCACAATAGTGCTCCTGTGTGTTAGGCTCTGTCATCCGTTCCCCAGATCAAAGAGACACTAAAGTGAGAGACACTAAAGGAGAGTACAACACATCACATATGTGTTTATTTCCCAGGTGTCAGCGGTGCTGTAAACTGAGCAAAACAGATATGTGTTCCAGCACAGAGGCGTGTGAGGGGGAACTACAACTTCTTCTATAACGCCCGGTCGCTGCCTTCACCTTGTGAAGCGATGCAGACGGGTTTGAAGCTATGACTCCTGACTGCAACCGTTTAAAAGAAAAAGAAAAAAAACACACATGGTTTGGAAAATGCTGCTGCTTAAGTGTTATAAAGTCTTGCTGTTGCCCAGTGGGACTGATGAGGGGGTGAGTAAACAAGAACGTACGCATAATTACAGCAGAGCTGATAGCCTCTGATAAATAACATGAATTAATTTATAAATAGGGTGATTAAGTCATGCCAAGCTGAAGTGATAATGTAAGCATGCATTAGTATCGTATTAGTATAGTATTAGTATAGTAGCTACTGTACACAGCAGCATGTATAAATGCAACAATATTGCCACTCCACAGACAAATAAGAAAAAATATAAAATGTTTACAGGTAAATGTTTTTTGGGTTCAACATTTACACGTGCTCATAATGAGAGCCACTGCCAAAGATCTATGACTCATGCACTTTCTACTTAATGTCATACTGTTTGACACATGCAAATGGAATTAATATAGGCTACTAATTAACATACTGATTCATGTTTCAGGAAACTACTGTCAGTTCTTCCATATCAATTCTTTAGTTTGGTATCTTTAATTGTGTCACAGATGAATAAAAAGCCTTAGCCAATATAGCCTACTAGAAACCTTTACATGAGTGCGCGCATGCTTTGGTGCGTGGGGGGGAAGGATCAAGGTGGATATGCGAATTAAATTAGATTTTAATAATATAGGCTATATGTAATAATAAACGTTATAATTATGATATTAATAATAATAACACGGTGATTTAAAAATTATGTTGATAATATTTCAAATTATTTGAGCATCCTATGGAAAATAAATAATATCAGAGAACCTGTCATCGTTCACGTGCATATGATCTTGCATACAAAATGTATTTTTAAACCCTACAAGGTGTGGGAGACGCAGTATGAGTGCTCCAGCTGACACGCTCAGCACCGTGCCTGACTAACACTCGGGCAAAGACGGCGCTGCAAGCGGCATGCGTGCCACCGTACAGTTCAGAAGAAGTTGCGAAACTTCTGTCTAAGCTACATTTTACCAGGCAAACATACCTATGCTGGAGGACAAGGCGCGTACGGCTGTACTTGGATTGTGTTTCTCTGTTCATGTGTGCACATAGGTATAAATAAACGAACTTACTGTGCGTGCAGTTGGAGAAAGAGATCCATTCGGAAGGTACGGGCTTGTAAGATCGGGGATCATTATAAATGGATATCCCGGGTACGGTGGGCTCTTGAACAACCCTCCATCTTGCCTTTTCGCAGCTAACATGGCGGGGGAAAAGAAGAAAACTTTTATAAGTCCCTTTAAAACTTTTAATGCATTTGAGAATCCAGATGAAAGCCCCTTGGCACCCTCAGAGGCTGCCATTCTGTACAAATCTAAGAGACAAGACCGTGAACAAAAAAGCAGAAACTCACCCTCTTCTAAACTTTCCCTGGTTTTGTCTCTGAAAGTTTCAGATCTAGGCGGAGGCCGTCTTTCCGCCTTGAAATGCAATGAAACACAGGGATTGCATTAAAGACAGTAAGACCAGGGGGAATGAGAACTTTTCAACATCACGGTTTCACTGCATATTTTGCGCCCAAGTAGGCGAAATGGTTCGGAAACTAGGCAACAGAGTGGACAATCGATTACGATTATTTGTCACTTACCTCCGAATCCGAAGAGCTGTTTTGATTCGTTTCTGATTCATTTACAAGAGAAGATTTGACATCTGCTAAATCCCTTTCTGCCGAAGAGTTCTCCGAAATTTTTTCCTCCTGTTCCCCCTCGTCTTTGAAGGAAATCATTTCATCGTTCGCACCCAAATCGTCCCCTCCACCGCCGTTGAGCTGCGGCATTTTCCCGAGCAATTTTGGGGGGCAAAAACACAAAGTTTTAAACCCTTGATCTTGGTGATCTAGAATCCGAGTTTAAGTTTAGGGTCTGTATTGGCGTTTTCCAAGCACTGGCGGTTAGTACAAACTAAAAAGAGGGGAATCTTGGCAGAAAAAGAAGCCGGAGATGGAGCTGAGCCGCTCGGATTGAGTGAGTTGAAGTTGGTCGGAGTGGTTTTCAGTTCAAAGGCGGCGCTGATTGACAGATAGAGAGGGATGGAAATAGAGAGAGTCTGGATTCAGGATTATTGACAGGGAGAAACACACAAGAAACTAATGAGATTCAAACAGGGAGGGACTTGAAGTGACGTTTCATAAATAGGAAAAAAAAAAGAGTGGAGGAAGCCGGCGGACGAGTGTGGCGTGAACACAGCGCGGAGGGAAGCAGTTTGGGAGCCGACAGAGAAGCGCCCCTGTTTGCTTTGTGCTGGAAAAGCAAAATAGGCGGAAGATAGGAGTTACTGTAGATGCGGATTAAACATATGGGCGGTCTCCCGCTGGAGGCGACCAGCGGACACTTCCTTCTGCTTTCTTTTGGTTTAAAGTAGCTTTTTCGATAAATCGTGGAATTGGAGGTGGGGTGGGGGTTATATAGGCTGCATGTTTCCAGAATAAAATGTTATTAAAATATAACCTATTTTAAAAAGCAGCGTTTCAACATGCAATCAAACACATTTCACAGAGTTAATAACCATCATATGACCACCATAAACTACGCTTAATTGTTAGGCTAAATAATAATAAATAAATAAATAAATAAATACAAATAATAAAAAAGGAATGAGTGCAGATGTCCAAGGGAAATGTTATTGAAGGCAAGTAGGCCTATAGATTCAGATGTCACATGTAGGCTACAATGTACAATATGCACACAGTCGTCAAGTCATGTTTCTTATATAATTCAGCCCATGTTAACAAATACGAGCTAAATAATTTGACTTGTCATGTCTGAATGTCATATAAATATCATTATTATCGCTCATCCCCCAACCTGCTCAGATTTAAACGGCTGTAAACGAGGGACTGAGCGCGTGCTCTAGGAGCACTAAGAGAACATGAGACCAGTATAACCTGTATTCATAATGAAAGAGAATATGTAGCCTACCTGGTCGGCATGTGCTGGGCCTCTCTCTCTCTCTGCCTGACAGATTAATAAATCAAGTAACACCAGCAAGAAAACTAGAAAATGACAACAATCAACAGGTAAACATGCACATATGTAGGCTATGTATGAATATAACATACAGACTAATTTTGAATGAAATGCTATAATTGTGTTATTACAGTAGATTCTCTGAAGTTCGCATTGACTAAGACTTTTGAATGGCCGCATTTTAAATAAGGGTTATGGTCCATTTTCATGGTGGCCTGTTAAACCCCACAGTTTCAGGCTCGAAGACCACAAACAAAAGCATATGGGCCTACTTATGTGCAAATACCTCCTTCTCATTCTTGGCTCTCTCGCTGAGCAGCTCTCCATGGTCCGAATTTTCGGAACAATAATGAAAACTAATGTCATTCTGCCTTTCGCGCCACGGATTATATTACAATCAATCAAATTCACACGTGGACATCAGCCAACCGATGAATATCATTAACGTGGATCAGATGTTGCTTAAATAACAGGTTCTTACCCCCCCGTTTGCTTTGGTGGATACTTACAGTCATTAGAGAAATATTATGCTTCTCTGCTTTTTTGTAGCCTACAATTTATGAAATAACTGACAGATGTGTTTTTACGCGGGGGTGCGTGCGCGCGTTGGTGTGCGCGCGTGCCTTTGAGCGAAGGTCCGCACGCGCGTGCGTGTGTGTTTTGGTGGTAAATCTATTCAGTAGTCAGAATTACTGAAAACGGTAGTGCTCTTCACCCATATTGGAGGCAGCATTACAAAGTGAATGTTACTATATGTCAAAAATAACATTCAAAGAAACTAATCATTAGCCTGCGTCTATTCATTAATTAAACACAAAAAATAAGTAGGCTGATTAGAAAAAAAAAATCATGTTGCATTGTCGCCTACAAAGACAATGTTTTGAGTCAACCTGGCTGAGTTGTCAAAATACTGTGTTGCCAAGCCCATAGCCTCCTTGGTGACTTAGATAAGGGTTAAACCTGTATCAGTTCACCCAGACCCAGGTATCCTGAAACCATCTCACTCTGCTAAGGCATCGCTGATCTGGCACAGCCGAATAAGGTGAAAGCAATATTTTAGTTGTCTTGCTGTAACCTGCCTAATATCATTTGATTACTGACCTCTGCCAAGTGAGAGGGAGAGAGAGGGAGGGAGAGAGGGAGAGGGAGGGAGGGAGAGAGGGAGAGGGAGGGAGAGAGAGGGAGAGAAAGTGTGGAGGTGTGATGAGTTGAAACAAGAGAACCTATCTTAGGTAAGTAATCACACGCTCACTGTCTGTGCAGACCGCAAAAGAGGCACCCCATGGCTCCGGGCCCTACAAACCCGGTACGGTGCCCACACACACACACACACGCACGTGCGCCAGACCAAAGCAGCGGAGCTCCGAGCTGCCTCTCCCTGGATGGTCTCAGCGAGTGTCCTGAGGGTTGGCCAGCCCGCCTCTGTCGCCAGCTTAGCCCGTTGACTCTGACCCTTATGGGGCTCGTTTATTAGGCCGGTGAGACATATTTTGTGTCATTATATAATGTGGCGAATTAGTGCACGGCCATATACTGTATGAACGCCGTTCTGTTCCTCGGTATTTGTTATTTGTGGTCCTGTGAAGCGTTTCTGTAGTTGTTACAGGGAATGTTATTGATTTTTAAATTCTCACACATTTCCATATTTACAGCGCAGGAAGTAGTGAACTGTTGAAGCTATTGTGATTGATTGCACTATTACACCTCCACACTGTTCCTGTGGAATTGGAGCTAGTGCTCTCTCAGTGGCCCAGGCAGCTAACCTCAGGCAACACAGATACAGTCTAGGCCAGCAAACATTAACTCTCTGTACAACAGAGATACAGTAGTCTAGACCAGCACACATCAACTCTGTGTACAACAGATATATAGTAGTCTAGACCAGCACACATCAACTCTGTGTACAACAGATATATAGTAGTCTAGACCAGCACACATCAACTCTGTGTACAACAGATATATAGTAGTCTAGACCAGCACACATCAACTCTGTGTACAACAGATATACAGTAGTCTAGACCAGCACACATCAACTCTGTGTACAACAGATATACAGTAGTCTAGACCAGCACACATCAACTCTGTGTACAACAGAGATACAGTAGTCTAGACCAGCACACATCAACTCTGTGTACAACAGAGATACAGCCTAGTCTAGTGTAACCGAGTGAATCATGAGTCCTTGTAAACCCTTGTGGAGTGAGGTGGTCCTCCGAGGTAGTTGTAGCGAGTAGCTGGTGAAACACACTCCTCAAAGGAGCGTTGACGGTCCCTCCAAGAGGGCCGTCCCCATTGGCGCGACTGTCAGCGTGTCCACCTCACAAGCGGGAGAGCTCGTAAAAGCGTGGTTTTGAAACCTGCCCTGGGAAAGCCCTTAGCGCGGGGCGAACCGAAACAACGCAGAACAGTAGCAACCGCTACATAGCCCAGCACACATCACCTCTGTACAACAGATATACAGTCTAGCACACACATCAACTGTACAACAGAGATATAGTCTAGTCCACAAACCAACTTTGTGTATAACAGAGATAGTGTAGTCTAGTCCAGCACACATCAACTCTGTGCAAACAGTTAATTACCCACAATGCACTCTTATTTCCAACTGTCCTGGTTGAAATGGCTCTGGTCTTGATTAGCATATTATAGGGTCTGTCTACCCGTTTGTTTTCATTGTAACAATATGTGCATTTTAAAGGCTTGTTTATTGGTAACTGTAGCTTGATTTATGCCAGATTCCCTCAGAGATAGATGAATAAAACAACATAAAGTTTATGGAACTTGGCATTTAACCCTCTTTTGCATTTTGTCAATCGTAAATGTCCTCATTGGAGAAACCATTTTAGCATTTGATTTCCAGTACTGTTCAAATTAATCACATGAATAATGACATGGTTAACCATAATTATATATTCCTAATGGCTCTGGACATTGTGTAAAGGACAGTAATGGGAAAATTGATTCCGTAGCTCATGTATTTGATTAGTAAACCTCTCTTAGTGATGTATTTTATTGCAGTGAAAGAAAATCTGAAAATAAAAATCAAACTAGGTCAAAAGTGGTTTATTATGGCTGCTGTTCAATCTACAGTACACGCCCAACAAAGAGAGTCTAGAAATGAGGGAAGTGGTGAAAGGTTGGAGAGTGAATAAAAAGTTGTTTAAAACACTGGGCCTACTAAGCCCCCCCCCCCAAAAAAAAAACAAAAAAAAAACAACAACAACATTTGATTACTTAAATATTAATTCTATTCAATAAAGCCGTTGTTTTATTATATTGAATGCTTTCCAAATCCCAAAATAATTGCACTTTGTCGGTAGTTAGCATTAAAAGCACCGGTCCATTGATTGCTAACCTTTACAAATGTACCCTCAGGACTGACA
>NC_140255.1:8870147-8877647 GCF_949987555.1 Borostomias antarcticus | reverse complement strand
TATGTCTCTGAAAATGTGAATACCCAGAGAAAAACACAATTCATTTCAGTAATAAAAAATGTTTTTATTAGTGATTCAATAAAGTATACATTTCAAATTGATAATGAAGGCCTGTGAAACTAGTGGTAGTTTGTGACTCCATATCATCTTCATACCTGTTAAAGCATTATGCTGTATTACTGTAGTCAGGGCGACTTAATTCTGTATTAATCGCCACAAGCTGCATTGATTGGCATGGATGACTACCACAATGGACCTGTAGCCTTGAGTACAATAAGCACAATGCAAATGTAAGAAAACATCAGTTTCTTCTGGCCGTGTTGTGAAGGGTTTGTTTTGCCGTGTGGGTGGACAGAGATGGAGGAGAGACCATGGGAGACCTCTGCTGAGCATCACCACGACCTCTGAACCCTCTCCTGTTTAAGGGCCGCGCAGCTTCTGATTGACACATAGCAAAACACAAGTTGAAAACAACACGACACATTAGTTTGTCTTTATCTACAGGGAGCAGCTTTGGTACTGGGCCAAAATACAAAACCAGTAACCAGGGTGGCCATATCACAGCATTGTGTTTTTGACTGTTGAGTTTTAATCATTTGTTGACCATAAAGACAACACTATTATCCTTGAAATTATAAAAAATGTCCGTGTATATAGAACAAAAACACTGCAATAATAAGGTATTTTACTTTATAAAATGAGTTCAGTGCACTATTGAGTTTAAAACATTCATGCCTCATGACAATAAGAGGTGAGAGTGAAATAATCTTGGTATAGTAGGTCTCTCCTTTTTGTGCCTGGTGGATGTGAATATGTTTAGGGGCATAGCGATCAGCAATATTGATTACCACTGCCCAGAACCGAAATCATGGAAAAAGTATTTTTGTTTCTCTTGAAAAGGATATCAACCCCACAGATACTGTATAAACACGCTATTACAGTCGGTTGTTCAATGGTTAAAACATGGGATGTAGTTTGATAGCGTCTGTTATAACCACCCCCCCCCCCCCCATCCTAATGCTCTATCCTCAGGGGCCTCAGCTCCACCTGTGTTTACAGGAGCACTCCTCCTGGTGCCTATAGACCATCCTAATTGAGAAATGAATGCAGGAAAATCAATTGGCCTCAAGTTTGCGCCCAATAATATTCATGATGGCTTCGAGCAACGAGCGATCGATGATTTAGACACGGGGCGGCAGAAGAACGGACTTTAGTTTTCAGAACTTATAGCTGGAGGTTTTTGATTTGAATTTATTATTTGAATTTCAAATAAATGAATGATAATGAATTCTCTGTCCTCACGGTTTTGTGTGATGTGTGGTACATAGAGTGATCTCTTTGCTCACCACTTGACTATGCGGCAACTGAGCGTACTGGTGAAGTTTATTCTTTTACAGTGTTATGTTAGAAGGTGTTCTTTAAATATATTCTTTTATAAATATGCTTACTGACCACGCGTGTTTGAGAGTGCCTCTCTCTGTCTCCATTTGAAATGTGGATCCGGTCTGCCATCTTTTTGGCCCAACGTGTGCTTTGATGAATCGCCGCGCTCAAGCCTTCAGAGGACATAAGCTGATTGGTCCCTTCTAAGAGCAGAGCGCACTTCACTCAGTTTGTTTCAATAAAACCCCAACCTTGAATTACGTTTCACACAATTGCGTTTCTCCAGCCCCTCGAATGTGACGTACAGAAGCATGTAGCCATTCACTGGCCAGACAAAGGAGGTCATAGGTCGGAGAAGGGAAAGCAGCTCTAGAAGGAGGCGTTCTGTACAGTAGGTCTCTTTCAGCAACAGGTGAAACTTTGCGCCCTTCTCTCCTGAACCGCAGCACGACCACATAATGAAGTTGTTTAATTAAGAGCGCCCCCCCCCCTGGTTCACGTGTTGGACTCACCGGAGGGAAATGACTCTCATGTTCTTTCTGTTTTTTCTTGATTAACTGCCTCCCAAATGCTTCATATGCCCGGCAATCAGATCACAGTGTATTTTATCAATATTAATAAGGATAGGAAAACTTCTGTGGTAATTACCAGAGTCCGGGGGCTTTGATTTAGACCATTACTAATGCCTCTGCAGCTCTGGATTAAAAAAAACACCCCTTTTATTTCATAACATTAAATCCCGACATGTATCTTCTAAAAGCTTTAATAAGACAAAGATAAGATTTGCATCCCCATACAAGTGTCTTTTTCAATTGATTATGAAGCCGCCATTGATGTGTGAGAAATTGATGTTTTCCTCTGTTCTTAAGAGCTTCTAATAGAAGGGGCGGGATTCGAGGAGGAGACGTTGACACTTTGATCTTCAATCAGTAAAAAATTTCCACTTCTTCTTTGTCAGGCTATATTTGGTAAATAAGAGAGACAATCCATGGACGTCAGTAAGATGAAATAGAGAGACGGAGAGAAGGATGGAGAGATGGAGGGAGAGAGGGACAGATAGAGAGAGCAGGAGGTGGGTAATGGAAAAAGAGATAGAGAGAGAGGCAGAGAAAGAGAGGAATAGATAGAGGGTGGTGGTTCACTCATTTGTATTTTTGGTGTGAAAATATTCCTGATGTGTCTGCAAACCTCCTACGTGACACGTGACCTTTGCTGCTCTCATACACATATGCAGTGCGCGCGCGCACACACACACACACACACACACACACACACACACACACACACACACACACACACACACACACACACTATTACACTACTACTACACACACACTCTATGTGAAAATCATACCTGGCTGTTCTGTTTCTGATTCGTCTGGAGCAACCAAACAACTCTGAAGGTGGCGGCCATTTGTGATGACAGGAAACATGTCAGACTTGTTCGTTTTTGCCAGAGTGTCATCATGCTTATCTACAACACCGTTAGTACCTTTGCTATAAGGTACAGTAACTGTAGGGAAGTAACAGTAACTATAAGGAAGACAGTCTGAAGGAAGACAGGCTGAAGGAAGACAGGCTGAAGGAAGACAGGCTGAACAGCGCCAGGTGAGACTTCTGAAGACGGACGCCGTATGAAACCACCGCCTGTGGTAAGATGGTTGGAGAATGGACACACACACACACACACACACACACACACACACACAAGAGGGCCATGAGTCATTTATTCTGGAGTGGAGCGTTCCTGAGACAATACAGCGGCTTCTAAGGTTTTGACATGTGGGTGAGCTATAGCCTATATTTAGGAGGGCCCGTGAGTGAGTGCACTCATTAGAATGCTTTTTTGTTCCCCTCAAAAGGAGGGCAGAAGGCAAATGAAAATGAAATCCTGAAAGGGCGCTAGGTGGAGGAAATGTAGACGGTGCCTCTGTGTTCCCCCGTCTGGAGCCATACCTGACGCTGACGCATCGCCTGGTCAAGAGAGACGCATGGTCAAGAGAGACGTATGGTCAAGAGAGAGGGATGGTCAAGAGAGACGTATGGTCAAGAGAGAGGGATGGTCAAGAGAGACGTATGGTCAAGAGAGAGGGATGGTCAAGAGAGACGTATGGTCAAGAGAGACGTATGGTCCAGAGAGAGGGATGGTCAAGAGAGACGTATGGTCAAGAGAGACGTATGGTCCAGAGAGAGGGATGGTCAAGAGAGACGTATGGTCAAGAGAGACGTATGGTCAAGAGAGAGGGATGGTCAAGAGAGACGTATGGTCCAGAGAGAGGGATGGTCAAGAGAGACGTATGGCCAATAGACATACGGAGACATGGGAACGGTAGGGGAGTTGAGGAGAGTAGAATAGAATAGAATAGAATAGAATAGAATAGAATAGAAAATGGATGAAGAGAGAGCGCCAAATGGAATGAGTGTAAGATATCCAGTGTGCCGAGCCAGAGAGGGAAGTGTACGGATGGAGGGGATCATATAACATTAATAGGAAGAGAACATAGAAAGGAAGTTACAAGAGAAAAGGATAAGAGCAATTAATTAAAACAGGACAAGATACTGTAGGTAATCGGAAGGATGATGATGATGAGAGAGAGAAAAAGATAGAAGGAGAGAGGGAGGGAGAGAGAGAGGGGGAGGGGGGGGGGCAGGCTCCAGGCAGCAGGGAGGGCATGGGAGGATTTGAAGCCCAGATCAACAACACTCACACTCAATAAGCCCTCACGGACGGGGCTAGAAGCTGATACAGCCCGGCACACAAGAGCGTTCATTTACAAATGTTTACATCCTTTAAGGAGCAGAAAAAGCCCCGTCGATGCTGTTCGATATTCACAACCAGCCCAAACAGCAGTGGGCCGCTCAGGAGGAACATGGCGGTTTGGGCTCCTTTGTTTCTGCTTTCTGTTTGTGTTTGTGTGGACGCCAGCTCCCCTTACCTG
Source organism: Borostomias antarcticus (assembly GCF_949987555.1). NCBI lineage: Eukaryota > Metazoa > Chordata > Actinopteri > Stomiiformes > Stomiidae > Borostomias > Borostomias antarcticus. The sequence goes on along the minus strand of NC_140255.1, from coordinate 8,873,325 downwards.
TGGGCAGAAACAGATGAAAATGATGAAATGTATGTTTCTAAATCTATAGTGGAGAAAAAAAAATGTACTGAGTTTTTTTGAATAATCTGTTGAGTATTAGATTTTTTTTTTTTATAATCTGTCGAGTATTTGAGTTTTTTTTTTTTTATAATCTGTTGAGTATTTGAGTTTTTTGTTGAATAATCTGTTGAGTATTTGAGTTTTTTGTTGTATAATCTGAGTATTTGCAAGGTAACATATAGAAAGTGTTACCAGAGAGGAGTAAAGCAGGTCCTGCTCTGCCCCGTCTACTCTTTGCACCCTGTCTTTATGTTGTCTTCATCAGTGTTATGCACCACATGACCACAGCCTACTCCTAGTATGGGTCAAAACCTACCTGGCAATATAATAGGATTATGATGTACAGTAGGAGTATCACTGTGATAAAGTAACACATTGTAAAATAAATCCAGATTAATGAATGGAAACCATCTGCATGACTGAGATTATTAGTATTTATTATGCAAGCAAATATTAAAAGTATGTATTTGTAGAAATCTGTGCCTTAGGATGGCACTGAGCAAAGAGAGAGACCTGAGAGACCTGAGCCTGACCTGAGGGGTTCATATCCAACCAAAAACAACTTGTATGCTGTTTACGAACTGTACCTACTTGCTCCCGCTAGATGCTGAATAAACTTAGTGAAATGGTTTAATGAACGTTCCTCTCCCTCCCGAGCTGCTCAGGGTGGCAGCAGGATCCTGACTGAACTCAGAACGGGCCCAGTCTCTGGCTGAGGAGCCCTCGTGAGGGCGGAGGGTTCATGTAGTGGTTACCGGCTCAGTGAAGCCTCAGACCCAGCGACCACCAGCCTCTCAAAAGTAACTCAACCCAAAAGCGAACATAAGAGGCCTTTTCTCTCAACCCTGTTAGCGACTGCATCCATAAAAAGCCGGGGCGGTCAGGCTGGCCAGAGAGGGGCCGGCTGCTTCGCGTCTAAACACCTCAGACCAAACCACTAAAACCTCCCCCAAAAAATCCCCCTGAAGCCGTTCACGTGCCCGACGGAGACGTACGGCTCGCGGCAAAACACAAACTGAATGAGTACACTGGTGTTTGTGCCCAGAAAGTGCTCGTTTTGATATAAATAGTTGAGATCCTGGATGGGTTTTTAACGACAAGTTATTTATTTATTTATTTATCCAATACACATACTGCACACAGTAATCACTGTTCAGAAATATGAGGGACAGACACATCGTCCAATGGAAGACGAGAAGGACCAGGTTTATGGTTCTAATGAAGATGGTTGTAATATCCTTCAGGTACTGTACATGCACTTAGTCCATAAAACCAACGAGGACCCTCTGGAGAGTGAAGACCTCCATTCCAAGTTCATTCCAACTCTCTGTCGCTTCTAACTGGCCTAAAGTAAAGCCCAGCAAGGACAAAGCAGGAAGGGGAAGGAAAGTTAGTTGTCGTTCAAGGGAATGAAAATTTCAGAAGGACCGTTGCTCCCGACACCCGGCAGGTCCATTAATACTCAGAATCCCCCGCCATCGCAAAAAACCTGTGTCAAAAAGTCTGTTTTCTCTCTCCGCCTCATTTGCATGTTTGAATAATACATGCTGCTTATAAGCATATTAAATAGAATATGGCCGCGCGTCATTTAAAGGCAGAGATTAGACCTTCAGAGTTAATTATAAAGATGTCAAATGTCAGACGCTGAACCCACACCCCGAGGTCCCCCCTTTAGTTTGCTGATTATATGCACAAACTAGAGATAAAGTGCCATCATACAGGCTATTACTTCTCTCAGAGGCAGATGGAGACTTACCCCGCGGTATTGCTATGCAGCGTGGGTCCAGAGCCCTAATGGTCTCACCAGAGGCACGGAGACACGCTGCTCTGTTTATGCCCTCAGCCTCTGGAACGGCCCGACCGGAACACCTGAGCGGGACTGAGCTCTTCAGACACTCTGGGCCTTTTTCACCTCCACATTTATTTACTTCTACATTTTCATCTTTTAATGCTTTGTCTTGTTGTCTTAAAGTCGCACTGAAACGGACGTTTGAGATCATCTAACTTCCGTAGTTTGACGTATTTCCGACGCAAACAAGCTATGAGGGTGGGACATGCATTTAGAGGAATTTGATTGGAACATTGACAAGTGGACGGGTTTTAAGAACTTTAGACAGATTCGATAGAAGGATAGCGTTGATTGACGGGTGGATGTCGCGAGATTATTGGCCTAAGATGTAAGGTACCTGTTGTCGTCATTGCACGTGACCTACCGTTCTCCAGGAAGTAAGAAATTATATACTTTGATATAAGATTACAACAAAAGTAGAATTAAGTAAATTGTTTGGCATACATCGTTGAATAGGTGAACACTATGACCAATTATGTGAATCAAAATGGGACAGAATGCTTTTTTCATTTCAGTGCGACTTGACTAACCCTAAACCTAACCCTACCTGACTATATTGTCTTTTCTGCCTTATTATTTACTTAATAAAAACGAATGTATTGTATATTGTATGAATGTATGTATATATGTGTGTAAAATGTATACTTATTTTTCTGTGAAGCACATTGTGTTGCCTCTGTGTCTGAAATGTGCTATGAAGTTTGATTTGATTGATTGAGGTTATTGTGCTCTGCCTCACATCCTTCAGAGAAGAACGACACAACTAAGAAGATGCCCTGGATCTGACATGCTGCTCGCTAGCTCAGCCTTCGTCCCATGGGGAGGCTGGGGCTCTTTATAATCTGTACATTCCAATGCAAAGGTGAGTGTGAGTGTGTGTGTGTGTGTGTGTGTGTGTGTGTGTGTGTGTGTTGTTTTGGTCATTATTGTACCATTAAGACCAGATGAATTCAGAGTTAGTGGGTGGAAAGTGCTGTGGGCCCATAGCGCCGGTGAGTGCGCCCTGACAAACCGCCAGTCAAACAGCGCCGACCTCTCTGTGTTCCTGTCAATCTCCCCCTCCTCTGAAGTTCATTTACAGGGAGGAGCGCCGCCTCACTACCTCCTAACAGCGGAGAGGAGCCATATTATCAGCCCTCACAAGGAGCAGGGGGGGCGCAGATCTGATGTGTTCTTTCAACTGTACTAAACTGTAACTGGCCACTGCCTACACACTGTGGTACTGTCTGCTGATTAGGAAGGGGGGGTGTTAGAGAGAGAGAAAGAGAG
>NC_140255.1:8845147-8865147 GCF_949987555.1 Borostomias antarcticus | reverse complement strand
CATACATTAAATGAGAGCACACATGCACAGACATACATTAATTTAGACCATATGACACACACACATGCACACAGACACACACACACCTACAAACAAACACAGACTGTAATGTGATTTAGCTATTGTATTGTGTAATTTGTATTGTATGAAGTATTTTAATTCTTGTTTACGTGCCAACTTTTTCATTTATATTTTCGTAATGATGACGTCATGACCATTTTAGAGTAGAAAAGTCTAACCAGGGACAGGGATCGCAAATTAGCCTTGGCTAGAAATCCTATATGCAACTCATCTGTTTCAAGTTTCTAACCTGCTATGATGTTGTCTGCATTGTCCCTGACAAATAAACTTTTAAATAAAATAAAAAAGGCGTATAGAGGCATGCTGGAATGCTTAGTCTGAGTTTTGGGGGACATGTTTTTTGGGAAAAAAAAGGCATACTAGGAGACAGACACAATAGCAAAATGTAAGTACGCCAGATTTAGCCAAAAGGCTAATTTTCAACTGTAGTCCTTGGCCAAGTTGTCATAAAAAGGATCAAAAATGGCTAAAGAAAACTAGACCAGGATCAGCCTGGCTTGTGGCCTTAATGCGCAACAATTACGTCTCTGGGACAATAAAGATGTAGGCCTACTGTACCAATACAGTTTTTATATCATGTATTTAATCTAGGAAACAGCCTACTTCTCATAATCATCTTCTCTTGATCAAACACACCTGTGTACTGAATCTACCTTCAGACATGAACAACCCGATTCAGAACTCGTTTGGAATCGGGCCGAGCCCACCTTTTCAGAGCGGGCTGACCCGTATGATTTGGCTCGCGCTAGGACTCGCTTGGTGTGTTCAGACATGTCCACATGGACCGGGACAAGGGGAAACCGATTCCAATCTGGATTAAACCGAGATAAAGCATGCCTGTTTGAATACGCCCTTAATCGCATAACGATGCAATGTGGTATTGCTACCTAATGTTTGCTCGGTTGGTTGCTGTGGCTAGCTAAGTAGCATGATGTTAGGGGAAACTGATCGATAAAGGGTTGCCACCTTCCATGTGGAAAAAATAGACTTACTTATCCAATTACTTAGCTATGCAACTCCATCCAGTTGCATAGCTACAGCAGTATCTTGATCAGATGGCGATAAACACAATGAAATTGGATAGGCGAGCTAATCCAGCACAGATTGGTGCATAGAAAAGTCATCTAGACAGTGTTTGCCATTAGCCTAGCCAGCTGCCAGTTAACATTAGACAGCTACGCCAACATTCGCTGGACGGCCTACTGTTCATAGCTGGCAGAAAGCTACATAACGTTTTGGTAGTCTAACAAACACAACTGCTTTTCTAGATCAATCAATCTTGTATTACATTTAGGGTTGCAAAGGGGCGGAAAATTTCCGGTAAATTTCCGGAAACTTTATGGAAATTTTCCATGGGAAGATAAGCTTAGGAATTTTGGAAATTTTGACCTTTTTGTAGCCTATAACAGCTTTTTTTCAACAATTTATTTTATTTTATTTTATATACTTATTTTAGTATTTTATCCATTTTTCATCCAATTTGGTAGCCAATTGACCCTGACCTAGTGTCCAGTTACCCCCTACTAACTGTTGAGGATTCGTCACACAACCCGGCCGGTCAGCAATGCGAAAGGGAGAGACAACTTTTTGCCAAGCTGCACATCTGCGTCACTTGCGGCGATTGTCTTTTTGTTCACGACGGTGTTCAAGGATGTTTGTAGCCTATGCAGGTAGTTGGAAGGTTTCTCTCCAGCATTCTGTTGAGTGTTGAGAAACTTTGCAAACAGCTCATCTCCATCTTCGACTGTTGCATAAGCAGAATCAAGTAAATCCAGGTAGGCTCTTGGGGAGTCCCGTGGACCTAATGGTTTGACCACATTGGCGGCTGGAGGTAGCAGACTATCAACGATCTTTCTCACAAGCTGAACATCAGATACGTTAGGATCTGACAAGTGGAATTCTACACTGCTACGCCAGGTATCATAGTCAACCTCATGGTTAGAGAGAGGTGACTTTCCGGAGAAAGATCTCAGTTTGGACGTGGAGTGAAACTGGGAATTGATTTCTCCACTCTTCACGATGTGCTCTACTACTACACGCTGGACAGGCGTGCTCAACTGATCAAAAGGTAAGTGAAATGGGTTTGTTCTCCCCTTACTACTAGGAGAAGCTGTGGAAGCAAAATCCACATGAGGCAGTGTTCCACCAGAGGTCAGGTTTACTTCTACAGAAGCTGGGGTGAAGCTTTGCTGAACATCACCAACAGGTGTCATCAATTGTTTACTAGGTGATATGATCAGAGGTAGCTCATCAGTTGGCCCAGTGTCACCACTAGCACCCTCAATACTAATGGATTCAGTAATCCTAGCTAACTCCTCTCGCAAAACCTCAGCAAATGGTTTACCACTCATTTTGGCTACACCCTTCAGCTCTGTCAGAAACGTACCAGTTACTGTAGTACCTATCTGGCTAATGTAAACACTAGATAGTGCTCGGATACGAAACTCAACCTTGGGATCGGCAGAACATGATCTGTTACCTGGCAAGAAAGGACCAAGTTCCTCTACTGCACAGCTAGATTCAAATTCAACTATGACCTGGTTGTTAAACTCAGATTCAGCATCTCTGATTTTAACTATCCTAGAGATTGACCCCACTGTCTTAAGGTAATGAAAAAAATCCTCATCTACCAGAGTATTAGACAACCCACTAACATTGACGGAGTTAGGCACTTTGATACCTTTAGTTGCAATGATATCCATACTACAACCTTTCAAAAACCCAATGTACGTATGAATGTGTGCAGCTCATATATTTCACAGTACAGTACACTGCTCCTGGCTGGCTCGCCAGTTTTTACCGTGTAACCCACTTGGATAAGTAATAACCTGCTAGGATGAATAATAACCATATAGGGTAAGTACACCTCTTTAATAGGTTCGTAGGAGCAATGATGAACTGAACTGGGAAATGATAGGAGCCAGACACTGAGGATAAGGTACGTAAGAAAAGTGGTATTTAGTTTAAATAGTTGCAACCTTCAAAATATGCACATAATACAATATACAATAATACAATATACAATAGAATAAGCACTCCCTCACTGACCCGGGACCTAAACAGTAAGCGCTTTTCAATTCAATAAAGAAAATAAAAGATTTGTGTGTATTCTTTTTAGAGTGTGGGAGATTGTGTTTAATTGTGTCCTACCACACCAGACGTGTGGGAGATAGTATGGTCACTCTTCGTTCCTTCTCTCCTGGTCCAACATAAAGCTGTGGCTCGCCAATTCCTCGTCAGGAATGTTCACTCAATCAAAAGACCCAACCAAGACGAACTTGATACACGACAGCAAAGATGCAGGGAAATTTACCGGAGCCCCGGAGAATATGGCATGAATGCTGGCGATTTCTAAAACGTATATCAACTCAAAATCAGACTTTTACTTGTAGTAATACAAACAAGATATATGTCAACAAGACTGACTGATTGTCTTCTCAAAAATAGTGAATTCTTGCTCGGTTTTACTTTCACTTCTCTGCTCGAAGAGATTCGCATCTGCGTTCTGGTCAACTCTCGCAGAACACAAGTTCACTGCAATGGGAGGCGGGACTTTCACATACTCACTCCTCATTGGTTAAAAAAACATTTCTCCACACATTTCACTCAACCAGATATTATTAACCCATTGTGTGACTGGGTTACACAACAAATGATAATAACACATGAGAAGCATGGCTATATCATGAATATAGGAACGGCGGTGCTGCGGTCATAGACAAGAGAGCAACTCAAGATAACAAGATGACAAGCTAGATAACAAGCTTTAGTGATGACAAGAGCTAGAGAACGTGACAAGTGGACTAGGCTACACAACTTCCAATGGTAGGCCTATATAACCACCTGTATAACCACCCATGAATGTCTGCCTGATCGCCTACAATAACCGAGTCAGGAGTGTAACACTCAGGCAGGCAAGCAGGCAGAGACACAAGTAAAGCATCACTCAATGATGCGACATCCAGAAACACCTGCTGTATAGTTGCCTATTAAATAAAAATGTCCTACCTTCACGCTGAACCGGTCAGGAGTCCATTCCAACCTCTAACGTAACTCGTCAATGTAAAACTATGTACATGTGGTGAACTTGCTAATTAGCAAGTATTAATAGATGGTTAAGTCAAAGCTATCGCGTGACACCGTTGCTAGGCAACTGGGCAATCAATCAGCCCAGCCAGGCGCCATATTTTGGTAGTGTGGGCGTGTTTGGGGTCAGGCTACTCCTCCAGTAGTGTTGAGTGACTGTGAAATAAATTTTTAAAGTATATAAACCTGCCCAACTCATGGAAACCAGCCCAAATTCTGTCTACCCGCCCAGGCCCATTTCCCCCGCACAATGCAACCCAAACCAGCCCAATTGGGCGGGAACCCGCCCAATCTGGCAACACTGCTTCTGCGTTCCTGCCATTGAGTCATGCGTGGTGCACCCAGCAATCACAGCATTTGCTATCGGCCCCTGCTGGTAGGCTAGCTGTCGACACTGATGGTGGAGGTGGTCTTCTTCTGTTGGGGAGGTTTCATGCTCCTCGTTTGCAAGAATGTTACTCCAACTTTTCCTTTCCTGCAGAGATGGCTGATAATAACTTTTTTCAAACTGCTTCTCATATACAGTAGCATTCTCTTTCGCCTTCTCAGAAAAGTGTTCAACTCGGTTGGAGCAAGTGTTTTATTGTTGATTAATACTCATCTCAGCTTAGGATGTGTCCCAGCTGCTTTTAAAAATGCTATGGTGCAGCCCTTAATCAAAAAGAAACTCGACCCCTCTATCCTGTCTAATTTTAGGCTTATCTCTCCGCTACTTTTTCTGTCCAGGGTCCTGGAGCGAGTAGTTTATGTCCAGCTGCAGTTGTTTTTAGCAGAACATGGCATTCACGAGAAGTTTCAGTCTGGCTTCAAATCAAGACACAGCACTGAAACAGCCCTTCTGAGAATTTTTAATTATTTACTCTTCTGGTGCTCCTGTAGCCGCCTTCGACACTGTGGACCATGGGATCCTGCTATCACGGCTCGAACAGTGTGTAGGTACAGTATCACTGGTTCCGCCCTCAATTGGTTCCAGTCCAGCCTCACAGATTAGAGATTCTCAGTGCAGTTACAGTACTGTTGGTGAATTCTCCTCTGCTGGGGCCCCTCTTACCTGCAGGGTTCCTCAAGGCTCCATTCTGGGCCCCATCCTCTTTTTAATGTACATGCTGTCCTTAGGATCTATTTTTGCCAAACATAATATTTCCTTCCACTGTTTCGCTGATGATGTACAGATTTACCTGCCTCTTAAAGCAAAAGTAGGAACTCAATGCAGCCATTGCTTGACTGCCTGAGAAACATCAAATCCTGGATTGGCTTAAACTTCCTCAACCTCAATGAGAGCAAGACTGAGATCATCTTTTCTGGACAAGCCTTTCCTGTTGATATCCTGGGCCCTCTTCCAGCTAAGACTTTTAGCCAAGACAAAGGAATATCTCTCCCCAAAAGATCTAGAGAGGGTAATCCATGCCTTCATTACCTCACCTCTTGACTACTGCAACTCCCTGTATGGGGGCATTGACCAGTCCTCACTGAGACACCTGCAGCTTGTCCAAAACGCAGCCACTCGCCTTCTCAATGGCAAAAGCGCGACCACATCACCCCAGTATTGGCCTCACTCCACTGGCTCCCTGTCTGCTTTCGACTTGATTTTAAGCTTCTGCTATTTGTTTTTAAAGCTCTAAGTGGTCTGGCTCCTCTGTACCTGGCTGAACTTTTGCTCCACCACACTCCAGCCAGAGCCTTAAGGTCGGCTGACCAGTTGCTACCGGACATGCCCAAGACTAGGCTAAAGATCAGAGGTGACCAGCCTTTGCGGAGGTGACCGAGCCCTAGGCTCTGGAACAGCTTGCCCCTCCACATTAGATCCGCCCAGACCCTAGAGGTTATTAAATCTTTATTGAAGACCCACTTTTTCTCCCTGGCCTTCAATTCTTGAGCATGACTCCCAGGCCAGTGTGTATTGTTGTCATTGTGGGTATTGTTGTGTTTGTGTGTATTGTACTAATATTGTTGTAATTTATTTCACCTACCTGTACAGCACTTTGGTCAACACAGTCATTTTTAAATGTGCTCTTTAAATAAAGTTTGAGTTGAGTTGTTTAACAGGCGCACACTGATATTTAACCAAGTGACAGACATTCTATATAGCCGTGAGTTTATCAGCAATGTTGTCACGGTAGAACAAGGTCTCAGCCAATCAGTGTCCATGATCGAAACAACCCGTTTTATGATCCAGCTTTAATCCTTTGAATATGACCACGTCACTGGCAACATTTTAAAAAATATCAAAAAAATCTTTACAAAATATCTAAAAAATCTAACAAATTCCAACACTCCCTGAAAGCTGAGAAGCTGTGCTTTCTAGTAATGTAGAGAAAATCCAAATAATATTCAAAATGTTGGCACTGTAATGACTGTAATAAAAGGGTTAAGGGGAATTCATTAAATTGTGTTTTTTTTCTATCATCTATTCATTTTTCTAAACCATTGTTGCCTGTTGGAGACTTACCTCCACTTGAAGAGACACTATGAATGAGTCCCATAGATCAGACTACTATTGAAACGTGCTGTAGTAGATGTTTACAGGCTGGCAGGATCATGTCCTAGAGGACGTCCTTCAACTCCTGAATCTTCTCAGCCCATGATTTAAAAAAATACATTTGATGAATCTCTGGTTGTGAACGCTGTCAGAGTGAAAGGGGAGCGTTGGGGAAAGAGAGTAAACGTTGGGCATCTTTTCTATGGCCTGTACATTTCCTAAAGGATAGGCCAGACAATTGCTGGCACTTAACATTGACCGTGTCACCTTCTTCTTAAAGCACTGAGCGGTTGTATAGTATCCCTCTTTCTCCTCGTCTTCAACCTTAAATATTCCTGTATCATTGCCCGTTTTTCAAAGGAGGGCCAAGTACAAGGCCCCCCATCTCCCTCTGAGACCATAAAGAAACTCAAAACCTAATGAATACCATATAAAACGAAGGATTTGTCAGGAGCAACACAATCATTACCTAATGCTATAAATGCCTGGTGGATGTTTAATTCACATGGGCACATAAGAGATATTTTTCTCAACGGGACACCCTGCATAAATAAAGGTTATTTAAAAGGTTAAATAAATACAAATTAAGAGTCCAAAAACAAGGAAAGAAGGTGGCACAAATCAACCATAAAAAGTATCACGATATTGGATGTCTGTTTTCAGTGCGGGCAACTCCTGACATAAAATCTCTTTTTACAAGAGCAACCTTGGTTCAAGATCATGATGCTCTTTTGGTGATGTGAGGCTGGTCTTTGGTTGTCGATGCCAAATCTCTAGTTGATGTTGTTTTTGGACTTTTCCAGTGAAGGTCATTGGTATTTGTTTGTGTGTGTGTGTTTTTTCCGAGGGAGTTTGAGAATTCAGCGTTCTTTTCCCTGAGTGTAATTGAGCAGATCGTACGGAGGGATCGAGGCCCAATCAATCACTCTCCACGGACAGTACGGCTGGGCTGCAGTTTTACATGTGACTGGGTTCAGATATCTCGCCTGCTCTGTCTTCACAGAAATATACACCGCTGCTGATTCTGACCCCGCTCAGTTGTTTACTCAAGAAAAGGCTCAATACACACATAATAATACTGCATCACAGGGCTTAACGCTGAGGTCCCACACACATGATGGTTCTTGATCCATCTGTAGGTAGGTAGTAAGCTACTTTATTGATCCCCGAGGGGAAATTACAGTGTTACAGCAGCAGTATACAAGAAGTATGCGAGTACACATTAAAATACACATTTACAGTAAATACAAAATATACAAGAATCCAAAGTGAGTGATCACATCACTAACTGCACTGTAATCTTAAAATGTGTATAATATAATCATATAAAGTATAAAACCACCCATACAGTAAATGTCCTTTTTTTAAGTTAAGAGATTGATAGTTGGGTGGAATCCATGACATAGAGAGAGAGTGAGAGAGAGAGAGAGAGAGAGAGAGAGAGAGAGAGAGAGAGAGAGAGAGAGAGAATAGATAGATTGGTGGTTCACTTTAAACAACCATGACAATGGCATAATTAATCAACTTGGAATTTCTGGCCCCAGCTCCACTGGTCAACTCAAGGCCTTCAGGCCAGAAGGGTAGACCTGATTAGCATAAATGAGTGCATGCTTTAATACCCGGAGACTCAATTATTTAGCAAATAGTTTGGTTGACACTGCAGGTTAAGAGTGGATTGGACCTTTGTAGACCTTTACTCAGTAGCTAACGGGTGATGCTAATATTGATGCAAATCATGGCCGGGTTTTCAAACTTAGAATTCGAAGACATTACAGCAAAATAAGTTTGAACAGCATAAAAGCCCTTTTCAATTATGGCAAATATTCACTTACTGTAACATAAAAATATTTGTAGATGTTTGCCATTACATTTTTACCACTGATGTTATACAGTCCATTTCTTTTCACGGTTCATGCTGGTTACAGCTGTACATTTGTCTCAGATGCATGCAGTGTCCCTTTGTCTCCCACCACCCTTTTATAGCAAAATGCTATACCGTGCTCTGATTGGTGCAATGAAGGTTCCAGCCCTCTCTGTCTTCCAGACAGTCGATTCAGACTTTTCCCCTTTTCCCCATAATCCCTTCTGACTCATTCTCCTTTCTCTCACCTGATTAGAATTTCTGTCATGGCCTCTGGGATTGGACGATTTGAACATATTTTATTTAACCGCTTTTGTAAGGCCTAATATTCAACAGCTGTGATCTATAGCAGAATTACAATTTCCAGGGTCAAGGAGGGACTCTGCTTTGGAAGGGGGTGAGCACAATCACCCTGCTGAGAACAGGAAGTGATCGAAGGAGGGAAAAAAGGAGAGAAAAAGGAAAAAAAGAATTTTAAAAATGGATGAGAAAATGGGTAAGACCAGAGTCATGGAAAAGGAAGAGGGAAAATCAATATGGCCTCTCTGTTCATCTGGGCGTCTGAAGACCTTGAGAGGAACACAAGTTGTGCATTTTGTTGCCGCTGCCATACGTCTCACTAGAGATGTGTGTGTTTGCTTTTGCCAATAAGACGTATGTGTGTGTGTGTTAGGGCTGGGAGTCCGAACTTCGGGATTCGAATATAATTCGAATATTGACAGAAATACTGGTATTCGAACGAATATTAGGCAGCCCTTAATATTCGAACCTGTAAGTTTTGTAAATGTGTTGACTAGCAAACGTTGCTTTTGATTCAGATTCAGAGGGTTTTTCACGCCTGGTGAAGTTGCAATCGCGAGCTCATTAGCAAGGCTATTGGACACCTGGGCTCCTGTAGGAGGTGACGTTAGTTAGCACTTATGCCGCGTTCCAGGCAACCCGTAACTTGTGTTTTTCCGACCTCAAACCCGTAACTTCCCACCCGTGAACTCGTACAGCTCGATGTACTACCAGTTGCCGGGTGGGAAGTTACGGGTTTGACTGCCATTCCAGAGCATTTTCACGTGTAGGAGGTAGGAAAAACACAAGTTACGGGTTGCCTGGAACGCACCATCAGTTAGCAGAACAATGGCCTCGCCAACGCCCACAACCACGCTGGAGGAGATCGAAATCTGCACCAGTTTGTCTTATCTTGTGACTAAACCCAAGCATTTAGTCACGCCTAAACACTGACTAAACTCTTAGTTGCTACTAGTTAGTCGCATATTAGTTGGTATCTAATTTCGGTTGCACCACGGCAATTTAGGCGTTGTCTTAACTAGTAACTTCTAACTAGTTACTAAAAAATAGTCGTTGTATGACTGTGACGGCAGGATCCAAATAGCCAATCAGTAAGCAAGTAAAAATGTAAACAAGGAGGTTGATCGCCCTTACCCAGCCCTTACCAAGGAGCTTGGGCCGTGTCCGAATGTCTATATTACATACTATATAGTACATACTGCAACTCGCCTACTACATGCGATTTAGTACATACCTGTACTACTCCACGAAAACATGTTTAGTATGCGAGATAAATGTAGCATGCTTCACGAGTCAACCAGTGAAAGCGACGGGCTCCGGCTCGCATATGCGATTCATGTTAAACTTACAACAATATTGAGCTAGCCAGGCATTTGAGTTGGTCATCCAACACAGGCTCGATCCTCACCTTTCTGTATAATCCCAACTGTGAAATGGATGTGATAATAGTCCACAAAATATTCTTCCTTTGCCTCGTTTAGCACCAGCTGCAACACTCTCCTCCAAATTCATTATCTCCGTTAGCAAGGCTAACGTTGCACTCGGTAGCTTGTGCTTATTATTATTATTATTATTGGGGTTGGTGCTTGTGCAGTGGAGGTTTTTTTGGGGGGGGAGTTAGCCGTTGGATTGTTATGCTTAAATTATCCTAGCCAGCTAGTTCCCAAGCTTGTTTGATAACCTTTGATTCAGACATAACGTAGGCTGCCTGGTACAGTCCACTGACCAGTTGCTGGTTAACTATGAGGCAGGATCCCAGCCGACCGTTGCATCCCCCCAACCCGCAACGGAGGGTTATCAGCTGGGCTGGGACTCCTCCTCTCATCGCTAACCAGCAACTGAGCCAATTGAGCTAAAGGTGGTTAGCTAGCTCGATCGTGAAATTACTCAAACTTATTAAATATGACACCAATAAGCACACCGGTGCCAATAGTTAGCTTAATCTTGATATAACTAAGACATCTGCTAAAAAAAATAATTTTTCCACCGACAGATTTAGCTGCAATGTTTCAGCCCACCTCCGGCCTAATAGCAGAGTTGAAGACGCTACTTCCTCGCACTAGTCATCACTTACACCACCTCCCAGGGTGGTGTACATATTTATTTGTTACTAGGAACTAGTCGTGATTGGTGCAACCCATTTAAATTTAGTAGTGACCAAATCTCGAGTTAGTCATCACTTAGGCTATGACTAGGCCTAGTCACCACTTAGTAATGACTGGTGCAACCGGCTCCTGGTTGACGAGGGTTGTTGAGTCTTACATACTGCAGCCAGATAGCCCATAATGGCAAGTTCTGATTTAGCCTAGGCTACATGTTTGATTAATGGGATATAGATCCTACTACCTTTAATTATCTTTTATTTGTCTTTCAGTACCTAGCCTGACTGGCTTATTTTTATTTATTTTTGTCAAACAGTGAAAACCTACTGTACAAGCCAGGGTCTGACATAAATTAAAAGAACGGTTGTTGACAAAGACTTGTATTTGCTTCTGAAAACATCATTGCTTATCGATATTGCCTATGATACAATGCCCACTAGTGGACAGAATGTGCACAACATTTATTTTAATACCTAGGTAGGTCTTTCTGTAAGAATTTAATGGTAAAAATATTATTAATAATAATTCGAATATATTCGAATATTATTATTAATAAATAAACGAACTTCGAATATGATTTTGGGGCAAAAGTCCCAGCCCTAGTGTGTGTTGTAAAATGAAGTATTGTAGTATTGTGAGAGGAAGTCTGAAGAGTGTATCTGCTGCCCAGCTGTTAAAAATGTGTGAAAATGTGATGCCTTTGTCTAGTTGGGCTCAATATCCTCACTGACCAACACACCCTTTTTTTTTACGTACTTCAGAATAGAATATAACGTTTATTTGCCATGACAGGTAGTCCACGTACATTGGAATTCTTGTAATTGCTTGTCCATATAGTATCTTATCAGTGCTAATCAGTTCCCCATTCCAGTCCTAGGTACTCAGCTAGACATTTAAAGGTTCACAAATTGGCAATTTACTATACTATCCGTCATCTAGCAAGTCTATCAGTATCATCCTCAACTACTCATCCCATCCAATTATGGATGACTGTGTCTGTGTCCATGATAGGCAGTGCAATTAAATAACATTCAAGTATATACAGTAGTTGTGCATAGTGTTCAAGTGTTGTCAGGTGTTGGTTCAAGTGTGCAGTAGGCTAGTGCAGAGTCCGTAGTTGGCTATCAAAGTGTCAAGTGATCAGTTGTTGTATCAAGACACCAACTGGTGATATCTCAAAACCACACTGTCCACAGCTCTCAGTACAGTACAGATCCTACTCTAGGAGACAGAGAGAGAGAGAGAGAGAGAGAGAGACCGTCTGCTATGGTGGGCCGTTTCTCTGCTGTGTGCTGAGTTTGCATGTTCTCCTCTCCACTCACATGGGTTTCCTCCACAAAGACCCCCAATATAAAAATAAAAACCATGCAGAACAGATCTCTCTCCTGTCCTGACCTGTGCCTGACCAAGACACGGACATGAGCACTTGGACTTACTGGCCGCTGTTCCTGGCCGGCCCTGGAGGATGAAAGCTTGAGTGGGGAAATGCATTTGCAGAGGATCCATTTCTTCAGCGCATGTGTGCGTGTGTGTGTTGTTCCTCTGTCGCCCGCTCATTGCACGTGTGTCCGTGTGTCATCACTGTAAGACGATTACTGTAATAAACAACTTTACTTACCTATTTCACAAGAGGACATCATACAGACTCTGTAACCTATGAACTCCACATCCCAACCGGTCAGGGGTCAGGGCCCCGCTCGCAACAATCCAATTCCACTTCCTGTAGACTAGCCCATGAGCTCTGATTGGATGCCCTCCCATGACTATTTAATGATCTCCCCCTGGTGGAGGTAACCAGAGAGGATATGGAGGTGGGGTGTTGGTGGCCTTTTCCACATAACGCCGGGACAATACAATCTCTCTCCCATCCTCTCATTCCTTCATCCATCTATATTTATATGAATTGTTGGTGTGTGTGTGTGTGTGTGGCGGGGGGGGGGGGGGGGGGGCTTGAATATATGTTTAGGGTCGTCATGCAAATGGTGAGCGATGCCTCACTCCATAACGCCCCCCCCTCTTCTCCTTCTCTCGCCTGCTGCTAAGCGATGCCCCCCCCCGCCCCCTCCCCCCTCTTCATCACCCCGCTCTTCAGTAGCCTGTCATGGCGGATGTGCTCCATCAAAGCTGATCGACTCCCCGTTTTTCCAGAAAGATGTCGCGGGTTATCACCGCTCGCTCAGATCTCCCACTGCGGGAGGAACGTGACTGGCAGGCCGCCGTTTGAAGACGGCGGTTTCTCCACCGGCGCCTCCCAGCTGGAAGCGCGGAACGCCGTCCTGGTGAGATGCGGTGCGCGAAGCAAACGGAGGTACGGGCCACGGAACCAGCGGTCCGATCCGTGGTCCGGGCCTCGTGGGCAACCAGTCTACACCCCCCCCGCCTCCTCCTCCTCCTCCTCCTCTCCTCTGTGGTCTGGTGGAACGTGCGCGAGGCTCACTGCTGACCACTCACGGCACCGTTCGGTCCGAGAAGACGACCAAATATTAAAAATCTTTGACTAAAAATACTGCATCACAGACTCATTAGGAATATCGATGAGCGATCCCAAATTCAGAAACAGAAAATATTTACGCTAATAATTCATTCAAATCTATGGGACATAGGAAATTACATTTTGATATCTGGGAAAAACAATATATTAACATCACCATAATAATGATAATAAACATGTACTTAGGCATATTATACATTCACAAAATATCTATTTAAAATGTGGATTTAATTATAGGGTTAAGAGACACAAGCACTTACAAAGCCTAAAACTGTGGGTCCATTATAACGAGTCTCCATTATCATGCAAATAGGGAAGCTGGTTACAACTGTATTCCTTTGTAGTGGTAAAACGTTAATTTGAGCTCAAAGGCTATGCCAGTATTCTACTGGGAGAGAGTGATGAGAGAGAGAGAGACGGAGGGATGGAGCGGGAAAGAGGGAGAGAAAGGGATGAGTGGTTGAGTCTGTCTCAGTCTGGGTCTGACCTGGTCTTTTGTGTGTCCGTATTGTATGAACTGTGCTATTGTGTTGGTGGTTCTTTGAGCAAGTCAAGGTGTGCTCTCACAACAAAGACAGCAGGCAAGGCTGTCCCAGGATTTGACTGCGGTTTCACCGTGGGTGAAATGTAAACTCCAGCTTTTCTGCTTCCTTCTTCCTGAAGTGTCAGGTTCGAGAATTCCTCCCCCCCCCCCCTGAAAGGGGGAGGGGCAGAGGAGAGAGGACTGCGGTGGCAGGTTATGACAGGGCATCTTTGTTGTTGTTGAAATGCGACACCGCTTTAATGACAATGTTAAGCAACATGCAGTAAGCGTTCTGCGCGACGACAGAGATTACCGATTCATGAAGCGGTTCTGGGAGTCGAGCGGTGACGGCGTGTTCAGTTCAGCTACGACGGCGTGTGTTCAGTTCAACTATGACGGCGTGTGTTCAGTTCAACTATGACGGCGTGTGTTCAGTTCAGCTACGACGGCGTGTGTCCAGTTCAACTATGACGGCGTGTGTTCAGTTCAACTATGACGGCGTGTGTTCAGTTCAGCTACGACGGCGTGTGTTCAGTTCAACTATGACGGCGTGTTCAGTTCAACTATGACGGCGTGTGTTCAGTTCAACTATGACGGCGTGTGTTCAGTTCAACTATGACGGCGTGTGTTCAGTTCAACTATGACGGCGTGTGTTCAGTTCAACTATGACGGCGTGTGTTCAGTTCAACTATGACGCCGTGATCAGTTCAGCTATGGGACCTGATAGTGAGGCGCATGGACAAACGTGGACGGTGCGCACACACTGATTTGAGCTGGACACGCCACCACTGCACTGACCGTCTCAAATTCATGTGCTCAATAAGCACTTTCACGCACACGTGGAGACACACACACACACACACACACACACACACACACACACATACATGGCTATAGCTTTGTGACTCGCTTTAGATAAAGGGGTAATTGTCATGCCTTGTGAGCATAAACACCATTAAAATTAACAACAGTGTTGATGGTATCAAGAGAGACAAGAAAAGAAGAACAAAGGAGAGAGAGAGAGAGAGGGAGAGAGAGAGAGAAAGAGAGTCATTCTACTTGGGCTGGTAGGACTGTACAAAGGGACAACGTGGCTCTTTTTCTACTGCTACACACTAATGGGAGGAGAGGAGGAGGCGGGGAGGGTGTCCAGCACGTGTGACAGTTTAGATGGATGTGTGTGTGTGTGTGTGTGCGCCCACACGGTCAAACAGAGGGGCAGATTCATCCCTTTTGTCAAACGGTGTCATGGTGGACGCGGCCCCGGCTGGTCCAGCTCTCGGCCCCCGCCCCCCCCCTCCTGACCGCTCTTCTTGGGACCCCCCTGGAGACCAGACGTCCGCCGCCCATCGCGATCCCCCCCGTGAGGGGGCCGTTTATCCCGTTTAAGGCCTGCCTTTCCAGGGTGGGGGGGGGCGTCTCTAACGCGCCCGTCACAACTGCCTGTCCGCCTAAACGGCGAGTAAACTCCGGGAGTTTGTACGGAGTGACGTCGATAGGATCCGCCGCCGCCTCGACGAAATGCGTCACGGATCGGCCCCCTTTTTCTGCGCTTGGAAGCTTCGAGAATATATAGCGGCCGAGAAGCCTCCCCATTGGTGTGTTAGACGCTATGATGTCATATCCGCTGAGGTTGCAAAGTTCTGATAGTCGGCGTGTACAGCGTTTCGGAGGACGCGCGCATACGCATGCGCACAGGACACACGCAGGGCGAGAGCTTGAACCATATCAGTGCTAAATGTGACTTCATACGCAGCTCTCCCATCTTCAAACCTGACTGAGGACACGGCGACCAGTTCTGGCAACGATCACATTACAACAGACAGGGACTCCCAAACACGAACCCGATCTGTCTGGAGAAATGGAGAAGATGGCGAAAGCTTTGAAATCGCTTTTAGACATCAAATGACTAATCATTACACCCCCTTCTTCTCCTCCCTCCTCCCCTGTTCTCTCCATCTCTCTCTCTCTGTCTGTATGGAGCTTGCACACCTTCCAGTCCCTTAATGAGGGTTAACACCCGGCCTAATTAAATATTAAAGGTGTCTGTACCTGCTGCTATTGTGGCCCCTTGGAAGAAGATAGAACCTGTTTTTGACAAGTTTTCATCCTCCTTCTGCGGCAAGACGCTCCTCGAAAACCAAATCAGCCACAGAGAGAGGAGGGGGTAATGAATAATCTATTTCATATTCCAAAGACACCCGCTGCTCTGAGGGAGAGAGGGAGGGAGGGAAAGAGAGGGAGGGAAAAAGAGAGAGAGGGAGGGAGAGGGAGAAATGGAGTAGTGTGTGTGTGGGGGGGGGTGGGGGTGGAGGGATACTGGTTGGGTGAGGAGAAAATGAGAGGAAAAGGGGGAGAGAGAGAAGGAAAGAAAGAGAGAGAGAGCGAGAGAGAGAGAGCTGGCAGATGATGCGCGGTCTCTGCCAAGGTATCACATGACGGGGCCTCCTGTTTAAATAATAAAATAGGGGGGCTCTAAACAAATAGTTATCTCCTTCCCCCTCCTCCCCCTTTTAAAGGGGTTTAATGCCTTTTCTTAATGAACATAATAGCCGGCGCTAATAATGAAAGAAGATGGAGGCGCGCGAGTGCGGGGCTCCGGAGTTGTCGCCGGCGCTCAATTATTTCCTTGTCAAGCGGGTGTGTTTTAATGAGGCCCACTGGGACTGACGGCTGTCAGTCAGCGCTGACTTTTTGACACCATTACAACTTCAAATAGAGCCGCAGCCACACTGGCTTCCACCAGAGCAGCACTGCTACTCAGCTCATCTGACAGGCCGGGGGAAGGGGGGGGGGGGGGCGGGGGAGGGGTAAGGGGGGGGGGGGACTGTGAGAGGAAGAGTCAGGTAGAAGGAGGGAGGGAGGGAGAGAGAGAAAGAGGTAAGTAGTGAGACGGGGGGGGTGAGCACAGACACGCACACACACACACACAGGTACAGTAGGTAGATAATAATAAGCAGGCACACATTCAGATACACACACAGGCTGAAAATGAAATTCAGCCGACATGCAAATACACATACCGACCTCCACACAAACATCCAGTGTTCACTTCCTGCAAATCCACACACACACACACACACAAAGCGATCACCGAGGTCATTATCAGATGAGGTTTGTTAAACTGGCAGGGATTGGACCCCCCTCCTCCACACATCCCTCCCTCTTGTGCGCGGTCTCTCCGTCCCTGCGTGGTCTCTCCGCCCCTGCGCTGGTCCTTCCCGGCGTAATGACAGCTCTGTGTGGGCCAGGCTGTGTGGGCCGGCTGGTGGCCGCGCTGTTTTGTTGCCCATTAATTTGAGTCTTTGAAGCCGCGAGGCTGGTGGGTCTGGCGGTGCGCTGGAGAAGCCCTCCCGCCGGGACCCCGCGCCTCCAAAATAACACCCCCCCCCCCCCGTGACCCCGCCCCGCCCTGAAACAGAATAGCTAATGGTGTCGTCGCTGAGCGGACAGACAGACAGACTGATGGACGGTCCTCTACATATGTATGTGTGTGTGTGTGTGTGGGAAGGGGTCGTCACGTTTTGGGATGCGGGGCAATGTGTGTAGCTGAGGGTTTGTGTGTGTGTGTGTGTGTGTGTTATATTTTTCAGATAGCAGGTCACACAGGAACAGGATGTTCCCCACGCTGGGATCACGCAGAAGAAAAACGACAAGGACAAAACACCCGAAACAAAGTGACAACTTGAACTCTTTAAGGTTAAAGGCTCTACATGAATAAAGTATTATCATCTTAAAATCTCCACACAAAATGACCACATAAAAACTCAGACAGGACAAGGGAATAGTTGTCTTCGTGAATTGGTCCAGGAACATCTCATACATCTCAAGTGTCGGACAAAAGACAGGTGGTCTGCAAGTCATGCTTAGTACAGCGACAAACCTCTTAGCGGATATACACGACAATCACACACTCTTTAATCACAATCAAAATGAGAAATCATTTCTCAAACAATGTATATATGTATAAATAAATAGTAACAGAATGATCTACCTGTATTAATATGAAAAGAAAATACTTTTTTCCTCATGATTTGCCAGTTAGAACAGGATGCTCCTGACAATTATTGATCATCTATCACGTATGTGTTGTAAAACAATAAATGTTGCTGTAAATTGGTTGATTGAGCAATATTGAAATCCCATACAGTGTGTGGACAGTGATTGGAGCAGTGGGCAGGGGGGTGGAGCTTTTCGACCCAGAAAAAAAACAAACAAACAAAAAAAAAAACTAAACAAAACAAAACAGTGGCCAATCACTAACGTCCTCCGTTGAGCAAAAACCATGGGTCTTAAAGGGGCAGTCCAAGAAGTCCACATGATGTCCCTTGCGATATTTAGATATTTCACTTTTATTAGCACTGTTAGCACTGTTAGTGGACGTGATGGGGGTTGACAGCGTTTCAGAAAATCACAGAACATCTATCAAAGCCAAGTCCAAATGAATATGTACTTCTAGAAAATGTATTTTGATAATCACTTAACATCTTGAAATAATCCAGAGGAACAAAAATGTGTCTTTTCTCAAATTGCACAGAAAGGTATTGGCTGTAACTAACAGTTCTTCAGAGATAAACAGTACAGTAACGAGGCTGTTTAGTAAGGGTTTTTTAATTACTCTATTGACATTTTGGGGTATTTTCAGACACACTATTTCAACTCTCCATCACTTCCACTTGCTTTGTGAATAACCCTGATAAACGTCAACCAGAAATAACTCAAGAACCAGACGCTGGCTTTTAAAACCGTGTGGAGGGCTCTGCAGGGGTCCAGATCGTCAAATCAATCCAAAACCTTTCCCCTTCAGTGAAAGTGACTCTTTGTACAGAGGCGAGTATAACTGCCGCGTCATTCCACGCCTGGTGTGGAGGCGCTGTCCTGGGCTGTGAGGTACGGCCGTTTGAGCTACACGCTACGTGTCTGGAGGGTGCATGTGAACGCTAACATAGGCCCCGATATTTATAGTTCATCTGTGGTGAGCAGGCGGACGTCAGGGTTAGAGACCCGTTTGTGCAGAAAGTTGGTCTGATGATTCGAAAGCCCTCTGGTACACATTCTCATACAAACGCTACATGTACACGCACACATGCACACACACACACACACACACACACACACACACACACACACACACACACACACACACTATAAAGCTCCATGCTACTCTCACACACGGAACTGCAAACACGGTGACATCAGAACAGCAGACGTGGAAGTACCGAATAAACGACAGTCAGGGGTTCTTCAACCGTGAACCCGGGTAAAACCACCCAGACCTTCTCTACCCCTGGACTAGCTGAGTCTCCCAGGCAAAACCACCCAGACCTTCTCTACCCCTGGACTAGCTGAGTCTCCCAGGCAAAACCACCCAGACCTTCTCTACCCCTGGACTAGCTGAGTCTCCCAGGCAAAACCACCCAGACCTTCTCTACCCCTGGACTAGCTGAGTCTCCCAGGCAAAACCACCCAGACCTTCTCTACCCCTGGACTAGCTGAGTCTCCCAGGCAAAACCACCCAGACCTTCTCTACCCCTGGACTAGCTGAGTCTCCCAGGCAAAACCACCCGGTGGAAATAATATCGACAATCATAACAAAACAAAAAGCAACAGCAACTTTGGGGTCGGCCCACCCTCGGTGCCCCCTTTATGTCAGAGGACAGACAGAACAGAGACGGAGAGAGAGAGAGAGAGAGAGAGAGAGAGAGGGATGGAGGGAGAGGGACAGAGAGGGACAGAGGGACCGTGTCAGGCCCTGGAAAGAATGATTCATGGGAACCATTTGTCCTAATTACGCCGGAGCAACGTTTTTGTCGCTATTAATCACACGTGTGCATGTTTGTGTGAAGGTGTGTGTGTGTGTGTGTGTGAGTGTGTGAGTGTGTGTGTGAGTGTGTGTGTGTGTGAGTGTGTGTGTGTGTGTTGGGAGATCAATGGCCTCGCAGATTGAAATAGATGGCCAGGATGATGGTGAGAAGGATGATGGCGCCAAGGATGAATACCAGGACACGGTTCTGGATGATCCTGTAGAGAGAGAGAGAGAGAGAGAGAGAGAGAGAGAGAGAGTGAAAGATGGATGG
>NC_140255.1:8839088-8844947 GCF_949987555.1 Borostomias antarcticus | reverse complement strand
ACAGTAGTCAGTTCGTATCCACAGAGACATGTAAAACACACCCAAAACATTTATGTATTTATGTGAACAAAACGACCAACTCTTAAGTCTGAGGTTATCATGTTTAATGGGAGCCATGAGGGCTACATACAAGGGTATTTACTATTCTCTCTCTCTCTCTCTCTCTCTCTCTCTCACACACACACACACACACACACACACACACACACACACACGCACACACAGATTAAAAACGTACAAAACGAACACACACACAAACACACACACACACACACACACCACACACACACACACACACACACGCACATACTAAAGCATCATGTTTATTGTCCACTGGCACAAACACACAAATCTTTTCTTTGAATAATGGGTTGATTTCAATGCGCACACACACACAACACACACACACACACACACACACACACACACACACACACACACACACACACACACACACACACACACACACAGACAATTGCAGACAGGCTTTAAAAAGTTTTCATAATAAAGTGGAAAGAGTGGCTCCCAGGTTTACTGGAGGTAATAAAGTCAGTGAGTTACGGGTGGAATCTGCTGTTAAGCCGGCTGCTCTTTTGCTCATTTCAATCTTCCCTACCGTCGTCTAAATAAACCAGGAAAAAAAGCTTTGAACCAAAAAACAAACGATTGAAAAGGGACAGAGAAAATGTCATGTGTGATATACGGTGTGTGTGTGTACAGTACGTGTGTGTGTGTGTGTGTGTGTGTGTGTGTGAGGCAGAGAGACAGTGTCCTCATGTTTGTGTACAATATGGATCTTGTGCGTACGGTTGTGTACATTTGCATGTCTGAAAAAAGACAAGCAATGTCCCTGTGTGAGTCTAGACAGACACTCAGATACAGTAGATAGATAGATAGATAGATATATACTGTAGATAGATACTGTAGATAGATAGATAGATAGATAGATACTTTATCCCAGAAGATAAATTGTATAATGTATATGATATGTAGCTTGTGCATACACAGTGTGTGTGTGTGTGTGTGTGGTGTGTGTGTGTGTGTGTGTGTGAGTGTGTCAGTGCGTACATTTAGCCCTAGACCTGGTCTCAGAGTCCTCCCCCCTCCCAGCCTCTTACCCTCCGTTGCTCCTGACAAATGACAGAATTATCACATTTGCTGACATGTGGAGTGGAGGAGGGGGGGGGGGAGGGGGGGGTGTCCACTGCTCTAAACAGGAGATGAATAGCCCTCTGCTCCAGCCATTCATCACCAGGGCCGGGAGCCCCAGCGCAGCGCGCTCACTCACCCCCCTGACCCTCCGCTCCCGGCCTGACCGACCCCCCCCACCCCCCCCCCCCCCCCCCCCCATCACGTCTCTCTGGGCTGGGTCTACTGCAGCACCGCTCCGGCCAGAGACCCAGACCCAGTCCCAGTCCCAGACCCAGACCCAGACCCAGACCAGTCCCAGACCCAGACCCAGACCCAGACCCAGACCCAGATCCAGTCCCAGTCCCAGTCCCAGTCCCAGACCCAGACCCAGACCCAGTCCCAGTCCCAGACCCAGACCCAGACCCAGTCCCAGTCCAGTCCCAGACCCAGACCCCAGACCCAGTCCCAGCCCAGACCCAGTCCCAGTCCCAGTCCCAGTCCCCAGACCCAGACCCAGACCCAGTCCCAGTCCAGTCCCAGACCCAGACCCAGATCCAGTCCCGGTCGCGGTCCCAGTCCCAGTCCCAGATCCAGTCCCAGTCCCAGTCCCAGTCCCAATCCCAGTCTCAATCCCAGTCCCAGTCCCAGTCTCAATCCCAATCCCAGTCTCAATCCCAGTCCCAGATCCAGTCCCAGTCCCAGTCCCAGTCTCAGTCTCAATCTCAATCTCAATCCCAGTCTCAATCCCAGTCCCAGTCCCAGTCCCAATCCCAGTCTCAATCCCAGTCCCAGTCTCAATCCCAGTCCCAGATCCAGTCCCAGTCCCAGTCCCAATCCCAGTCTCAATCCCAGTCCCAGATCCAGTCCCAGTCCCAGTCCCAGTCCCAGTCCCAGTCTCAGTCTCAATCTCAATCCCAGTCCCAGTCCCAGTCCCAATCCCAGTCTCAGTCCCAGATCCAGTCCCAGTCCCAGTCCCAGTCCCAATCCCAGTCTCAATCCCAGTCCCAGTCTCAATCCCAGTCCCAGTCCCAGTCCCAGTCCCAGTCTCAATCCCAGTCCCAGTCCCAGTCCCAGTCCCAGTACCAGTCCCAGTCTAGCTCCAGCCCCAGCTCGACACACAGACATGGGCCACCAGGGGGGATCTTTGCCCTCAGTCTGGGAACAGCTCAGTGCACCCAAACATACTCAAACGTACGTGAGACACACACATACGTCAAGCAGGCTGTGGCGTAACCCTACGACGTCACAACCCTCCCTCTGAGCGCTTCCGATGACGTCACAACCCTCCATCTGAGCGCTTCCAATGACGTCACAACCCTCCATCTGAGCGCTTCCAACATCTGCCGCGTTTATAAGAGGGGGGGGGGGGGGGCAATGTCTCCTTGGCGACGGCGAGGGAGGAGAGTCCGCTTCCGATTGGACGGCGGCGCGTGTGCATAGAGCAGTGGCGATTGGAGGGGGCAAAGTGCAGGGAACATTAATCGGCGCATGTTTAACAGGGCCACGCCCCCCCCCCCCCCCTGTGTAGCCTTTTAATTGACATTCATTATTTATCGTGATTATTTACCCTCCAGAGCCCGGCGGAGATGCCGGCACGTCTGCATGTTGTTTTGAGATATGAGTGTGTGTGTGTGTTTGGAGAGGGGGGGGGGGGTATCCTGCTGTTAGTTAATTTTACAGCTGTGCAAGGAGGGGTGTGTGTGTGTGTGTGTGTGTGTGTGTGTGTGTGTGTGTTTAATATGTGGAAGATTTTTGGTAGTGTGTTTTGGTTGTTTGTTAGTTTCTTTCCTAGCACGGTAGTTCGTTCTGTGAAACTATTTTTCTAGGACAGGACCTGAATGGTGAGTGTGTGTGTGTGTGTGTGTGTGGGGGGGGGGGGTTCTGCCTACAGTAATATAGTAATATGTAACTATGCTTTACACCCCTGCCCCCCTCAACCCTCAACCCAATGAATGTCAGTGTAGGAGGAGAGGAGAGAGAGGAGGTGGAGGAGATAGGAGAGGAGGGAGGAAGAATAGGAGAGAGGAGAGATGGTAGAGGAGAGGAGGGAGGAGAGGAGAGAGGAGGTAGAGGAGAGGTGAGGTGGTGGAGGAAAGGAGGGAGGAGAGGAGGGAGTGGAGAGAGGTGAGGAGAGAAGAGGATTAGGAGAGAGGAGAGGAGGGAGAAGAGGAGAGAGGAGGTAGAGGAGGTGGAGGACAATTGAAAGGAGGTGGAGGAGAGAGGAGGGAGGAGAGGAGGCAAGAGGAGAGGTAGAGGAGGTAAAAGAGGAGAGAGCACATCCAAGGAGAGGAGGAGGAGGTGGAGGAGGAGGAGGGGGGCAGGGTGACAGGGATTAGGCCCGGAGTCATAATTCACTTGAGCCATGTTGAAATCCATTTAGGGAACAGTGTGTGTGTGACACTCCAGAGTGTGTAAGCCCTGCCCTGCGGTGTTAACCCCCCCTACAGACCCGCGCCAAGGACAGACAGGGAGGGATGGAGAGAACCACAGAGAGGAGGGGGAGAATGAGTGTGATAGATAGAGAGGTGCAGAAGCAGAGGTAGTGAGAGAGAGACAGGTGAGCGAGAGAGGTGAGAGAGAGAGGTGGAGGGAGAGAGACAGGTGAAAGAGAGGTGGAGGGTGAGAGACAGGTGTGAGAGAGAGAGAGGTGACGAGAGAGATGGGTGAGAGAGATGTGGAGAGAGATGGAGAGAGAGATGTGATAGAGTTGGAGAGAGAGAGGTGATAGAGAGAGCGGTGGAGAGAGAGAGGTGGATAGAGAGAGGTGGAGAGAGAGAGAGAGAGAGAGGTGGAGAGAGAGGTGGAGAGAGAGAGAGGTGGAGAGAGAGAGGGAGAGAGAGGTGGAGAGAGAGAGAGAGAGAGGTGGAGAGAGAGAGAGGGAGAGAGAGGGAGAGAGAATGAGTTGTGGGGGAGAAGGTGAATTGGGAGGGGGGAGGAGAAAAGTTAGCAATCCCTGTTAGTCATATTGCATGTGTTCATGATATTATCCGCCTGATACTTAATGACTGTTATAATTAAATTTAATGTGTTCTTGATATTATCCGCTTGATACTTAACTACTGTGTTATAATGACATCTTCTCCATCTTAAAACTGTTGTTTACTGTTTCTTTTGAACTACTTTCTATTATATTTTTTCATATATATACTGTATCTGTCTTACTTCATTTGTACCATTTACTATGAACCAAGTTTTGATTTATTCTGTAAAGCACTGTGTGCTACATTTGCTTGTATGAACATGTGCTATATAAATAAACTTGACTTTGACTTAAATTTCCAAGAGTTTCTTTGTGTTAAAAACCTCTCCACTGCAACGCTCATGCTTCGTGAATCAGCCCTGGTCACCGGCCGCCTCTAGTGACCGATGGGAACGAGGGCCGATGGCAGCGCTCCCGGAGAGCACAGGAACCTGGACCAGAGAGTTCCATAGTGTGAAGAACATGCTCATGTTCCACCGTGTGGTCGACCCGGCCCTGACAACCTCAGCAGACAGAACAGAACTTATCAAACCGGATCCATGCTCCGTGTTTCACACCTGACACATGAGAGCAAGAAGGAGGGGTGGGGGGAGTGTGTGCGTGTGTGTGTGTGTGTGTGTGTGTGACACACCTAAAGGCTTGGAATAAGCCTCACCTTGCCCCTCTTGTGGTCATGAGGCCTGCTGTGATCCCCATTCAACCCCCCCAAACAGAATGAGGGTTAGTAGAGAGAGAAGGAGGAGAAGAGACAAGAGATAGAGATAGATAGATAGATAGATAGATAGATAGATAGATACTGTAGATAGATAGATATATAGATAGAATGATACTGTAGATAGATAGATAGATAGATAGATAGATAGATAGATAGATAGATAGAGAGATAGATAGATAGATAGACAGAGATAGATAGATAGACAGAGACAGACAGACAGACAGACAGACAGACAGATAGATAGATAGATAGATAGATAGATAGATAGATAGATAGATAGACAGACAGACAGACAGACAGACAGACAGACAGACAGACAGACAGACAGACGGATAGAAAGATAGATAGATAGAGATAGAGAGATAGATAGATAGATAGATAGATAGATAGAAGGATAGATAGATAGATACTGTAGATAGATAGATAGATAGATAGATACTATAGATAGATAGATAGATATATAGATACTGTAGATAGATAGATAGATAGATAGATACTATAGATAGATAGATAGATAGATACTATAGATAGATAGATAGATAGATAGATAGATAGATAGACAGATAGATAGATAGAGACAGAGGATAGGGTGGAGAGCACGAGACAGAACAAGCAGGGGGAGAGATGTGGAGAAAGAAAGAAAGAACCGGATCCATGCTCTGTGAGATCCGAAAGAGAGACCATGGGGAGAGGGACAGAAAGAGAGAGAGAAAGAGAGAGAGGGGGGAGAGAGAGAGAGCATGGGGAGAGGGAGCTAGAGAGAGAGAGGTAGAGTGAGAGAGAGAGAGAGAGAGAGAGAGAGAGAGAGAGAGAGAAAGAGAGCTAGAGAGAAAGAGAGAGCTAGAGAGAGAGAGAGAAAGAGAGAGGTAGAGAGTGAGAGAGAGAGAGAGACAGAGAGAAAGAGAGCAAGAGAGAAAGAGAGAGAGAGAGAGAGAGAGAGAGAGAGAGAGAAAGAGGGGGGGTCCTGAAGAGAGTGCGTACCCTGGGAGGGAGAGCTGGAGGAGCCTCCTCAGAGACACAGGAAAATAATGAG
>NC_140255.1:8824088-8836588 GCF_949987555.1 Borostomias antarcticus | reverse complement strand
GATTGGCTTGTTGGTGCCTGGAATATTGTGTGCAATATGGTTGAATATTTATCAGATTTTGAGGACATAGAAGATGACTTAGAATATGATGGAAGCCGATCGTAGGGTAGAGAATGTGAGCCGCGAGTGTAGCCTACAGACGGAGAATAGCCAGTCTGCGTGCTGTGCGGTCACTGCTAGGTTTACAAAGTGATAGACTTAAGTAGCCTAAGCCTGTTACGGTTTCACTTCCACACACGCCCCCCTCCTCCGTCTCTGTCCCTGCCTCACACACCCCAGCATCTCGGCTCAGGCGCAGCGCGCACTCCGCCGACACAGGTGCAACGAGTCGAGCTGATGGGTGAACAGGCTTACTGCCGGATCACTGCACACCTGCTGCCACTTACTCATCACCCCCTCTGCCTACAGAAGACGGTTTCTCCAGTCATTCATCGCCAGATCATCCCTAAGAATCGCCTGGCAAGTACCCGTGCTGTGCAACCACGGCGAACATTATCTCTAGCTAACATTAGCTAGCTAGCTAGCTATCGTAACTAGGCTAGCTAGTTCATCTACAGTCTGCAAAAACACAACACTCGTTGCTAACGTAACGTTAGGTGTAATTAGTCGGTAGCCTAGCCAGCTCTAGTGCGCTCTAAGCAGCTGTGAGCTTGGTGCTGTTCAGCTACATACAGCTTGCCGGTGGACACACAGGCTGGTGTTTCTACGAAGTTAAGATTAATAATGAGCGCGCCTGTAAAGAAGTAGCTGTGTTACGCTCCAGAGCGTGAGGGAGGCATCCCGAGGAACACAAGCTAAAGGCAACCGTAGGGTCTCCCACCACATGTATTTTTCAGTTACTTTTCAGTTTAATGGACAATAGACTGTCCTTCTTACAGTCAAATGTTTACATCCTCATGGACGCTAGACTGTTGTTACAGTCAAATGTTTACATCCTCATGGACACTAGACTGTTCTTGCAGTCAAATGGAAATGTTTACAAATAAAAATGTAGAATTAAAATCCTGTGTCATTTTTAAGGGTTTTTTCATACATTTTGGGGAAATATGCAAAGGTAATTTTGAACAAGCTAATTATACAATCTGTCAATTGAGGTAGGCCTATTTCAGCAGTGAGGAGCTTGTTTAAAGATAAAACAATGACTTCTCAAAGTAATCTTTTTTTTTA
Organism: Borostomias antarcticus; assembly: GCF_949987555.1. Taxonomy (NCBI): domain Eukaryota; kingdom Metazoa; phylum Chordata; class Actinopteri; order Stomiiformes; family Stomiidae; genus Borostomias; species Borostomias antarcticus. Next base: position 8,835,421 of record NC_140255.1, on the reverse strand, counting down.
TGTGTTACAGTATGTTACGAAAAAGTGATAATTTTAACAATGGAAAATTGTAATGTAGATTCCCATTTAGATGATGGTTGAATCAGTATTGATTCATTATCATTGTTTCAATATAAAATCAACTCAACTTTAAATGTAGATTGCCATTTAGATGATGGTTGAATCAATATTGTTTTACTGTCAGTTATGGTTGAAAATCCAACATTTATTTAACATTTAACATAAATAGCGCTTTGTTTAATTTCAATGTCATATTTCAACATGGATTCAATATAAAATCAACTCAAATTTAAATGTACATTGCCATTTAGATGATGGTTGAATCAATATTGTTTTACTGTCAGTTATGGTTGAAAATCCAATGTTTATTCAACATCTACATAACATACATTTCTGTTTAATTTCAATGTCATATTTCAACATGGATTCAATATTTCCGCCTAAATATTTCAATGTTGTTTCATCCCTATTTTGCTATCTGGGATGGCTTAGTGCCATGCTGTGATTGAAAAAGGCCTGCTCACAGTGACATCACAGTGACATCACAGGGCAGTAAATGTACCTAGTAATTGCTATGTAATTAACAGTATTATTAACGTAAAAGCATTACCCCAAATTACCTTATTCTACTTGGAAGAGGTTGAACTCTGAATGGCTGATCTGTCTCGATATCTCACACAACATCTAACACATGTGGCGTACTGACATACTGTAAATAGCATGTGACCTGGGACCTGGTACAGTAAGATTGTGGGTCGTCAGTCTGCTCTTTTGAGAGTCTTACTCAGGCTTGGGCTGAGTGGACTAAACCTCTGTGTTTCCTAGCCTGTGTGTAAACACGCTGGAGGGGGCAGTCCGAGTTGGCTGGACTGGGGCTCCATGTCAGACCCGTGCTTCGCCCAGACGCACCAGAGCAGTACTGGGGCTCGGGAAGTTCATCCATTTTTTATTTGGTGGCTAACAATCCTGGCCAGCAGCAGGCCAGAGCTCTCCTGAAAGAAGAGAGAGAGGGAGAGAGAGGGGGAGGAAAGAGAGGAAGAGAGAGAGAGAGGGGATAGAGAGAGAGAGGATAGAGAGGAAGAGAGAGAGAGAGGAAGAGAGAGGAACAGAGAGAGAGGAGGAGAGAGTAAGAGAGAGGGAGAGAGAGAGAGAGAGAGAGGAGGATGAGGAGAATGGAGAGGTGATAGAGGTAGAGAATGAAAAAGAGGACAGACTGAAGGAGGAGCGGAGGGTAAGTGTGTGTGTGTATGTGAAAGTGTGTGTATGTGTATGTGTGTGAAAATGTGTGTGTGTTTATGAAAAAGCAAGGTGAAAAACAGAGAGAGAGGGAGAGAGAGAGAGGGATGGCAGGGCGGATGGATGGATGGAGAGAAAACCTTGTTTGCAACTCTTTCTGGTATTTTCAACTTTTAGCCTGCAGCGTTTTCATGCAGCAGCAGCCTGCTGTGGTGGTGTGATGTAGCAGCGCCTCTCTGAGCCTCCTCTCATTCCTATAGATCCCCAGATCACTGCCCTGGCTGGCAGCCTATCCCCTCTCCCCCTCCCCCCTGTCCCTCTCTCCTGTCCCTCTCTCTCTCTCTCTCTCTCTCTCTCTGTCGCTCACTCTCTCTCTTTCTTCTTACTTCAGGTTCCTCTCCATTTTCACTCCTCACATTTCTTCTCTCTTGATTCTCTCCGTCCCTCCCTCTCTCTCCTCCCTCACTCTCCTCCCTCTCTCTCCTCCCTCACTCTTCACATCCCTTAGACCTCCTCTTCCCTCCCCCTGTTCTCTCCATCTCTTCCTTGTTTGGGGTGGTGGGGGGGGGGGGTTGATGTGAAAAGCAGCAGTGTCTCTGTGTGTACCTAGAGTCCTTGTGTGTTCATGTAAGCACCAGGAAACATCCCTGCCCCTCTGTGTGTTCACCCCCAGTCCCTGAACACCACCCATCCAGAGCCAGCTAGGAAATATGCTATAATATGAGCACTGTTGTAATAAATATGGTATAATATGAGCACTGTTGTAGTAAATATGCTATAATATGTGCACTATTGTAGTAAATATGCTATACACTGTTGTAGTAAATATGGTAAAATATGTGCACTGTTGTAGTAAATATGGTATACTATGTAGATTGTTGTAGTAAATATGGTATAATATGTAGATTATTGTAGTAAATATGGTATAATATGTGCATTGTTGTAGTAAATATGGTATAATATGTGCACTGTGAGGTAGTAAATATGGTATAATAATTGTTGTAGTAAATATAGTATATTATGTGCATTGCTGTAGTAGATAGGGTATAATATGTGGCATTGTTGTAGTAAATATGGTATAATGGGTGCATTGTGAGGTGGTAAATATGGTATAATATGCACATTGTGAGGTAGTACAGTAAATATGGTATAATATGTGCACTCTGAGGTAACAGATATGGTATAATAAGTGCACTCTGAGGTAACAGATATGGTATAATAATTGTTGTAGTAAATATGGTATATTGTGCATTGTCATAGTAAATATGGTATATGTGCATTGTTGTAGTAAATGGGGTATATGTGCATTGTGAGTTGGTAAATATGGTATAATAGGTGCACTGTGAGGTAATATATGTGGTATAAAAATTGTTGTAGTAAATATGGTATAAAGTGCATTGTAGTAAATATGGTATAATAATTGCTGTAGTAAATATGGTATAATATGTGCATTGTTGTAGTAAATATGGTATAATATGAGCATTGTGAGGTAGTACCTGTTAATTATATAATATGAGCATTGTGAGGTAGTACCTGTAAATGGTATAATATGAGCATTGTGAGGTAGTACCTGTAAATGGTATAATATGAGCATTGTGAGGGAGTACCTGTAAATGGTATAATATGAGCATTGTGAGGTAGTACCTGTAAATGGTATAATATGAGCATTGTGAGGTAGTACCTGTAAATTGTATAATATGAGCATTGTGAGGTAGTACCTGTAAATGGTATAATATGAGCATTGTGAGGTAGTACCTGTAAATTGTATAATATGAGCATTGTGAGGTAGTACCTGTAAATGGTATAACATGAGCATTGTGAGGTAGTACCTGTAAATGGTATAATATGAGTATTGTTAGACCTCAGCGAACTTCACTTCTCTCCTCCTTCCATATCTCAGGACAAACACACCGGGAAACAAAACTAACAGCTGGAGAACAGAACCAGAGATGCTTTCTGAAGAGATCCATCATATTTCAGCTGGAGAACACAGAGCTAGAGTCCAAACTAGGGAACATATGTAAAGAAAAAAACAAAAGATCACCTACAGTATGATGACACAAACAAAGAAATACATTGAAAAACTGTGGTTCCTAGTGCCTCAAGGACACACTATGGATTATAGGCAGTTAATCAAGCAAAGAAGTAAACTGGGCAGCTGACTAAAACTCCAGTCTTTCCTGTGACCGTAACCGCCACAGTCCTCTCAACTCCTCCGACAATATGGCGGGAAACGTGATTTGAGCCTCCGCGTTGATGCGGTGAACACGGCGCTCGCCATAAATTGTAACTTTTTTTCTCTCACAATTTCGTCCGTGCCGAGACTGAGGCTCAGATTTTTCTCCGAACACAAAACCCCTCGACCGCATTCCGCAGGCCTGGGCCCAGCTGCAGATCCCATTACTGGCCTCGCTGAGAGGGAGTAACACAAGCCACGCAACCCAAGGCCTATGATGCACATACATTTTTATTGTTTGTTCAGTATTGAAATCTCATTAAACGACATTAATCATCTGTATGTGCTAGTCGCCACGAACTGGGGGGGGGGGGCGAGAAAAAGAAGGGAGGAGGAGGAGGAGAGAGGAGGAGTAGGAGAAGAGAGGAGGAGGGGGGGGGTTGGGCTGGGATGCTCTGTGAGTCTTAGGGTTGACCCAGGGCTATGGTTTATGACGTGTGCGTGCCGTGTTTCAGTCACACAATACCCCGCAGCCGGGGGGGGGGGGGGGGCAGACGCCGCACGTGGAGTTTTTATTGGACTCTTTCCCGTACTCGCCGTGTGTAGCGAGTGACTTTTGTAACTCCTTTCTTTTTTTGGGGGTGTATGTGTGTGTGTGTAGTACCGTTTCACAGAGTCTCTGAGGCTCTTCCTCCCCTGGCTGTGATGACGACGCTGCAGCCAGGGCACGCCGCCACGCTGGTCATTCGATACAGACTCCATTGTTGCGAGATTTGGCTTCGACGACGTGAAAGCTCTCACTTCACAGACGTCTAAACATTTGTTTAGAAATTCACACGGTGGAATCACACGTTTTTCCGTGCGCCTTCGTTCGGTTAAGCCAGAAGACACAAAGTGCGGTTTGTTCCCCCATCTTCTGAGCTGATAAAACGCCCCGGACCGCGGAGGGGACGGCCATCGAGGCCCGCGGAGAGAGAGGAGAGTCCGGGGGGGACATCTGTGTTTATGTCTGTGTCTCTTTATTAAACCGTGTGACTCCTTCTGTGTTTCTTTGCCGTTTCATATAAAGCGTCCTGATGTTTGTGTTTGTGTTTTCATTGGGCGTCATGTCTTCACAGGGGCGAGGGTGATGGACATTCCTGCAGACGGAGGCCGGGAGGACGCGGTGCGAACGCGGACGCGGACATTCTGCTCCGGTAAAGAATAGGTCTACAAGGTAAGAAGAACCCTTTTAGATAAATAAATAAAATACAGATAAATTAACAATTACGATCAATCCGTTCGCTCACAAATGAATTTTTGAAGAGTTCTGCTTCAAGTGTCCTATAAAAGCCGGCGTAGCCTTGGGACATTGTCCGAAGTCTGTAAGGCAAACAGGCAGCAGTGTTTCCAACAGCCGCTCAGCCTCGTTGAAAGTGGTGGCGAGCCAGGAAAACATTCTGCACGCTTGCACAAAGAGGGTAGGGACGCGCGCGAGGGACCAACTACTCAATCACTCGACACTCCGCGGCTTCATGTTACCGTCACTTCAAGCAGGTTTGAAAAGAAAGGAACGGGAGTGACTGTGTGCTACGCACGGCGCACAAAGCCCTGCGCGTCCTTGCCACCAACCGACGCAGAAGTCCTGGAGTGCTTTTGGAAAAGAGGGCGGGAAAAAGAATAAAAACCTGTCTGTGAAACTGTGAAGCAGAAACGCTCCATGTCGGAGTGTTTTTTTCCTAATTTTCTGTGTTTATTTACAGGTTGAAAGTGGTGGAGGGGAGTTGGCGGCGGGGCGTGGACGGTGCGCGCGTCCGGCCCGAGCGAGTGCGGTGAGGTCGAAGGTCGCGGCTGTACGCTGCAGGGCTGCAGCCCGGCTTTAAGGTTGACCTCGCGACCTTCGGGTCGCAGAGCTAGCGTGTGGCTGGCAGGCATACATGCGAGAGTGAGCTATGGTGTGTGTGTGTGTGTGTGTGTGTGTGAGAGAGTAAGCGAGGTGAGAGAGCGTTGTGTACTGTAGAAGAAGGAAAACTACTGGAGAGAGAGAGTGGCACGTTCCTGTGAAATAACAACTGAATTACACACCCAGCCCCAAACACCCACCCACACACACACACACACACACACAGCCCCGAACACACACACACACACACACCCAAACACACAGGCCCTGCCAGTTACAAACCAAGCACCAAACACACACACACCCTCAAGCCCTGCCAATTAAACCACTTGTTCTGGCCTCAGGTTCCAGCTCTGCTCTATTTCAGATAGCAGGTCCAGTGTGTGTGTGTGTGTGTGTGTGTGTGTGTGTGTGTGAGAGAGAGAGAGAGAGAGACAGAGAAAAAAAGTGGGGATAATGTCATTCTTGACACTACAAGGGAGGGTTTAGTCAGCCTAAATAATCCATGGAGCTGCATTAAATTTGCAGACCTGCTCCTACTCTTTTACTTGTCCAATCCTGCCCCAGCTGAGAGAGAGAGAGAGAGAGAGAGAGAGAGAGAGAGAGACAGAGAAAAGGAGAGAGAGATAGAGAGAGAGATGGAGAGAGAGATGGAGAGAGAGAGGCAGAGAGAGAGAAAGAGAGAGATGGAGAGAGACAGAGACACAGAGACAGTGAGAGAGGTCGAGAGAGAGATTGAGAAAGAGAGAACAGGAGAGAGTAAAAAAGTGGAGTGAGAAAGATTGAAAGATAGGAGAGGAGGAGTAAAGTATTAAGTGACACCAACTGCCCCCCTCCCCCCCCCCCCCCCCCCCCCCCCTCTCCCCTGCTAACCCCGTCTCCCTCAGAATAACAGCTCGAGTGTGGAGGGCTTGGCCCACCAGTGAGGCACGTTTGCTGCAATAACGGCGTTATTGACTTGTTGCTCTGGCTCCATTTGCTTAGCGCCCCGGAGGCCGGAATCAATAGACGCTGCTCCATATCCCACTAATCAAGGCCTGCAGACACCATGGGTCAGGACGCAGGAAAACACACTCATCTAGGAGAGCCTGGGCGACAGGGAAAAGAGGGAGAGAGAGAGAGAGAGAGAGAGGGAGCAAGAGGAGAGAGTGAGAGAGGGAAGGAGAGGGAGGGAGAGAGAGGGGAGAGAGAGAGCGGAGAGGGAGGGGCTGAGAAAGTCCTCTATGAGATCATTGACAGCTGCACAAAATAATTGACCGCAATTTTGTTCTTCGATTCTTTATCCCTCCCTCCCTCCCTCCCTCCCTCTATCCCTCCATCCACTTCTGAAACAAACGTGTCAAGTGTTACTGCGCTCGCTCTCTCTCTGGTGGAGTGGGCGTGAGACACGGTAAAAATGCATATTTACCAGTTCACCCTCTGAGTCCAAAGGTCAGAGGTCATCCGGGGAGCTCGGGGACTCTCTCTTGGAAATGGAAGTCAAGGAGAGGAATCAATCTATATTTCTGGAACGAATCCCTCATGCCTGTATAATATCCATATTCTGGATTTGATGCTTGCCTCCCATGTATTGTGAACGAAAACATTCTCAACACTATAAGCATTGCAGATGGTTCAGTTCGGTACCAGATTTACCAGGTGTTACACGGCAACCGTCTCACTACGCTGGTCAAGAAAAACATCTAAATATCTTCAGTTTGGTCCCAATGTTCCAATGTAACCACTCATACATATTCAAGGCGTATCGTCCCGTAAGGTGTTAAATCAACTGCCTGCAAGGCAACTCTCAGGCATGTCCGCCACACGAGTGTTTACGGAGTACGTCCGCTACACCGTCAGAGGTAAACATCCCTTGCGCGCGGCGTGTTTGCGCTTGGTCTTTCGCGCCCTGCGGTCTGTTCACGCCCGGCGCCGGCTGCGTCCTGAGGGTGGGGCGGGGGGGGGGGTAGGAACCCTCCCTTGGATACGCCGTCTCCATCCCCGCCGCCCGCACGCTCGGCACATCACAGCGCCACCAAGGGCCGCCATGGAAGATTCATGGAGGAACGGGCATCAATTATTAACGCAGCGAGTTTTTGGGGGCGCTGGTGACCACTGCTGCTCCCGGCTCAGAGTGAGAGAGAGTATACCCACAGAGAGAGAGAGAGAGGAGAGGAGGGAAAGAGAAGGAGGGCGAGGAAGGGCAAACCCAGGCTAGAAAGGTTGTATCCAATGCAAAGAGTGTTCAGTGAAGTTGGGAAACAGGAAGGAACCTGACTTGGCTTCGACATGGGAGCAGGGCTCTCTCTCTCTCTCTCTCTCTGTCTCTCTCTCTCTGTCTCTCTCTCTCTTCCTCTCTCTCTCCTTCCCTCTCTGTCTCTCCCTCTCTCTCTCTCCCTCTCTCTCTCTTCCTCTCTCTCTTCCTCCCTCTCTCTTTCTCTCTCTCTCTCTCTCTCTCTCTCAAACTGAGGAGTGTAAACACCAGTCCTGTCTGTTCTCCACCTCTCCCTCTGCTGTGTCCCTGCCCGTCATCATCTACAGGTGTCACCTCACAGCGACGCCCTCGGAAGGTAAGACCCGCGCTCGTCTTAACCAATAGGAGCCCGGGGGGAGGGGCCCGGGGCAGACAAGACGGCTGGGTTTGAGCCGAGCACTGAGGGTTGTGGGTAAAACCACGCCCCGGTGACACGAGAAGGAAGAGGATGAACAGGGAGCTGTTCCTTACGACAATAAAAAATAAACGTGGCTTTACTTTGCAGAGGGGAATGTGTGGCGAGGTTCAGAGGAAAGGCATCCCAGAAGAAACAGAGACATAACAGCAAACAAAAGAAACCACACGAATATCCTATAGTAGATATAACATGTACATCACTACGGCAGACTACGGCTGATAGGCTGCTCACACATGCCGATCACACTGCAACATAAATACCCAATTGATTATCAACCGGATCAGCCTATTTTCAATTTTTCCTTAGGTAGGTGCAGCCATGGATGACCTTTGCCCCCCCGCAGCCCGACGCCCACCGCCCCGTCCTGAAAGAAAGCGCCGGGTCAGCAGGCTCTCCGCTGGCCTTGCTGACTGACAGATATGCTAATCACGCCCCTCTCTGTACTGGCGGGCTGCATGGATTCCTCCAGCCTCCACCCTCTGTCACCAACCCCCCCCCCCCCCCCCCCCCATCCCAAGGCTCCTGCAGCCCCCCGATACGTTCAAACCGCTGCCCCCTGATCAAACGAGCAAATACCTCCCGGGTCAGGGAGAGGGCCACGCCACGTCAGTTAACAATGCAGCATTTAAACATCAGACGTATGCAAAGCGCCCACGGGTGGGCGGGGGAGCGCCGCCCCCACCTCGGAGACGCCCCGCCCGGCCCCGGACTGCCCAATCAGGGGGGAGGAGGAGATAACGAGCCCCCCCCCCCCCCTCCCCTCCACTCCCTCGCCTCCTGCGGAAGAACGGCGGCCGTTTGACGCACGACACACGACACACACCCGGGGAGATCGGTGTATAAAACGCTGATCTGGACCGTACCGGGGGGAACGTGAGACGTGTAGAGGTGGTTGTGTCGGCGCCCTAAGAGCCTGATCTCTGTAGAAGACGGCGCTCAAACCCAGGTGATGTCAGAGGGCCGGTACCGGCGTCCTGATACTCAACACAACAGTCAGCTCAACACAACTGTGAGTCAGCGCTGCGTTACATTGGCTCTGACACAAAGGTCACTCAAGGTCACCGCTGGCCTCTTCATTCCTCTCTCTCCACGGCCATTTCATCTCTACTCGCACGACCGGAGAAGCGCTGGAGATGCATCCTTCAGCCAGATTAACGAGGGAAATAATGATCTCCTCAGGCATTAGAAATAATTTTCCATATCATCCCCGATACAGGAAGTGAGAGCAGGCCCACACACACGCTGTGTACAATGTGTTCAAGTTCACCTTTGAACTGTATGCAAAAACTCAGGATCCATGTTTGCTGACAAGCAGCCAAAACATTCCGAACGTGAGAGGTCAGAGAAAATAATTAATTTGTTTTAACCTTTTTAACAAAACACACACAAAAAATGATGTAAATAAACTCCAAAATGCAAAAACTAGTTCTTTGAACAAAGATGCCTCTTTTTTTGTGAATAGGTCTTTTTTTGTGCAGAACTGTGATGGGCGAGGAGGTGGTAAAGAGTCCCTCTCTGCCGTATCTGCGCTGCTTGGTTAACCAACTGACCTGCTGTCAAAGGAGCCTTTGTGAGCGCGCTCTGGCGCTCGGCCAATCAGATCCTCCGGCTTGTCTGTCTCCGGGAGGAAAATGGTGCCCCTGGTATGCCACCGGCGGCAGAAATGTGCAGACAGGCCGACTGCAGGAGCTGGCCTGCTCGCTCTCCCCGGCCCGCCCAGATACGCCCGAGGGAGAATGACCCGTTTGGCCCAGAACCCAGAGTGACGGCGTCTGTCTGGGACCTGCGCTTCTTCCTCTGTTTATTCACGGAGAAATCATCTCCGTCTTCGTTACGAGGTCCTGGGCACCGGGACAGAAATATGAAGTTCTAGATACGTTCTGAGTACTTCACTTGTCCATACACTGTGCAGGCAGTTGTCAAAAAGAGGTGTCTGTGTGACTTACACAATGAAGCCAGAAATACTATTTAAACATGGTACAAACTTTAAAATAGCATTTTTTGACACCAAAAAAGATTGAGAGAGAGGTGTGTGTGTGTGTGTGGGGGGGGGGGGGGCAGAGAGAGAAAGAGAGAGAGAGAAAGAGATCCTGGAATGTTTTCAGACTTGAGGTGTCAATCCACACTGAGCAAACATCAGCCCCTGCTATCGCTTACCTGCTATTGTGAGCATAGCGTCATGAGAAGGGAAACAGTACACTCACTCACTCACACACTAACACACACACACGCACGCGCGCACACACACTCACTCACTCACACACACGCACACACGAAAGGCATTTACACACAAACGTTCCAAATACTACAACAATAGATGGCAGACGACACAACGGCTGCACGGATACACAAACCAGACACACACACACACACACACACACACACGCACACACAGACAGACAGACAGACAGACAGACACACACACACACACACACACACACACAGACAGACACGCACACAGACAGACAGACAGACACACAGACATGCACACAGACAGACAGACAGACACACACGCACGCACACACACACACACACACACACACACCACAGTTGGCAGCGTGCTAGGAGGGAGGAATTAGGACACATGCATTTCACACCACAGGGCCAGCCAAGGAGCAGTAACAGAATCCAGTAGTAAAACAGAGGAGGGTGTATGGTATACCCCCCCCCCCCCCAGCCCTCAGCCTTTCTCACAGTTATCAATTATCATAACCCCGCCGGTCTCTCTGGCACTGCTTGTATTCAACCAGTGTTGATGTAAACAAACTGGCTCAGATGGTTATAAATACAACAACAACAACAACAACATGTCGTGCGTTGCTGCCCGTCACCAAAATCACGGTAATTTTTTTTTTTTGCGTTTCTCCCCCCCCCAAGACATTATGAAATCCAGTTCAAACACTCAATTCAAACACTTGAAAACAAAAGAGTTGATTGGGGGGCAAATGAACGTGTAGCAGGTAATGTCCACAATATCTGTTTGTATACCGTACACTATACAGTACATTTGCATGGACATAGACTGTTAAAGAAACGTACAAATGTACAGCAGCTGTTGTCGTTTACTTCTATTGGTCACCAATACATTAGACGAAACAGTAAATGAAGACCTTAACAGGAAAGTCCACCTGGTTTCATCCTGTTCAGTACGGGAGCGAAGCGTCTTTCTCAGAAGCCCTGGTTTAACCCCTTCAGCGCGGCGGCTGTATCAAAGTCTCCGGCTCTCAGCAGGGGGTCTGCACCCCCGTCACTGTCCTCACGCTCATTTGGGTTAAGGGCCTCAGCTCCGGGCTGCACACGCAGGGAGAGGTGGAGGAGAGGAGGAGGGAGGGAGAGATGGAGAGAGGGAGAGATGGAGGGAGGGAGAGGTGGAGGGAGGGAGAGATGG
>NC_140255.1:8814088-8819088 GCF_949987555.1 Borostomias antarcticus | reverse complement strand
TTAAAAAAAGAAGGCTATATTCTGACTAGGATGGGGAAAAAAGGAAAAAGGGAGGGGAGAAAAATCATTTTATTCAGCAGGTGGAGCAGCAGAGGAGCTGGAGCTCAGGGGTGGAGCTCGATAGCGGGCACTCGGACAGCGGAAAGGGCATCTGGCATCTGTCTCCCGGACCTAATCCCCTCTAAAACCACCGGGCCGGCAGAGCCAGTATCAATGTTACACAGCAGAATCGCTGTTCTATAATGTTCCGCTGCAGAACACTCTCCTGGCGGGTCTGTTCTCAAACCCCCGGCTGGGCGTGGAGAATGGTAAGTTCAACAAACGATGAGGTTCCGGAATCCAATGACCCGAGCGGCGTTGGCGTGGCGGCGAGCCCGTCACTCACGCGCGAGTATTGATAGGCTCCCCCGCGTAAAGTGACAGATTGATTGCGAGGCTCGTTCGCGTGAGGGACCGGGCTTCTCAAGAACATCTCTCATCGTTACCCCGGCGTCCCGGCTCCTGTCTCCGTGTCCGTTCTCTTCTTTCGTGTCGATACTCGTTCTGGTTCTTACAGTAGTAGCCTTTTTAGAAGGGTGTACAGTGCAGTGCTCCATCCACAACCACCTACGGACCCACCGATCCAGCTGTGTGGCGTGAGGCTATGAAATCGCTTGCGATTTCTAGCCGGGGTTAGTTCATGCCGGGTGTCAGTGGGTGGAGGTGAGTCTTTCACCGAGAAGCTGCGTAGAGCTACAGGCGAGCAGCTCCTGTTACGAACGCTCCACTCCGGTCGCCTCCCACACCTCTCCACGTGTCCGCAGGCCAAACCAGATGAATATAACACGGCTGAATAAAGCTGACCTCTTTCTACATGAGTTAGGGCCTCGGAGGAATCGGGGGAATGATTTACGCTAAAGAATAAAACTAGGGGACTGAGGAGACGAGGGGATATATGACGAAAACCAGGGAGAGATGGATGGACCAGGCTGAGAGCAGAGGCTTCCCTCGTAGCAGAGAAACTAAGCACCCCCCCACCCCCCACCCGCCGACACCGCTACCCCGCCGCGTCCGTTCTGGAGTTCCGTCTCCTGCCGGGCGCCGGCCGCACGGCTCCGCTTACGCTGGGGCCGGCCGTGCTTCACTTTCTACGGGCCCCGCCATAATGCTGCTCTTCGTAGCGCCGTGACGCACGCCGCAACGCCGGGAACGCGAGCCGTGAGGTGAACGCTTCAACGGACTATCGGCTGAGAGAGGCCGGGCAGGCCGGCGTGGATCTGACCGCTCAAGAGCCGACGGAAAAAGGAGGAGATGCTTCTGGGTGTAGTCTGAGAAATACCATTACCTTTGAGAGCCTTCCATAAGATGCTTCAAGGGCCCAATTCACTTTTTTCTGCTTCAAAAGTTGCGTTCTTGCATTATGGACAACTGGACAAGGTAGTGTCCATTGTGAAGAGATGTATAAAATGGGAAATAATATTAAAAACAGGGAAATACAGGGAATTCAGAATGACCCCAACTCTGACCAGAGCACTGAGAAGGTTTCTCCAGCACACAGCTCTGACACCTGTTCCAGTCCTGTAGCTGTCGGTCTCCTGCGCTTCTAACGGCACGTACACAGCACTGGGCAGGTCGCTGAGGAGTCGGACCTCTCACTCCGCCTCTGGGGGGTGGTGTGTGTGCGCGCGTGCGTGTGTGTGTGTGTGTATAAAACCATGATATATTCCAGAACACTCGTACGTTTCCAACATTTTGTGAAGCTAATGGATATTGTACGAAACCACAGCGCTTGTCTTCTTTGGTGCGCCGTATCCATCCGCGCTCCCCTCGCCTCTGTCTCCCGTCGGCCTGTGGTATCCCTCCCCATTATAGAATCATCGTGCCGTGGCGTTTCTGTTCCACGCTGTGCTTTTGGACTGCACCAAAAGGTGCAATTAAAGATTGGTGAATGGAAACCCAGTGTTTAGAAAATGGTTTTATGCCGAGTCGGTCCTGAAACGCTCCACCGCAGGGCAGCTTTTAGATGGGACTGGTATGCATCCACGTCTTATTAAATAGAAAAAAGTGGCCCTGAAGACGTAGGGCGAATGTACAAGGGTACACAACGCTTCTCTGTGCGAGGCGGGTCAGAGGGTCAATGTCTGTATGGTGGTGTTGCAACGTTGGGACAACGTTTATACTGGCAGGACTGTCTATCTCCACACATGTGTGCGATGCTCGGGGGGTATATTCAGGTCAACCAGGTTGGGGGGGGGGGAGGGGCATTGGGCTCCACAAACAGGCTGGGAAAGTGACACCAGACTGCTAGACCAAAACGCCAATGTCCTTACAACCTCCATTGAACGTCGTGGCAACGTTAGCCCTGGCGTCGTAAGAGCTGGGTGTAAATCCTGTAGGCCAGCAGACAGGAAGCACTGCTTGTGACCCTGCAAACATTCTGGCGGATAAACAAAACCACTCTGAACTTGAGAGGGTGTGGATTGAAGAGAACGGTTGAAGAGTTGCTCCTAGTCGATGACAGGAATAGCAAAAGATAATGTGGCAGAAAAGAAAGGTCTTGATTAGGGCTGCCCCCTGAAAGTTGACGAGCCGAATCATCAGTCGGAGACCCTTAAGTTGACCTTCATGTAGGCGATGGGAGACTGCAAACAAACCTTGGGGCATCTGAAGTAGATGGACAATGTGGGCTACATATTTATGTTCATATTTAGCAAGAACAAATCTTTTGTTGTGCTGCTTGCGAGTTTGACAGCTGTCCCGACTCCCGTGGTCTCCCCTCTGCCTACACATCGCCTATGGGGGAAAAAAGGAGGAACGAATAAATGAACAAATCGTTGAATCTCTGGCTTGAACAGGCAAGTCTGATTCGACTCACAAAATTGAGTCGGGTAACAGCCCTCGTCTTGATGATAGACACCCCTGTGTCATGGGTGTGAGATCACTGGAACACACAAGCATTCTGTTCAGTCAGTCAGTCAGTCAGTCAGTCAGTAAGTCAGTCAGTCAGTCAGTCAGTCAGTCAGTCAGTCAGTCAGTCAGTCAGTCAGTCAGTCAGCAAGTCAGTCAGTCAGCAAGTCAGTCAGTCAGCAAGTCAGTCAGCAAGTCAGTCAGTCAGTCAGTCAGTCAGTCAGTCAGTCAGTCAGTCAGTCAGCAAGTCAGTCAGTAAGTCAGTCAGTAAGTCAGTCAGTAAGTCAGTCAGCAAGTCAGTCAGTCAGCAAGTCAGTAAGCAAGTCAGTCAGTCAGCAAGTCAGTCAGTCAGCAAGTCAGTCAGTAAGTCAGTAAGTCAGTCAGTAAGTCAGTCAGTCAGTCAGTCAGTCAGTCAGTCAGCAAGTCAGTCAGTCAGTCAGTCAGTCAGCAAGTCAGTCAGTCAGTAAGTCAGTAAGTCAGTCAGTAAGTCAGTCAGCAAATCAGTCAGTCAGCAAGTCAGTCAGCAAGTCAGTCAGTCAGTCAGTCAGTCAGTCAGCAAGTCAGTCAGTCAGTCAGTCAGTCAGTCAGTCAGTCAGTCAGTCAGCAAGTCAGCAAGTCAGTCAGTTAGTCAGTCAGCAAGTCAGTCAGCAAGTCAGTCAGTCAGCAAGTCAGTCAGTCAGTAAGTCAGTCAGTCAGTCAGCAAGTCAGTCAGCAAGTCAGTCAGTCAGTCGGTCAGTCAGTCAGTCAGCAAGTCAGTCAGTCAGTCAGTGAGCAAGTCAGTCAGTCAGTCAGTCAGTCAGTCAGTCAGTCAGTCAGTGAGCAAGTCAGTCAGTCAGTCAGTCAGTCAGTGTGAGTAATCCCCTGGGGAGGTCAGTGTGATGAATAGCAGATCTGTTTGAACAGCTCAGAATACTTAGTAAAGTTCTAACAGCAGGCGCTAGACCAGTGTCTGTTTCCCTTTTCACTGCCACTGCCAGGCAAGCGCTGCTGAGGAGGCACCTTGGGGTGAAAGTTCACCGCATTTTACTGACCCCCAGACACACAAGCAGGTAATAACACCTCATTCCGGGACATAAATAAGTGAATTAAAGTTTGAAGTCATTCCAAGAAGAGCGGGAAAAAACAGTGTACAGGTCAGCGTCTTTTGTTTCTCACATCCCGGTGAGAGCTTTGGCAGATGAGAGTTCAGGGACACAGACTCTGAGAGAGAGAGAGGCAGAGAGAGAGAGAGAGAGAGAGAGGGAGAGAGAGAGAGAGAGAGAGAGAGACAGAGAGAGAGAGAGAGAAAGAGAGAGAGAGAGAGAGGGAGAGAGAGAGAGAGAGAGAGAGAGAGAGAGAGGGAGAGGGAGAGAGAGAGAGAGAGAGAGAGAGAGAGAAAGAGAGAGAGAGAGAGAGAGAGAGACGGACGAGGTGAGAGGAAGATACAATTTGAGACGTTGCTGCTGCGATCACATTAGAAAGCAACTGACAAACTCCATGAAGAAACAAGCAAATCTCCCCGTCACAACAGCCCGACAAACAAACAAACAAACAAACAAACAACCAGGCGCGTAATAAGAGAGCAAACACCCGCGACGCGAGCGCCGGCCGCCTTCAAACCACACAATTTCCTCTCAGAAAACATCTTGAGAGGGGAAAAGGGTGCGTCAGTGAGAGGAAGACTGAAGTAAAAAATACATAAATCAATCAGAATAATAAGAATAATAAGAACAGGGAGGAAAACAGAGTTGTGTGATTTACGGTGAGGGCAGCGCGTTCGCGCCAGCAGCGCCGACAGGTAGCGCCGGGGTGCTGTTGACCCGCGGAGGTGCGAACCAAACCCCGTCGTCGCCACGGAGACGCTTGGGTGGGAGGCGAGCGTTGCGGAACCCGCTCTCCAGCTGGCGCGGGGCCTGGACTAGCACCGGGGTGCCCGGCCAGCGCCCCCCCCCCCCCCCCCCCCTCTACCTCCCTCCCTCCGCTCGACTGTCTGGCGGGCCGGAGCCAAACAAGCCAAGACTTCGGCCAAAAGGGGGGGGGGGGGGGGCTCGTCGCCTCCTGGAGCGCTGCCCGCCGGGCTCCCTACCCCCCCCCCACCAGCATCAGCGCTCGTCAGACGTACGGTCATCTGGAGC
>NC_140255.1:8806588-8809088 GCF_949987555.1 Borostomias antarcticus | reverse complement strand
CCCGACATCCATAACATCCCAATCCCACCCGACATCCATAACATCCCAATCCCACCCGACATCCATAACATCCCAATCCCACCCGACATCCATAACATCCCAATCCCACCCGACATCCATAACATCACAATCCCACCCGACATCCATAACATCCCAATCCCATCGACATCCATAACATCCCAATCCTATCGACATCCAGTCCAGCAGAATAGAAGGACAGTCACAAAAGAGCAGTAGGGAATTCCAAGGGAATATCAAATAAAAAGCACCTTAACACAGAAACTATAATACCATAGTAGTATTCCTTATTTATGGATGTGTTCATTATCAATGAAGAGAAGCATGCCGAGCTTTGAGGCACATATTAAACCCTGACTGACTACCTGTGCAAGAGTGACTTTAGGCAGTGCGGTGATTGTCCCTCTGTCCATCCGTCTGTCCATCTGTCCTCACATCTCTCTAGATTCTACACACATCATCACTGTGTTCATTGTGAGAGGTCTGGAGGTGGGAAGCTTTCAAGACATGAAAGGTAAAAGGGAGAGAGACCCTGGAGAAGTGGCATGACAACCGCTCGCTCCGCACGCGCCTCGCGGTGACGGGACTGATGTTACGACCTCCGTTTCTTAGGGAGGGGGGGTGGGGGGGGTCAGGGTCCTGTTTTTCTTCAGTCTGTTGTGATAAAGGGAATCTTTTATGCTATCTACAACGTTTCCAAACAGGCTCCCTCGCATTGTGTTGACTGCACAGGCCCCTCATCCACCCAGTCCCTCTCGAACCCGGCGGTCTGGTAGGGCGGGTTGAACACAACATGGGAGAGAAAGACGCAGACAGACAGACAGACAGTGGGGTGTGACGTACAGGATAGAAGAAAATAAAATCAAATTTCAGCGTTGGTAAATATTTCAAGCTCTTACACCCGACCGAGTGGAGATCAGAGAAAGCACAGAATCAGACGAGCCTCGGCTTTCACCAGTAGTGGCTGTTTGCTGTTTTCTGTTTTCTGAGGACACTCGTCTGCAGAAACTACACAGCGATCCTCCGTGATAGACGGACAGTTTTCTGTTTTACTCCCGAGTACCAAAGTACCAAAGACGACGGCTTGTTTGTCCAATTACTACATCTTTAAATGCACACTAAGCAACAAATCGCAATGCTGTTGAGCGCAGTGCCATATTCAAAACAGGAGGGAAGATGGCTGACCTAACAATCTGTTCAGTCTCTGGTATCTTCGTGGCTTCCACCGCAGAAGAACGCCACGCCGCACGCCTTCTGAATGTCCCACACAAAAATCGAAGGTCTAAAACATTTATTTTCCATACAAAAGTACACTATGTACCGTGCACTGTGAGGGCCGAGGCTGGTCGAGTGGAGAAGAAGCTAGCTTGGCCTTTTGGGGCGCGGCCCGCCGCCGCCATCCAGGCAGCCAATGGGAGCTTGGCTCAGCGTTCCCACGGCGTGGCACGCAGCCCGCCCAACACGAGTGGGAACGGGTCACCGTGATGCTGAAGTATAGAAACACACACACACACGCCACACACACACACACACACACTAGTGCAGTGGAATTGAGCAGCCTTTCAGGCAGCTGTTGTGAGGGCGGCCAGACGCACACACAGTGACGACGGGGGGAGACAGTGTGAGAGGAGTGTGATCGCTTCTAATTGCTTCAAAATGTCCAGAAAAGAGCCCCTATTATCTATTTATCAACCTGTTTAAATGGGCTGGTGATGAGGAAGGGGGAGGAGGAAGGAGGAGGAGGAGGAGGAAGAGGAGGAGGAGGAGGAAGGAGGAGGAGGAAGGAGGAGGAGGAGGAGGAAGAGGAGGAAGAGGAGGAGTAGGAGGAAGAAGAGGAGGAGTAGGAGGAAGAGGAGGAGGAAGAGGAGGAAGAGGAGGAGTAGGAGGAAGAGGATGAAGAGGATGAAGGAGGCGACCCAGGCGCAGCGAGGGATCTACTCCGTGTCGCCGACGCCGCCTCATTATTTTGGCGTTGACGGACGCCCGCGCCGCAGCTCCACCCCCGGATGAACGGCTGAATCAGTTACCAGCGCACGCGCGGAGGGGGCGGGGCCAGGCTTCACAAACAACAACACGCCGAGCGGCGAAAAAACGCAAATCTCTCTCTCTCTTCCTTTTTCTTCTCTCTCTCTCTTCTCCTGCGTCTCTTCCTCCGCCCCCCCCCCCCCCCCACCCCCCCGGCGCAGACGGTGAACTCACCTGCGGTTCCGGCGAGCGCGGTCGGGGCGGGGCAACGGAGGGATGAAGGAAACGAGCGCATTTAAAAGACGGGAAAGGAGAGGGCCATCTGTGCCTGCGCAGATATCAACACGCCGTTTCCGCCGCGCCGTGTTTTATCAAGCGCTCCGTCGTGCCCGGCGTCTCTTTCATGTGCGAGGGAGGGCGGGGACCGGCGCTCTGGATGGCGTCTGCGTTTCGGCTGCTCCTCCCACGGGGGCTCTGTTGGGAGATCACGGCGCCCGGGTCTGATTCTCCTGTTAGT
>NC_140255.1:8799088-8801588 GCF_949987555.1 Borostomias antarcticus | reverse complement strand
AACCCCCCCAACTCCAGAGAACACCTCCCCATCAGAACCCCCCCAACTCCAGAGAACACCTCCCCATCAGAACCCCCCCTACTCCAGAGAACACCTCCCTATCAGAACCCTCCCTACTCCAGAGAACACCTCCCCATCAGAACCCTCCCTACTCCAGAGAACACCTCCCCATCAGAACCCCCCCTACTCCAGAGAACACCTCCCCATCAGAACCCCCCCTACTCCAGAGAACATCCGTCCATCAGAACCCCCCCAACTCCAGAGAACACCTCCCCATCAGAACCCCCCCAACTCCAGAGAACACCTCCCCATCAGAACCCCCCCTACTCCAGAGAACACCTCCCTATCAGAACCCTCCCTACTCCAGAGAACACCTCCCCATCAGAACCCTCCCTACTCCAGAGAACACCTCCCCATCAGAACCCCCCCTACTCCAGAGAACACCTCCCCATCAGAACCCTCCCTACTCCAGAGAACACCTCCCCATCAGACCCCCCCCTACTCCAGAGAACATCCCCCCCCATCAGAACCCCCCCTACTCCAGAGAACACCTCCCCATCAGAACCCTCCCTACTCCAGAGAACACCTCCCCATCAGAACCCTCCCTACTCCAGAGAACACCTCCCCATCAGAACCCCCCATACTCCAGAGAACACTTCCCCATCAGAACCCCCCCTACTCCAGAGAACATCCCCCCATCAGAACCCCCCCTACTCCAGAGAACATCCCCCCATCAGAACCCCCCCTACTCCAGAGAACACTTCCCCATCAGAACCCTCCCTACTCCAGAGAACATCCCCCCATCAGAACCCCCCCTACTCCAGAGAACACCTCCCCATCAGAACCCCCCCTACTCCAGAGAACATCCCCCCATCAGAACCCTCCCTACTACAGAGAACACCTCCCCATCAGAACCCTCCCTACTCCAGAGAACATCCCCCCATCAGAACCCCCCCTACTCCAGAGAACATCCCCCAATCAGAACCCCCCCTACTCGAGAACATCCCCCCATCAGAACCCCCCCTACTCCAGAGAACACCCCCCCCCCCCATCAGAACCCCCCTACTCCAGAAAACATCCCCCCATCAGAACCCCCCTACTCCAGAGAACATCCCCCCATCAGAACCCCCCATACTCCAGAGAACACTTCCCCATCAGAACCCCCCCTACTCCAGAGAACACCTCCCCATCAGAACCCCCCCTACTCCAGAGAACACCTCCCCATCAGAACCCCCCCTACTCCAGAGAACACCTCCCCATCAGAACCCCCCCTACTCCAGAGAACATCCCCCCATCAGAACCCCCCCTACTCCAGAGAACATCCCCCCATCAGAACCCCCCCTACTCCAGAGAACACCTCCCCATCAGAACCCCCCCTACTCCAGAGAACACCTCCCCATCAGAACCCCCCCTACTCCAGAGAACACCTCCCCATCAGAACCCCCCCTACTCCAGAGAACACCTCCCCATCAGAACCCTCCCTACTCCAGAGAACATCCCCCCATCAGAACCCCCCCTACTCCAGAGAACATCCCCCCATCAGAACCCCCCCTACTCCAGAGAACACCTCCCCATCAGAACCCCCCCTACTCCAGAGAACACCTCCCCATCAGAACCCCCCTACTCCAGAGAACATCCCCCCCCCCCATCAGAACCCCCCCTACTCCAGAGAACACCTCCCCATCAGAACCCCCCCTACTCCAGAGAACACCTCCCCATCAGAACCCCCCCTACTCCAGAGAACACCTCCCCATCAGAACCCCCCCTACTCCAGAGAACATCCCCCCATCAGAACCCCCCCTACTCCAGAGAACACCTCCCCATCAGAACCCTCCCTACTCCAGAGAACACCTCCCCATCAGAACCCTCCCTACTCCAGAGAACACCTCCCCATCAGAACCCTCCCTACTCCAGAGAACATCCCCCCATCAGAACCCCCCCTACTCCAGAGAACACCTCCCCATCAGAACCCCCCCTACTCCAGAGAACACCTCCCCATCAGAACCCCCCCTACTCCAGAGAACACCTCCCCATCAGAACCCCCCCTACTCCAGAGAACATCCCCCCATCAGAACACCCCCCCCCCTCCAGAGGCTCTTCATCAGAGCCCCCCCTACTCCAGAGAACATCCCCCCATCAGAACCCCCCCTACTCCAGAGAACATCACCCCATCAGAACCCCCCCTACTCCAGAGAACACCTCCCCATCAGAACCCCCCCTACTCCAGAGAACATCCCCCCATCAGAACCCCCCCTACTCCAGAGAACATCCCCCCATCAGAACCCCCCCTACTCCAGAGAACACCTCCCCATCAGAACCCCCCCTACTCCAGAGAACACCTCCCCATCAGAACCCCCCCTACTCCAGAGAACATCCCCCCATCAGAACCCCCCCTACTCCAGAGAACACCTCCCCATCAGAACCCCCCCTACTCCAGAGAACACCTCCCCATCAGAATCCCCCCTACTCCAGAGAACACCTCCCCATCAGAACCCCCCCC
>NC_140255.1:8779589-8798888 GCF_949987555.1 Borostomias antarcticus | reverse complement strand
GAACTCATCCTCCCCACTGAAGAACACAATTAAGAGTGGTTGAGCTTATAAACAGTAGGAGGAGAGTAATAGTGGGTTGATGGTAGGGGTGTAACGATACACTAATCTCACCATACGATATTGGGTTGACGATAACAATACGATATGATACACTAATGCCGGGCTCACACTACAGGATATTTAAAATCCTAATCAATTTCGAAATCGGGTTACATCACGCACATAAGGAGAATCTTAACAGATATTATTCTTGCGCATCTCAAACAAGCACACACGGCAGGATCTGATTGTGCCCGAGGGAGCAACGAACCACTGGTCTCGCCGTCTCACTTGTAAAGTCGGGACGTAATAATCTTAAATATCAAACATGTTTGATATTATCGGGGCCGCCCCGATGGGTCTGTGAGCTGATCGGGAGGTATAAGATTGGATCTGTAAACCCCTCACATTACAAGATAATCTGGACCAATCATCGGCCCCGACCAACGTTCCAGACCAGATTTCTCCTCCGATTGTCGGGAGGGGTGAATCGGGGATAAATCGGCCCATAAATCCTGTAGTCTGAGCCCGGCATAAGGGCAGGTGTGAAGCGTTGCAGTAGCGCTGCTGTTCACACCAATAGTGCATTTCTCCACATCTCTACTCCAATACACTTGTGAATTTAGAGCTTAACTGTTGTAATATCATGGATAGGCCTAGAGACAAAAGACGTGTTTGTTACCAGCGTTGTGTAGCCAGCGTTCACTGATATGCAATAAACATATCACAATATTGTTTTCACCTTGACGATACGTATTGTAACGTTTCTGTATCGTGATATATTGATATATTGATATATTGATATATTGTGGCATGATGTATTGTTACACCCCTAGTTGATGGTGCTCGGTTCCAGTTTCTCCCCAGCCAGACCCCGTCACACCGGGGTTCTGGGACCCCCTGGACGCCGCCTCGCTGACCCCCTGGACGCCGCCTCGCTGACCCCCTGGACGCCGCCTCGCTGACCCCCTGGACGCCTCCTCGCTGACCCCCTGGACGCCGCCTCGCTGACCCCCTGGACGCCGCCTCGCTGACCCCCTGGACGCGCCTCGCTGACCCCCTGGACGCCGCCTCGCTGACCCCCTGGACGCCGCCTCGCTGACCCCCTGGACGCCGCCTCGCTGACCCCCTGGACGCCGCCTCGCTGACCCCCTGGACGCCGCCTCGCTGACCCCCTGGACGCCTCCTCGCTGACCCCCTGGACGCCGCCTCGCTGACCCCCTGGACGCGCCTCGCTGACCCCCTGGACGCCGCCTCGCTGACCCCCTGGACGCCGCCTCGCTGACCCCCTGGACGCTGCCTCGCTCCGGGACTTTTACACACCGCTGCCGTCGCTTCAGGTTGACCGCCCCCAGGCGGGTGGTGAGGGGCGTGTTGGTGTTGAGTAGGGGTCCAGGCGGGTGGTGAGGGGCGTGTTGGTGTTGAGCAGGGGTCCAGGCGGGTGGTGAGGGGCGTGTTGGTGTTGAGCAGGGGTCCAGGCGGGTGGTGAGGGGCGTGTTGGTGTTGAGCAGGGGTCCAGGCGGGTGGTGAGGGGCGTGTTGGTGTTGAGCAGGGGTCCAGGCGGGTGGTGAGGGGCGTGTTGGTGTTGAGCAGGGGTCCAGGCGGGTGGTGAGGGGCGTGTTGGTGTTGAGCAGGGGTCCAGGCGGGTGGTGAGGGGCGTGTTGGTGTTGAGCAGGGGTCCCGGTCCTCGCTCTCTGTGACCTACGCCCAGAGTCCAGTCGGGCTTCGCAGCTCAGCCCGCCCTAATCCAGGACAACACACTGTACCCTAGCCTTCAGTTAGGGGGGCTCCATGCTCCCTAATTCACCTGACACCCCCCCCCCCCCCCCCTACACACACACCAGAGCCTCCCCTCTGTGGACACATATAATTGGGCACATCATCAATTTTACAGGAGCACTTTTAGAGCGTTTCCACGGCGAGGTGTCTGGGCTCCTGCTCCTCTCTCTCTGTCTGTTTTCCTGCTCTGCTCCCCTCTCCTCCCCCTGTCCTCCCCCTCTCCTCTCCTCCCCTCTCCTCCCCCTCCCCCCTCCTCCCTCTCCTCCCCTCCCTCTCCCCTGTCCTCCCCCTCTCCTCCCCCCTCTCCTCCCCTCTCCTCCCCCTCTCCTCCCCTGTCCTCCCCTCTGCTCCCTGTCCTCCCTGTCCTTCCCTCTCCTCCCCTGTCCTCCCCTCTCATCCCCCTCTCCTCTTCTCTCCTCCCCTCTCCTCCCCCTGTCCTGTCTCTCTCTCCCCCGAGCTGAAAGGGTACAAGACCTGACACCGCTGCTCTCCGAGGCTCGGCCCACTTCCTTTTCATTAGGTGGTTGAAACCACTTTTTGAAGGTTACCACACACACTTCTATCCGGACACTATCCACACACACACACACACACAGACACACACACACACACACACACACACACGGACAAATGACTGAAGGCGGCCCAGGGGAAGACTGAGGGGGAGGTAGAGCCTGCAGGTGAAACACAGACACACACACACACACAAACACACACACAGACACACACACATACACACCTGCAAACCAGCACAAATGCACAGATACATAGCCACACACAGCTACACACACAAAGTTAGCAGCGTCAGTTACCTAACGCTGGCGTCTCCCTGGTGAAAGAGTCTAACTCTCTTTGAAAAGTCCCTTAAATCAGCTCTGGATCAACTCTGCGCACGTCCTGTGACACACACTTCCAACCACACCCCAGTGGATCTGGCTACGTGGCAGGACTACTACTACTACCACACACACACACACACACACACACACACACACACACACACACACACACACACACACACACACAAACCACACACAGAACTACTGTACACTCAATCGGTTGTCAATCAAGAGCAGCCAGGTCACAAGGGGCCATGTTGCGTCTGGGGTATCGACATGTGACGACAATTAGCAACAATGGCTCTCTCTTCCCGTTGAAAGAGTTGTGTCAGGGGGTTACAGCAGGACAGATCCTCACCAGGGCTGGTGCTCGTGATTAGAACAAGGCAGCTTTAGAGGAATGAGTATGAGATGAGATGATGCGGTGGGGACTGGACGTTTACGTGTATTTTTGGAAAGATTAGACGTGCTGTAAATACAGAACAGGAAGCTCACAAGCCCGAGCGAGGACCTCCTCTTGCCGGCGCGGCGTAGGCTACCGTCTCTAAAACAGGCATTGTACTGGCCAAGCCCGCTTTAGGACCTTTAACACCGGCCAATCACAGCGCACGGACAACGGCGCTCTCCTAAGAGCGCCGGGGACAAGGAACTCTCGCCGAGTGCGG
Source organism: Borostomias antarcticus (assembly GCF_949987555.1). NCBI lineage: Eukaryota > Metazoa > Chordata > Actinopteri > Stomiiformes > Stomiidae > Borostomias > Borostomias antarcticus. The sequence continues at coordinate 8,795,566 of NC_140255.1, read as the reverse complement.
AAAAAATATCTCACTTTTTTTCTTTTTTTTTTCTGCAGGCGGTGCGCTGACCAGCCCCGTCGGGGGTCCTTCTCTCCTTGCAGTCAGGGAGGATTTCTGGAGGCCTTTCTTCACTCGGCTGGGCTCTGTTTTATTCATCGCCTGCGCCCTGACCTCACAGAGCTCCTGCTCTGACAAATCATTTCTGATTAAGACAGATCTCTATTAGTCAACCTCTCTACTTGGCCTATTCATCATCCCCCCCGCCCCCCCCCCCCCCCCCCCCTCACCCCCCTCCCCCCTCGTAAGGCTGTCCGTCAGACCGGAGCGAGGCGCAAAGGAAATTTCCCCAGCGCAGTTTTAAATGGCTGATTACGGACAATTGTGGTCCGGGGGAGATGTGAGGGTGTCTTGCGGATGATAAGACGCGGGTCTAATGGGTATAAATGACCGTGCCTCTTGGAGACCAGCTGGTAATAGACCTGTTTGTTTAAGGCAGGGCAGAGGGGGCCGCAAAAAAAAAAACACGGGCTGTTTTCCTGCAATTGAACTCCTCCTCTCGGAGCTCCCCCCCCCCACACCCCCCCAACACTCCCCGTCAGGTTCAAACGGCCCTGGTTACCCACGGTGACTTTTAACAGCGAGGCTTCACTTCCTCGCCGGGGAATGAGAATTGATGAGGCTCGGAAGCCGAGCGGTTGCTTTACATTTGAGGAAATCAGACCTCCGCCGCCCGTGAGCGGGCGAGAGACGGCGCTGGAGCGGGCGGAGTCACGTACCGAGACCGGCCCCACAACTCAACACCACCGGGACCCAGATGAACAATTGCAGTTTAATTCGTAGGGAAATGACAGTGTACAGTTATAGCTGTAGGACTTTGTTAGAACAATGCTTTGCTCAAAGAACACAACACTTCTCAGAATGGGTTTCTGCTAAACTAAAGGACAGTAGAACTCGCAAATGGTACGAAAAGCACAAAAACAGCTCGCTAAAGGCACATTCCCACAGCTGCAAGAGAAAGATGGATTAAATTAACCTGAACCACATAACGAGTGGTGGAGGAGGCGGGTGGAACTAAATAGGGGTTGGGTCCATCAGCAAATTGGCTGGACTTAATCAAGCAGCATTACTGAACCATCCAAATGAAAACTAATGGACTTTGGGCCCTTGCTGTGATTGCCTCACACGAGAAGGTACAGTCAGGAGCGGCGCTTTCCAGGGTCTTCAATTAAAAAGCAGGCGTTTCCACAGACGGCTAGCCGGGCCGTGCATCGACCGCATCCCCCCGCTGGTCACTCGCACGTCCCAAACGGACTTGACTGATTAATTCCATTTCCACTGCTGCTGAAATCATTTTGTTCGAGTTGATTAAGCTTGTGGTCAAGACGTGGTGTACAAAAAAATGTGTGACATGTTGAGTTAGAAGCAAATCTCCAAACGAGCTAAATAGCATACATTATTCATAAAGTGCGGGAGGCTGGTGTCACACATCCACGGTTTATAACGGAACAAACAGTGCGTGGCCACGGACGCAGATATGGATCCGTCAGAGCGGCGGAGAACAAGTGAAGAAGCGCCTCGCGACGTGCGAGTAAAGGCAGGCCGCCTCAACAGACCGTCAAACACAGTAAACATACGGACAGAGATGGCTTTGTCACCGTGTGCAAATCGGGGACATGGGTAACGCAGTGGGCCTCTCTCGCACACAGACGGCTGGCGGACACGACGCCGGAGTGGATGGAAGACTGGAGATGTGATAGAAGATGAAGAGCCTGCAGGCTGTATAGATGAAGGGTGGATATGTAAGGCTTGAGTTGGCAGCGTTGGAAGGGGGTATACTTGGGTGGGGGGGGGGGGGGGGGTATGTCAGGTTGTCTTAATTACATGCTGCGTCTGATTTACTGTCTTTGGGTAATTCCAGTAGAGGAGGAAGGAAGTTTACGGACCGGAGGAAGACTACGAGAGGGGCAGAAGAACCCTGATGTTCCTCTGGTTCTTATTAAACAGTTTAGGAGAGTGTGAACAATCACATGACTCGTGATTAAAGGCTTGCGCATCTCTAATCAGAGACTTGACAGACAGATCAAAGAGTGCAACACACATTTTTTTTGATGCCTTTTAATTATCTGTACAACAGCACACCTCTTCCCTGCCTATCTCCTCAAGCTCTGCGCAAGCACAGCGCCGGAGATCTATCACTCCCTAACTGTTCATTATCCAATAAAACAAGGAGGTGAAAACACGCGCGCACACACACACACACACACACACACACACACACACACACACACACACACACACACACACACACACACACAGGCGTGCAACCATTCCGGAAATCTTGAAAGCAATCTTCACAATTAGGGGAGACCTGGGTGAGGCCTCTGGCCCTCTTTATTAACGAGTCCCGGATTGAAACCCCTTAATTGTGGTTTGTGGCGAGCGAGCGGCCGGCCCGTTTTGACAGGGCCTGTGGAGATGCACCAGGAACGCGTAGAACAACCCAACACCTACTGATTAGAACGCCTGCTTGTTCCTCCACCCCAAGGAAAAGAAACAGAATAACTAATTAGTGCATCGTTTCAACACTCCCGATTCTCTCTGAGCCGTTGTGTGGATTACGACCAAAAGTGAGGCAGACACAAAGTGAACTTCTGTTGTGATCAAGGTATCTCTGTGTGGCTGTTTTAATCGGGATGTTTAGATCTATAGTATCTTGCTGACTCACTGGTTTCTGACTGACTACTTATCCCAAGTCCTCTGGATCAACATTTGGACGGATTTACAGTAGCATTCTGCCCTGAAGGGTAAGGGACAGGGCGCTCCTTTGTGCCTCGAAAATGTCCTCAGCTGCTGCAATCGCTGAGCCATAATCGTGTTTATATAGTATCAAATGAAAGAGAATCTACTGAAAATATTCAATTTCTCTTCGACTAGCAACTTACTAAAAGCAAACCACGTCACGTCAACAACATGTAAAACGGGTGCGCTCGCAAAAACAAACACGGCCTCTACAGGGACACGGGACTACAGGGACATGGACACTACAGGGACACGGGACTACAGGGACTCAGACTCTACAGGACACGGACTCTACAGGGACATGGGGCTACAGGGACATGGACTCTTCATGGGGGGGGAGGGGGGGGGAGGGTGACAGCTAACAGGTCAGATGACAGACACTTTCAATGAGACTCAGATTTGAGATCCAGTTTCCCGTTTTGATAACACAGGGTAATTCATTAGAATACTAATTGACATAAATAAATGTTGATTTACCTCCCAAAAGTAAAAGAAGCAAGGCAGTCCTAGGATAATGACTAAGGGTTGTGTAAGAACAGTGTTGATAAACAAATATAAAAAGCTAGACATAAATAAATGAAAAATAATGTCAAAGGACCAGACAAGGACATGTGAAACTTTTGATTGACTTCCACATTTGATTAAAATTTGTGATGAAAGATGAAGTGATTGAACATCAACAAGGAGCAAAGAGGTGTCCATGCCAGAGGAAAGGGCTCTACAGTATAAAACAGGCCTTCAAAGAGGAGCAGCTTAGAAGGACTTCACTCCATGAAGCCAGTGGGAGATCTCTCCTCCAACAAACAGCCCCATGCCCAGATGTCTGATCACATCAAGTCACTGAAAACCAAAAGCAAATATTTCGTATTCTATTCTATTCCAACCTTTCCCCTCCCGAGCGTCTGTCACTACGTGATCTGCGCTGACCTCTCCGTGACCTTCGACGCCCACCGGTTCCACCACAGGCTGCTGTGTTTGCGCCGAGTTGAAGGTGTTCCGAGAATTGTGCGCTAGCGGTCGATGGGAAGAACGTATGACTTGTGGGACAGAGCGTCATTGTGCCTCTTCTCACAACACAAGTTTGTCTCCTACTTTGGGCCGATACCAGCGCGCCGCCGCGCTCGCGTAAAACACACATAATACCTCTATTATAGCAGGGATATGAGGGGCTGGGGGGGCAGGGGGCTCACAGAGGAGACGGACATCATGCGCCTCATTTAACAATGACCACGGCTATTGAGATGAGGGCCGATTATCGCCAGCCGTCAGCGTGAAAACACACAACATGGCATTGGAGGAGAGGGGACCGCAGGGTCATTGTGTACAGTATGTTTGTGTCATTGTGTGCTCGGCTTATATTGTCCGCGACCCGCCACAATTCGCCGTCTCGGGACACGCAGTTGAACAAAAGCGAATCCCTGAAATTCTCCACTGGGCTTTTTCTTTTCCAAATGAATAAGACGCTCTGACAAAGATCTCAATGAAAACCAGCCAGTCTTTGTTGAACTGTTTTCCTGTAGGCTTCCATGAAGGCAGAATCCTTGTACACCAGATTAAACCGAGACTTAATACTGTACAATATATCACACCTTTGGTTGTTACTGCACTATCACACACGTACGCGCATCAGCGCGACACCTGACTTTTTCAAAGTGAGGTTTTTAACTGGTTTGTAATTAATAGTCACATAGGAACCAACCTTCTGAACCCGGTGGTTTCCAGAGAGGGGTGGCGGGGGGGGAGGGTACAGAGGTTGCACACACCTTGTCCTCATAGGATCAGCTTTGAGGTTCCCTCATTAAAAAGGTTACGTGCAAACGCTAATGAGCAAAGTACCGTCGTGTTTGTTAAATCTATATCTGTTTGAAATAAAGCCCGGCCTCAAACGAGCCCCCACCCCCCCCCCCCCACCCGAGTCTACCTGGCCGTCGGAGAATAGGAGGACGCCACGCCGGCGCTCAAAACAGGAAGCTCTCTGTGCAGTCCTCCCACAGCAAGACGTCTGCTGCTCGTCTGGATTAACTAAAACGCCTCTCGGTGACTAACCATCCCGCCAGCCGCCATCTTCCCCACTAATGAAGCACATCTAACTTTTCCGACATGGCAGAACTAATTTAATCTAACTTCTGAGGGGCCTCGGTGGCATCTAATTAATTATTCATAAAGGACACAATATTATAACTCAGTTGTCAACTCCCTGCCCCCCCCCCCCCCCCCCAGTCTGTCTCTCTCTTTAGTCCTGGACTCCCTCTTTCTTTCGCGAGCGCGTCGCCGGCTTTTAATCTATAACTGAGCGGTGCACATTGTCATGGTCGCCGCCCAACAAAATCATTTTCATTATATTTTTTTTTTTGAAGTCGGTGGCGGCGGCGGCGGGAAGCGGAGCTGGCGATTGGCTCCCTGCGGGCTTCTTCGCGGCGGCGCCGGCGCCACCAAAGGGAAGAGAGAGGCTCCGCGGTGGTAATAACACAACCTTCCATACCTTACCCCCCCCCCCTCATGAATAATGCAGCCGTCTGGCGGCGCCCCCGCCTCGCCTGTGTTGTTTAGACGGGGCGGGGGGAGGCGGGGTGGGCTTGATTCGGCGCGCGGGCGGCCTGCGGGGGCCGGTCTGCATTCCCTCCTCCTGGCGGGACGGTGGGATGTGACCCCAGGATGACTGACAGATACAGCAGTGGCCCGACCTCACCTACACCCCCCCCCCCACACAGATGCCCCACATACCCCCCCCCACACAGATGCCCCACACACACCCCCCACAGACGCCCCACACACACCCCCCACAGACGCCTCACACACACCCCCCACAGACTCCCCACTCAAACGCCCCCCACACACACCCCACACAGACGCATGAAAGTGATCGTTTAACGATTGAACGTCTCAGCGGGGGGTGAAGAGGGTTGTGAGTTTGGGAGATCCTAACACCCTCACTAGAAAAGTGGAAAGGTGGCATATATCTCAACTCCCCCCCCCCCCCCCCCCACACACACACACACACACACACACACACACACACACACACACACACACACAGACTGAGAGAATGTGATCCTTCATGTGTCTGACACACACACACACACACACACACACACACACGCACACACACACAGACTGAGAGAATGTTATCTGTGTGTGTGTCAGACACAGGGAGGGCAGCTGTGCGCTGCTGAGGACAGAGAGCATGTTGTTGGAGATATGCTGGTGGATGGAGTGACAGCAGCCTCACAGGCAGAGTGAGCAGGGGGAGGGAGGGGCCAGGCCTGAGCACCGGGACAACGGCCAGGCAGCCTCACAGGCAGAGTGAGCAGGAGGGGAGGGGCCAGGCAGCCTCACAGGCAGAGTGAGTGGGGAGGGTCCAGGCAGCCTCAGAGGCAGAGTGAGTGGGGAGGGGCCAGGCAGCCTCACAGGCAGAGTGAGTGGGGAGGGGCCAGGCAGCCTCACAGGCAGAGTAAGCGGGAGGGGAGGGGCCAGGCAGCCTCACAGGCAGAGTGAGTGGGGAGGGGGAGGGGCCAGGCAGCCTCACAGGCAGAGTGAGCGGGGAGGGGGAGGGGCGAGGCAGCCTCACAGGCAGAGTGAGCGGGGAGGGGCCAGGCAGCCTCACAGGCAGAGTGAGCGGGGAGGGGAGGGGCCACTCCTGAGCACCGGGACCACGGCCAGCCGGCCTCACAGGCAGCCTAAGCCCTCTATATCTCCCTCACTCTACGGACAATGGAGAAATACAGCCAAGTGCTACAGCAGAACCTGTATGAAAAAATAGTTTCTACAAGTTGCACGGAGGTCACTTCTTTGTCGCAGCGTAACTGGAAGAGTGAGAAGCTGAGGAGCCACGGTGACATTAGAGGTCTCCGGCTCAGAGACAAAGAGCCGGGAAGAACATACAGAATGAAAGGATGAATAAAAGAATGAAAAAGAGAAGACCTGAACGTACAGTGACTTGAACGATCGCCTTGCATTCAATGTTCCACTTTCTAGAACTTCCAACTGTGTGACTGACTTTGCTTGCATAGAACCGCTCGATCGATGGCGGTCACAACTTGAGTAGAGGAGTAATGGACTTCAAGGATAAACTGTCATGTCCGCCCCTGCTGTTGGCATGTGTATGTCTGAAAGTGCATAAAAGTGATTTATTTGGATGTTCAGCCTCACAGTAAGTGATAAAACTTCCTCTTGATGGCTTCTTCATCTCCTCATTGCTTTATTGTACGCCGTTTTAACCTGCCCGCAAATCAATCGCCCTCTGGGATTACGATAATTAAGGGAAGCGTTTCAAGCGGAGAGGTGAGCCGGTGTAACCGGAACGTTTCTGGTTTTTGCGTTTGATGGATGAAGCAGCAGCTGAGCGCTGGAGACGGACGCTTCACAGACTGGGATTGTTCTGAATACGTGAGAGAGAGAGAGAGAGAGAGAGAGAGAGAGAGAGAGAGAGAGGGGGGGGGGGGGGAAACCGGTACGGTACGTTTACTGTATGTTCATGTTTATTCACAATCCCCATTAGCTGTTCCCTCACTAGTTGTTACCTCACAGCTACAGCCAGGCCTGACTGTCCTAGTTGAACACGCCGCCTTTAGATGGAAACATGTCCCTGTCTTTAGATGGAAACATGTCCCTGTCTTTAGATGGAAACATGTCCCTGTCTTTAGATGGAAACATGTCCCTGTCTTTAGATGGAAACATGTCCCTGTCTTTAGATGGAATCATGTCCCTGTCTTTAGATGGAAACATGTCCCTGTCTTTAGATGGAAACATGTCCCTGTCTTTAGATGGAAACATGTCCCTGTCTTTAGATGGAAACATGTCCCTGTCTTTAGATGGAAACATGTCCCTGTCTTTAGATGGAAACATGTCCCTGTCTTTAGATGGAAACATGTCCCTGTCTTTAGATGGAAACATGTCCCTGTCTTTAGATGGAAACATGTCCCTGTCTTTAGATGGAAACATGTCCCTGTCTTTAGATGGAAACATGTCCCTGTCTTTAGATGGAAACATGTCCCTGTCTTTAGATGGAATCATGTCCCTGTCTTTAGATGGAAACATGTCCCTGTCTTTAGATGGAAACATGTCCCTGTCTTTAGATGGAAACATGTCCCTGTCTTTAGATGGAAACATGTCCCTGTCTTTAGATGGAAACATGTCCCTGTCTTTAGATGGAAACATGTCCCTGTCTTTAGATGGAAACATGTCCCTGTCTTTAGATGGAAACATGTCCCTGTCTTTAGATGGAAACATGTCCCTGCCTTTACAGGTGGTGGTTAGAGGGTTGCTGGTTCGAGACATGGCCAGGCCACTGGGCAAGTGATCTCCCATCAATCATCGCCTTTGTGCCCTTGAGCTCACAAGTGTAAGTCGCTTTAGTTGAAAGCATTTCATCAATGACTAAAATGTAATTCAAATGTGTTTGGGTTTGGTAATTTACTAGTAATGTGTCAGTAGTGTGTGTGTGTGTGTGTGTCTGACTGTAAGGGAGATTGGAGTGTGTGTGTGTGTGTGAATGAGTGTGACTAAGTGCTTATAAGTGAGTGTGTGGTGTGAGAGTGTGCATGCCTGTGTGTGTTTGAGAGAGACAAACGAGTGAATGAGTGCTTAAAAGTGAGTGTATGGCATGAGTGAGTGTGTGTGTGTGTGTGTGTGTGTTTGTGTGTGCTTGCGTGCGTGTTTGTTTGGGTGCCTTGGCAGTTTGAAAAACTTCCTGAGTGTCCCTGACGCGCCTATAAGAATCCCGGGTGTCAAAATGCCGCCTCTCCCCCTCCGAGTCCCTGGGTGACAGAGTGAGTGAGGTTCCCCAGGCGGCGGCGGCGGCGGCGGAGGTGAAAGGGTTAAACTGAGCGCAGTCACGGAACAGCCGCGGTGAAAAACGGGCGCCGCCTCTGCCGCCATGTCGCACATCCCCCTGATTGTAATTGAGGCTGACGCGTGACAGCCCCCCCCCCCCCCCCCTCCTCCCCCCGTAAGGAACTTTGCCCGCGGCCCCGGGGGTGGGGAGGGCAAGGGGCCACGCTGACAGAGGGCGCAGGGGAGGGTGGCACCGGGGTCTCGGCACGGCACGGCCATGATGGCACGGCACCCCTGGGGGCACGGGACACCCCTCCCCCCCCCTCCCTCCCTCCCCCAGCCCGCCCCTGAGCCCTCGACCCCTCCCCGACTCACCCCTGTCAGGCGGGCTAACGAGGGGGCAGCGGAGGCTGCTTAAGAATTCCGCCACATCCATCGCCCGGGTAACGCAAGCTCCATCCTTCTCCTTCTTTTTTTTTTTCTCTTCTCCTCCCCGCGCTCCGTCTCTCGCTACGAGACCTCTGGTGAGGTACGTGTCGGCCGGAGACAGGCGCTCGTCACGGGCGACCTGGGAGGTATATTAATGACGCTGTGATGGCGGAGGGGGGCGTGTCCTGATGCACCGAGATGAAGGACAAAGGCTTCGCCAACTTAGGATGTTGAAAAACTTTAGAGGATGCTCTCTTTTGTGTGTGAACTTTTGTGAGCTTGTCGAGTCTGTTAAGAGAAAGATTACTTGTGGATAGACGTTGTTCACTTTCACATAATTCCAGTGTTGTTGTTGGTCTAAACTTTTTGTGAGAGTTGTCTGTTTTGGCTGATAGAGTCAAAAGAAGATCCAGAATGAGGTCGACAGAGAGACAGAGATTGGAGGAGGAACGGATGATCATGAAAAAGGGAGGATGAGTGATGGTGCCCCCCTTCAAAAGTCCCCCCACTGGGGCCCGAGCTACAAATGTGGTTCCACAACAGGGAGAGCCGGGAGACTCAAGGGGCCCCACACACACACACAGTCAGATGTGGAACGTTGAAAGGAATGGTAGACGAAGCACGCCACTACCCATGTTTTCATTAGGCCGTGTTAACTCCTTCTCCCGTACGGCCCTGAGGAAAGGCGGGCGCGGGGGATGGGAAGCAGAGAGATTAGACGGGGGGGTACTAGCAGGGCAGGGCTCTCCTCAACGCCTGGACAACACTTCCCCGTACAGCTACAGTCATTCACATCTCGCACATCAGAAACGCGGGAACCAAGCGTCACACTTTCTTTTTTTTTTACACTCTCCCAACTTCCAGGCTTAAATTAGCCAGGAATTTTTTTTTCCTTTTTAAAGATCAGTGGCTGTTTTTTTAGGCTATAAAAAATGGATGAACTGAGGAGGAAGCGTGGGCTAATTAGCTCCCTGAGCTACGGAGCGGTGGGGAAGAGGAGGGACAGAGACGAGGGGAGGCTTTGAGGAAGGGCGTCCGCGGACAGCGCCCGACACGCGGGCCAGCCGGCGCAGACCTGGCACCGACTGCGCCGGTGAACGCCGCCACGTCCTCCGATCTCCACTCCCCCCCCCCCCCCCCCTCCCCGAGGGCGGGTCACACAAGCCGGTACCTGTAAATGTCGACCCTTCCTGGTCTCCCAGGCTACTGAGACGCTGGTTTCTGGCTCAGGGCTTCTGTCCTTGGGAGGCGGGGGGCGATAAGAGGTATCACTTCTAGCACTTCCTGAATGTTTCAAAAGTCATTTCCATTCAACAGAATCAGTGACAGACTCGGCTGAGTTTTTGCGACCGAGTGTTTTTAGTTTTGGCTCTTTTGACAGTCTCTTCTTATAATTCTTCCAGAAGTTTTCCTCTTTGAGTCAGCGATTTATAAAATGCCTGAGGTAGCGTTTATTTGTTCTTCCAGCACAGAGGGTGTGTGCCTCAAGCCGTGACTGTCACTCTAGGGTTATCTCTAGGGTTATCTCTAGGGTTATCACTAGGGCTATCTCTAGGGTTATCACTAGGGCTATCTCTAGGGTTATCACTAGGGCTATCTCTAGGGTTATCACTAGGGCTATCTCTAGGGTTATCACTAGGGTTATCTCTAGGGCTATCTCTAGGGCTATCACTAGGGTTATCTCTAGGGTTATCACTAGGGCTATCACTAGGGTTATCTCTAGGGCTATCTCTAGGGCTATCACTAGGGCTATCTCTAGGGCTATCTCTAGGGTTATCACTAGGGTTATCACTAGGGCTATCTCTAGGGCTATCACTAGGGCTATCTCTAGGGCTATCACTAGGGCTATCACTAGGGTTATCTCTAGGGCTATCTCTAGGGCTATCACTAGGGCTATCACTAGGGTTATCTCTAGGGTTATCTCTAGGGCTATCTCTAGGGTTATCACTAGGGCTATCACTAGGGCTATCACTAGGGTTATCTCTAGGGCTATCTCTAGGGTTATCACTAGGGCTATCTCTAGGGCTATCTCTAGGGCTATCACTAGGGCTATCACTAGGGTTATCTCTAGGGCTATCACTAGGGTTATCTCTAGGGCTATCTCTAGGGCTATCACTAGGGTTATCTCTAGGGTTATCACTAGGGCTATCTCTAGGGCTATCTCTAGGGCTATCACTAGGGTTATCTCTAGGGTTATCACTAGGGCTATCTCTAGGGTTATCACTAGGGCTATCACTAGGGTTATCTCTAGGGTTATCACTAGGGCTATCTCTAGGGTTATCACTAGGGCTATCACTAGGGTTATCTCTAGGGTTATCACTAGGAGGTCTTGCCCCTCCGACTGGCTCCTTTTTGTTACTCGCTTGTGGCTTCAAAGGACGCCTCTGGAATAAGCTGGCAGAGCTCCCCCCCTACGAACTACAAGAGGTGCCTGGCTAGATAGAAAGCTCACATTTAGCTACATCCCAGTAGACACACAGTATTAGACCCTAACATAAAAAAAAAGAAAAGCAGAAATCTGTCGTATCATTAAGGCCCACTTCGGGGCGCCTCATGGGGTTTTGAGGCACGTGCCGTAAAGGCTGGTCTTTACCGCAGAGACCTGGGTTCAAATCCAGGACCGGGCCATGTGCTGCATGTCTCCTCTCTCTCTCTCTCTCTCTCTCTCCTACATTTCCTGTCAATCTTCACTGTCCTATCCAATAAAGCAGAAACGCCCTAAAATATATCTTTAAAAATAAAAGGAGGGGTGTGGGGGCTCAGTGGGTTCTTGTTGCAGGGTAGGGACAGGAGAATAGCGGCCATGTCTCTCCGGTCTGACTAAGATGGCCAACGGTGGCTGTCTTTGTCAGACAGCAGAAACCTGTCCCCTACCCTGTGCAAACACCTTTCCCTTGTCACCTGGGAGTAATACCACAACTTCACAGGATATGTCCCCAAGTGGTCTACAGGCCAGTAGTTCATGGACGTACCAGGAGTTCCCACTGGAAGTGGTCCTCGCCTGACCAGCAGGACAGCTGAAGCTACTGCAGCAGATCCTAGCGCTAAAGCATCGGGGTGGATTCACAAACCAACTCACATTCCCTTCTCAAGTTAATTCAACTGTACTCTAAATGTTCAAAATCAGGTGAGGGTGACTACGCATCGCCTTGAATGTTTTCAGTGACCTAAAAGACTTAATTACTGAGATGTTTGTTATAACATCTATTGGGAAACCAGCGGTTTTTCAACCCTTGTGATTGGCAGTGACGAGGGAGTCTATCACTAAGACACACCTCTGTGATCAAAGATGGAGATTAGATCTCAGCTTTCACTTGAACCGGAGCTGTCGACAACTCAAGCACAACTGCTACTGGGTGTTTTTTTTATTACTACTATAATCACAACACTGTGTCAGAGAACGCCATGGCGATACGGGCAGTCACCATACACGCTAGCTAATCAGATGGCAGATGGTGACCACATAGTGTGTGTGTGTGTGTGTGTGTGTGTGTGTGTGTGTGTGTGTGTGTGCTAGCGCGTGGGCACGGACACTGAGAAGAATAAACAGGACAGCACACTGACACTCACACTGACACACACGCAGCCCGGACTGTCCTATTCAAAATCTACCCCTGTCCCTGTCAGTGTTGACAACCGCCGAGTACCACACCCGCGCCGCAATCTAAACCGGTCCAAAACACGCCTCCCCCTCAGCCATTCCCTCCCGCCACAGAGGGCCAGACAGACAGACAGACAGACAGGAGGCCAGCCAGCCAGCCAGACAGCCAGACAGACAGACAGGAGGCCAGCCAACCAGCCAGCCAGCCAGACAGACAGAGGGCCAGACCGTCAGACAGACAGACAGACAGACAGGCAGACAGACAGACAGACAGACAGACAGACAGACAGACAGACAGACAGACAGACAGAGGGCCAGACAGGCAGACAGACAGGCAGACAGAGGGCCATGACAAGACCGGGAGGTGATGACAATGTGCAGCCCAGGGACGGGTGTTTTTTTCCGCCCGCGGAATGTCAACAACTGTCCGCAGGTTGGGGGAGGGGGAAGGGGACAGGCAGAGGAAGGGGGGGGCGGTTACAGTGGCAGGTAGTAGCCCTGGACCTGAGCCAAAAGGGGAAGGAGAAACAGAGAGAGAGGGAGAGAGAAAGAGAGAGAGGGAGAGAGAGAGTGGAGGGGGGGGGGGGGGGCTCTGGCACATTCTTCAGCTACTTTTCCTGTCAGCGATTAGCACCTGTCAGAGCCTCTCTCTCTCCCTCTCTCTCTCTCTCTCTCCATCTCTCTCCCCCCTTCAACAGTCGCTCCGTGCTGGAGGAGTCCTGCCATTACAAATAGCCCAGATTAAAATACCACTCTGGTGGAGCCCAGGCCCGGGTCCAGAAACACAGGGGTCCACCCTGACATGAGGCGAGGGAGGGAGGGAGGGAGGGTGAAAGGAAAGAAGGGCTAGGGCTGGGGATATAGCTGAGGGAGGGATGAGGGGAGGGGAGGGGAGGGGGAGAGGAAGATCAGGAATACCCTTTTATCTAAAAACATGATGAGATTAATGAGATTCATCCACCTGGGGGGAAAGGCATCAGTGATGCAATGCAGTGTAGCCGGTGACTGTCTAAGCTAACCTATACGGCAGTATGGTGGCCTGGATGGAGTCAAACTTTTTAGAGCTAGCAATCCAAGTCCCACTGCTCCAAGTCAGTCTCTGCTAGTATCTGTGTGGAGGAGACGTATGCAAACAGAGAATAATGAATACATGTGTCTGGCAGCCATCCTCTGCCAGGGACAATGTTCTCTCCTGACACTGAGAAATGACCCGTCTTCCCAGGACGCCGCGTGTGACAGTCACCAGCACACCACTGACAGCCTGGTCAAGTGGAGGAGAGAGGCATCATTAGGATCACACACACACACACACACACACACACACACACACACACACACACATCTATATGCGCCACACACACACACACACATCTATATGCGCCACACAAACACACACACGCACACACTAACACACACACTCACCAACAGCTCCTATACGCGCGCGCAGACACACACACACACCTACTGTATACGCGGCACACACACACACAAACACAATGCACACACAAACATATATGCACACACACACACATACACAACATATACACACACTAGTAAAAAAAATAAACAAATAAAAAAGTGTTCTCACACACGCGCGCGCACGCACCCACCCACCCACCCACGCACATACACACACCCACACGCGCACACGCACACACACACGCAGGCCTGTTTGTTTGTATGATAGATGGAAAAACATGTACAGTGTACTTGCAGGAGCATTACTTAGGTTTCCACAGGCAAAATGAAGTCCGTGTTTGAGAAACGACAGAGTCTACAGGAAGCAGAGCACAAAGCTGTGGTGTTCCCCGTCACCCTCAGCGCTCCGGTAACGGATCCCCCTAACGCTGGTCAACACGCAGAAACCAGGCAAGCTCAGCCAAAGAGCTACATTCAACCCAACCTGGTATGGCATGAAAAACACATCAAATCTGAATTAGCACGGAACTTGTCTAATTACAGACTCCCCAAACACAAGCCTGAAGAGGACACCAAATACAACGTGACAAGGCTATGACATAGAAAGACCACACACTATATTAGGTTTACAGATAATCCTGAAATGACCGGACAGAATGTTATGAGCTACGAATCACCGGCCCGCTCTCCCTATCCTGTAGCAGAGCATGCTGGGTAAGACACCAGGCTCAAATCAGCGTGAATACTGTGAATAACTCAAAACACAACTGAACAGCAGTCCGCAGGGAATTCTTGGGGGTTAGGCATTTGTGTAATATAAATATACTGAGAAAAATGCCCCATAAATTGAGTGGTCAGTCCTGGTCGTTTCTGAGCAGTTGTCGGCCTTTTGACCTTTGTTTCTCTGTTTAACTCGGATAAACAATGTTAACCTGACAAGATTAGAGTTGAAGAGAGCGGCGAGAGAAATGAACGAGATAAAAGGACAAAACCTTTTAGAGAGAAGCTGAAGAAGAAGAAGAGTCCTGGACTCTGACACGGGGGGACCAGAACCTGCCGGTTCTCTAGCAGAGCGTGGGCCCGGTTAGGGAGCTCCGTTTGGACTTCCAGCGCCGTGCGTTTGGGAGCAAAAAACGACACCGAAGACGTTCCACATCCCTTGCAAGGTTCCGCCGTGGTAATGCTATCAGGGGGTCACCGACGATTAGGCAACTCCAAAAAACAACCCCCTGTACTTGTGTGTGCACACTGGGAGAAGGAAAGACGACAGACTGAAGAGGTCTCGACTCACCAGCTGAAATCAAACCAAATGATTGCCCCAAATATTTTCAGGGGCACTACATGACATACAGTAAGCTTTGACCAACTTTTAAAAGCTAAGTGCTAAGATGTGCTAATGAATGTTTATTCTGCATGTCAACCTGGCTCCATAAGACTCAAAAGACACGTTGCAGGGAGAGAAAACTGGTTTCCTGTCTATCAGCCTGGATCAGACGACGCCCCCTGGGCCCACATGTGGGACGATCGCTTTCCATCCCAGCCTCGCGCTCTGAAACCTGATCCGGCTGCTTCGAGACGCCAGGTCACAGCGCCATCTAGAGACTGGAGGATCGTATTATTCCTCTCGCCTCACCCTGCACACCAAAAAGTCACCTGATTAAAATAACAAACAACAAAAACCCGGCCGCACAGTATTCATATATGACACCGCGCTGGGCAGGCCTATAATGTATAATGTATAGTGCTCGCCCGCCAATGTGGAAAATATGTACATATTCCAAAACAATGAGGTGATACACAAGCGCGAGTGGCGAGCATTTTGAGAGAGAGAGAGAGGGAGGGGAGAGAGAGAGAAAGGGAGAGAGAGAGGGGGAGATTGAGAGAGAGAGAGAGAGAGAGAGAGAGGGAGAGAGGAGAGAGAGGGGAGACCGAGAGAGAGAGAGAGAGAGAGAGAGAGAGAGAGAGAGGGGGGGGG
>NC_140255.1:8772089-8774589 GCF_949987555.1 Borostomias antarcticus | reverse complement strand
ACAGACAAATAGACAGAGAAAAGGAGAGGGAGAGAGATAAATGGAAATAGAGTGGGAGATGGGGATAGAGAGACAGGGAGATGGAGATAGAGAGCGAGATTGAGACAGAGAGAGAGGGTGATGGAGAGAGAGAGAGAGAGAGAGAGAGAGAGAGAGGGCCATGGAGATGGAGGGAGGGAGAGGAAGAGAGAATGAGAGGAGGAGATGGAGGAGATAGAGAGAGAGAGAGAGAGAGAGAGAGAGAGAGAGAGAGAGAGAGAGAGAGAGAGGGCCATGGAGATAGAGAGAGAGAGGAAGAGAGAGAAGGGGAGGAGAGGGAGAGAGAGACAGAGACAGAGATAGAGAGAGAGAGGGGGGGGGGGCGGAGCAGCCAGTGGCGGGTCCAGCAGGGGATTCAGGTTCACTCAGGCTCACTGATTCACCGCCAGGCCTTTGAAGGGATTATTAACACGTTTTGATTACTCTGGTCCAGTTGTCACAGAAAATATATCCTCCATCAGGCTATGAAATTGACGGCCTTTTTCTTCTCTGGTGCCCGGCCCCCTCGCCCCCTCCTCCCATACCGCCCCCCCACACCCCTCCGCCCCCCCCCCCCCCCCAACAACCCCGGCCCGACCCAAAACAAATCCACAAACTACAGTTCTGACATCTTGGAGCAGGACTAATACTCTATTAGGCTGATAGAGACATTCGTCTGCCTCTTCGGTGGCCCTCAAACAAAGACACACACACACAACACACCACACACACACACGTCTGCCTCTTCGGTGGCCCTCAAACAAGACACACACACACACACACACACAAAAGTTCCTCTATCAATTCAAACGTGTGGCGCTTCAGGGGAAAACTTTAAGTGAAGTTAGAGTGTCCAGACAGACAACGGGATGCACATGACTGAGCGTAGATGACAAATGAGCGATGGGGCTTCCGTAGCGGGGGGACAGAGAGGGTTCCATATTGCACGGGACGCATGGCTGGATTCAAACCTCCTAACGACAAACGAGACACAAAGGGATTGGACCTCCCACTCACTAGTATGGGTAATCAATGAACAGAATTGTCGGCGAGCATAGTCAACCATGTCAAGTCAGGGTTATCGATACTTTCCGACGCCTCGTTTTGACTCGTCTATTCCCAGACATGAGGGATGACATGAGGGATGACTCCGGCACCCTATTAGAGGAGGTGATGAGCAGGCAGGTGATCTGTCTCAGGGCCGCGTGTCTGACTAGGACACAGAAAGACTCAGACGCCCGTTTGATGCAGAGGAAATGCCCACGCATCTACGCCCCGCCCCCTCCCTTAATTGTCGTGTTACCCGTGCCGCCGGCGCCGCCGCCCGCCCCCGCTTTATAACCGGGGCAGCGGCGAGGGCCTGAGTGGGATCAATTAGAGCCGGCGCCAGCCGCCGACGCGGTGGTGGGCGTGTTAATTCAACGTGGCGGTGGGGGTGGTGGGGACCAAACGCTTCATCTCTGGTTCTCGCAGGGGGCGTGTCCTGGGCAGCAGCAGCCTACTGAGGACAAGGAAGAAAGACGGCGAGGGCGTGGCGGCGTGTTGGCGTCGTGAGCATCAGCTAACGGTTCAGAACCTCGGGAAAAACAACAACGAACCAGTTTGGGGAAAAATCCAAAACAATAAACAAATCATGGCCCTAAGATCGATTAATGACAAACTTACAGTGTGTTAGCTGGTTATCAGTCAATTATATCTCCACGCGAACCCCTTTAGAGAGAGCAGTTTGGTCCAGCGTCAGTTAACAGGAACAGGAGCGAACAGGTGTGAGCGTGAAAGCAGTCGCCGGCCCCCGCGCTCTGAGAACGCCCAGCGGAGGAAGAGCAGCGAACGCTCCGAAAACAGCGCGCCTGACTTAGCGCCTCGTTAGTGCATCGCTCCTGCCTCCTCTCGCCCCGTCACTCCCAGAGGAAATGAAAAAAAACTCCCACAGACAGCCAAAACACACGTTTCCCTCTCCCAAAATATAAACCTCTTTCTCTTTTCAAGGTATTAAGTCAAGAGATATTTAAGGAAAAACATCGACGAGAGAGAGAGAAAAAGAGAGAGACAGAGAGAGAGAGAGAGAGAGAGGCAAAGAGAGACGCAGAGTGAATGCGACTCGCTGAAAAAGAGACGGCCCTTCCTCGAGCGTCGGCGTGGAACAGAAAGCGGCGCCGTCTTGGAGGCGGAGGATGCCGTTAACCACGACGTGAGCGTCCCCTTTCTGTGAAACGCGTCTGCGTAAACAGGCCGGACGTGGAGCGAGACGCTGCTTGTGAACATGCACATGTGATCTGTGGACGGGGGGGGGGGAGACGGACATCAGGGAAGGGCCGGAGTGGGGGGGGGGTAGAAGTAGGGCAGGCCACGGCCGTAGTGGGAGAGAGAGAGATGGGGGGGGGTGATGGAGAGAGGAAGGAAGAGAGAGAGGAAGGGAGAGAGGAGAGAGAGAGAGAAAGAGAGAGAAGAAAGAGAGAGAGAGAGAGGGAGGGGGGGATAG
>NC_140255.1:8759589-8769589 GCF_949987555.1 Borostomias antarcticus | reverse complement strand
CACAAAATCACTGTAAAAATCCTACTGTTGACACATGTACAAATGTTGACCGGCGATTCTTTTGTCCATTCAAGCCAGGGTAAGTGGCTTGTCAAGTGTCATGTTTGATTGACGGTCGAGGAAGTCTACGATACTTGAAAGCGTGTACGACGACGCGTGTATTGTGAGACTGACGAGTGACTCGAGACTGTTTGACCATTCGGGTAAAAAAAGAAAGAAGAAGAAGAAGTGTGAAGTGACGCCACCGACCTCTGATCTGGTCCTAACAAGCAGAGAGGAGCAGGGACATTCAACCCTTCAAACTAAGATACATCACTGACAAAACAGAGATGGCACTGACTATTCTCTCTCTCTCTCTCTCTAACCTAAACTTGTGTTGATATCCTCTGCAGGCACAGCAACAAAAACAAAACTCTGTGATAAATAAATAAGAGCTTGCCGCTTGTGCGTTCTCTTTTTCCACCAGCTCTGGGGCTCCCACACACACCCGTCTAAAGACTTAAAAAGTGTGTGTGTGTGTGTTGAGCCCACCTTGTCACCTACTGCATTGGGGAGAACAAGTAAGCCGGATCTCCCTCCTACGGTGGCTCAATGGCGCAGCCTGTCTGCCGAACGGCAGAATGCAGGACTACAGCTCCTTGATTCAGACAGCCGTCTCTGGGCTGGATATATGAGTCCCACCGTCTGGACTGACAAGGTCATGGTCTTTAGCAGGGGACAGAGAGGACAGACTGAAGTTCCACAGCGTCAAGATTCAGATGAGTGTGTGATTTACAGAGAACAGGAGAGGACTGGTGGATTTGTGACCGGCTGAATCGCTGGATTCTCGGTGACAATCTTCTCCGTACGTCTATGTCCTTCATAATGACGCTTCGTTCAAATGCAAATCTTCATATACAGTATGATAAACAAATGAGTATCCTGACCTGTTTTGCTGGCATGGTATCACAACTCTGGCAACATTCAATTCTGAATCATACCCTGACAGCACATGACAAAAATACCACAAAAAATTAGAATCCATTTCAACAAGAATGTCTGCAATTTCAAAACCGTCATTGTTGGCTCTCGTCTAAACATACCTACTCAAGCCTTTCCTCGGTCAGAGAAATGGTTACAATCTCGCCCCCCTCCCATGCCCCCGACACACATACACACACGCGCGCGCGCAGGCGCACGCACGCACGCACACGCGCACACGCACACACACACACTCTTTCGGTACCCCCCCCCAAGACAAAAGCTTTGCCATCCCACTGACTGGCAGATGGGGAGACCAGCTGACATCTTGGGGCGGGCTTTTTCATGTTCCCCGGGCGTTGTGGGCGTGCGGGCGCCCTCGGTCCATGGACGCGGGGCGGCCCGAGGAGGGAGCTCCTTTGAGGGGAGCGGACGGGGACGGAGGGGGGGGGGGGGGGGGGGGGCCCGCTCCTCAGGGCGACCACAGAGGGAGGGACAGAGAGAGCAAACACAGCGGACACACGGAGATGGCTAATCATGGATCTAATGCATATCTAGGGGTGTGTGTGTAGTAGGTAGGTGTGTGTGTGTGTGTGTGTGTGTGTGTATGTGTGTGTGTGGTGCAGACGGTATGAGGAAGGCTAATAGGAGCAATATTCAAGCCTGTCCTGCCCCCCTCTCACATGCAGCTGGACCTGGCGAGGGTCCGTCTATTCTCGTACGCCCTGACAGTCACCCATAATGCAACACTACTGAGCTACTGAATCTAGTAGTGATGTCAAACTACAGTACTTATTTCTCCTCTCCCCAACTAATACAACAGTAAAACGTATGTCAACAATAAAACGTTTTGAATGTATGTCAGACACTTAATTGACGGAGAACAGTGACACATGACATGGATGGATTAACTTCAGATCATGTATGTATGTGTCATATTCAGCTTCATACTTCAATAAGAGCCATGTTGGTATGGAAACATTTTTTAAAAGGCTACGAATTAACTAGAAGTAAATATTGACGTGTTAATATGACTCAACTTCTCTCTCTTAAATGATTAATCCCACTGGTCAGCCTACTGTCACTGAGTGTGTGATTCTCATCACAGAGATAACATTTCTGATCAGTCTCCTGGGTGGCGAGGTAGAACCACTCTCACTCTCTCCCTCTCTCTCTCCCTCTCTCTCTCTCTCCCTCTCTCTCTCTCTCTCTCTCACTTGATTTCAACATCTTATTTAAAAACTCTCTCTCTCTCCTCAGATGTGCAGCAGCTCTTTAAGGCGCCCATAGGGGCCCCGGTCTTCGCTTTTGTCTCCAATTTCCTTGCGAGTTTCTCAGCTCAATCCCGGCTCATCCCGCTTGTTTTCCAACCCCCTCCTCCCTTGTTTAGTCTCTCTACGAGTCACGCACAGGTCAACGCTACTTTTTCTTGCGCACACAGGGAGGTGTGTGTGTGTGTGTGTGCGTGTGTGTGGAGGGGGGGTGTCTTTACTGAGTGCAACTTCAAAATAGCAAATATAAGCCGCTTTAAGGTTTCAAATAAATAAGCTGTCTGCCAATATGAAGGTGCTTTTCTGATTTCTGCGATGAGGAGAGCGAAAACACGTTGGTCACGATGTCTGGACTGTGGTAATTAGCATTCATGATGTGATGAAAATCAGGAAATGGTTTATTTTCATTACCAAAGATACTGGAGGAAATCTAAACCTTCCAGAAGTCTTGATATGAGTTAGAGAGTAACAGCAATAAAATAGCATCGGCCTCAGACATGCCATGACATTCAAGCCATATATGAAAGTAAATATAAAACGGTGAGCTACAATTTATTAATAAGGACACAAAGTACCCTACTATGAGGATAAAAAATTCATTAAAATAAAAAATAAAAATATTATTCTTTAAAATCCCTTTTACTTTAGCAGCAGGAGAGCTCTTCCCAAACATGTTTCATTATGTCATCCTATGTATTGCGTTTTGTAAACCATAATGCTTTCAGAACCCTTCCATGTTAAAACGTCAACTTTATACTTGGACTAATCACGTTCTGTATAAATCCAGTGTTTTGTTAAAGCTAACCTCTCTACCAAAAGGACTAATTACTGTGGATCCAGGACTCCATCCTGTTAATACGGCTGATCCCCGCCAGCGTTCCCGGAGCCCAGAACCAGCTGAAAAAGGTGCGAGAGCGGTGGGTGTGGATGTCTCAAGTTGAAGGATAAATATATGTGGGCTCTCATCTCAGTGAACGGCGGTTGTGTGGGTACTGGTGTTCTCTCAGTCGTCCCCTGACGCTGCCCTGGCAGTATTCTAACTTCACAACGCACCGTTCAGGCCTGGCACACTGAGCCAACATCGGGAGTTGAGTTTCCAGCGACAAACACCTGCGGATAACACACACACACACACACACACACACACACACACACACAGTGTGTGCGGACAAACCCGCTCAAACACTCCAGTCTGTTGGTTCATCTCTTGCACGGAGGGTCCATATGCTCGCTGGCCATTGTGTGAGCCCGGCCTTTTGTCTGCGTTGCCTGAAACCGCCAATTGCACCTTAGCTACCACAGTTCAAGCGTAAACAGTTTTTTTTTTTTTTGTGCGCCACAATATACACTGTTGCCAGTGGACCCCTAAATCCCTGGAACAGCTGAGTCCTAGGGTGTCAAAGATAATGGCCATTTATTGCAATGTGAAGCTTTCTTACTGCCCCCCCCCCCCACACACACACCCCAGCCCTCCCTTCTCCTCCCTCAAACCGATTAAAATTAAGCCGTAAACATGTGAGGATGGAATTAGCACATTTAGCGAGTCTCCACTTCCCACATCCCGTTCTCGCTCTGCAGCGGCTGATCCCTGCAGCCGAACGCGGGTGCAATTTTAATGACTCCAGCCGTTTTTGAAGTCCACATGAAAAACGCGGCGCTCGCCGTTTGTGGCGGCGCTAGATACGGTGAGGCCGCGGCCGGCCGTGATTGGGAGGGGGGGAGGGGAGGCGAGGGGACACACCGCCGACTCGGACTCTGGGCTCTTCGATAGGATCGGTGTCATTTTCCTCTCCACGATAAGACGCCTCGCTGACAAGGCCCGATTAGGAGAGAAAAAATCATTACTGCGACGCCTTTCATCTGCCAGGGGCGCCGCGATAAACAGCTCACCCGTGGGTGGATTCACTGAGAGCACAATGTTACGCGTTATACATACACCTATAGATGGCTGAAATGCATTCTCGGGCTACATTCTACAATGTTTTCACTATTTTTGGGTTGTTGTTGTTTTTGTGAGCGGGGGACGTTTTTTCTAGTGGGGATGGGGGTAGGGGAGGCGGAATACATTTTCCCGCTGAAAATATATTTAATAAAAGGCCTCCTTTCTGCATGCTGTGAAATATTTAACTCCCAGTTCTCAGTACCACGAATCAAACAATTATCAAATAACTTCATATTCTTTTTGAAACACAATACAGCATTCAGATTTTATCAGACTACAAAAAAGTAAGTTATTTAATATGCTATACCTCGAGGAAATCCACTTTAACAAACTGTCCTTATAAAAGAGGAATGAATAAGAACACAATGAAATATTAAAATGACACTGTGCCACTGAGTGAATAAACTACAGAAGTAGAGATGTATATAGGCTTATTCCAAAGAAGAACAGATTTCCAGTGGGTAAGTCTGAACTTACGTAGCGCATGTACTGGCAGTCTATTTATGAATTACTATATTCATTAGTTTGATTTAGTATACATTATATTTTTTCTTTAAGTCCATTGCAGCATACTGCCATTTTTACAATGTCTACGCTAAGTCAATTCAAGCAACCAAATATGGTCCTTGTCACATATAATAAACAAACTAAAGCAAACAAATTAATAACCTAATTAACCAACATTCAAAAAAATATTAGAAGTGAAACAGCAACATATGGGGCCTCTAAATGCAAAAAACAAAAAGTTCAGGTTCTGTTCAGTTCTATTTATTAGAACCAAGCTTAAAATAAGAACTAAAAGGAGAGGTACTCAGACAAAAAAAATTTTCTTTCTTTGAACATTTGCATAAAAGTAAATTACTGGGTGTATTAAATATACTGATCATAATTATGTAAAATGGCAATGCTAGTCTCTGCTTCCTCTCTGTTATCCATTTTAACAACATGAGATCTTCTTCTGTTTCTGTTCATAAAAAGAAATGTCTTACAAATCTATAATAAAAGCCAGTCCCTAAAAATATTTTTCAAGATTTTTCTAAATATATCTTATTATGTCATGTACTATGCCTTCGCCATAAGGATATGGTAAACACTACTTTGGAGGCTAAGCACCAAAAGAATGATCACGTCTGATGTTCAGAAAGAGAGAGCGCACGCAGAAATAAAGAGAGCAAGACAAACAGAGAAGGAAAGACTGAGATGGAGAAAGAGAGATAGTGTGAGCTATGTTACTGGGGCACTCCAGCACCAATGGACTCCCAGCAAGACTCAAAGCCATGCTCTGCTTCAAAAGGGATGTTTACAAAAACAATATTTATTTATTTCTCCGGTCCCGTCGTTTATCTATTTATTTCACAGTGTTTCCACACCCCGCGCTCCGTCGCTGGAGTCATGACGGCGATGGCGCCACCACCCCCCCCCCCCCCCCCCCCTCTTTCCCCCTCGCTACAGTTGGAAATCAAACCGCTCTAAAACAAATTGATGTACTCTTTAATATAGTCGTCACATCATCACAGGGTCCTCGCGCGGCTGCCTTGGTGACAACTGCAGGGCTGCTTAGCTTAGCCTCGCCATGGCTGCCCGCTTGGCTGCCCGCTTCAATGATTTATCACAAAAAAAGAGAGGGATGTTGAGAGAGAGAGAGAGAGAGGGAGAGAGAGGGAGAGAGAGAGAGAGAGAGAGGGGGAGAGAGGGAGGGAGGGAGAGAGAGAGAGCGAGAGAGAGAGAGAGAGAAAGGGAGAGAAAGAAAGGGCCGGTGCTTTTGATTGAGTCATTGGCACCTTTGATTGACAAGGTCTAATCAGCTTATCTCTGTGCTAATAAACCTGCTGGCCTGTGGCGCTGCGCTCTACCTGGCACGCTGTGAACTTTGGGCAGGCGAGGGGCCCCCGGGGGCCGGGCCCCGACCCTCTCTGCTTATCTAAACGCCGCTGAAATCAATCCCTAATGAGCTGTTTTCATTTTCTCCCATCGATCCCTGCGCGCCCCGGTGGCATGGCGGCGGGCCGGGGGGCCTCGTCACCGGACCCTTGAAAACGCACAGTTTGGCTTTTTTTCTTTTCTTTTCTGGCCGCGTTGTTTGTCTCGGTTGTTTCTCTTTGTTTAGACTGCTGAGCTTCGCAGGGGTGCCTGGGATATGGATGGGGCCCTGAATAAATTGTTGAAACCACATTACAGTATATATATATATATATATATATATATATATATATATATATAGAGAGAGTCAGGAAAGGGTTTCTGGCTTTCAGACACATGATTGTGTTCACTCAATATTCTTACATTTGGTAACATCCTAGAATTGATTTAATATAAGGGTAAAGAAATCTAGAAAATCTATACCTCATAATTATGAACTTTGTTGAGAAACTATTGACTCGAAAATGTTTAGTGCAATGTATACAACATCCTATGCTTCATATTACCCAAAACATTTCTGTTTCTATTCAAGATCTACTTTTTTCCTTCTATTATTATACTACGACCTTGTGTTGTGGCACTGACTACGTGTGAAATGTATCAATGAAGCAAAACAGCATATCCAACACTGAGCTTAGATGAGAAAACTAGGCAGCATTTCAACAAAGCAAGTGCATTGTGTTAATTGTCGGAACACAAAACTCAACCCTCTGACTCTCCAATTGATTGTAATCAAAAGCAGAGGTAATCAGTACATCTTAAAAAATATATAAAGAAATAAAGAAATAAAGTAGCGTCTGACATGCTCTCTATTGCTAAACATACTCAATCATACCCCCCTCACATCTTCACAAAGTGGTACCCTGTCGAACAGTCTGACAGGCCTTTGATTTCGGAGTTAG
Organism: Borostomias antarcticus; assembly: GCF_949987555.1. Classification (NCBI taxonomy): domain Eukaryota; kingdom Metazoa; phylum Chordata; class Actinopteri; order Stomiiformes; family Stomiidae; genus Borostomias; species Borostomias antarcticus. The sequence continues at coordinate 8,762,594 of NC_140255.1, read as the reverse complement.
TCTGGGCCTCGCCATTTAGGCTTTGCAGACGGCCGTGATTCAAATGCCTTTAAATTGGCTAACTGCATCCCCTCCTCCTGTACTTACGGCCCTCTTTAACAGGCTAGCCTGCATGTTGCTGCTCTGGGCTTTTAAGTCCGTGCCCTGCGCTAATGAAGTTCCATACTTTATTTATGAGACAAACAGAGCTGCGGGTTCTTAAGGGGTGCGTGTGGTAAATAGCTCGGCATGTCCATAAAGCCTCCTCAATATCCCTCAAAGGGCCCTCAGTGCTCTTGGCAAATATGTGCCGCTTTGCTAAATACACTGGAGAGAAAGAACCAGAAAAAAAAATAAGTTGAATTTCTATAAATGATAACTCCCCATCCCTGTGAACAGTTTTTTCTTCTTCTTCTTCTACATTTGACCTTGTGGCACCCAGGCTTTCTTTAATTCCTGGTCATTATGGGAAATTGCCAAAGTAAAGGGAGGCAAACTGCAGTTGGAGTGCCATCCTACTCCAGCCTTTGTTCTAGATCTGTTTGAAAGAAGAAGAACAAAAAGCTGTCTTGAAATCCGTTTTTTTCTCTCTCTTTTTTTTTTAACCCCATTGGTCATTTATGGTACTTGAGAACAGTGTACTACAATTACTTTGCGGAGTCTGAAGTTAACTTTGAATTATCGTGAAATAGCGACAGTAACTGCTCTTCACGGAGAGTTTTTGTTAAAAGCACACAAAGAGTTAATGTTTCTTGCAAAAACAAAAGATATATTCATGGCCAGAGAGCCCAATTGGACAAACATTTGCTGTACCAATTATTCTTCTTTAACCTGTCTGGGTGACATACCTCCTGAAATTTGACATTTCAAAGGTTCTCCTTTAACAACGACGTCACCTTGAAATGTAAGAGAGAATCCAAGTAGAGTTTTTATATTATGTTAGGAGTTTGAAAGAGAACTAAGTGAATGGAACATTTGCTGTACTCAGGTGAACAATTCCAGCTGGTGAGAAAAGAAAATCATTTCTTAAGTGAATTTTGTCCGTACAAAACGCACCATTTAAAAACATGAAACGATGCTGGCAGTGGGCTCTGGCGTGGTTCGTGATTATCTGGGGGCTCCACCATTCAGCGGAGACCAACTCTCTATGGAATGTACAAAACTTGGCCAGGACCATTAAGGATTGGTTGGATTTGGCTTCGGCTGGTTTCAACTGACAAATCTTACAAGAGCACAAGGCCACTCAATGGTTGCTAGCTTGCTTGCTTGCGTGCATGCGTGTGTTTCCCTGTGTGTTCTGTGCTGTTTGTTGGTGGTCTCAACCCCATTGGTGCCCTCTAAGCTCGTGTGCTATCTAGTGGTGTGCCTATATTCCTAGTGTGTCTGTGTTGTCGGCGCTGTGGTGCTCTAAGCTCGTATGCTATCTAGTGGTGTGACTATGTTCCCCGTGTGTTCTGGTAGTGTTGTGCTCTCTCTCTAGTTTGGGGGACCCTGGGCAGTTGCTGTTTCAGGTTGTGCATCTGAGCGGAGGGCTGGTATTGACAGGAGGGTGAGGGGGGGGGTGGGGGATTAAACACACGCAACCAACCCCAAACACACCCCCACTGCTGCTGGGAACCTGAGCTGCACTCTCTGTGTGTGTGTGTGTGTGTGTGTGTGTGTGTGTGTGTGTGTGTGTGTGTGTGTGTGTGTGTGTGTGTGCGTGTGCGTGAAACTAGGGTTGAATAAACTGGGATAGTCCTCAGTTATCTGCACGCATAGAACAGATGAGACGGCCACTGGCGAGGAGAGGTCAAAGGGCGCATGGCTGGCCCTTACTGGGGGAGAGCCCTGGGCCCGGGAGGCAGCGAGCATAGCCGGGCCACGGCCCACTTCTTTAACACCGACCGGCGCGTGACAAAACATCAAAACAAGGCACTCGACTGAAAGATGTGACTGAAAGGAATCAAAACTCCAGGCTTCCAGAGAGTTTGACATGGGGGAGACAGAGGAACTGCTCCGCGTCGCCATCGGAGACGTATGAAACGACATTTTTAAGCCGAGAATGCAGATTGTGTTTATGAATCTGTGAGCGTGATTTACGGGACATCAAAAGGCGGTGGTCGGCGCAACCCTTTCTCGACTTGAATTATTCAATCCGCGGGTTGTCGTGCACGCGCAACCTCCCGTCATTATAGTGTAAATTAACAAACTTTCAAAACTACAGCGGAAGCCAAAGAAAGCCAGTTGATGCTTCAAGAATAAGCTTTGATATCTCTCTAAGGGATACACTGTGCTCTCAATACTGTGCTGTCAGGAGAAAGGGGGGGAAATATGATAACTGGTTTAATCTATTTAAAATCCAAATTAGATCATTTTCCTATGTCTAAAGATAAAAACTAACATTGATAATAAGACCAAAAAAAAACATGGGGTTTAGTGTTTTTGCTGCCGGTTTATTTAGGGAGGGATGCAGTGTTCTCTGTTCACTGAATTAAGATCTTCTGGAGGAATGCTGGTGTTATTCATTTCGGTAGAACCCCCCCCCCCTTGTGTTTTGGGAGCCGGAGAGAAGCGCCACGCCCACACACACACAGATGCATGGAGAAAAAGGTATGTGTTTTTTTCTGGGAGCCCGCTCTGTCCCTCGTACACCTTGCTCTGCCTCGCTGGTCTTTGATGTGCTCCGGAAAATGTCACCAGTTGTCAAGGCATCATTTTTTTCCCCTCCTTTCTCCATCTAGCATACGAGCGAGACAATTTGCTGTCGCTCACTCACTCCACCTCCAACCCCCCCCCCACCCCCCCATCCAATCCAGACAGAATGCATACCGGTCTCTACCGCTATCTGATAGCCAGCTTCCAGCCTCCGAGATGACCTTTCCAGCTTCTCTGTGTTGTCCAACAGATGTGCTCTCTGGAACAAATGGGAGAGAGAGAGAGAGAGTGAGAAAAAAAGATGACAAAAACAGAAATAATGATTCAGGGGGCTGGGAAGCATTTCAGAGAAAACGTGGCAACACAGTCACCACAAGACTATGTGGCAA
>NC_140255.1:8739589-8754589 GCF_949987555.1 Borostomias antarcticus | reverse complement strand
AGTCCTATACCTGGGCGCAACCAACAACAGAGACACTGGAATGGAAAGCCGTCTGATTAGATCAGAACAGACGCTATTCCAATCCTCATAGTAGATGAATATTTTAAGATATGCTGTCAACAATTTGACCGGGTCAGTTTGAGACAAATGCATAGCTGGGATGACCACTGTGGCACTGCATAAACACACAGTACACAGTACACAGACAGACAGACAGACACACAGACACACAGACACACAGACACACAGTATTTTACCCTCAGGAGAGTATCACCTCATTCAGTGTCACCACCTCAAGCAGGTGGATATTATTTTCTTTTTTTAAAGATGGCCAATGCAGATGACTTGGCATCTAAAAAAAATGCTACTGCAATTTGGCAGTATTTTGGGTTCGAACCAAAGACAAGGGGGAGCCAGCTAACTTAACAGCACGCCTAGGCTGCACTCGAACCTATAGGTTTGTTTGAGCAATGAAAGCAATAAAATGATGGTCTATTTACCAAAATCTAACATTTTCCTCTGATGGAGCTTAGCAACCAACCATATATATAAAACAGCCCACGATCAGCTCTGTGGATCTGCAGGTGCACTGGTGCATGCCCCATCCTATGTGTGCGTATGCATATTCCCTTTTATCCCACACCTACGTTTTCAACAAAGACCATGTAAGAAACTATAAGACGGGATTCTTTATTGTTTTGTTTTTTGCTTTTTTTGTCACGAATCGCACTTCAGTTGTAAGTTATTAACAGGGAGCACCAGAACAATGTGGCTACAGCTCAAAAGAATAGCTTCTTCCTTCCGCCCCCCCCCCAATATCAAACACTGGCGGTTAATATCACCATTTTACAAAGTTCAGATGATTCCTTATTATTTCCGTAAGGGTGGGGAGTCAAAGTGAATAATGATGACAGCTGTGATTCAGCCCGACTGTGTGATCCTTTCCACCGTTTGTTTGGGACTTGTAAGACGGGGAATTACAAGTGTCAAACAGCTGTGAATACGGCGAGCTAAATATTTCAACATGTTTTTATCCGGCTGAGGAAGAAGTCTAGTTTTTAAAAGTGGGGCTTAAGTGTTTTATCTGATTCAGAGACAGGCTTGGATGGAAATGGTGGATCAGTGGCAAGGAAGAGAAGAGGAGGATGAACAGAGGGTGAACAGAGGACAAGAGGAGGAGAGGAGGATGAACATAGGAGGAAGAGAGGAGGATCAGGAGGAGGAGGAGAAGAGGAGGAAAAGAGGAGAACAGGAGGAACAGAGGAGGAGAAGAGGAGGAACAGTGGAGGAACAGAGGAAGAAGAGAGGAGGATCAGGAGGAGAAAAGGGGGAAGAGAGGAGGAGAAGAGGAACAGAGGAACAGAAGAGGATGAACAGGAGGAACAGAGGAGGGCATTGATGAAGAAGAGGGAACAAATCAAACCAGGTGCAATAGCTGCTCCTCACTAAATCAAACCAGGTGCACTAGCTGCTCCTCACTAAATCAAACCAGGTGAACTACTATAGCTGCTCCTCACAAAAGGGAAAGACAGGTGAGGTAACTAAAGACAGGTGAGGTAACTAAAGACAGGTGAGGTAACTAAAGACAGGTGAGGTAACTAAAGACAGGTGAGGTAACTAAAGATAGGTGAGGTAACTAAAGACAGGTGAGGTAGCTAAAGACAGGTGATGTAACTAAAGACAGGTGAGGTAACTAAAGACAGGTGAGGTAACTAAAGACAGGTGATGTAACTAAAGACGGGTGAGGTAACTAAAGACAGGTGAGGTAACTAAAGACAGGTGAGGTAACTAAAGACAGGTGATGTAACTAAAGACGGGCGAGGTAACTAAAGACAGGTGAGGTAACTAAAGACGGGTGAGGTAACTAAAGACAGGTTAGGTAACTAAAGACAGGTGAGGTAACTAAAGACAGGTTAGGTAACTAAAGACAGGTTAGGTAACTAAAGACAGGTGAGGTAACTAAAGACGGGTGAGGTAACTAAAGACAGGTGAGGTAACTAAAGACAGGTGAGGTAACTAAAGACGGGTGAGGTAACTAAAGACAGGTGAGGTAACTAAAGACGGGCGAGGTAACTAAAGACGGGTGAGGTAACTAAAGACGGGTGAGGTAACTAAAGACAGGTTAGGTAACTAAAGACAGGTGAGGTAACTAAAGACAGGTGAGGTAACTAAAGACAGGTGATGTAACTAAAGACGGGTGAGGTAACTAAAGACAGGTGAGGTAACTAAAGACAGGTGAGGTAACTAAAGACAGGTGATGTAACTAAAGACAGGTGAGGTAACTAAAGATAGGTGAGGTAACTAAAGACAGGTGAGGTAACTAAAGACAGGTGATGTAACTAAAGACGGGTGAGGTAACTAAAGACAGGTGATGTAACTAAAGACAGGTGAGGTAACTAAAGACAGGTGAGGTAACTAAAGACAGGTGATGTAACTAAAGACAGGTGAGGTAACTAAAGACGGGTGAGGTAACTAAAGACAGGTGATGTAACTAAAGACGGGTGAGGTAACTAAACCAATAATATAGATTGTATATATTAAATATACTATAAATAGACTACAGTATATTAAAAGAGATAAAGTATAATAAAAACAGTATAATAGAAAAGGAAGAACACAAGCAGCAGTCTGGAGCATGGTTGGGGCTTTAAAGGCCAACATGAGCAGGGAGGTCTAAGCCACATGCTATACGAGGCAATCTGAACGTTTTGAGACACACCACTCTCATGAATATGCAACACAACGGGAAGACATCAGTACCAGTATAGGCTACATATAAAAAGGCTACATAGGCTATATAAAAAGTTAACGCAGTAGACGTTAGTGATTAGATTACATTTGCGTAAGCGCTCCTACGCAATTAACATTACATGGTATTATGGTTTATGTGGAAAAGTTTATTACACAAGTGGATCAAAGTATGGGGGAAGGGGGGCTCTTCCAGGGGTGAGTGGATGTGGTAAAAGAGCAACATAGTAAGTGAGTAAGTAAGTAAGTAAGTAGCCTTGAGAACCAATGGTTCTGGAGCCTAGTGGCCCATACGGCAGGAGCCCATCTCCTGATTCCTTAGTGTGAGGCAGCTTGATGCACTAGTCCACCCCCTGGACATGACGCTAGTATGTCACAGGGACTTACCCCCAATCCAACCCTTGATGCTGAGTGCAAAGCAGGGAGACATTGGGTACCATTTTATAGTCTTTGGTATGACTCGGCAAGGGATCAAACCCCCAACCTCCCAATCAATCTTAGGGCAAACACTCTAACCACAAGGCCACGCTAACCACAAAGTAAAAGAGCAACATAATGTTACCCCTTTCTCTTGGAGACACACCTTTTCTCCTTAACTTGTTCCACTGTAACCTATACAGCTAAACTGTAATAGCATTATTACATAGAAGATCATATGTAGCTCCAATGTTGTTAATATAGGTTTTAGTTCCATACAGTAGCTAGCTTGATTAAAATTATTGCCCAAATCTTGCTCAATTCCATTCACTTTATGATACATTTCTTTAATTCGCCACTTTTTGCTTCATGGTTGTAGTGAGGAATCCAGAACCTGGTCAAGCAATGAGAATTAAATAATACTGGTACCTGTAGACCCATTTTGCTTACAAATGTAGATCAGAGTGAACCAGCTAGTGTTGAATCTCCAAGTAGAATTCCATTATAAAATGTACCAACACTGAACATCAGAGCTTTCTGCTTTCAATTGACCAAACTGCTGCAGCAAGTTAAGCAAACAGCTGCACCACCACTCGCAACCTCAAGAGGGAGTAGAACACTTTTACAGTAAATTTCATCTAAATGTCATCTTTCTTTTAACTGCAGTGAGCAAAGCCCCATGGTAAAGATGAACCCTGCAGGTGTAAACATGAACTGTTTACAAATATAGACTTGTTTCCTCGTCTGAGCGAAATTATATCAAAACCATCTTGGCAATTATTATGACCCGTACACCTATACTCTACAAAGTAATGTTGTCACGATACCAATTTTTTTACTTTGATACCAATACCAAATTTAGTATTACAATACTTGATACTGAAACGATACTTCAAACTGAAATTATACTGATTCAATACTTGATACTAGGGGTGTAATAGTACTAAGAATTTACACTTCAGTACGTACCTCGGGTTTGAAGTCATATTATGAACTTTTGTAAACATCAACAGTCACTTGTCTCTTGTGCCTCTCTCCCTCTCTCTCCCTCTTGTGTTGGGAACAAGGTGTCTACTCTAGGCTACTCATTATGATGAGACATCAATAACTCATCCAAAATGGCATCAAATGTGAATAGAATTGCTGCAAGGGGGAAAGAACTATATGGAATGGTTTGCCCCATCCCTCCCCTTTCCCCCAAAAATCAAATTTGGTGGCTACTACTGACACATTCTTATGCCACTATTCCATCACTGATCTTAATTATGAGGTATTTTCATGTCTCGTCGTGCTGTCCTTAAACTTGATTCACAATGGTGTGCCACTGTGAACACTGCTAATGAGGGATGAGCTGTTTGTTCCCCACCACAGACAGTATCAGCTAGCTAACAGCATTGTTGTTACTATAGAGAAAGTCTGAGCTTCCTACCATTGGCTACCCTAGCTAGCATGATGCATAGTTCAGTCGTTAGTTAGGCTAGTGAGATAACTAAATGTTGGGCAATGGCAACTGGGCCAATTTGGCTGGCTAGCGAATATAACGTGCTTGCTAGCTTATTTCAAGAGTTGTGTCAACGAGATTGACAGTGTTAACATACTAACTTATCCGAGTTAACTGCATCCGTTTTGGACAAATTCATGCAGAGGTGTTCATAATGACACTAGCCATTCATGTAGGGCTACTCCCGATTGATTCTACTCAGCTGTGTTGGACATATACGAGTGCCCGGAGAGGAGCAGAGGGGGGGCTGTTTACAGACTGGGCCAGCGTGGGTGTGCGAGGGAGAGAGGGACAGAAAGGCTGAGCACATCAACGCGCTGTTCTACAATGTAACATAACCTTGGCCTTCATGAATATAAAAACAGTATTCAGATGAGCCTATTTTAATTTCATGAAAGAGATGTGAGGGCAAAAGGAAATTCAGAGAGAAAGGAATGTACGCTAGGAAGCCAGAGAAGGACTTACCTCTTCACGCAACTTTATCAACTGCCATGTGAGGGCAAAGGGAAAGAGAGGGAGAAATAGAGGGAGAAAGTGAAGGAGAGGGGAAAAAAGGACAGCCATGGCAGCAAGCAGATCAGTCAGACGGCTGAGTACAGAATTAACCTTGACGATTTATCTGCTTGCATGTTTAGCATTCGAAAATCACAGACTAGCACATTAAACGAAGCTAAACACAAGACTCATGCAGACTTTTTTGAACAAACAAAGATCCAAGTTCCACCGCTGTCACATTAAACAAAGAGAGAATAGATTGCTCGGCTTGCGGTGTCTGAACTAGCATCATCAAGAACGTCACATCACACAACTTGATATGGAACAACAGATCTTCTCTGCACAGCGGGAAAATATAGATTTGATACAGCATGAATAAAATCACTAAGAAATAAATATTTAATGTGTCATTTTTCAGGATTCCAGGGAAAGGGGGAAAAAAAATATATAGTACAGTATGACTATGGTTTTTTATTGCAGATTTTGGAAATGTTGAGCGACTCCACTGTAGGTGATGCCCTTCTTAGCTGACATGCTGTCAATATTTTATGTACCCTATGTATCTCAATACAGAAGCCTACTGTGTATATTATGTTTGGAATGTGATGATGTGCATACAGTACATACAGTACATACATACATACAAACATACATACATACATACATACATACATACATACATACATACATACATACATACATACATACATACATACATACATACATAACAGCAGAGCTGGTTATGAGGACAACCAGAGGTCATGAAAAATGAATCTTAGCATTAGTTATTCATTTTTGATGAAAGAGAATTGCAAATTTAACCTCAAGGTAAATAGATATGGCTTGTCCTTGTCCCAGTAGCCTTACACCTTTAATAAATAGACAATACTATACACCAACTATTCAATTTAAGCTAGAATAAAGCCTAATCAAAATGAAATTGTTGCTTTCACAACCTGCTCCTCTTGTAAGAAAGAAGCATGTTGTGTGAGCACAACACACGTGGTAGAGGAGGCCCAGGACAAGTTTCTTAATTTGTCAGCCACTGCATTTTTGAATCTCCATTTCTTGGGAGAGATGAAAGGTTAGCAGATCTAACGGGAGGCTCAGGGCTACCATTACTCCTCTCTCATCTCACCTTGTATGTGATGGTCATTTTGACTTTGGCTGGTTTGAAATTTTATCATATCAGAAAAGAGGTAGGAGGACTTAAATTCTAAACTTGATGGGCAACAAAAAGGAAAAGCTTGGAGTTATTTGTGTTTCACTGTTGGTTATGGCCACAAATGGCAGGCTCATCCACATCCAAGCCTTTTCTGAGCACCATCTTTGAACACAAAAGGGCTAGCAAAAAAGTTTTCTCACATAACACTGATGAACAAACATTGCAATAGTTTAATTACGATGCTCAATTAAATCTGACACATTTAACTCATAACATTTGAGCAAGCTCAATGACAGGACCAGAAAACATGTGGATCAATCAATGTTGTTCCTATTCAATCCAAATGTAACTCAATAACTACTTTATACTGTATAGTTAATCTGCTTCCTATATGCACAAATATATCCTATATTGTGATAATTGAATTTTGTACAATCTCGGACAGTTTACCCAATCTAGGCATTCTGGGCAATCTACTGTGTTTATTTTTTGTTACATTCTTGTATATTTGGATTCTTGTATATTTTGTATGTACTGTACATTTGTATTTACATTTGTATTGTATGTTTACTGTGTTTACCTAAGCCTATTTGTATTTTCAGGTCATTTATTTTAAAATTAATTATATCACTAAGTCGCTTTAATCTTATTTCACAAATTACAGTGAAGAAGAAAAAACAAGAGTGAAGGTAAAGTCAAATGAAATAAAAATAATAAATAAATGACTGTTTATTTTTGGTGGTGTTGCAGATGGGAGATGGAAGGTTACACATTTGAGAGAGCGGCAGCAGCAGCGACAGGCCGTTGGCTCGAACAATACACACCAAGAACACTACACACCAAGAACACTACACACCAAGAAATACACTTTCCCTCCTTCAGTCCAAGGTTCTGAAAAGGGTCTTCCTTTACTCCGAGGGTCACAACTCCCTGCTTGGGATGCATTATTGAAGAGGCCAGAGTTTAAAACTACACTATAGATGTGGCTATTTAGGGTTTGAACAGGCCCAGCAGAGCCCTACCGTTCGTCTCAATGCCTACCAAACAAAACTTGTTCTATCGTATTTGTGCTGCTTGGCCGGTTCTAAGTTCTCGAGGAGGATTTGCAGTCTATGTGCAGGGTTTTGTGCAGGGTTTTGTGCTGAGAGTTTTCTATGTGCAGGGTTTTGTGCTGGGAATTTTTGTTCGTTTTTTTTTCCAACTAGCTTTATTTTGCTTTGGCATCCTTCTTTAAGACATGACCTGAGATGCTCGCTTTGCTCCAGAGAAATAAAGCAGTAAACACAGGATATTGTCAATGTTATAATTACGTCTAAACCAGTGTCTTTCCTTGTGTTTTTGTGATGCCAGCCAGTATTCAAAATTGCACTGCTGCAATTTTTCTGTTATGATAATCAGCAGATTTTTTCAAACAAAGATTTTTTTTTATTCAATACGGAATTCGATACAAGTGGTAATCTGCTTCCTTTGTAGCCTGTAAAATCTGGTCCATGCCGGCTCAAACCAGCACAATCTCTTGTGGCCAAGCCTTCTGCTGTGACTGAAATCGAAACTATTCCGTAGAGTGTTCGTGTGCGAAAAATGTATGTGTGCTGACTGCTATGTGTGTGGTGCGATAGTGTGTATCTACGTGTGTGTGTGTGTGTGTGTGAGCTGCATGCAGAGAGAAAAAAGAAAGGGAAAAATGTGCAATGGCAGCCTAGCACATTATTAAAAAAAAGGGCGATAGCGCCAATTCAGTCTCTGCCCGCATACAGATAACAAAATAAATGCCGAACTCTATTAAATCGTCCTTTAGCCATTATCGCAGGGCCAACACGCCATTTTCAGAACTTATGACGGCTCCCTATTTACTTAACTATAAATCCTTGCCATGTAACGAACAGATTTGTGACTAGTAATGATCTGCTCTGGCAGGGCTATATGAAATGATCCTGACCTCTTTCAGATCGTCAGGAATTAAATTGACCGACTCCCCCCAACACCCCCCATCTACCCTCTCCGCTCAATCGCAGCCGTCTCCTTCCATTAAAAAAAAACCCTGAAGTTGCGAGCACTCCACTCACAGCAAGACTAAGTCTGGTGTTATCTCCAGAAGTTGTTTTTTTTATGGAAATGAGGTAAATATGGCACCTGGGAAAGAGGGAAAAATATGTATCATCTATTTACTTTGCCTTTGTCCCTGGCTGACACATTCACTTCTCCTCTGCCAGCTTGTGAGTGCACATGTGCGTCTATGTGTTTTACACTATAAAAAAGTAGCCTATTTTATGCTTAAGAATGTGGAAAGTTCGCTTTTTTTCCCAACTCAAATTACAATCAATTCATATTTCTTGAAATCAAGGTTTTCCCTCAAAGTCCAGTAATGTAAGCTTTATTAGTAGAGAGGTCTGGTCAGTCAATGAACCACTGATCAATGATGAACAAATGTAGGTTTTTCAGGTGCTTCCTCCTAACACAGCCAACTGTCAATTTACTGTTAATATGTCAATTATTTTGTATTAAATTTGACTTTTTTTTATTTTCTTTTTCATACTTGTATATTTTTGTGTTCTTTAGGAAATTAAAGGTTTTGTGAAACCAAGGAGGATTGTTACATGGCTGAATGAGGCCACATTCCTAAGGCCTTGATATATCAATCTCCTCAGAAACCTTTTTATTCACTTGAACACTGGGCAAATTCATAAGGGTAATTCTCAACACTACACAATTCTCTACACTCAAAGATTTTAGTGTGGGGAAATAACAATCCTGTTCAGATGTTATTCAATATAAAATGCAAAATAAAATACCCACAGTATATTAGCAGTATTATAAGCTCCTCAAGTGTTTAGGGAAATGTTTGAGAAATAAATGATTGAAAATAATTAGAGAAATTATAAATGAATTATAAATAATCGTTTCAGTAACGGAGACTCTTTATTAATAGTTTTTAATGAAAGGGAAATAGATGTATATTTGGAATGAGATATGGGTCACTTTTTTTCTGGTGCCTTTGACAAGATTTTGATAGGAACCATCAATGTCTGGAAAGTGACAGCTCTGGCAGAGAGTCTGCTTGCAACTTCAGTCTGAAATGTCAGAGTCACTTTAGTGTCTCCCCAATTTGTGGGGAATATGCATATCAGTTACAAATCTCGGGTAGCTATACATATGTTTCTAAGATGTGCAGATCATTGGGTCATCATTGAAATGGTAATCAGTAAGCTATCAAAAAAAAAAAAAAGAGGAGAACTTTATTTAGCTCCGCTGAGCTGCAGATCATCAGACTGTTTTCTACAGAGTACTAAAGCTCTGGGTATGGACCCGCGTGTGTGCACTTCTGCTTTCTAGTGTCTGTGTGTGTATGTGCTGGCACGTAGGCACTGCTGACAGCCTAATCTAAAGGTATAATATATAATTACACAAAGGATGCTGGTCGGAGTGTGTTTGCATTGTATTTCCAAGTGTATACGTTGCAGGTGACAGACTGGCAGAAAATCTCAAGTGTTGAAGCCTTTTCTATATCTGTTGACGTAGCGCTTTTTGATGCAGCACTTCAGACGTAACTCAAAACAATAAAAGTTTGAAGAACATGTAGTTTATTTTGGGCAATTATGATCACTATTTAAGATGAATTCTTTTTTTTTTTTTTATAGTTTCGGTGAATGAATCTATAAGGTTTTTGAATGCCTTGTAATTTCTCTCTGTTTAATATATATATATATATATATATATATATATATATATATATGCTTAGCATCCTGAAGCAATAGAGGAAAGATTGCTGATAATGCTCTTTATCTGTTGTTTATAATCCCTTGAATTTAGTATTTACCTAAACACCATTCAAATAAAAAATACATTCACTAGTGCAAGATTCATTTTCATAAAATACATTTCAAATATTTTTTTATGGATCATAGATTCACGTTTAATTGATTGTAATTTCTTAACATCCAAAACTTTCCAGCTAGGCAAGTGTAGATATCGGGAGTGTTAAAGATCCACTTGTGACGGTGACATGTGTGTGTGTGTCTGTCCGTGTGTGTGTGTGTGTGTGTGTGTGTGTGTGTGTGTGTGTGTGTGTGTGCAAGACGGGAAGAGAGAGCAAGTGGAGGTTCTTGATGGAGGGCTAAGTACACAGCCGGCTGGAGGACAGCTGGGGGTGGTGGGGGGGAGGAGGGCAGGTGGGGGTATGTGGGGTTCTGCCCCAATCTGGTGCTGCCCAGACGCTGAGCCCAGACCTCGGGGCCCTTTCATTTACAGCCCGGGCAGCTTTGCATTAAACACTGCTCCTTCCACATGACTTGGTCCCAATGCCATGTTGGCCCTTGGTGGCCCCTAGGAGAGGCCCCGCAAGGCCTTGAAATCCAGCCCACCACCCCTCCCCCTCGCCCGAGGGCCAGCCACCCACACTCGGGGGCCGCCGGTCCCCTGATTAGCACCTCACCTGACTCTCTGAGGAGCCCGCGTCGTCCCCCAGGAGCTCGTTCCGCACCTCATCACTGTAGGCAATACGTGACCTTTTCTGCAGGGGGAGGAGGAGGAGGAACGAGGACAAGAAGAGGAGGAAGAAAGAGAGAGAGAGAGAGAGAGAGAGAGAGAGAGCAGAACAGGGGGAGAAAGAGAAAACAAGGGGAAAAAAGAAGACTTAACAGAGTTGACTTGAAGAAAAAAAAAACATATCAGGCATTTCTTAAGCACGAGAGCCCCCTAATGGAACCTCCCAGTCAAACACGAACCTGGAGGTTGTGCATAAGTGTGAGTGAGTGAGGGAGGGAGTGTGTGTGTGTGTGTGTGTGTGTGTGTGTGTGTGTGTGTGTGTGTGTGTGTGTGTGTGTGTGCGTGTGCTTTTTATAGTCCTATTATGTATCTGCTGTTTCTGAGTTTGTACCTATGTATGCCTCCTATGGTGATCCAGAGCCAGAGAGAAATCCTGGGTGAGAATTCTTTATTTTCCCCACTTAAAATAAATAGGGTGTGAAGCAAGGCGAGTGCAGGGAGAGCGCTGAAGAAAGGCCAGACGCTGAGAGGGACAGTGAGACGTTTTGGGGGGAAGTATCACTTGTCAGCGCTAAATCTTTTCTGGGGGGCTGTCAGCGCTGTCAGCGCGGTGCGGTGGCAGGCTCTGTGATAATGCCCGTGCTCAGACTCAGACAGGGAATAATTCATCACCCATTGGCGTTCCATCGGATTTGGTCTCTCTCTCTCTCTCTCTCTCCCTCCCTCACCCGGTCCCCCTTGCACCTCTTCAGATGGAAGAGGGGGGTGCCATGTCCCCCCCAAAAAAAACACACACAAAAAAAGACAAACACTCTGACGCACGAGCACACACACGCTCACACACACGCTTCACAGTGAGCCACCTCCAGTAATGAAGGAGCAGATGCTGTGGATGGCGCTTGTTTACAGACTCCGACCCCCAGAAAAACCACCTCTTCACATGCCCTCCAAAATAAACACACGGTGGCAGAGAGAGCAGCCGCGGCTCTCTCTCTCTCTCTCTCTCTCTCTCTCGCCGCCCTGGCGCGGTTACTGCGCGGCCAGAGAGGCGTGCGTAGGCCAGACGCCAGGTTGTCTGTGAAGTCTTTTGCTCTTTTTTTTTCTGTTACAGTAAGTTTATCTACACTATACGTGGACACATATTGGGATTAAAGGTTGTGATGTTTTTTTAAATGACGCAGTAGTTTCTCTAAATATTACTGAAGCGAGCGCCCTTATCTTTAGTGACCATGAATTTGCTTCATTCTGCACCCAGAACGTGGGTCTAAAGAAAACAATGGCAGGTGGTAAATCTTATAATGATGTACTGAAATGACTCATCTCTCCTTTTAAACTTGGACAGTGAGTGGAAAAACCATGGCGGATGTGATTTAGGTGTTGTTATTGTCACGCTGAGGGCCGGGGTCTCGGCAGTAATTACCGACCTGTCTGAGAGTCTGATAGACATGGGCGACAGCTGGGAAAAAAACACCTTAGATAAAGAGTGTCCAGACCCACAGACACTATGGAGCTCTGCACCGCCTCCGGGACCTGCACTAAAACCTCAGATACGACGGCAGGGGACATGGACCATATCAGTATCGCCCAATCAAAAACACAACATTGGCCTCGCACAAACACATGCACCATGCTTTTCCCCCCATCCAGTGAGGAATTATTTGCATCACTGTTTTGTGAAAATTCCGTGAGCGTACCTGGTTTGGATTTTAATAAATAGTTGTTCTACTTCATGTTTTTATTTTTCACAATCATCTACAATATCTCAAATAAGTAAATGATAGATGGAATGTGTTAAAAAGTCGAACAGGTTATTATTTGAGTAGATCTACTCATAACAGAATTTTACGCATGGATATATACAGGTGAAAAAAAGGTTATTGGGATAGAATGTTGAAGCAGAGGCATTCTAGGCTGTTCGTGACGGTTCCTGGTTTGAGTGAAGACACAAAAAGCATCAAACTGTAGCACAGTAGTGCCTGCACAGTATATTCATGTTTTGATGCAAAAACTCCCACATATTCCATTTTAGTGGAGCTTCATCTTTAAGAGCTGCGGTGTGGCTTGGGGAACGAAGGGCTGGCAGTAATTGAAACCTAGAAGCCCGGGAGAGGGTTGATTTGAGGATGAGGACTGATGTCTTCTTCAAACCTGGCACAGGGTTTTGGTAGGTCTAAATAGCTGTTTGTTGCAGCTGCGTATCGACAGCTTTTACAATGAGTGCGGCGCGAATGACAAAAGAAACTCAAAAGAATGGAAAATATTTCCAAAACAAAAGACTTCTGCTACTCCCTGTACCTATTTACTTGAGGTTAGAATCTCCCCCTCTGGAAAACAACACAATCCTTCCACTGATTATTCCTGCATTTCTGCATTTGATGTAACACAAGAGCAGCTGTGCGATATTGACTGCCTAACCCACTCATAGACTTTGATTACCCGTTGGGGTGTTATGCAAACATGTTTTTCTTTTATTTATTTTTTTTGTACACCTCACAAGGTTGGACCCTATTTAGTGAAAGTTTGGACATTTTATTGGATTTGAGTGTGATTTTCAGTAAATAATTCATTAAGGATAAGTGAAAATGTGTTCTAAAAGGGGATATTACGCATGACTATGGGTTCGTCTCAGAAACCTACAGTGAAAAGGTCTTCACTGAAAGGGATTGATATAAATAGACAAAGGAGGATAAAAGAGTTCAAAAAGACAGTCATTTGGTTGGAAACTTTCTCTTTTCAGTTATTACGTAGCAATGACTGAGAAGGAGAATTAATGCAAATAAAACAACATAAAACCAGGCGAGGAGGCTTTGTGATCTAAAAAGGATTTGAACTTTCAGCAGTCACCTCATTGCCATGGAACATAAAAGAAAGATATTTTTTAATCCTTTTGAGAGGTCTTTCTTTTGTCACTTTTTCTAATCTCGGGTGAGAATTTGCTTCTATTCTCGGAACCACAAAAAAAGTACAACAAAGATCCATCTCAGCTTTATGCAAAGTGGTCCGTCCGCCTTTAACTACACCCCCGTCAGTGTGAGACGGAGGTGCATGTTGTCCTGTCAGAAGCACGTGTTTTACCTCTATTGACATGGGCGGGGAAGGAGGAAAAAACATCCTCCTCAACCCATCAAAATACAATCACATTTACATAACACTTGCTATCAGATATGCTAATCAGCTCTAGCAAGACCATACGTACTAAAGAAATGTTACTTCTTTTTTTTTTTTTATAAGGATACAAATATGAGCCTGTGGTGTAATCTCTGTGAGTGAGCAAATGACGATTAAAGAATGTCTATATATAATATGTTATTGGATATTGTTCTTTTCCTATATGTCTGAACATTGCTCCCTTCAATTTCAGGTAACAATGATATTTATTAAATAGAATAAATAATATTGACACTACCAGTAATCTGTTTTTATTGCTATGAACAGACCGACAAACATGGTTTTCACACGCTGTTGACAATAACCATCTTAAAAAATGTTGACTAAAGTTTTACCCTCAAACCTCTCAATAATTCAAACCAAATAAAAAGCGAGGGTTCTAGATGTGGTTCTCTTTGCTCTCAAAATCCCTCTCCTCTGTGCCCACTGTGTCAAGCGACAAGGACAGCGCAGTTAATTATGGTGCCTGGAAAACTGAAAAATGTAAACAGTTCATTAGATGGAAAACAAAGGCGTAAAAACACCCAAGGGCAGAGAGCAACGAGAGCCCTGAAGTTCCTCTGCGCAGGTCTGAACCTCAGCTTGGGCCCTCAACACTGTGCTAGCAGTGGCACGGCATGAAGAGTCATTAACGCTACTTAATTTACACAAGTGTGTTTCCTTCTATATTGGTTTCTCAACACTGGGAGAACGACTGGCCATTTAGAATTGTATTCCCCCAATTCTCCCCCCATTTTGGACTTAATGGCACTTAAGTCGCACTCAACGTGTTGGCCTCAAATTGGCATTTAACCTGTATAATTTCCCTCTTATCTCAGCGCACTGTTGAGGAAGTATGGCAAGAATATAATGGTGTCTGTCACAATTCTGACTTTAAAATTATGCTCATCAATGCTCAACTCAATTACTCAACTCAAAATGTTCAACTCAATTACCTATATCAAAATGTCACATATCATTATATAATAATGACTAGTATTAATTTACTACCATTGCTTATCATAACAATTACCAGGGAAAA
>NC_140255.1:8704589-8734589 GCF_949987555.1 Borostomias antarcticus | reverse complement strand
AACTCAGCTAATATTTCATCAGACGAATTGTGACCAGAAGTCCTTATAATAGAAGCCAAAAGTCCATATGATATCAACCTTGTTTTAAGAAAATCACGTTTTATTTGTGGTCGTATTGAGAAATACTACACTACCCACAATCCTCAAGTGGTGTTGTTACCATGGACATGTGTACACTGTCGACGGTTGGGCGCAGGCTACTGAGTAACTGACGTTTTTCATTCATTCTTGATCTAAGAACGTTAACAAGGGTTCTAGCTAATGTTAGGCAACTCACATAATTCTGATTAGGTATGTGAATGTACCTGCATCACAAATACATATTATTAAAATGAGTATACATATTATTAAAATGAGTAATGCCTTATCAATGTGATTCACCACTTACTGGCTGACGCCTTATTGGGGAATGGGTAGAACCGGTGGCACACCGGTCATCCGAGCGGTGAACGCAGTCAGGAATGAAGCATGGCACCACCATGTTTCTGACGGCTAACGCATTAGCTAGCAAACGTTACACACAATATAAACACAATATAAACACACAACACAAACCAAAACACGAATATTAACAATATTAGCAATTAACAATGATAAAGATTAAATTTATGAAGAAGCAAGTTGGAATTCGGAAACAAGTTTGAAACTGTTTGAGCGAGAGACGAGTATCATTCGCAATGGTTTTTGGGATGTGTAGTTTTATTCATTCTTACAATAGGCTAATTATGTAAACAGTTTTGTACCATGACCTTTTTTTTTTAACACACCCCCAAAAAAGATTTGCTCCAATATACATGTTTAAAGGTCACACTTCATCTGATGGGCTCATGACTCAATTCTTGAAATATAAGGATTTTTTATTTTTTTATGGGAATTGTGTGTGGTGGAACTCCCCCTCAAACAAACAGTGGGGGTCACTGACACGGTCTATTTCCGGGGCATCACTGCCAGAGGGAGGGGTATCATGGCCGTCGTGTAATTCCCACAATGGCCGTCATGGCCGTCGTGTAATTCCCACCCTGGCCGCAACAACCCTACATTGTACAACTGCAAACTGACCAGATAAGAAATTCATATAACATACTGAAAGTCATTACAAATAAGTAGCATTTAATTTAGCAGCAAAAGATAAGACTCCAAAAGCTGGTTAATGTTAATCAGTCAGCTGACGCTCCAATGGCAGGGCCAACCTCTGGGATGAACCAGGAACTAATTCATCCTAATTCATCCAATCCACACTGTGATTCTGATCAATACCACAGCAAGATTACACAGCAGGCTTAAAACAATCTGAAAAAACAAAGTTTGGGATTGCAAAGACAACAAGCTTTTTTTTACATTATTTTCTTCTCCCCATTAGACTGATGTACTAAGTAAGGCCAAGGATTTACAAATGCTGCTAAAATGGGGTTAATGTTACCGTTTACAAAGCACTGTGTTTATTTACTTACGTATGCACAGATTTGCTCCAAAATCCTTCAGAAGAACAATTAAATAAATTCCACCATTTCAGTATTCAGTTCTTATCTTTGTTCTGTGGATAACACAAAATTAATATCTGCTTGAGAGTATATGTAAGCACAACTGCTCATTAATGTCATGTCTGCTTTCATTCAAGCACAGCTTTAGCACAATTCTGATTATGAAGGTTTGCAATGAAATGCCTAATCTTCCATTTCTTCCTGTGAAATGCACTGCTGTCAATCCCCCTCTACATGCTGGATCATCCTTTTTTCATTTACCTAAGTTGATCATTTGTTTCAGACAATCAACCCTTCCCTAAATACAGCCCTCAAACCATGATTGTCCTACAACATAGCAACTAATCACTCCAACCTCAGTCAAGCTCATCCTGAGGACGACAGTCAATCTGATCAACATTGGAGACATTATACACACACACACACACACACACATACACACACACACACATACACACTCATTACATGACAGTAATTTAGCTGATGCTTTTATCCAAAGCGACTTCAAATAATTGAATATGACTGGGTGACACTACATACTGTAGCAACACGTATGCTAGTAACATCATTGTAGTATACTGTTATGTAATTGCATAGTATTACAGTTTAGCAGCTCAGGTAGTTACACAAGCTGAACAAGATATGGTGTGTGTGTGTGGGGGGGGGGGCATTCAGGGCTAAGTGGATATGGCTAAAGTCTAACTGAAGCTCTGTTACCAACACCGGATTAATGTTCTAAAGTATTATACAACGGGTAGGTTAAGTATGTGTATATTCACATTATACCACGGGCAAAGCCTCTTTACTGTTCTATGTGAAATATTACTGTGCCAATTATTACTTCCATTGCGTAACCATCTGTTACATTACGGTTTCTACTCAAGAAAAATGGAAACATTCAATGTCAATTTTGAGATGTTCTATCCGTACTGTAGCCTACCACTAGGGCTCAATATTTGTCGTTTTGAAACTCCATAGCAACATGATAGTTTTAGGAACTACCTTTCTTGGCGGAGTTCACTATAATATATATTAAGACATTGAAATAGTAGGTATTTATCCCGTAAATGTTCCCAATGATGTTACCGTTGTATAAAAGCAATAATTCACTCAAGGGTTGTGGTATATGGCCGATATACCACGGGTTGTGCTGCGGTCATAGGCACGAGGAGCATCCGAGTGCCGTCGACCAGCACAACCTGTGGTATATTGGCCATATATCACAACCCTTGAGTGAATTATTGCTTTTATGGTGTGGTAGTTATTGTTATTAAATACATCAGACGCCACACCCTGCTCCCCGTAAACATGTACCAGACAGTCCACAGGAATGGGGACTCACGTAGGCAACTCAAACATACAGTCACACTGAACTCGCATATAAATACAGAAGAGACTCGCATCTTGCAAAAAGGTTGGGCCTCAGCCATCAAAGAACAGTTGTCATGGCTATATTAACCTGATGCGCCAGATGGTTTGCTTTGCATAACCATCTGGGAACTGTCCGTTGGAAACGGTTTGGAAGGGCAGGCACTTTCAAAAATACTTGGCAGGTGATTGGATGAACCACCTGTCTATCACTGTCTATCACGCGCTAACTTCAACCGCCCCTCGCTGCCGTCACACCTAAACCCGCCCAGCGCAGCTGTTTGTATTTCAAATTCCTCAGAACCAACGCTGATTGGCGAGATCATTTTCTGATCTGGCACAAACAGGTCTCTATGGAGAGTATCCAGACTGATTTGCAAGAGAAACAGAATGTGAGCTGGCAAGGTCAGGATGGTCTCCCTGGGCTTTGGCTATAGAGAACTCCCACTGTGCTTCATTCAGCTACTCGCATGTGAGCAAAACATTTTATGAAAAAATGGAAAAGGTTTGTCGTTTGTTGTATGTTTACAAGTTTCTTAATTAAATGGAATGGCATTAGACAGGACTGCAGGTGGCAGCATGTGGCTGAAGTGGTAGAGCGCCGTACTTGTCGTAGAGGAGGAGGACATGACGCCTGCACACATCTGGATAGAAAACAACTATCATCCAAACACAAAAGGTGCTATATAAATAAAACCCCTCATCTGATGTGAGCTCAATACCAGGCGTACATTACTGGGCTCCGTTCTCTGGGCATGGAATTTCACAAAGAATCAAGAATCGGGTCTATATTTAACCCCCATTTCATTTGTGATTTTGTGTCCTTGGGTTTTCCTTGGGTTTTCTGAAAGGAGCAAAAAAGAAGAAGAAAAAAAAGAAAAGAAATCAAGAAGATATTGATAAATCGGGCCCATGGAACTCACTGAGGGAAAAAATATTTGAGTCAACAACACACAAGATCTCAAAGTTCTCTCTCTACTTCTCCCACTCGACTTTCTCTCAACCTCCCATAACTCTCCACAGTTTGTTGGTTGAACCCCCCCCCCCCCCCCCCCCCCCCACCAACAAAACAACAGAAAAACAAGCCTTCCACATGATTCATAATGCATTTCATAAATACTTCATGATCCCACCCCCTGATATTAAAAGTATGGCACAAAAACAATCTGTCACCTATTCTGGTCCTGCTTGTCAGTGCATCACTTGGGTGTGGATGTCACATGTCACTTTTGGTTTACGCTGCTGTACGGGACAGGAAACAGGGGGAGGACAGCACTCTGAACGGAGAGGAGGAAGTGGATGAGGAGGAGGGGGAGCAAACGGGGGGGGGGTTATCATAGCCCCTTCCCTCCATATACTAGACCCCTTCCCTGATTATGTGTGGCGCCCTTCTCCTCCACGTCACTCAGTCACACAGGCCCTGAGGACAGCGAGGACGGAGGGGACCTGCGGGGACCTGGGGCCTCTCACTCCAGGCAGACGCGTGGGAGAAAGGTACACTGTTCGCTGTCCAGAGTTGAGGTGTGGTGATGTTGGAGGACTGAGAGACAAGCTAGAGGAAACGGCATGGATGGATAAGGGCCAAGCCTGCACACTCCAAACAAAGCCTATGCTTGCGGCATAATACATGAAGCCTCTCCATAGTAAGGTACTAAGATTTATTACAAAACATCAAGAACAAGACTACCAGGATAGTTTTGTCGGGAACATGGTTGAATGGTTCCGGTCTGTACTGGAGTCGAACCAGCAAAGCTCTATCAAATCACCAACGATCAGTTTGGTGCACTTTTCTTTCCAAAGTCGCAGCCATCATCTCCAAGGGACTTGGATTGATAACTGCATCAATGATACACTACCACACCTACGCTTCGGCCCTGTGGGTGCCATATCAGCTGTGCAGAAGCCTGTATTGTTCATGAACTGATTCTTAACAGCAGAATGTACTTCAAGTGGATGATGGATGATGGACCACACAGTTAATGGTCACAATGAATTGTTGGTTCCTAACAAAAAAGTGAGAAGGTTGCACTGTATTATGCATCTGTTCTCCATACTTTGAATTAACCTTCACATCACTACTGGCATTGACAGGACTTTTCTCCATCCTTCCGTTAACACAGTCCTTCAACACCATTATGTTGCCCAACCAAAACTGAAAACACACTTTCTGATAAACATCAGATTCTGATCCAATAAAGTCTCAAAGTCCAAATTATGTCCACAAGAAGTTTGGGGAAGAACCACAAAAAGAAGGAATTCATAAGCTGAGGAAAACAACACATTATTTACATGTTAAATCTTCGCTAGGCTCAGAGGACAGAGGAGAGCAGAGGGAGCTGGCTTTCCATTAAAAAAATCAGATCTTTTTAATCTGTGATTGGACTTTGGCATTGCCGATGGCTTCTTACACAGAACACAAGTAAAAAAAAATCTGCATTAACTCCTAAGTGGTGGTACAACAACTACATTTTTTTTGTGACAACAAGCGTAGTGAGCCAACTTAAGGGGATTTGTTTGTCTGTAATGATTTCCGTTTGTAGAAGTTGCTGTAATGGAGGATGGGGGGCCAACCACAAATCACCTCAAGGGTGGATTACAGCAGAAGCACAGGCATGGCCACTACCAGAGAAAAGCCCTAATGAAAGCTCGCCATGCCAAAATGGTTTTTAACAATGAACAATTTGTTTGTTTTTAAGTTTGTTCCTTCCTCCAAGACTTGCTGTGTTGCCTACTATTCAATCTGCTCCATTTAATAGGATTCTGGTTGGACTGCAAGGTAGCTACAAAATTATATATTTACATTACAAATGCATGTATGATTATTGTAATAAATACTCTAATATTCAGTACCCGCATTTCAAAGTGAAAGAATCATAAAATGTGCAAAGAAGTTTGTTTTAAGTGACTTTATTTGACAACTATCTGCGACGGTTCCAAACTGAGCCTCTAAAGAAGACTTTGCAATACTAAATCAACAAAGTTATTGCCATGACCATGGATCAACCATGACCAACAACTGACCATGGATCGACCATGACCAACAACTGACCATGGATCGACCATGACCGATGACTAACCATGGATCGACCATGACCAACAACTGACCATGGATCGACCATGACCGATGACTAACCATGGATCGACCATGACCAATGACTGACCATGGATCGACCATGACCAATGACTGGCAATAAACCCTCTGGCATGGGTAATTAGAAGGGCTTTTTGGTGGAGCACCCCATCCCCATACAGATCACATAAGTTGCCAAGTCGAAACATTAAAATAAGTGGCTCAAGCAAAGTTTAGGAAAATGGCCGGTTTATTACATCAAAGATATCTGCCTTTGGGTTTGGAGCTGTAATAAGCCATTACTTACAGCTAACCTCCGGCTGATCCAACTGTATGTCATGCAAACCAAGTATGTATGTCAAGTGCCGTTGCTGGACTTTACTACAAGTACATTTTACTCAACATAGAAGAGCCTAAATGATGTCCAAGCTTTGCATTGTCTTCTTCTCTAATAAGGTGGGCTACTGAAAAGACGTGATCAAATTCATCTGCCTTTCTATTTTCTGAACCAAACCAGTGTTGCCTCTTTGCACGCTACGGCACACAGGCTCAAGGTGCTGGTGGGATATTGAAGACGTTCAATATCTGCCTAACAGAAACCACAATTCCATCAAATTATTTCTTGAAAGTCGTTAATTAGCACTTAAGAGACTGTGAAATATAGGAGAAGATGACAATGGGTTGCAGAGGGCTTTTTTATTTTTACTCACCAGACTGTATCAGATGAATGGATTGTTCAATATTTCAAGGCTGGTTGACTCTGTAAATGCTTTGGAAATGCATTAATTACCTCCCTAGTTAACTATGTTGAGATAAGACCTGTTTCCACACAGAAGAGGCAGCTCGGGATAAAGAGGCTTCAATCTCTAAGATGGACAGCACAAGCTAGGCTATTATTTTCTACATTAAGTAAGTGAATTGTCACTCCCACTGTATGAGCTCTATGAGCGTTTCACATTGTACAATGCATTTTTATTCAATGGAATATTTTCAATGGCCATGCTAAATAATCTAATATGAACATTTGCAATAGAACTATAGTACATAAATATTAGAAAATCCTTCCACTTAATCTTGCCTTATCCTAACAAGTTCTATTCAACAATAAAACAAGATTTCAAAAGGAATACCATCATTTAGCACTTCCCTTATGTTTAGTTTATTTAAACACCTCTGAAAGAGCCCTTCATTCATTTTGAAGACATAATAGCAGTCATGCCAGTCAACAATATACCTTCCTTGACCTGACAAAAGATTCTACTGACACACACAACCTGAGTGTGTGAACTATTCTAGCACATGATTAACATATCAATCATATCATATCTCTTAGCACATTCATACAGTATACATTTGAATACACGGCCCTCAATATTCAATTCAAACCATTGCCGTACTGAAGCCTTGAAGATATAAACTGTTGTATTGAATTGACACTGTTGTATTGAAAGCAGATCGTTTTCTGGAAACCGTGGATAAAAACTGGATGCTATCATGATCAGTAGTACAAGTATGTTGTTGCGAATGTTGCATTGGCAGGTAAAAACAGAAATAACTTGCCCTAGTCAAGATAATGGAACACTATTCTTTACTATTACCAAGATACAAACACTGACAAAAAGCAGGTTTTTAGTCCATCTTACATCTATCCAAGAGAAACGCCTCTGACCAGCCAATGTACTTATATCACAACTGCACATCTCTGCATTCCTTGAGCAAGAGCGCCATCTGCTGTTTAAGCAGGGATACATACCCCACAGTCAGCTTCAGTCTCAAGATGACTATTTGAGCATTAACTGTTGATGTTCCAATGATTTAAAAATGAGAGCATCGGTGTGTAAGATGTACACAAAGAGCTCCGAGCTCAGAGCTGGTATTCCTGCAACGATGTCCAATCTCATGAACTTCCGTTTTCCCTTCCAAGTGATGCCTCCCTCAAGTGTATCTTATATGATTTATGGTAAACCTATTCTTGAAATGCAGATAAATACACCTTAAAATATATAATGAGATGATGAGAAAAGTGTAAACTACCTTCACAAGTGGATTCTCCGGTGTTTCAGGCGTTTCAGATGAAACAGGCCCCAGATCACAAGAGGGAGTCGTGAGTAGAGGTTAGTTGATAGTCACCGTTTTTGCCCTATTTTGCTGCATCTTCATGCTGATTTCACCAACGGTTGGACGCAAATGTGTGTGTGTGTGTGTGTGTGTGGCGGGGGGGGGGGGGGTTGACGACATTGGCAATTTGAAATTGGACCGAAAATCCTGCGCCTGATAATGTCTGTATTTATTACCATCTCATCCAGACAGTCTGAGTAAAAAACAGGGTCTACAAATATGCATTATTATGCATTAAATCTACAGTAGCCTATCTGAAGTGGGGGGCAGCTTCAGTTTCAGTTCAACTAACGATCAAATCTGACACCTTCAACACAGCTTCATCTTCCGTTTGTTTGTCTGGTAAGTTCATGTTTTTGTACAATAATTAAACCCTCTCACAGAGTTGAAAATGAGGGTATTGTTTGTCCCAGTTACAACAATAAGAAACTACGTGTGCGCCCGAGGAACACAACCACGTTTCAAAACTACCAGTCTCTCTGTTGTCAGCCTACAGTCGGGAGATGTTCCCTCAAAACGTCTCTCAGAGCCGGGTTCAGAGTGGGCCTCCACAGACGTCTCTGACAGAACCTCGGCTCCTGATGGTGGGCCAAACTTTGCCACCAGCCTTTGAAGATGGAGGGTCTGTTTACCCCATAGGTTTCATTAAATTACGCCTCCATTAGGCCTCTCTTCTGGTTGATCAAAGCCATCGCTAAGAGGCATGTCATTCTGCCCCCCCCCCTCCCTCCTGACTTAAATGCGTCGCCTCAATCAAACAGGATTTATTCTCTTTGTGTTGTTTTCTGTTTCGGCGGCTTTTCGGTGGTTGGGCGCTCCCCTTTGGCTGCAGCGATGGCCCACCGTGGGGGGCCTGGGCTTTAAGACCCTGCTGTCCCCCTATTATCAAAATGAAGCGGTTAGCCCGGCGAGTACACGTCTCAAACGCACACCTTCAGGACGCCGGCCTGACAGTTCGCATGGCTCTTCCGCCGTTTCCCCTGGAAAAAAACGGACGTTTACCGAGGTCAGCCTGGACCTCGTCTGGCACAGGGGTGTATGGCGGGCGCATTGATGGCTGGTTGACTTCAAACCGTGGGTAAAGGCGAGGATGAGAGAGGGGGTTAAGGGGGGGGGGAGCCCCAGGGAGGCCAGTAGGGGGGAATGACGAGGAGGGGAGGAGGAGAGGAGGAAAAGGCTCTGTCATATCCTGGGGAAGCACAACAAAGACTGGGCTTTTTTTTCATATGAAAAGTGAGAAGATGGCCTTTTTTTCGCCCAGAACCCTTTGGAGTTCGGTGTCGCATGCTCCCTGGGCTCGCAGGAAAAGAGAGGGGAGCGCAAGGCCGGGCTGGGGGGGCACATCTGGGAGTGGGAGCTCAAATTAGTTTTGGGTGTAGCGGCATTTTCGATTTACTGGGACCTTGATATGACGTTTACCATTAGAGGTCGTGATTGAAATGCACATCGCCTTTGCACTTACAGAATTAAGTTCTGAGAATGTATATTGTTTCTAGTATCGTTCAATCATAGATGAAACACAAGTGCACCTTAACGAGTTGGTACCCAAAATTTCATATTCATTTAGATTATTTTAAAGTACCGCAAGACACAATACGCCACCTGAAAACTTGAAGGGGTCCTCGGTCAAGTTTCTTCACCAAGAAATAAATGTGAATCCCTAAACTAGAGCCTCCACTCCCTTTCTGTGTTTGTTCATGTGAAAGCAATCTCAATGTAACAACTTCACAATCCCTCTGAGGTAATCATGACGACCTTAACATGCGTAAAAATGTGAGGAGAGCAAATTAGCCGTTAACATCCACCACAGCAGGTGTTAATTGCTTGATAATTAACCGCTGTAAGTGTTGAGAGAGAATAAGGGAGATTAATTCAGCTGCTTAAGTGCCCATGGTGAGGAAAGCGAGCTGTCTAAGAGAGAAAGAGAGATCTCCTCTGTGAGCTGAGGTAGCGAGTCTCTGTATCATTGCAACAGATCACTAGTAACTGATCTCTCAAACAAGTATTTATTTATTCGTTTGTTTGTTTCTTTAATATTTGGAATCCTGGGGTAAGGTCTCTACTATGAAATCGCTGGTATCGCGTTGCCTTTATTGCATGAAAATCGAGTGTCATGCTCCCGTGTTCAGCTGGTACCATGAATATGAAAAGACAAAATAGCCCTTAGCCTACTCTTGCGATAAAAAGCGCAACTTTGCAAACACTTACATGGATAAAATAAGAAAAGAAGCTGATGTGGAGATCAGAAGAACATGGGATACCCACAGGCTTACCAGGCCCAGCATTAGGCCAAGTTCAAGTGATCAATGGAGAACTCATATTCAGCCTAGATACTGTACTAATCTATGTGTACGGTAGCTGGTGGTGCAAGAAAGTGAGATATGAGTTAAGAGCAATTGACTTTAAAAATAAGACTGGGCGCCTCCATGAAGGTTTGATGTAGAGGTGTGGATTTGAGACATACAGTACAGGCGGCCTGTGATTTATGAATTACTAAACAAGGCCATGTTCTGTAGCATCTCAACACATGCCCACTCTCTATGGACACTACTTAGGCTTTAAAAACTGACTCGGAATTAACCACTGCGGACTCACCACTGACCTTCAGCTTTGTTGTGTGTGTGTGTGCATGCGTGCATGCATGAGCGCTTGCGCGCGTGTGTGTGTGTGTTGTGTGTGTGTAATACAGAAAGAGAGGCTACTTGAAGAGAATATAAAAGTAGCGTGAAGAAGAACATAAACGTATGTGTGTATGTTATGGTGTGGTTATGATTGACAATCCAGAGAACACATTAATGAACGTGCAAGTGTATAGTGTAAGTGTGAGTGGACAGTATGTGATCAAGTCAATACAATAGGGCAGGATGATGCTACTACTTTGTGCTTCATGTGACCGCTGAGCATGGTTAAACTAGGGCAGTGAGTACTCACAAAGTCTTTCTCCAGCTTCTCCAGCTCCTGCTTGTAGCTCTTCAGCCGGCTGTTGTACATGCCTCTGCTCTGGATGGGGATCTCCCGCACCTCCAGGTCCATCTGCTCCAGCTGAGTCCACCAATCAATCAGTTAATTCCCAAAACAATACCCACACATTGCTCATAAAATAAGAGCAATCACATTAGGCTACTGGCCTTTGCTCTACAATTAATTTAATTAAAAACTTTAAAAAAAACATTATTGTATAATATAATAATATATAACTAGAAATTAACTCTACTAATAAAGTAGTAATAACAATAATTCAAGAATGTTGTTATAGCCATCAACACACTGAAGTTACCCATAGTAAACCCTATGCACACTGGTGTAAATGTAAATAATAATACTGTACCACACTTCCATATCAAAAGCTGCTCATGATGAAACTTACATTTTGACATCAGTAAAAATAAAAAATAAAAGTCTTAACACAAGCAACTTCAGTATGTTATCTTTAATCTATTCCCATTTTGAAAATACTGACTCTCCACTCTTCACATCAATCACCAATGATAAAAGCTGTGACAGGAAAGGCAGTTCCGTAAATAAATAAGATGCGCTCAATTTGAAGGCCCTTCATTTTAAAGACGTGTTGAGTGCCAACAGTGTCATGTGGAATGAAGTCGATGTACAAGTAAGTTCCAGAAAGACAAAGACTCTCTGAAGTGGATTTGTAAGATTCTAATCAATATGACATAATAAGACAAGTACAACTTGGATTTACATGGTAGTTCACTTTGCTCATTTTAACAAACAGCATGTGAAGACTCTCTCCTCTAAATAATGTCTTGAAATGTGTCAAGGGGGTGTCACTTAAAAGTGAATTATTGGATGGTAATCACGCTGTAAGCACTGAAGGAGCCCATGTGAAATGTGTGTGTGCGTGTCATGTCACCACTAGGATAACACAGGTGGTGTCTGTGCCGCTGAAATTTCCGCCTTCTCCAAATTCATTATTTAGGAAATGGGAAGAACGCAAAATTCCTGATCAAAGGCTTACCAACTCTCTGACTTCCTCCAGCTGTTTGTCGACATTTAGAACCAGCTGCGTCTTCTCCTCTGGAAGGAAAGCAGGAGAAACATTGATCAGTCAGACAGAGGAGTGGCGCGTCATGACAACAGCCCAACTCCCCTGCAACACGGGGAGAAGGAGAAACATTTGAAGATATATTTACACATTCCTTCTGCACGCCCATCCACATTTGATGCATCTTATTTATCTCTGTGTTGTAGGCCTTTGTTGTCTCTAATTGAGTAGCAGAGAGACACCTTGTGCTCAAAGGGAAAGGAGATGTCAGCTTGGCTTAGTTGCCAGAAGTCAGACTGAGTCCCACTCAATGACTAAAAACCTGTTTTCTACTCAGCCCTTTGGCTTCAAATGCATAATTATGTAAGGAATGTGTGCATTACTTGATGTTTTATGCTAAAAACGGTTTTATCTTAGTTATGACGTATGACCAATATTGAGCATTTTATGTTATTGAAATACTATATTGTATTCCACATATTAGCCTTAGTGTATAATTCTAATATTTATAATATCATTATCATAAGGTAGCCTAAAAGGGGCGCTCAAAGATTTGGAGCATTTAGCTTGATATTTATTGATGATATTGATAAATTTGACTTTCAGATTACAACAACTGCTACAATGCCCAGATAGATTACCAAGGTCATGTCCTTAGTTAGGGTAACAAAACAAAAGAAGAATTTATTCTTTCTGAGGAGTTTTGTGAACGCTATGCTATGGCCCCCTACTTAAGCCAGTTACAATTATTACATAATAGTCAAACCGCGATTTTATGATTTTATGCCGTAGTCGCGATTATTTTGCTGAACCGCAATTATGCATTTTTCAACAACAAAAATGTTTTGTTTTTTTTTGCTAACGTTTAGACGGAGCACTATTGTAGCATTTTATAACAGCTGCAGTTCCACAGTGGCTGTTGTGTATGATAGCTAACGAAGCTAGCAAGTAACTAAACCAAACCAGAGGCTCTGGTCTGGGAGCATGCTGGGACTCAACCCTCCTCTCTGCTCAGGTCTCTCTCTCTCTCTCTCTCTCTCACACACACACACACACACACACACACACACACACACACACACACACACACACACACACACACACACACACACACACACACACACACACACACACACACACACACACACACACACACACACACACACACACACACACACACACACACACACACACACGATCAATTTACTGGCCTTTGTTGAAGTAAGAATGAATTAAGTAAGAAAGAATGTAGTTCCCCTGTATGTTTTTAACATATAAAACGCCACTGCCCAAGAACCCTTCTGGCACCTAGAAACCTCCCACCAGGGCATGCCTGCAAGCGTCCCCCCCCCCCTCCCCCTCCCCCTATTTCTGAGACAATTGTTTAGCAAAATGTGTAATTGTTACAGCCCTACCCCTACTATACCTTCAAGGTGGCTAATGCTAATGCTAACTGGAGATAACGCAGATCCTCCCCATCATGTTCTTTGATCTTGGTTGTACATCTAAGCCAATATACAAACTCCAACAATGTAAACAAATGTAAGTCAATGTGGGCGAAAAAGAGATTGAGGAGCACTGATCAGTCTTGGTTGTTTTAATAGAGATGCACATGTCGACTACACAAACCAATTAGGCCTGCCTGAATACTCAGATTTTCATTAGCCTTCAGCATTCAGTCATAAATTGGATTCATAAACAATATTACTGTGCAGAACGGGACAACAACACCGAGAGAGCAACACCTTCCTGTTCTGGATCTCTGTTACATATCAAGAATTGTATTTTATGCAAACTGATTATTTGACCGTCCACAAACGCCTACATACTGTAGTCAAGGACCACTCAGCAAAACCCTTGTGCAAAGTTTGATAAATAATTGTTTTTTTTCAATTGCTGAAACACAGCAACCCACACGACTATTTATGACGGGATCACAACAGTGAAAAAAAGAAACAAAATCTTCATTTTTTATTTTTTGCCCTATGGGTCTACACTGCCTTTTGCCAGTCATCAAATCCATTTTTAAAACCCGTGTCCAACCTCACAGGCTACACAGTAAACAGCCAGAGGCGATTCTCCGCAAGGTGATGCACTGCAGCTCGCTCTAGACCAGCCCAAGCAAGAGAGGCCTGAAATATGCATGGATATTTACCAGGCTTACCGTCCACCCACAGACGCACGGACAGACAGCTAGTTTTGTAAACAGGGGGCAAAAAGGGCGAACAAAAAAAAAAAAGTTGTTCTCTGCAAGCAGTGCTTTTCATCAGCGCTCAATATTTAATCGCTGATGATTGACAGCCCTTCAGCTTTCTGTTAACACTTGTAAGGCCCCCCAAAAAACATTCATGTTTAATGGAGCGTGACCTTGAATTGCATTGTATTCTTTTTCAAAACCCTACCAAGTTTTAGGCTGGTAACTAAGCCAAATAAAGCCCTATGCATTTTATTCTTCTGTGAATACTGAAGACTTGGCCAAGTCAACGGCATTTCTTCTCCTGCTACAGCCATTATCAGTACTTGTGCACGTGTGACATCCAGCAATAGCACAACAACAGCAACAAAAGCCCTTTGTCTGAGCCATTGTCATGGTGGGAAATGGAGGGCCGTCAACCCACGGGCACAATTCCGCCACTTCAGGAGGAGCGGGGAGAAGGGAATGAGGAATGTCTTCACGAGAAGGGGGGGAATTGAAATTCAAGTGTAAACTATTCTGGCAGGAGCAGAGGACACTGAACAATTACTGCTCGGGTGCGCTGGCGAGCTGAATGGCCTTGTTCAGATTCACATGGGCTCGTATTAAACACATCCTGCGTGGATGGTGGGTGGTAAAGATGGTGCTATTATTACTTTGTGGAACCGGGCCACATTGTTTACACCTAAAAGTCAATTGAAAACCATGACCGTTCAATCAGCTACGAATCCCAGCAGAGCGGTAGAAAAATAAACAGGTAAATGTGAGCTAATTTGTAATGGAAGATGTTGAGACAGTGGTTGCTGTAGGCCTATTTGGTGAAAAAAGGGCAGGCGGCCATGTGACCAAGTTCTATCTGAACTGTAGGCCTTACCCAAATAGGCCACAGGCACTGTTCCAGACAAAGCTATATGGTTGTGATGAGAGAGAGAACTAAAAAAGTAAGGAACCAGCAGGTACCTCTCCAAAGGAGCACGGGGGGCATCTGCAGGTGCTGCTCACGGCTACCCCTGCTCTAAAATTTTGACGAGACATGCCTTTTGTGAGGTATGGCTTCAGATATCTTCAGGTGTAGCAACGAAGGCCATGGAGCACACAGGAAGTTGGGGGAGCCGGGGTGAGTGTGCCCCCTGAAGAGCGGGAAACAGCCCTGCGGGCGAGTAGGGTGATCACTAGAAGACAGACGGGTTAGCAGGAGAATGTGTGAAGGCCAGTTCATAGTCCAGACGTAGCGTAGCTACATGGACCGGACCCTTCTGGCGTCCGCCTGGACATATCCGTGCGAAGCTCCATTTTTGTGCCCGCGCATACCTAGCGTTCACATACTGTACTGATGTGTGGCACCGGAAACACGCCATTTCGCATGAATAAATTATTCGGTGACTGGTACTTTCAAAACTGCAGCCCAGATTTCAGAAATGAAAGTCCTCTGCTGGGAATCACCAATCATTGATTTCTGATGGAAATATGTTCTTTTTGATCTGTAACTTCCACCAGAAAAGGAAAACGATGCGCAAAGATTGTGGGAAATGTAGGCCTTAAGGTATGCGTTGGTATGATTCACTGGACTATAAAAAGGCAATGACTGCAGACTGTCCAGGACAGTGAAAGAAATGAAAAGAAAGAAGTCTTTATTCGTCATACAGCCCTACACACACATCAGGGTTGCCTTAACCCATCCCAATGCCTCTTAACCCATCCCATCCTGTTGATGTAACATTGGCAACAATTTAACTATTTTCAACTTTTCTGCTGGTGGCACCTCATGCCCCGTATCGTTGACTTTTGGCGGGTGAAACAGGTGGCGAATGAAACAAGCGCAGCGCAAATAAATGCATGGTCATAATTCAACAGTAGTTAATATCAGAACGCTCACAACAACATCGCTGTTGTTTGTTTCATTCCAACCAATGAAACAAATCTGTCTCACTGGACAGAGAAATGGCTACAGAGGGGAACCAATCAGGTGAGCGTGAAGCCTGCTGTCCATGGTCCTGAATGTGACCCACACTGCAGCTTCAGCCTGACCGATGCAGGATTTTTGCATCCGATGGTAGTGGGGGAAAAAATCACCTATAACCGATACATCTGCTGCGGTATACATTCATTTTTAGAGTTGGAATGAATACTCTTAATAACACACCAAGCCTCACCCTCCTGTACACTTAATACAATGATTAGGGCCATATTTATTGATTCTTTCCTATTGTGTCATGCATGGCATGACCACATTGAAGAATGCATCTTCAATGCAGAATTTTTTATGCATTTTTTTTGCATGTGCAAACAGTAAACCAGTTCAAAATTAGATAACCCCAACCACGAATTGCCCTCTCGCACAGAAACTCCAATACGATTCTCTCAGCTCAAATATTCCAAAACGTCCCCCTATACAAACCCCCCATCCCACGGTGAAAAACAGCATGAATCTATATCATATGCTCGGACTTAGGACGCAACCAATGGCGTGACGAGAGGTGCTGTTCTTCTGTATAAGTGCAACCAAAGGCGTGGAAATGGCTTATGGCCAAGCACCACCAGGAGGGGTGTGTGTCCAAGCACCACCAGGAGGGGTGTGTGTCCAAGCACCACCAGGAGTGGTGTGTGTCCAAGTCATACAAAGTACCTACAATATTCGGATTGCGATACATTTCACAGGAAAGCACACCAGTAGGATTGCCTGTGCTTCCCGTCTCAGAAAAGCACATTTATCATAGTTTTTCCAACGCATTTACAATTTACAATTCGTCACCTGAGTCCGTGGGACATAGCCTACTCACTAAAATGATGGTGTCCCTCTTATGATAATATTGGCTTATATGGTAGATGGAACAGTGATAATCCAGTGACGAACTGTGAGAGATTTTAATACTTATAAAGATTTAAGATTCTTTCCTTTATCGACTAGCCATAGCCAATCTAAAGCCTCCCTAAAGGTTGTAGATAGCTATCCTTTGCCTACAGCTAACTTAGCTAGCAAGACAGTATAACATTAGCAACAGTAGCTGCTCTGAATTAGAGCTACGTTAACGTTACAGTGAGGGCAGACAGTCTATTTTTTAGAGGTAGCCTAGATAGGCGCTGGCTAGCTAACGTTAGCCTAACACATGACTGTTCACATACGCTAGCTAACGTTAGCCTACATACCACAACAGAGCAGTAGCTAGCTAGTACTAGCTAGCCAGCAACAAGCAGAGTTGCCAAGCAGCTTACCTCCACCTAATTTTGGAATTTTCCCAATTTTATTGGTCACTTCTGCTGTAAGCGTTCCGAAGTCCTGTTCGTAGGATTCAAAATCTGAAGACATGTTGAAGTGTGTGTAATACAAGTGGATTTCTGTCTGGTAGAAAACGGTTCGAGTGCGAAATGCTATCTGTCTCTTCCTTTATTGTGTTACAGCAAAATACCCTCGGTAAGAAAACGGTACTATCGCTAATAACATTAACATAATAACAAATAATAACACAACATTAACATTATTTTCCTCACACGTAGGCCTGCGTTGTTGTAAAAAAAAAATCAGTGGTGAAAATTCTGATAATCATCCATGAAGTTGTATCTCTAGCACTGCTATTAGTAGTTAAATATGTTTTTAGAATATTCATTATTCCTTTTACCTTATATTTAAAACGTGTTCATATTTTTGAAAAGTATTCATATGAAACTAGTTATGTAATGTAATTCATATTTTTTTAGAGGCCAAATTTGCAAATCTCGTGGGACAGATTACGAGTGGAGGTCCCAGACGATTGGGGGAACCTTCCTGGACTCTGCAGGGTGGGGAGGTAAAGTGGTGTAACACATTCAGGAAGTATCAAACGTGGCCCCAGTGGCCAAGTTCGGCATTGCAGGCGTTGAGGGGCAAAAAGCCTATTTCCCTTTGCCCATAATGAAACCAGGCCGGGTCCAGCCTGGCTTATGTGCGTGGCTGGCTTGTTTCTGTTCAGGGGCTGGTAGGACGGAAGATAGTCAAGCCCAAGCCCCCAGGATCAGCTTGGCGCATTGAAGCCACCTTGCAATACCGAGCTTTGGCCACTACGTCAAATGGCTTCATGCGCCGGTGAGCAACTTTCATTGAATTTCATTTCATTTAATATTCTCACGTTATATTATACCTCCATGATCCTCATACATTCACAGCTAGCAGCTAAGCGTCAGGCAAGTTCAACATAAGACAGCAAGCTAGCTAATATTAGGCTAGCAAACTAGTACAGTAATTACAGTACAAGTTCAACAGCAAAGAGGCCAACTGCGTCAGTATTGCAGCCTTTCACTGTGAAGCTTCCGGCAGCAAGTAAAAGCCAATCCTCTAGTGTTTTCTGGCTTATTCTCTTTCTCCTTTTCTGGTCTTGTCTTTTTGTGCGTGGCTGTAAGCCAGCACCATAGATGGCGTTTGTCGGGTTGTCACTCCCTCCCTTACTCCGGTCAATGTTGACCTGCATTTCTCTGTTGGCACCACAAGAGGCAGTAGTCCCAGCACACCAAAATAAAGAAGGACACCAAAATCAATCCGCTGATCTCCACTGCACGAGTAGCAGTGAAAGTGATCTCCACTGCGCAATTTGAGTAGCGGTGAAAGTATTGGACTGGGGTCATATTGGGGTTCAAGACCCGATGGGGATGATTCTATGGGACTATACCCCAAACCTCCACACGTTCATCCTTTTCCCACATAGCACACAGATATCGGTCCTCCATCGGAAATAGAGCGACAATCCGCTGGAGTGTTTCTACTGGTGGGTGTCTAGAGGGGCACTGTTGTTAAACAGCTGGAGAATTTCTGCTGGCGAGTCGGTAGCGGTCTCCGAGCAGAATTCCACTCGCATTCGTATGCGCTGACATTGTGGGCCTTGGATATAGACAATAAACTACCGGTGGAATGGTGGTGGAACAATAGCGGGAGCATTTTGGATTACTAGCTAGCATTTCGGACAGACCGTTGTCCCTGGCGCTAATAATCCACCAGAGGTCCGCTTGCCATTCAATGTGCAAATGGCCAGGAACCCGCCAACGGATTCGGCCGGAGGTCCGCCAGCAGATTCCGCCGGAGGTCCGCCAACTTGTCCATCAGGGACCCGCTGTAGGTCTGTTAGCCTTGTTTTATCTGGGTTTATCCCTTACCTTTGTCCAGAAACAGAAGTTGAACCAATTGCAGCAAAATAGCTAACATTACAGGAATCATCAGTGTAACTGCTTTAGCCACTGACCGCTACCATTAATGTTATGGAAGCTGCTGCTAGTTGTTGTGAGCTCATGAGCTAACTGGCTATCCCGCTCTTATTGTGCTGGATTAGCATTGGAAGCATTGGAACTGAGGTGTCCAGGCGACAAGACCTATTTTAATTTATCGGACATTATTTCATGTCATTTCAATTCACAGCTATTTCAGTGGCATGACTAGCTTCCGTCCTACCAGTCCTGAACAGAAACAAGCCAGCCCACACATAAGCCAGGCTGGACCTGGCCTGGTTCTGTGATGTTCCTCTTTGGTCGTTTCGCCTCCACCACGATGTGTGTAGTGCTGTGATTTGAGTATAAATTTGAGTAATAGTAGCAAGGGGAAGTTGGTGTGTGAAGTAATGCCGTAAAGCGTTACAGATTTTTCCGAGAAAATAGCGGCCCGCTACACCAAACTAATTATTTCTAGAAGAAGCATTCAGGGGGAGGGGTGGGCAACATGGCAACATTCTGCCTATTACACTACAAGGCAGTGTACCATCAAAATAATTGTGAAGTTATTTTAAGGTAAAGATAAATAAATAAATAAAAATACTACATTGAGCTGCTATTTGATATGCAATGCAACATGAAATGCCGTTGATCTCCTATCGTTCGAAAATGTGCATTCTGGTAGCCTTAATGTGAATGCATTTCTATGTATCAGATGATCACATAACACATAGCCTATTTGCCATATGTAACATATTATTGTTCCTGTCACTGTCCTGAATACATTTCAATTTGTAGTTTTAATTTGTAGTCTTATTATACATTATTTTTTATTTGTTTTTTTCTATCGTATTTGGGACAGAATCGGTTCTTTTTGCATGTTTTCACAGGCAAATGACAAAAAGTAGGCTACATTTGTTTTGCGTGACCTTTATTTTGAAATGTTGCTACCGGATCTGAGTTTCGCGAGGCTGGGTTCCACATCCATGCTGGGTTCATACTGCTGAAAAAAATAATGAAGTAACGTTAGCGAGGTTGGTAATTTAAAGATACAGTTTTTCCTTCATTTATGAATACAGGGCTTATATTTGTAGTTGTTGGTTTTATTGTAATTGGAAAGGTAAAGGGCATTTGGCCTTATTTTCTATCAAACATTTTTCTATCTAACATTTTTGTAAAGATCACGTAACGTCAGCCAGCAAAGATCCAGTCGACTCTTGTGACAGGGGCTTGTCAGTTGAGAACATGATTCTGATGAGCTGGCTAACGTTAACCAGCTGGCTCGTTTGTGGGGGTTTTGTGTTATTTATGAGTTAGGTTCATCTAGGTGGCGGTCATCTCCAATCTGTCAGTGTGTGTTTACCTCTTCTCTTCCTCAGTATGTAGCTGGAGGCCAGCTAGCCTGCTGGCTAACTAGCCATTAGCTAGCTTGTTTGTATTCAAATAATCTTGCTTTTGTTACTGCAATATGTTGTTAGTGCGGAGTGGCAAGTTCTCAGCCAGCTAGTTGGCTAACTACCCTTACATTAGTGGCTTATGTTGTCAACTGATTGAGTCATGTGTTGTTGCTTCAAAAATAATTCAACAACAGCATTCAGTAGGATGGTTTGAGCAACCATCCAAGTTATTAGCTTGCCACACAAAGTTAGGCTTTATAGCCCTATTTCTTTAGGTGTTCTCTGTTGTTAGTGGAACTCTACCGAAAAGGTATCTGGGTCAGTATGTTGGTAGCTTTACACTACTTAATGTAGCTAATTTCTGAAAGCTTATGAAGAATCAATCTGTTTTATCTCAAAACAAATCTGCTATACGTTTTTGCAAGGTTGTCACATTTGTTTGCGCTTTCCCCCCCACAGATTGGCGACATGTGTCTTTCGGAGGGATAGGGCAAGAGCAGCAAGGGAAGATGCCGCTCCTTGTCAGTGCAAAGAACTCTGGGATACAGGAAGCCTCTGTGACTCACGGCCCAGTCAGTTACTGGGTGTCCAGGAAACCAGAGGAAATATACACGTCTTTGCTGTTGACTTTCTATGATAGCAGTGAGATGCAGGACGTCTAACTTCAGTGTGTTGTGCTGTACATTCAAGGAACTCGCACGCCTTTTCGCACACCATAAAAGGACACTAAACCCCCCCAAAAAGAAAAAAAAGATGAACATTCTGTCAGCTATTGTGACGTTTGAGAACCTCCATGAGGTTCGGAGGTTGTGCCACTGGGGCCCAGTCATAGCCTTGACAGTCATTGCTGTTTGCTCCTCCATGGCCATGTTAGACTCCATTATCTGGTACTGGCCACTGGACACTACGGGGGGCAGCATCAACTTCATCATGCTCATCAACTGGACCGTCCTCATCCTGTACAACTACTTCAACGCCATGTTTGTCGGTCCCGGATACGTCCCTCTGGGATGGAAACCAGTAAGAGGCCTGAACTGAGGACATCAGGGTTGAGCTGTTATAGGTCCAGGCTAGGATATCAGGGTTGACCTGTTATAGGTCCAGGCTAGGATCAGGGTTGACCTGTTATAGGTCCAGGCTAGGATCAGGGTTGACCTGTTATAGGTCCAGGCTAGGATCAGGGTTGACCTGTTATAGATCCAGGCTAGGATCAGGGTTGACCTGTTATAGGTCCAGGCTAGGATATCAGGGTTGACCTGTTATAGATCCAGGCTAGGATATCAGGGTTGACTTCAGGTTCTTACAGAGTGATTTGACTCTCTCTGCCCTTTTCACTGTCTATTGCATGTACAAACCTGAACTATATTGTGCCCCAAAAATCTGACCATATGGTCCTTTCCAGCACAGTTCCAGGAACTATACCAAGCCAGCGCTGTACAGTTCAGCATAAGGTTTTCATTCTTGGGGAAAGGTTTATCTTAGACTATAGGGCCTGTCGACCTAAAATAGGGCGTGTTATCATCAGTCATGATATGGATGCCAGTATGACCAATTATTCTACAGTGAGCAGCAGCCCACTTAGTAATATGAGCAACTTAATGAAATGTAATGCTGCGGCCACCAAGGCCTTTTGTCGGGGCAGAATGTGGACGACACGGATGCCACGCCAAAATATGTACTTTGTTCCCATCCCTAATCCTCAGTTCCAGAGACGGGGCAAAACAAAGGCTGTGAAAATAAACCCGTCGCATTTGTTCTCACCTCAAAACAGGAGGACGAACAAGACATCCAGTACCTGCAGTTCTGCAGAGTGTGCCAAGGACACAAGTCTCCACGATCCCACCACTGCCGCAAGTGTAACAGGTAGGCCTCTCGACCGTCAGCCGTAGATCCGGGCTGCGTTCCGAATCGCATACTTCTACTTCTTACTACCAGTACCTACTACAGCTGCCCTTAGAAAGTAGGTACTTTGCATACTTACGGATGTACGGACATACGGATGTAGTAGAACATCCTGGTATTTTTGCCATACTGCATGTGGCATACTATGTATTGGGACATACTACATCCTGTTTTGGCATACTATATAGTAGGGTAGTATGCGATTCGGAACGCAGCCCCGGTCTCTAGATTGTTAGCGTAGTGTGCTGTGGCTCAACATGTTAAGTGATATATACAGACTACAGTCACCGTCTGTCTTTTAGAAGATCCATCTATAACACAGACCTCGAGCTGGGGCGTACTGTAAGATGCCTGTTTTAGTTTATCACCTGATATAGCCATTTATAGTTTGCATATTCTTACATAGTGCTACAGTGATATGTTAATAAACGATATGTATCCACATGGATTGGACTAAGCACCCTCATCCTCCTCCTCCTAGGTGTGTGCGGAAGATGGACCATCACTGCCCATGGATCAACAACTGCTGTGGCCATCAGAACCACGCCTACTTCACCAGCTTCCTGTTGCTGGCTCCACTGGGCTGTTCTCACGCGGCCGTCATCTTCACCATGACCATGTACACGCAGCTGTACGAGCGGGTCAGTCAATGTCATCTTCACCATCATCTTCACCATGACCATGTACACGCAGCTGTACGAGCGGGTCAGTCAATGTCATCTTCACCATCATCTTCATCATGACCATGTACACGCAGCTGTATGAGCGGGTCAGTCCACGTCATCTTCACCATCATCTTCATCATGACCATGTACACGCAGCTGTACGAGCGGGTCAGTCAATGTCATCTTCACCATCATCTTCATCATGACCATGTACACGCAGCTGTACGAGCGGGTCAGTCAATGTCATCTTCACCATCATCTTCATCATGACCATGTACACGCAGCTGTACGAGCGGGTCAGTCAATGTCATCTTCACCATCATCTTCATCATGACCATGTACACGCAGCTGTATGAGCGGGTCAGTCCACGTCATCTTCACCATCATCTTCATCATGACCATGTACACGCAGCTGTACGAGCGGGTCACTCAACGTCATCTTCATCATGACCATGTACACGCAGCTGTACGAGCGGGTCAGTCAACAGCTGTGCACTAGTGGCCGTTCACTACAATAACTGCACTCATGTTGACATTTTAAAAACAGAATCTGTTTCTGCACAAGATGTCAAAACAACTGAGCATGTTTGAAGCAAAGGTCTCTGTCGACCTTGTTTACTCAGAGATCCTGCGGTCACACTATTTGACCGACGCTATTGGTTCTTCAAAGTCATTTTTGATGATGCTTTTTAGGTGGCTTGTTATCAATGCAGCTTTTCCAGAGAGGTGCTGCATATTGTTGATAACGCGTGACTTTAAACTAGCCTCTGACTGGTGTGACGCACAAGCATTTCTCTTCAAAACTTGATGAGTGGCGCATGGACAGTTGTGACCTCACAAACCAACTGCACTAATGCTATTCATGCTATTGAGTATGAGGGAAAAGTTCCCTCTGTAATTGATTCGACGTGGCATGATTTGCACCAGCTGAAGAAGATGTAGTCTGGAGCCAAGCGCCACAAAACAAAACAATAGGGGCGGAGCCAGTGTATTACCTTTCAAATCCAGCTGCATTTGAACAGCCAATCATGAAAAGGGGCAGGATCAGCCTCCCCACACAGCCCACTATCTGCAAGCCAATCATCCTCCCTCCGCACAAAATCCAAGTGTATTCCCATTGGTGTCCAAGAATATCAGAGCTTGTTCCCAGAAGTTCTTGTTGCAGCGAGAGTTTCTGGGAACTCGGAATAACATGACATCAATCAATCAATCAAAGCTTTATTTGTATAGCGCATTTCATACCCAGAGGCAACACAATGCGCTTTACAGAGAACAAGGGAGGTGGGCATACGACCCACTCTCTACATATTCCAGAGGGAAGCAAAAAAAACTGAAATCACCCGGGGGCCAGATAAGTGAGCTGTAAAAATTCTTCCCTGACCCCTCTCAACAAGGCGATCGAGCAAGCTCCAGGAGTATGTTTGTCTACCGGCTAAGAACATTTATAAAGCAATACATAACATTACTGTTGTGACGAAAAGAGAGCTGAGCCAAAAGGCAAATTACATTACATTAAATTACATTTCAGAGTAAGAGAGGTTAAAAAGCATCATAGGAGAGAGAACATTCTATGGACATGCTACATCATCCACAGCAGACACAGGGGTATCTATCGGACTCCGGGTGGTCTGCTGGTGACAGTGGGGCATCCACTGGACCTGGTTAGAAGATAGGAGGGAGAGAGAGAGGCACTAGGGAGAGGGAAGGCAGAACAGGGTTAGTAGCACATAGAGCCATACAAACCACACAGATATTGAAACAGGCAAGATGACACATGATGTCAGGTTTAGTCTCATATTGCTCTGTGTGCAGACATGATGTCAGGTTTAGTCTCATATTGCTCTGTGTGCAGACATGATGTCAGGTTTAGTCTCATATTGCTCTGTGTGCAGACATGATGTCAGGTTTAGTCTCATATTGCTCTGTGTGCAGACATGATGTCAGGTTTAGTCTCATATCGCTCTGTGTGCAGACATGATGTCAGGTTTAGTCTCATATCGCTCTGTGTGCAGACATGATGTCTGGTTTAGTCTCATATCGCTCTGTGTGCAGACATGATGTCAGGTTTAGTCTCTTATTGCTCTGTGTGCGGACATCACATCGTGCTTCTCTCTCCTGGCAGATCTCCTTTGGCTGGAGCACCGTGAAGATCGACATGAGCGCCGCCCGCCATTTCCATCCACTGGTCCCGTTCAGCGTGCCTGCCTTCGCCGCCACCCTCTTTGCCTTGGGCCTGGCGCTGGGCACCACCATCGCTGTGGGCATGCTGTTCTTCATACAGGTGACCCCACGATTCGTTGTCTCCACTAGCAAGTTTGGGTGTGAAGAGCGTGGTTTCCCAGCGTTAGCGGGGACTGCGTCCGCAGTTTTCAATAGAAACTCTGGTCTCTACAGTAGCTTGTCCTGTTTGTGGGCGGCCTGTATTACAACGTTATAGCATGTTGGTTATACATACTGTAGATGTGTTGTGGATTGATATTTCTATCCCTTGCTTTTTCACTTTGTAATAAGTTCAACTGTTTTCAATCTTGTGAAACGTGTTCTCTTTTCTCCTACCAAGATGAAAGTCATCCTCAGAAACAAGACGTCGATCGAAGCGTGGATCGAGGAGAAGGTGAGTGCAGGAGTGTGTGGTCAGGCCTCGCTCCGCAGCAGCGTGGATCGAGGAGAAGGTGAGTGCAGGAGTGTGTGGTCAGGCCTCGCTCCGCAGCAGCGTGGATCGAGGAGAAGGTGAGTGCTGGAGTGTGTGGTCAGGCCTCGCTCCGCAGCAGCGTGGATCGAGGAGAAGGTGAGTGCTGGAGTGTGTGGTCAGGCCTCGCTCCGCAGCGCTCCACCCGATGACGCTGGTCAGCTCCAGCAGTAAAGGGATTGTAAACCCACTTGGCT
This sequence comes from Borostomias antarcticus, assembly GCF_949987555.1. Taxonomy (NCBI): domain Eukaryota; kingdom Metazoa; phylum Chordata; class Actinopteri; order Stomiiformes; family Stomiidae; genus Borostomias; species Borostomias antarcticus. The sequence continues at coordinate 8,708,336 of NC_140255.1, read as the reverse complement.
GTTGACGTTCCAGGGTGCTTTTCATTCCCAACATGTATTAGTGCTAATCCAGTAGACTATATCTCACTAGTGTTAATCCAGTAGACTATATCTCACTAGTGTTAATCCAGTAGACTCTATCTCACTAGTGTTAATTCCAGTAGACTATATTTCGCCAGTGTTAATTCCAGTAGACTATATTTCGCTAGTGTTAATTCGAGTAGACTATATCTCACTAGGGCTGGGTAAAAAAAAAAAAATGGATTAATTGATTCTGAATCAAATGATTCTGAATCGATTCATGAATCCCAAAATAGATATTTTATTTAATGAATGAATGAATAAATGAAGGAATGAATAGTTAATTAATTAATTCAATGATTCAATCATGTCCTCTCCCTACACCAGGCCAAAGACAGGATACAGTACTACCAAACCGGGGAGGAGTTCATCTTCCCTTACGACCTGGGCAGCCGCTACGAGAACTTCAAACAGGTGTTCACCTGGTCAGGGACGCCCGAGGGCGATGGCATGGAATGGCCCGTCCACGACAAGTGTCACAAGCACACCTTAACTGTACGTGTCTCCCCACATGTGAATAGCATGTAATATCACAAAATTGACTCATTCAAATGTTTCACTTTTTTTTTTTTCCTGTTCAGCTGATGTGACCTGTTGTGTCTTTGCCAGATCGAGCAGCTGAAGCAGAAGGCTGACAAGAGAGTGAGAAGTGTAAGTGGCTTGTCATTATTGTGTTGCGCAGCAGGGGGCGCTACAACACCACAGCATGAATATCTATTTTCATCACAGATTTTTCTTTTCGAAGTCTTGGTTATACTTCACAGGGTTACCACGGGTCATGCAATTTCTGGAATATCATGGAATTAAAAAAAAAAGTATATTCCAGACATAGAAGTCAGGGGATTTGTCATTTATCAAAATGTAATATTTTCCATGCAGTATTTATCAGGTTATTTCATGCATTTCCCATATTGTGTGAGTGGTTGTTATGGTTACTTGATTTTTCAGCGCTTTTTCAGTTTGTCAGCAGTTTTTCCATTTGTATTACTGGTCAATTAAATTCAGATTTTTATTCATTGAAAGTCAGGGAATTTGACATTTGACTTAAATTTTTAACTAAACATAATGTGCGAGGCGTTGGGTGTAGGTTTTGTTGACTGTAATAACAGATGTTGTGGTTGTGTTGGGTGTAGGTTGTGTTCACTGTATAATAACAGATGTTGTGGTTGCGTGTGGTGTAGGTTTTGTTGACTGTAATAACGGGTGTTATGGTTACGTTAGGTGTAGGTTTTGTTGACTGTATAATAACAGATGTTGTGAATGCGTTGGGTCTAGGCTGTGATGACTGTATAATAACGGATGTTGTGGTTCCGTTGGGTGTAGGTTGAGATGACGGTATAATAACGTATGTTTTTGGTTGTGTCTCGGCCAGCAGGTCCAGTACAGGGTGGTGGAGGACTACAACGGGGCGTGCTGCCCGCTGACCAAGGGCCTGAACACTTTCTTCAGGACCCCCTGCACCGAGGAGCCCAGGATCGGCCTCAGCAAGGGAGAGACCATCCTCGCCACCCGGGGGACCAAGTGCGTTTCTTTCAGGCCTTCCTGTATTTCCTTATTTATTTCTAGCGTGATGAATGTGACCCAACGCCAGACCCATGAGAGTTCTTTCGCTGATACACTATGTAAGCTACGCTAAATATGTTACTGCATGCTGCAGATCTCTCTGTGGGTCTGGGACACTTAATGCAAAAAATCTGGTGCTCAAATCCTGGCAATTCATTGGCTTCGCATTCCATGAGCATGGATCTGTTGACAAGAAATTTGCCTTGATATTTCGTGATGGTGTGCACTTCTCAGTAATGTGACGTTCTCGTTCTCCAGATGGTGGATGTACGGAGACAAGGTTCTGGACGAGGAGCAGACAAACGGTGGGTTTCAAGAACCGATGATCACGTTTCCGACTTTACAAATTCTCTGCGTTAATTAGGCAGGAAAAAAGCGCAAACCGAAAGACCCTACAGTAGTTGTTAAATCGCTGATCGATGCTCGTTATCGATCTTTATAATTTCTAACTTCTAGATGAAGAACGTTGAAAGGTGGAAATGGCGGTTTATGAATCGAACCGTCTCTGTCTGGTTTGATTTGAGTCTCTAATGTCCCCTCACTGGTCTTTATGAATCCAACCGTCTCTGGTTGATATATGACTCTCTAATGTCCCCTCACTGATCTTTATGAATCCAACCGTCTCTTTCTGGTTGATATATGACTCTCTAATGTCCCCTCACTGGTCTTTATGAATCCAACCGTCTCTTTCTGGTTGATATATGACTCTCTAATGTCCCCTCACTGATCTTTATGAATCCAACCCTCTCTTTCTGGTTGATATATGACTCTCTAATGTCCCCTCACTGGTCTCTCTTCCAGCTGGAACACGGCTGAGAGGGTGGTTCCCTCGGCGATGCGTGGAGAGGTGCCATTACGACACGGCCGCCAGTGAAGCCACCAGCGAGGAGAAGAAAGTGAATTAACGTGTTTCAACCTGATCACGGAGCAGAGGTGTCGGGCTCCACCCCCGGAGGGAGGTGTGGAGGCAGCTGGTGTTTGTGTGCTGGGTTCGGTCTCTTCTGCGCTCTTAAAGGGATAGTTCAATAATTTTGCTCCCATACGTTTGACCACTGTTGCTCGTTTTGACAGTTGCAGCAGCAATTAGCAATGTTAATGGAAACAAATGGAATGAAGATCACAACATGTCCCCCAAAACAAATTAAATTTAGGTGAATAAATGATGATTCCAAAAAGCAAGCTAAAATGTTGAACTATCACTTTAAAGGATCACACAGAGTAAAGGCTTTGGGCAAAACCTCGACGCGGACACACACTGTGCATCTCAGATTCCTGATGCTCCACTTGGATTGCACTCTGGAATCGATTTAAGATGGTTACATGTGTCGTGTTTGAACCGAACAGTCTTTGTATTGTATGAATGTCAAAATAGGATCATTCTAACACCAAGTTCTTAAATTGAATTTATACAAACAAACACGCTCACACACACATACACACTACACCTAATTATTAAACAGGACACTACAAGAAACCAAAAACCAAAACCTGAAAACCTACAAACTCCACCATTGTACTCCAGGAGTTCAGTCTGATTCCTTTGAGAGAGAGAGAGAGAGAGAGAGAGAGAGAGCTAGTGCGCTAGTACAAGTCTTACTTGATATGAACACAAATCTACATGTATATTGTGACTTAATTTGTTTAGGAGATGACTTGAATCTGTGGTTTTTATTCTTTTGATGTACTGTTTTCCCGATGTCCTTATGCAATGCCTCAAGCCTATCTTAACACAGGGCTTCGTCATGCAATTTCTCTACTAAGTGCAAAAACAAATACACTTTTATTTTGAGTTTTTTTTTTATTTTTGTAAAACAGTCACCCTAATAATATGAATTTAAATAAAATTCAACAGAAATTCCTCTCTAATGTGTTAGCTCGAGTTTTATACATGTTTCACCATTATAAAATCACATATTGTGTGCAGTAGGACATGGGTTTTTACACATGGACTACATTTATGATTCATCTTTCGTCATATGAATGACTTTGGACTCTAGGGATATTAGAGCACAATGAATTCAATTCGTGTCATTCAACGAATTTGTCAGTGGTCAGTAACTGTGAAGGACCTGTAGAACACTAGCCTGATACCAGACACAGAATGTCAGCTCGTTACACTCTGTA